>NC_050072.1:117720938-118379688 GCF_009764565.3 Dermochelys coriacea
CAAAGAAAACAACAGAACGCCACTAGCCATCACCTTCAGCCCCCAACTAAAACCCCTCCAACGCATCATCAAGGATCTACAACCTATCCTGAAGGACGAGCCATCGCTCTCTCAGATCTTGGGAGACAGACCAGTCCTTGCTTACAGACAGCCCCCCAATCTGAAGCAAATACTCACCAGCAAACACACCACACAACAGAACCACTAACCCAGGAACCTATCCTTGCAACAAAGCCCGTTGCCAACTCTGTCCACATATCTATTCAGGGGATACCATCATAGGGCCTAATCACATCAGCCACACTATCAGAGGCTCGTTCACCTGCGCATCTACCAATGTGATATATGCCATCATGTGCCAGCAATGCCCCTCTGCCATGTACATTGGCCAAACTGGACAGTCTCTACGTAAAAGAATGAATGGACACAAATCAGACGTCAAGAATTATAACATTCAAAAACCAGTTGGAGAACACTTCAATCTCTCTGGTCACTCGATCACAGACCTAAGAGTGGCTATACTTCAACAAAAAAGCTTCAAAAACAGACTCCAACGAGAGACTGCTGAATTGGAATTAATTTGCAAACTGGATACAATTAACTTAGGCTTGAATAGAGACTGGGAATGGATGAGTCATTACACAAAGTAAAACTATTTCCCCATGGTATTTCTCCTCCCACCCCACCCCCCACTGTTCCTCTGATATTCTTGTTAACTGCTGGAATTAGCCTACCTGCTTGTCACCATGAAAGGTTTTCCTCCTTTCCCCCCCTGCTGTTGGTGATGGCTTATCTTAAGTGATCACTCCTTACAGTGTGTCTGATAAACCCATTGTTTCAGTTCTCTGTGTGTGTATATAAATCTCTCCTCTGTTTTTTCCACCAAATGCATCCGATGAAGTGAGCTGTAGCTCACGAAAGCTTATGCTCTAATAAATTTGTTAGTCTCTAAGGTGCCACAAGTACTCCTTTTCTTTTTGCGAATACAGACTAACACGGCTGCTACTCTGTATCCCCAGAGAGTGACTGAATATACTCCAGCCCAGAGCTCATGGCTCTGAGTAGACATTCCCTGCAGTTTCTCCTCTCAGGGGCCAGGGGCTGCTGTGACACCAGGCAGAGTCTCTTCTGTGCTTTCAATGCCCGCAGCTGGCATCCAGGCAGTGAGGAGTAGAAGGAATATGCCGCTTGACTGGAAATGCGAGGGAATGGCAATAATAGCATGTATCACGCACTAAAGACTGTAGCACAATGTACATACTAGGGGGCTGAATTAAGGTTGCACTGGCCAACTTAATTCTGGCATTTTCTAGCTTGTGAGTGCTTGACTTTGCACTTTAACTTTCTTTTCTAAAATATTTTGGATGCAAACAGTAGCACTAATGTGTGGCTAATGTATTAGTCAACCACCACCACCACCACACTTATTACTCAAGCACCTCAAAAAAACACAGGAGAAGCTTTATTTCATTATTTTTTATAAAGTATTTATTTTGCGTCTCAAGATGAAATTCATAACTTGTTTTTGTAAGCAATTTAAACATACAAAGCAATTACACAATGTGCCTTCAGCTTTTTAATTTTATGTAATCAACTGACAGTTTGGAAGGACCGACAATAGGGGCTTAGCAGAACACTGTTACAATTAAAATTGATCCTATGATGCCAACATTACAATAGTTGTTGAAAGCTGGAGTGGAGGTTTGTTTTTGATTAGCCACCACTGAATTGAGTAGTAATGAATGGGTGGTCTGTAGCTTTCCTTCTGTGGAAGGAGAGAGGGAACTTATATATTAAAACAGGGTCACAGAGGAGCGTCACTGTTACCAGATTAAAAAAAAATCTCCCAGTAACACATCTGTCCCGTTCAGTTATGATTTTCTTAATTACATAAAGACCACCTGTGGACAGGGTTGTGCTTCCCCCCATCCTTTTTTTTTTGTCATAGTCGAGTCGCTGGATAAATGCAGTTAGGTTTTTGAGTTGTAAAAAGAGAGGGCCCAATAGCCAAATAATCTGGGCGATTACCTTTTCTGTCCAGGACCTGAGAAGGCAGATATCCTCAAACACCCTTCACTTCAGTTTCACCTTGAGCGGAAGGTGTCTTGAGTGGCCGAGTATGTACACACCCACAACACACAGAATTGTTGTTCCCTAGTCGACAGCTAAAGAGGCAATTAAGGACCAGTTCTGATACTTTACTCAGTCAAGTAAAAATTACTTCACGATATTCCCATGACTGTAATGAGACACTGAGGAGCAAGGTGCTATGAAAAAGGAATTGAATTTGGCCCTTGGTTGTGTCATTCTAGCTGATTATTTCATGCAGAATAGGATCTAAAAGACAGAAGTGGGGAAAAGGCAGTTGCAACTGTTGCTCATGGTAATTAAAACATCTTCATGAAGTCAAGGCCTCTTGGCCATGGGTCACGTGGTGGACAAATACAGCAAGTAAATTGTCAGGCTTAATTTTGTAGGATAAACATTGAGATGGGACCATGGCTTATTTGGAAACGGGGTACCTGTAGCTATTACAGCTTCGGGTGTATTTGCAGGTCTGTTTACTTTAAAAAAACCCCAAAATTTGACTAGATGATCAAAAACCTGTACAGCACCTCGTTTTTCAGCATTCTTGTAGAAGGAGATCAGCCAAAAGGAAAGCTTTCTAAATGCTTTTCTAAGTAGGGTTCTAAATAATATTTTTAAGTAATATTCAGTTCTGCGCTCGCTCTCTCTCCCTCCCTCCCCCCTCTTTTGTGTGCAGGTGACCATGTGTGGCTTGCATTCATTGTGGCATCTGTTCTTTATAGTCAAATGTACACATAGAATTTGTGGTGAAATCTATAGAGGGTTAATCAAGCCCTGCAAAATAATATTTTAAACTAGGCATTAACTTGTCTGTATAAGTGATAAAGCATTGAGTTGGGGAAAGGGAAAGGCTGGTTAATGTGTTTCTTTGACACAAAATGTCAGATCATACATTGCAATTTCTCTGCAAACATCTTAACAAACATGTTATTCCAATTCTAAATATGGAGGAACCACTGAGTATAGAGTAGACCACTGCTACCACCCACCCAAGCATCATTTTTGGGAAAATTTTGTAGAGCTTGTTTGGATTTCTGAGCATTTATCAAGTATCTGTCTAAATGTCTTTCTTTAATGGTACCATGTGTAAAGAATTTTCACTCCTTAGTTGCAACTAGTAGAACACCTCAGCTCCCTAGGTTTTTAACCCTTGAGCTCAGCGGAAGACTATTCCCTATTAAAGGTAAATATTGTTATCCCTATTTACATAGGGAAACTGAGGCAAAGGCACAGACTCAGTATTAGTGCTTTGATTAAAACTTGGAAATATCTGGTTCCCAGACCTGGGCTTATACTATTAGGCCTCAACTCTTTCTGACAGCTAAACCCATCCCAGAGAAACACAGTGCTGCTCAGATTTCTTTTAGCAAAATGTGACAGCCTGCCAATCCACTATAGCAAAGACAATCAGACTCCATGAGCCCCATTAAGTAAAGCTCTTATATAAATCAAAGGAGTGTATTGTGTCTGTAAACTCTTTGCAGTGCAAGCCTGTTCTCTGCTCAAGAAATGAATTACCAACAGGACATTAGAATTGATGCATTGTGCATACTTCAATCTAGTGCGGTAGCTTTGTAAGCGGAAATGTTGTTTGGTTTTAGTAAATAGGAACACTTTATATAATGGATGTAACTTATTAGTCTTGTACATACAGCTAATAGCTCGTAGCAAAAGTAATAGATTAAATTTACTAGCATTGTCTTCCTATAATAAATAAGTGTGCTCTATCACTTGTGCTTTGAAAAATATAAACTGCAAAGTTATTGGAAAATAGCTCACAAATATAACTTCCACTTTGATGAAGTAAATAAGATCATCCAGCTGGTGATTACAGCCCTAACTAGCTAAATGACTCCCTTAGGTGTTAATTGCTGATCCAGGTCTTGCAACCCTGACAGGATCCCCGTACTGAGGCAAGGTGTTAAATACCAGTGTCACATCGTCTTCTATCAGAGCTTCAATTTCATTTCCTCGCTATCATCAGACTTTGTGTTTCACTAACTCATTACTGTACCATTTCTCCTTAATTACTAAGGGTGAAACTGGACCCTCCCAAACACAGAGACTAAGACTCTGGCTTTGTGTGGGGAGCTCCATGGGGTTTAAGGGAGAAGGAATTGACCCCAATCTGGGCACGACAGGGGAGCTTGTTGCCCTCTGTGGCCAATGCATGTGGTTTCTGGATCCAGGAGTCTGACCCTTGGTCAACACCCAGTGGATCCTGGAAAAGTGAGCACACATTCCGTCAATCCAGAGAATGCAAGGGATACACAGGCCCCCCTTGTACAGCCACTCCAAACGTGACCCCAATATGGAAGGCTAAATACAGGGGTTATATGGTTCAAAGGATAGGTGAGCTATCCACACAGGAGTAATCTTATGGGACCAGGGGTTATTAACAAATGTGCCGCATTCTACTCTCCCTTCCTCCCTCTCCTCTTCAAAGATGCATTCACTTGAGATCTGACAAACCTTTGGATGCAATCTGTCATTTAAACATGAAAGGCTTTCAACTCTCCCATACCTGTCTTCCCAGCTCACATGAAACCATGTTGAATCAAGTATCTGGTAAGAGAAATAGTAGTTGATGTGGATGCAGGGGGAAAATATCCAAGTATTTCACCCTCCCCCTTCTTTTTAAACGTTTATTTATTAAAGGCAATTTCAATGATTGATAGTCATGGGACTGAAGTCTTCTATTCATCTTGAAAGAGATTTTTAAAATCCCTAGGGCCTCCAGGCACATAGAGATCACTGATTTTCAATAGAAATTGGCTCCTAGATATTGGGTGCTTTTGAAAAATCTCTTGCAAAACTCCTACAGCCCAGACGGAGATAGCAGAAACCTACTTATTATGACTTGCCAATGTGTCTCATACCTCTTCTGAAGGGGTCAGCTTTATGGGAGAGAGAAGTTCATTCTCCATGCCCATTCAGTTCCTGTGCTGAAATTTTCAAGGAGGTTGCCAGTGACTTAGTGCCTGGGGTGGTGGTGATGCTGTTCTCTAATGGATACATCAGACAAGACCAGATGATAACTTGTGATATTGGAACAGGTTATATTTCTGGAGACAACATCAGGTAGCCCAGAAAAGGAACCATAACGGCATAAAAGAATCATAAAATTAGAGGTGGAAGAGTTCTTTCAAGACATCTTGTGCATCTTTCCAAACTGCAGCATTATCAGATCATTGGGGGGGTGGGATGGTTCTTCTACCATATCATGCTGAAGATGAATGCATCTTTGCAGACTGGCAATGGTATTCTCAGATTGAAAGGAAAAGAAAGGAAAATGAAAATAAGCCAATTCACCTCAGGTCTAATACCAGCTTTGACCAGTGTAGACACTGGTGGAGGTCCCTGGCATTAACACTGCCACGGGAGGAGACTGCAGTGGCAGAAAGCAGCCAAAACCTTCCTTCTGCTGAGGAAAAGAAAGTAGCATGGGGGGGGGGCATGTCTCAAATATGTGTGGAGATGTTGTCAGGACAACTGAGAAGAGCACTGATTCAGCCTCCATATCACTGCTCCCATCAATGAGATTCCAGTGGGTCTTCAACCTGCTGTGATAACACCATGCCTATCCTTCCTCAAGCTAAATCCCTCGGGGTGCAAAGAGCCCTGCTTTAGTCAGTAATGTTTTTACAGCAACAAGCAGTTAAACCTTAATTCAGTGACCCTGCAAATAAAAGCTCCAAAGTGAGCAAAGGGCTGTTCTATATCTGACAGCACAGCCTGACAAAACTCTTGGTATGTAGTTCTCCTTTCCTCTAGCTCCTTCTCACTGTGCAAGGGAAGATGAGACTTCTGACAGTCGGGATAGGTCAGGACACTACCTATGACTCTTTTCAACAGCACTGATCATGAGGAAGATAAGGAGAAATCCTGGCACTATTGAAATACATGGTAAAACTTCCTCTGGTTTTACCCCTGCTGAGTAATATATGCTGAGTACAGCTCTTTCTGCTCTAACTTGTTTCTCCCCAGCAGACAATTTGATCCCACACAAGGGACTGTATTTTGGAAAACCAATGATGTGAAGTAAGATAAGTCTGGGCTGCCTGCCTCCTCTCCATAAACCTGAGATGGATAAGATGGAAGAAAACTCCACAAGTTCACCCCAGAGGTTTATGGGGGTGGTGGCAGAGCTCCAGAAGGAATAGAAGATTTGGATCACTTTCAAATCCCGTAGAGTCACCCTACCTCCTGGCAATGTGTTTTCAATGGAGTCATGATACTAGGGCTTCTCCTGGGATCCAACTTTAAGGAGGAGATTCCTCAGCACAGAAGGCTCCACAGAAAAGGCAATATACAGTCTGTGGCTGTCTTACCTTCCCGCTGTAATCTCTATGGGGCTGGTATGCAGGGGTCCTGCCTGCCTCTTCCCATCATGGGCTTAATTTCTGCTTGCCCTTGACCCTACAGAGAGCACTATGTGAGGTAGGGATGGAGGGTTGAACTTTGTACATGGAAATCCCCCCTCTCCATACCTATCCTGGGGACGTGGCTTGTACATCTTGTTTTTCCCATGCCTCGGAGTTTTAAGATGTTGCTAGCTGGGAGACAGAACTCAAAAGCAATGAAGTCCTGTGCTGATGGCTGAATTATGCCATCAGCAACATAGAATTAGATATTATCCTGCAGGCAGATAAATATCCTTTCACTTTTGTGGTCTAACATTATGTGAAGTAGCTTACTTTAGTGAATCGTGGCAGAATTGCTTTTTTAAAAAATATAGAATAATAGAAACACATGAGAGATGGAAAAAGCCTGCTAGGTCATACAATCCATCTCCCTGCTCTTTCATGTTCTCGAGTGCTTTATCTGGTGAAGTTCTAAATGACACAAGAAAAGAGTTTCCCCTACTCCCCTGGATGCTATCCCACAGTCAGAGAAACTCGTAAATGAGGACATCTTCCTGATATTGGGGCTGTATTGTGATGTTCTTTATACCCAAAGCCACACTGTGGGACTTGGTCTCCCACTAGGACTGGTGCACATTAGAGGCTAAAGGGTCTATTACACTTACCAGCTTGGGAGTTTTAGTTCTTTACCTCAAGCAGTACAGGCTCATACTTTTAGTTCAAAAGGTCATGGGTTCAAGCCTATAGCGGATGATTGTGATAGGATCATAGAATGGGAAGGGACCATCTGGATCACTGAGTCCAGTCCCCTGCTATTGGAGAGAACCTCGTCAAATAATCCCATTCGTAACTTATCAAGATCCACTTTAAGATGAATTATGTTGTTCGTCACACTTTTCTTAGCCTTCATGTAGAGTTTGGACTAAGGACTCAGGACTCAATGTGAGTAGACTACAATTTTCTTTGCTTGGTTACATTTCATACCCCCTGGAAGAAAGCAAACAGTTATGATGGAAGTGTAAACTTTCTTCAGTTTTCTCAGTAAGTTTTACAAGTCCATGGAATTATTTATTTAGGATTGGTATTTTGGCTATGTATGATACACACTGTGACATAAGCCCTAAGAACAAACAAATGAAACAAAAAATGACATTCAGGACAGTTCTCATGAGAAACAAAGCTCTTTGTCATTAGCATTAGCAATATTTGAAACAAGCTTTCAACCAACCCAAGTTGCCATCTGCTTCATAGATCATAACAACAGACTGTTTCATTTCCCATCCGTAATTATGACCATATATATTAAAATAAATACACACAACTGTTTTTCTGCTTTACCTCATCACTTTTTAAAAAATCACATTTAAAAAGTTAAATCACATTTTAAAAAAATCACAAGTTTAAAAAAAATCAAATGTAACTTATTTTTGCACACACAAACATAAACATATGAACTACAGATTCTTGCAGATGGATTTCAGTATGTATCACAATATTATAATATTTATAATATATGGCAACCCCTCCCTAAACAATGAGAGACTTGTTATCATATATACTTGCATATAAGACAGTTTTAGATTGTAAATTATTTTGGAGCAGGGACCGTCATTTACTAAGTTTGTATAGTGCTAAGCACAGTGAGTGTCCCATCTTGCTGGCCTATTAACTACCATAATAAAATGTATTTGTTATTAAATAATAATTTGCATTCCGAAATAATGCTGCATTATCCCATGTATAAACTTACCCCTCCCCAACAGTTAACTTGAAATTTTAGCTTAAAATTCTGGATTTATACATGAGTATATAGGCAGCTGATTTGCTATTACCGCACATAGCATGTACAGCTTGTTAGTTTGGGTCTGTTGTGTTAATTTATTTATTGGCAAATCTGAATATCATCTCCTGCTCAACCAGCAATGGTTACTATTAAAGCAATCTGAACAGAAGGTATGCCAGTGAAGTGAAAAATAAATAAAACATACATTCTGCATGTTTTTCATGCTAGCCCTCTTAGTATAGAAAATAAAGGACCAGATTCCAATATCAGCTTTACCAATGTAAATCAGGAAGGCCACCATTATAATGATTGTGATTTACACTAGCCTAATTGAGATAAGTCTGGCTTCAGTTCTTTTGCACTAACACGTTTGCTCATTGGATACAGACATTTTGGCACCAGTTAGAATAAAATGTCAATTAGCAAGTTACAAGATGAAAATCTGCTCATCTGTTGTCTTCTATTTTGCAGATTAGGGACAAAGTTTTCCTTAAAATAAAATAAAATGGAACCTTTTCTTGACTATTCCAGTGCTTTTCTCATTCTGTTCATGCTATAAATAAAGATTTCTATTTCAGGCTGGCATTCTATCAATGCACCTGCTTTTAGTAAAAGGAGAAAAAATCAGAATAATTTAACCTACAGATGCTGTCGGCATGTGATTATCTCAATAGCAAGGAGAAGTGTGCAAAACTTGGCTGGTTTCATTGGCAGGGAAAGATAATTCAAACCTAGTTCTTGGGCAAGGTTCATACATCGTAAGATTCTACTTGGAGCTCTAGATCCCAAATACTCAATGAAACTCCTCCAAATCTGTACTTGGGGTCAAAGTCATGTGAAGGGTGCATGTGTGACGAGCTAGAAGAAAGACAAATGGAGAGGAAATCACCTAAACAACCAACTGAGATTTTTATAACTGCCTAAAGGATTTGGGTGCACAAGTCCTATTACATTTAATGGGAGCTGGGCATCCAAATGGCTATGGCTTTGAAAAATCTCACCCATTCTCCTCAATGACCCTCCAGCAACCAGTCCAATGATCGGTTGATCTATCACATAGTTTGTTATTCCCCATGGCGGTTATTTAACTTTTAACCCAGCACTAGCAACAATTAATCTTCTCTTACTATTGAATGAAATAAATGGCTTATTCAGTTATTCTTTCTTAAGTCTATCTCACCACAGGCTCTCCCAGAGCAGGGGAGGACTACCCTTGAATCTTGGGGATACAGGCCATGGGATCCAGTGTTTGGCCAGAAGCTGCATTACAGCAAAACAGCTGTGTGTAGTGCACTAACTTCTTGTTGCTGCCCAGGTGGTGGTTTTAGGAGATAAGAATTAAGACCCAGAGGGAAGGATTGGCGCTGGTGACCTTCACCCTCCTCACTCACTCCTCAGCTGAGCTGGTAAGAAGAGAGAGGAGGCAGCAGGAAGAGGAAGTGGAGAAGAGCCAGAATTGCCACCCCATAGGCTGGAAAGACATCACAAAAGAAAGGGAGTGACACCATGGAAGGATTGGAGTAAAGACAGAGGAACTAATTACCATTAGCAGAAAGATGGAACAAGTGGATTCACCACAGTGAGGGATACGGAAGGAAGAGGCATGCCTCGAAGACTCCAGAGTGGAGCGCAGGACTACTGGCCTCCTCCCAATCACAATGGAAGGGGTGCTGGCAAACATGAATTCCTGAAGGTGACAACACAGATGGGGAAGCCAAGGGTAGCTGGAGGTAGCCTTTTGTGAGACCTGGTGGTTGGTTTGGAGGAGCATACACATGTTAGACTGCTTCACTGAAACAAGCCCAAAATCTTCAGCAAATAATGCTATAAAGCTCACTATGGGGGAACATATATTTGTACATAAATAGTGTGTGTTGGCATTTTCCCCAGTTAATAAGTGTTATCTGTCTTTTTAGAAAATGAGCTCTTCAGGACAGAGAACATGTATATATCAGTGTATAGAGTACCTAGCACAGCTGGTGCTATCCTTAGTGGGACTTCTGGGTGCTCCCGTTTTATCAATAATGTGCAGTGATAATGATGAGTGTTTAGAGTGTCTCCCATAACTGGATTTCTATGTAATTTCACAATGTTGAGGGTGTGATTCATATCTTTCTGTATGGTGATGGTATCACTGCAGATCCATGTCATGATGCAATATATAGGAAAGAAAATGTATATTTTGGGTCATGTAATAGAGGGAATCTTTAGAGACAGCTTCAAATGCCCCACACCTAACACACCATATTGCACCACCACCCGTCTAACAGCTCCTAATTACCTGCCTTATTTCAATAATGGTTTCTGAAAACATTGCCAGCTATTGACATCTACAAGCAGAATACAGAAGAAGGATAGGTCTGTTCAGGAAGGCTGGGCTGCCTGGATGGGAGGAAACTCAGTGAGTCCAGCTGAGTTGATGGGTGGGAGAATGTTGGCAGTGGATGTTGCCTGGCTGAAGAGTAAGGCCAGAACAAAAATGTATTGTAGGGTGTCATAGAGCTCTCAGTGGACCAGGTAGTCTAGTGGTTAGTACACCCATATTGCCTCTCAGCAGGAAGGCCTTTCAGTCCAGTTCCTCACCAAAGGATGGGTTTAGCTTCACCTTCGGTTTGCAGCATCTTTGCCCTCTTTGTATCAGAGGGGGGTGAGACTGGAATGTGCTTATGCTCCCATGCAGCAGGGGCAGCTGGCAGGGGAGCCTGGGCCCTCCGACCCCACTGGGCTGCGACCCAGAGCCCTGTGACAGTCAGCAGTCTCGGGCACCCTGGAGTGCTCTCAGAGTTACCCTCCCTGGGGCACTTCCTACCATCTCTCTCTCCTCACAGCTCCAAGTCCCATATTGATAACAAAAAAACAGTCAACTAAACCTTCAGCCCTAACCGAGCTCAGCATGCAGCCCTCTTCCAACAGGGATGCTTCTTAGGCACCCTTGTCCAGAAGACCTCAGGGTAAGTCTGTCTTCTTCCCCTTCTGAGTGAGTTGCTCCCTTTTAAGCTTTTGCTCCAGCTGGAGCATGCTCTGCAGGTCTGGAGAGGTGAGGCTACCTGGGCCCAGTACTGTCCTTTAACCTCTTCGGGCCCAGTGTGGGGTTTGTACACCGTATCACACAGGGTAGCTGAAAGTCTAGAAATGTCAGTGTACTTGGGTGCTGGTTGCCCTTAATCCTGATCCTAGTGTCATAATGTTCTAATATCACCTTGTGACGATTTCAGTTTGATATTGCTCCAAATTCCTTTTTAATGCAGTGTTGGGGAGTCACAGTATTCATGCATGCTGTAGATTACAAGGCAGGGGCACAATGTGATCTTTGCTTGTCAAAGCAGGGGGATTTATTTGTTTGGGAGATGCAGTCTGGGTCTTACAGATTTTAGAAGTGGGGTGAATGATGAGCCTCCTTTCTTCAGTCCCTCTGATGCATTCTCCCCCTGGGACTTCTGCTGCTTTCAACTCTTCCAACTTCTTCCTTTCAAAAACCACGTACTGCATTGCTGCTGCTCACAGTTCTGATGCTTTAATCACCCCGGGATGCCACTTGCATTTGTACTGTCTGTAAGTCCTTACAACCAGCTCTTTAGAGGTAGACAAAAGACAAGTAAAAGCTAGGGCTAAGTGTTCAATTTGTGCTCACTTTCATTCACTGGCAGGCCCCAATCATGCATTGGAATACGCTAGGGTAGACCCTGAGCAGCAGCAGCAATCCCATTAAACTCAATTCAATTCCTCTGAAACTAAACTGGCCTGCAGTAAAGGAAGCTGCAGCCACTCCCTGCTTGCAAAGGCAGGTGAGCAGCTGGTCCAAATTTATATAGATTGGAAGTGCATAAAGGACAGAATAAATACTCATCTGGTCACTGCTCCCATATGTTTCCAAACAGAGCAGCGAAGTGCTTACCTGGAGTCAGAACCTGCATTCTTTGCTCACCCAGTGAAGTCATTGGCAGATGCCCAAGAAATATAGCATCAGGTCTATGGGAAGCCAAAAAACAAAATGGGGATAAAATGATTGGTGCCCTATTCTGCCATCTTTACTCATGTTAAGTGGTACCTTACTCTTTGCAAAGTCCCAATGAAATAAATGGGGCTGTCTAAAGGAGTAGTGTACTACCTAATGCAAAGGAAACAGAAACAGGCCATGAGCAAACAGCGGTGTTCGGACAACAAAGCCCAGAATGTACTACAATCCTCTATCTCTTGCTGCGTGTTGTCCTATGGACTAAGTCTCTGCAAGGCCTGCATAGTTATGGATTTTACTACTCACATCATTTTTCATTTAAGTTGCCAATTCCACTACCAATCAGATACCCTAACAGGACAATAACTATTTCATTACTTCTGAGATACTTTTTCCAGGTGGGGTAGGGAAGAGGGGGGAAAGGGAGGGGTTCAGCAGTGGGGTAGTAGTTAAACTTGAAAACACAATACATTCTAGATTAATTTCTATGAATACTGCTCCTCCTGATTTTCCCATCACTTTCTTTTTCCTTTTTTGTGTAATTTAAAATAAACAAACAATTAAAAAAGCCATCCATTTGGATTTGTAGCAACCACCTAAACCAGAATTCAGCAGCACTTTTGCTCAAAACATTGATTTTATTGTCAGAGTTCAATCAGGTCATCATCACTACAGGGGAAATGGATTGCTAATGGATAAATGATAATTACAAGGGAAAGGCAAATGGAAATGTCTCCAATTGATAATTCAGCCATCTTTTCCCCCTCATTATTTATTTTACTATCCATATAAACATACAATAGCGTTTCAGTGGCTCTGTGGTTTGATCAGCAAAAACAATCTTTCTGTTGTCACATGTTTATTCAGGGATCACTTCATTTCATTAAAATTCCATAGAATTTCAAAGGACAAAAGGATTAGTCCCCACCATATAAATCCCCAGTAATCTAATGTGGTGCATAAAAAAAGGGAACACCCCCGTAGTCCTACATGAACTACATGAAACTACATGAAATGTAGCAATGGTTTAAATGGAGATCAGCCACTGAAAACAACAGGTTGAGATTTTCAATGCAGTCTAGGTCCTGATCCTGCATCTGAATCAGGGATCTGCCTGGACAGACTGTAGCCTAGGGGATTTAAACACCCCTCTTTATTTATAGCAATAGAAGAACTGTGTCTAAATCCCATAGCTCTGCTGTGAAAATCTCAGCCAAAGAACATGGGTAACATTTTCAAAAGTGGCTAAGTCCCAATCAGAGTCAGTCAATCTGATTTATGCTCCAAAGTGTTCATGTTAAATTTTCAAAATGAGACTTAGGCTCCCAAGTCACATAGGCACTTTTGAACAGTTTACCCTAGGTTGATTTCATACTCATTCTAGTTAAATACATTGATTATAATTCTTACTCAAGTTATTCCAAATAATTATAAATCATATATAATTGTCAACCAAACATTTAAATAAATTAATCTATGGCTCATATTTATCAGGACATTACAAGGTGGTTAAACACTACCCCCTCCTATCAAGAGTTGGAAAATACTAGTACTCTAAAATATCTTTTTTGATACCAACAGTACAATGAGTTGACATTACAGTTCCAGTTCCAAGCCCTTTTTGTATGATCTTTAGAGAAATAAAACAAACACATATATAAAGATAACCAATGTTCCCCTTGCCTTCTCCCCTCCACAAAAACAAACAAACGAAAAAAAAAACCCAGATTGCCCCCTCCTGCTCTGGGCCATTGTCCCTAAAAAACCCAAGACAATACAATTATTAAAATGGCAGATTGAAATAATCTGTTAATGGAAATTAGCTTTTGTGTTTGTATGTTATTTATTAATGGATGGGATGAGATTGACAGTGGCTAGAAGTTCATTATAACTGGCAGTACTTTGGCCTTTTGGAGGCTATCATGTTTTAAACATTTCTTTAGTAGCATGATCCTCATATTATGCATGGATACCTCTGGTTTATTGGCATTTGAGAAGAGTTCATTCCTATCAACAGAGCTTTTGTACATTTTAATTCACTCCCTCAAATACTAAGGTGACCATATGTCCCTAGGAGTACACAGAATGCATTACCTTCTTTCTTTTTCCCCCAGTACACGTTAACATTTTAAGAATGGCTTGGAAATTAAAACCAAGGGGTGACAAAAACAGATCTCTTGTTTCAAAGTATAATTTATCTCCTTTATATGTCTGTTACGCCTAGTAGGTTGGACTCTCCTGGATGAGAACCAGGGCTTTGTTACAGTAAACTGGTCCAGTGTGATATCACAAATATAAAAAATATTCCATTCTGTATCAAAACTAGGCACATGCCTTTTATTTATATGAAGAGAAGATCAACAGAACAGGACATTTGTGCCCTAAGCTATGTCTCTCTGGTCTTCTACATGAGAACAAAAGTATCTTGTGTTGTCTCATCAGTAACTACAGAGGTCTAATTTTAGGTTTGACTGTAGTCAAGGGGAGGAGTGACATCACACTTGGGTCAGTCTCGGTGGATATCTCAAAGCACAACCTCTCAATCATATTGCTTTAAAATGGACACAGTATATATGTATATTAAAAAAAGATAAGCTCAGTTTCTTTGTGGTGTTGAACCAACTATAAGGTATGATGCAAGGCTTTAACAAATGAGATCTATAGATACAAATTTCACTGTAGAGTATGTTTTAGACAAATGTGTCTTTTTTAATATGTAAATCCTACACTGTAGGTTTTTTTTCCTTTCTTTTTCTTTTTTGTAGTGGTAGAAAATGTTGAACAACTGTCCATGAACATGAGCCAACCGTTCATTACTGAGATCCCCAGAATGCCAATATTTGCAATGCAAACAATTAGTACCATTTACCAACTATTTGAAAGGCCCTGACACACATGCCTCAAGGTTAGGAGGCTCTACTGTACAACCCCAAATAGTCTTTCCATTTCCACATAACCATTTGACACAGTGACAGCTGCATTAAGCTGCCTCTGCCTAGCAATTCCACATGCCAGGCATGTTTAATTGGTTATAATGCCACAGAAAAAGCACTGCTAGCAGTATACCATCAAATCATTTTCATATTGAACCTCCGTGGTCCAGCAACCTCCCCTTCAACTACAGCACCATTGTTTTTGCGGGGAACATACTCAAGGTCAATGCTGGTTTTGTGCTTGCCTTTCCCTCGGCTCCACACAAAAAGAAGTAGGAAACAAAATAAAACAACTCCAAGGAATGTGAAACAGCCCATGGCTGTGGACACCAGTATTGTCTTAAGGTCCAGAGAGAAGGTGTTCACATTGGTTCCATTGGAACTGGTGTCATTGGAGTCTGTCATATACATAGGGGTCCTATTGGCGTAAAGGAAACGGTCCGAAGTGAATCCTTTTACCGTAAGGGAGGCTGAGTATGTGTCATTCCCAGCTGCATTACTTGCAATACAAATGTAGATCCCAGTGTCTTGATCTTGAGCAAATCGGATCTCCAGCATGCCATCTCCCAGCACCGTGGCTCTTCCATTTGATTTAGTTGTGATCAGCCTCCGTCGTGGCGTCACCCAGGAGATGGTGGGTTGAGGGTCCCCATCGGCATTGCACATCAGCTGCACTGTCTGTCCTTCCTCCACTACCAGGTACTGCAGTTTCTTGTCTCGTATCTTGGGCTTCTTGCAGGTGAAGTAAAAGGAAAGGGCGGTGCTGTGAAAGTCGTTGAACAGCTTCTCTCTGACGCTGTCTGGGCCGGCACACATGGGCTGCTGACTACCAAACTGTAAGGTAGGCTGCCTTTGTAATAGCCAAAGGAGGCGGCAATCACAAGCCAGGGGGTTATTGTTAATGCAGAGGATCTCAAGAGTTTGGGGAGAATGGAATACATTCTCTTCTAGCGTTTCTAACAGGTTTTGGGACACATTAAGTACACGCAAGAACCGGAGCCCTTGGAAAGCATGTGGTTCAATGGTACGTAACTGGGCCCCCACCATGTGCAATTCCTGCAGACGCACTAAGTCTGCAAACATGCCTGCCTCAATGGTGCTTATGGGGTTGAAGGAGAGGTTTAGGTGTGTCAGGTAAACCAGGTGTTTAAGAGCAGAATAAGGTATTGCAGACAGGTTGGTGTTGGTGACTGAGAGAGAAGTGAGGTTGAGACCATACAGGCTATTCACAGGCATCATGTCCAGTAAAGGCCAATAGTTGATCTCCAAGTCTTTTAGGCGAAACAATCTCTTAAAGGCATACACAGGCAAAAGGTTAATGTTGAGATGTCTCAAATGCAGACTGATGAGGTTGTGAAGGTGGGAAAGGGCTTCTGTTGGTACAGCTGTTAGGTTGCATTTCTCCAGGGTGAGCTGCTCCAGGCTAAGCAGTCCACTGAAGGCCCTATGGGATATATAAACCAAATCATTGTCCCCAACCTCAAGGGACTTTAGGTTATGTAGATCCTGAAACATGTAGTCCAGCAAAATGACAATCTTGTTTTCACTTATATCAAGCTTGGTTAAGTTTGACAACCCTGTGAATACCCCTAGCGGGACTAGCTTCAGACGGTTTCCTTTCAGTCTCAGAGAGCGCAAGTTGAAAAGATTGTTAAAGGCTCCAGGCTCTACATTGGCAACAATATTGTCACTGAGGTCTATCTCTTCGAGCAGCGGGTAGGATGTGAATTCCTCAGGGTTGACGCTCTTCAGCCGGTTCTTGCTTAGATCTAGGATTTTGGTCTCGATGGGGATACCCTCAGGGATGGAAATCAGGCGCCTCCTGTGACAGCTAACAGACTTGTTCTGTGCTGAGCACTCACAGCGGGCTGGGCAGCCTATGGTGGACCCCATGAAAACGAGCAGCACAGCCAGACCTAGGAATGGCTGCCAGCATGATATGGCCGTGTGAAGCATGACTCCACCGATGTTGTTTACTCCTCGGTCACGAACCTGGCGGAAAAGTGAAGAAAAGGGGGAGAAGTTAAGTTAGTAGCTAAATACTGTTTTAACCAGATTTCTGGCATCCATTTCAGAGCAGTCTCAGATTTCCATTCAAAACCACAACAAAAGCCATAGCAAATGGAGACAAAAAGAAAACATATTTCCATTACAAGTCAAGGGACATGTCTAAGAATCCGTTCATTTAGCATTCTGCCCCCAGATTTCAGATACATCATGTAACAGTTTTTCCTACTGGATGCAGTGACTGCGATATTATTTTCCCATTTGAGTCTCTGCATGACAGTGCTGCTGCTAAATCAGACACTCTATGCTAACAGGTCTAGCAATAAAGTGAATCACGCTTACAAAATGTATGCAGCACTGGGACTCAGTGATGTGATATTAAAACTTTTATCTTTCCTGTTTCAATATTTTAACTGTGAACCTTAAGTTGCATTCACTTCATTTTGAATAGGAAAGAGTTTCCTAACAAGAGAAGGATTAGCATTTATTGTATACATTATAGTGATATACAGATAGATATTATTGATACACACACTATATATATATATGGATGATGGAGCTGGTGCATATAAACACACACACACACACACACATCTATATGGAACTGATGCACGATAGACCAATAGATAAATAATAGAACTGGTGAATCTCTGATTAGCACTTCAATTAAGAACAAATCAATTCTTGCTGAAACTTTGCTTTAGCTTCACAAAGGGGTTTTATTTATTTCTCGGCCCCTTTGAGATGACAGCTATTGCAAAGGGCATTGTTTACAAAGTACCTTTTTCATTCTTAAATATGTAAGTTAATTGTGATGGGGAGAGAGGAGCAGCAGCAAAAAAAAATAAAAATAAAAAAAGAAAGAAGATTTGTTTTGTTTTAAATAACACACATTCCAGATAGGGACAATAGATTGCTTGGCAGCCATATTGTCTATTAGATTTATTTACTCCCACATGCAGATTAAAATTAAGGGTAGCTTAACAAAGGATGCCTTCTATTACATGTAATTACTATCATGTGAAGCTGTATTTTAAAGGGGCAGCTACCAAAAAGGTGAGTCCTTCTATCAGGTGGCTACTCAACAGAGCATCTCTATGACTTGATTCCATACAAAAAATAAGAAAATAGGTGTTCTTAATTCTCATGAAAGTGAATGACTAATAACACTTTCCAGAGCTAGGCACACTGCAAGCAGGGACAGCGCAAGCTTCCTCTCATAACTCTGTGAGTGCACCTTAGTCTTGACCTACATGGCCTCCTTATTCCACTCCAGTGCTTCTCCTAGTCAGAGAGTGATAATGTGCAGCAAATTGTGTGGTGGTTTTGTGATGTTGCCTGGGGACTAGGATGAAGACCGTTCTTTGTTACACTACCTATAAAGGATTCAGAGTAGCAGCCGTGTTAGTCTGTATTCGCAAAAAGAAAAGGAGTACTTGTGGCACCTTAGAGACTAACAAATTTATTAGAGCATAAGCTTTCGTGAGCTACAGCTCACTTCATCGGATGCATCAAATGCATCCGATGAAGTGAGCTGTAGCTCACGAAAGCTTATGCTCTAATAAATTTGTTAGTCTCTAAGGTGCCACAAGTACTCCTTTTCTTTTTGTGACTACCTATAAAAGTACATTTCAACCTTGTCCTGGAAAGACAAACTGCTGAGATTCATTTAGTTTCCCCCTTCAGTAGCAGTCTTGTGAGTAAAGATTACTGGTTATGTCCAACTGTGACAAAGGTTTTCCAAGATAAACTTCACTTCATTAGGAACTAAGTTAAGACTGAAAATCTATCGGCCTCGGTGATTTGGGTCTTTCCACTGAATTCTGATCAAAGGAGCTTTCAGTCACTCTGATCATTACATTTTTAACTCCGTCTGTGTGGTTAGCACTTTCGTACAGACACTTCTGGTGTGCAGGGAATTCATTCACCTAATGTAGGAAGCATAAAGTAAATAGGTTCAGTGGAAGACAAGAACCCCCGGAGTGCTTATTTTAGTTGGCAAAAGTATGAAATGTTTCTCTGCAGACATCCATGCTACCTGGTAACTAAAACTTCTAAGCAGCATAGAAGCTGCTGTTGAGGAGAATAAAAGTGATAAAAGGATTTCTTCATCATGTCTGAATCAAGAAAGGGAAGTGGTGTTTGTAATCACTTTTGTGTGTGTGCATGCATGTGCATTGGAAGATTTGTGTGCATTAATACATGTTTGTTTGAGATTCAGAGCTGAGGTTTAAGATGGTGTAAATTATATGTTAGGAAGTACAGGAGTAGGGGAGTCTAAAGGAGTAAAATTGATTTGATTCACACGCCAATAGCCCAGAAGAAAATGTGAATAAAAGCTGAGAGGATAGAATAGAGGGGATACTTTAAAATTCTATCTGCCCAGGCTTTTCAATCCCGTTCATCACATCTTTTCCCTCCTGTTAGTTATTTTTGTGGAGACTCCCCGGCCTTCCAGCTCCTGTGTGTGTGCGCAAATGATACCATTTTAGGCCTTGCCTTCATTAGGAAAAAAAGGTGTGCTCTGACCTCAAGTAATTTAACACATGGATAACTAACAGGAGGAAAATCCTAAGGAAGATGAGGCAGTTTGTAGTTTTCACATGTGTTAGTGGTTCCAGTAGACTCCCCCTTAGCGTTTACCTCAACTTGTTAACATGTGAAGGCACTACAGTTTCTCGTCTTCAATAAGATTTTATCTCACATTGGGTACTATGTGTTAGCCAAGAGGAGGTAAGAACACATCCTTTTCCTTAGTATAAATGCACACTTAAAGTTTGACTTGATTAGGATTTAAAGGTGTGTTTTCAGAATATGCTAGCTAACATCCCTAGCAGGTTTATCCCTAGGGTTCAATTTGATCAGCTAGCTCATGTTAGAAGTGTACACCGCCTTGCCTACATTAGACAGTGTGTTAAATAATAATAATTTGTGGTCAGTCTATCTGTTAACACTAACAATTCTTTCTCTCTTCTCTTTGGGCTCTGATATTATGTCCATTGCTGTGGGGTCCGGATTTCTGCTCACCATTCTAGTGAAACGTGAAAAGATTATAGAATCATAGATATGAAGGCCTTGTATGGATCTCGAGAAGTAATCAGGCCCAGCTCCCTACACTGAGGCAGAACCAAATAAACCTAGACCATAATCTGGTTGTTATAATCCAATAAAGAGAAACAAGAAGCAAACAAACAGTGTGAACCACAGGAAGGAAAAACAGAAGGTTGTAGGCATTGCATGAATGAATCATATGGGCAGCCTTGAATGTATTAAAGCAATGGTTACAAAAATTTCAGTTTATCATCCAATCACCCCACATCCACTGAAGTTTTCTTTGACTGTATGAATTAATATTATGTATTCAATAAGTGTTCTTCTGCAAAATGACTCTTCTGCAGGTGACTATACATTTAATGGTGGCTCATTTCTCTTTACACTTCTGTGATGTTTGTTTTATTGGCTGACAAAGGACTCAGCTTTCAGATATAGTTACCTAACAGGGCATCGACATTCCAGAGCTGAATACTGAAACTGGCACTTATTTGTCTGCCTGAGTGCCAATTTAAGCATCCAAATGTCAGATCTGGATCATCCATATTTGAATTTTGGTCTCCCATGTTCTTAGTGTTTATTACAGAATGACACATTTCGGGATATTATTCCTTACTGAAGAGTAAAAATTAACAAACTTCCTCTTCTTTCATTTCTCACTCTCTGACTGTGCCTTTTAAATCCATTGTTAAGAATCAGGTTACCTTTGGCCCATATCCTGTTTCAACATATGTCCTTACCCAGGGTTCAGATGACTGATTAACAATTAACAAAGTTTGTTTTAAGTCATTAGTTAATAGTTTTGTTTGATCTCACCCCAAACACTTGAGACCTCTTTTAGCTGGTATTTATTCCAGACCTTTGAATTGCAAATCACTTGTTCAAAATCCTGCAGCTTTGACTCTCAATTCTGACTACATGCAAGTGTTCGACCAGAGTGAGTATACCTCTATTTCTTAAGTCTTTAACGTGAAAATCAACCCAGTGCAGAAATCTTGCATAAAATCCTATGTACCACTTAACAAACTGTGTAAGATTGTTTGGGACTTGCACTGACCCTCTATACTGCAGTGAATTTCACCTTTAAATAGGAATAATTTATCTAACCTTGATGCCTAATAGTAATTCTGCTGCTGCTCATACTCCTCTTTGATCCGGCTCTATTCCTTGTCCAGTCTGACTCTACATCATTATACTGTGTCAACATCTACCCAGAGCCAGTACAAGACTAAAGACCAAATTCAGCCAGTGGCTAAGCATGCTTGTATTCAAAGCCATAAGTACTTGGTAGTGTTGAACCCACAGCCAAACAGGCCAATCAGGGATAACTGTGTTATAGGCAGAGCTGGCAGTGTGGCCTATAGTTAAGGTCATCTAATGCTTGCTGTTTTAAGTTCCTGTTTTCAGTTGTTTATATGTTTGATAAACTAACCATCTGGGATGAAATTTTCTGTGCTGGGTGTCTGTCTCAGGCTGAATATTTTTGGATTGTTTCAACGAAAATAGATCAGCCATTTCTGAGAATCAGATAAGGGAAAAATACATTGTTTTGCCCATGTTAAAAAGATTCTAACTGTTTTGTAGAGAAGCAGTAGCATCTCCATTCTTTGGAGAGGGGACTTGAAATTATGCAGGGGTGTGTGTTACTGTAATGTCAGGGTGTGCCTTTTGCCATCCCCATAAGGACCTGCCCAAATTATAAGCTTCCAAAACATCTTAGTTAGCACATTCTCAGTAGAAAATTGTTGGAATTTGGCAGCTAAATTCTCTGAAGAGTCTAGCTGAACTGAGCATGCTCCATCTCTGGACTACAGATGTGAAGCCGGATTTTCCCTGCAATTCGTACTCCCAGCTGTGGGACAACTGAGCACTGATGCTGAGAGCAAGGAGAATGAGAGAAGAGTAGAGGTGTAGGGAATGGGGTAGAGGAGAAGGTAAGAGCGGATTGCAGGAGCCAGAGTGGGGATAATAGAGGGAGAGTGCGGACAGGAGCAGGTGGCAGGAGTGGACAGGAGCAGAGGTGGTGGGGGGCAGGAGCAGACGGGTAATTATGTAATTAAAGACTGTATCATAATGCATACATCTAAGAGGGTTGACATAAGATTGCACAGTTCTAATTCTGGCATTTCCTAACTTTGGAATGCTTGACTTGACAACCTCAACATTCTTTTAGTATAGGGTTTTTTCAATGTAATAGTGCACTGGGAAAGGAGAGACCTATCTTTGCTTCCTGCTCTCTCAGGCCCTGAATCAGGAAAACACTTAAGCAAGTGCTTAATTTTGGCATGTACTGAAATCCCATTGTCTGGATGACTTCAGCATGTGCTCGAATACAGTCCTGAACAGGGATGCTTTCTTGAATCAGAGTTTCACTGAAGTAAGAGCAGTGGCGCATGGGTACCTTTGGGTCATCATTTTTATTCCCCTCTCCCCCATCTTCCTCCATTACTCTTCTTCATTTCTGTAGGGAGTTTATCATCTCCTCTTTTCCTGGCTTCACATACATCAGAGCTTTAGAATCCATGATGCTTAAACTAAGAAAGTGGACTGTTATTTCCCATTAGACCACTTGCTGTCTATGTAGTAATCAATATACAATCCAATAATTAATACACAAGAAGAAGCCATATGTGCTTCCATTAGCGTCTTTCATCCAAGATATCAGGACATTTTACAAACAATGTATTAAGCCTTACAACATCCTACTGAAGTAGGTGAGTGTTAGAGCTGTATGAATATTGCACAAAACATTTCTCTAGCAATTCATTCAAATTTGGAAGAAAGCTTTGATTCAATTATGTTCACAATCCGATGTTCATTCTCCACAAACATTTCAGCACAAAAAGTCTGGTAGGCTGAATACCCACAAAAAGCCCAGTTTCTAATGTTAAAATGATTAGTGCTGTAGTAGCAACATAATTTGAAGATTTGAATAAGGTAGTCACTTTATGGATTATTTAGGGAGGGTAGTTCATGCACAAGGGAAGCATAGAAGAAAATGCAGAGAAGTAGACAAATGGGCTTTTAAGTTTTGCGTGCTTGGTAAATTGGAGGGGGACAGGAAGCAACAGAATAAGAGACAAGATTAGAAGTAGAGGGGGGGCAGAGTCATAAAAAGGCCTCAAAAGTGAAGTAAGATTCAAAGTTTGCTCTGTGCTGATTAATTCTCTGAGTCATCCAATAAAGGGACAGGGACAATACGAAGCAATCTACGTATTTAACAGACAATGCAAGTTGCAACTATTCCTAGAAATTGTTTGCAGGCAAAGAATTATGGGCTGAAGAAATATTGAACATCCAGTATATGTGAGAATTTCACAATCTGTTCACAGCTGATTCAGGAACAGATAAAAAATGTGAAATTCATCCAAATTATTCACTTGGCTATGTGCCAGTTGAGGGCAACTCCACCTGTATTCTCCCTCCGTGGTTCATCAAGAACACCCATTCTAGACTCCCAGCTCCTCACTGTCACCTCTCTTGGAGAGAGACCCACGTCTCTCTTTCTCCTGACCAGGGTTTGTCCAGATTGCACAGTTTCCCTGCCTACTCTGGGCTATTCACAGCAAGCTAGACTGCCTAAACAGGCCAGCGTCTGTGCGTTGCTTTCTCTTCAGAGGCTATAAACAGCATACTGGCCCACAGTTATACGTTCCAACACAGCTCTTTATAGGCAAGGTGAAAGCATTACAGAGAAAACATTAAAAACAATAAAAGAACCTACGCACATGTTAAAAAGCTTACCAGCGGTCACCCCAGCTCCAGCCTCAGGCTCTGGTAGGTGTCAGACCTTCTAAACCCACAACTGGGTTTTCCCTGTGGCTACAAGTTCATAACTGTCTTAGAGTAAGAACCAGAACCACCATGACTAGTTCAGTCTTTCCTTTAATACAGCATGGTGTTTTGATCGTAGGCTCATGTAACAGGTGATCAGCAAACAATGGCCCACTCCTCAGGGCATAGCTTCAAAAGATTGGGTTTTTGCATAATCAGAGATGGGGAATTAGATAGTCCCCCTGGAAAACCACTTGGACACTTTTTGTTCCAAAAGTCCATTCTTGTCTGGCACATTGTTCAATATAGACCTTTGAATCCCCAGGTCTCCCATCTGTCATATCTCCCCCCTTCAAAAGGTTCCATGCAATCCCAGCCCACAGTAATACATAAGCCATTCATTTAAAACAATGGATCCCAAAGATACTTAAACATCATTCAAAAAGGTCTCCCAAAGATATGGCAGGAAATTGTCAGTTGTGTGACAGTCTGTAGTATTATCTACATTTTACATAATGGGGAATGGAGACACAGAGAAGTGAAAAGTGTACTCTGAGGTCACAGGACGAATCAGTGGCAGCATCAAGAATAGAATCTAAGTCTCTTGGCTCAGATAGATAATACTTATAACTAAGGCTGCGAGTCTGTCATGGAGGTCACAGATTCCATGACTTTCCCCTGGGCCAGCAGCAGCAGTTTGGGTGTGTGGGAGGTGGCTCAGGGTTAGGGGCAGGGGATTGCGGAGTGTGGGGGGAGCGCTTACCTCGGGTGGGGGGCTCCCTGGCTCCCACTGGCATGGCCCCCCTGCAGCTCCTAGGTAGCAGAGGGGCCGGCGGGGAGGAGGGGGTTCTGCACCACGCTCTGCCTGCAGGCCCCTCCCCTGCAGCTCCCATTGGCTGTGGTTCCCGGTCAATGGGAGCTGTGGGAGCCAGCGCTTTGGCGGGAGCAGTGGAGCTCCTGCCCTGGCCCCTGCCTCCACTGTCTAGGAGCTGCAGAGACACACAGCTGGGTAGAAATACCCTGCCAGCCCCACCAACCTCCCCCCCATATCAGAAGGGGTCCCGGGTCACATCCCCCAGTACCCGCGGTGCCCCCGCACTGCCCCTCCCTCAGAGCCCCCCGCCCAAGTTTTAGCCAGGGCAGATATTTTTAGTAAAAGTCATGGACAGGTCATGGGCCCGTGAATTTTTGTTTACGGCCAGTGACCAGTCCATGACTGTGACTAAAACGTAGCCTTACGTATAACAGGAGACTAAGCATTGTGCAAAAGTAAAGTCCACCAAAGACTGGAACATTGATAATGATGCTTATAAATTTTTAACATTACTTATTTCAGATGATTTATTTTGGGGAAAAACTTTATTGAAGAGGTGTCCTCATCTTGACTTGAACACCACCAGGCTTGATCATAAGAGCATTTGCAACTGTCCCATGTTTCAATTAAAATTACACACAACAGCTAAGAGTCCTTTCATTTTTCATTCAGTATATATGTATCAGTTATTATTATTTTAGGAAGCATAGCTGGAATCACCAGGAGGCTGAATATGGGATTGTGTGAGAGTTATATATTATGTTCTCTCAAAGCTGCACTAATTAACACCATTTGACTAAATTACCTCAAAAACCAGACCAGTAGGAGGGCTGAGCACTCTGATTAAAATAAGGGAAGGTTGGTTTTCTGTCATCAGATTTGTGTAGAAAATAAAAATAAAAAGTGAAAAATTATTCTTTTCCTCCATGAAAGAGGTGGTCCCTCTTCCAGGACATATTAGGTACAGGAAAACTTGCATTAATGCATGCAATAAACAGAGGATTATATTCTCCAGAGAATTTGAATTCTGATATTTGGCATCATTTTAGGGAAGTCGGGTGTAATTCTTGGCAAGGTACTCTTGGACCTGAGTTGTTGAAGAGGGCTGCTGCTGCTGCAATCTGCATCAGCTGCAGATTTTTCAGAGCTACTGCTTTTGAGGTTAATTGAATCACATTGCAATATTCCAGTTGGGCAGTGACAAATGTGTATATAATAGAGTCTAGGTCATCAGCAGAAAGCATGGGATGCAGATTCCTTTGTGAATGATGGAATATGTTTCTTCCATGTGAAGCTGTATGAGGGCTCTGGAACTCTGAGGAGTCAAGAAACCTTGTGGATGTATGGTTTTGACAACCTTGTCAAAGGGTTTTCCTCTGCCAACCACCATAAGCTCCATCTTGCTGGTGTTTAACACCAACCAGCTCTTCCTTATCTAGACACTGGGATAACTGGGTGACAATAATATAGTTGTCAGTGTGAACAACACAGTGATATGCCATTGACATACTGTTGGCAACTGAGAACATTTTTCTCAGCAGCTGTGTGTAAATAATGAATAGGCCAGGGAAAACACTATGATACTCCACAGGGGATAGGTCTGGTGGCAGACATCTAAGTGTCCAAGTGCCCTGTGGGCCCTTGAGGAAGGATTCTATTTCCATGCCCTGGATCCCTGTCATCTTCTTCTTCAGGTAGGATAGCTGTATCCCATGACCAATCATCAAATGCAGAGAGGTCTAGATATATAAGTATGGATGTTTGCCCTTTAACTTGGAAAAACAAGAGACTGACCATTTGCATCACTAATGCTGTTTCTATTCCAAATGCCAGCTGGAGGGTCTGGTCTAAGGAGAATCTAGGCAATTGGCTGTCAACAGATGTGTTTGCATCAGTGAGCTAATGTTTTCAGAAACTTTTAACCCAAATATGCCTGTAGGAAAATACATACACATTAGGAGGGTGTCACTACCCTACCGGGGTGTATGTGTGGACAGGGACTACATATACTGTAAGGTTTATAACCATCACAGCTTGAAACTGCTAAAAAACAAAACCTAAATTCTAGTAAGGAGAGCAATTTTAGTTCAGGTCAATGGAAGTTTCGGCAAATTAAAAATTACCTATAGTGCTAAGGAAAGAATTTTAACAGTAATGAAAGCATCTCAGAATTGAGCATTTAGCAGAATGGAGTGAGAAGGTGGATACACATAGTGAACCTCGTAACACATGCATATGGACAATTGAATTACATGGAGAATAAAAGAAAAAAACAACAAACAATCCCATCAGTTGTGTGGGCCTTTCCCCCCTCCCACTACCTCGATAAATATGTTAGCAGTTGTTCTGTTTATAACTTGTGCAGAAATCCTGTCAGTCAAGGCAAAGAATAAACTCACCCGAGATTCTCTTTCTTTGAGCTGTCACATGCAGAGCCTACTGAGTGTGGCATAGGAGAAAGCTGTCGAGTGTCTGTTGGGTGCTGTTTCCATACTGCTGGAGGAATTAGAGGGTATGGGAAAGATGACATTGGATCTGTTTGCTGTTCACAATACTAAGGACTAGGGTGACCAGATGTCCCGTTTTTAAAGGGATAGGCCTGTTTTTTGGGGACTTTTTCTTATATAGGCGCCTATTACCCCTCATCCCTGGTCCCGTTTTTGCACAGTTGCTATCTGTTAATCCTACTAAGGACCAGTACAATATAGCACATTTCTTAGTCCTTTTCAGAATTCCCAAAAGTTCTGGGTCATATTCTCTGTTAGCATAACTCCGTTAAACAGTTAACGTGTTGGGACAGCAGAGAATTGTGGCCTATATGATGGGGATGGCAGAGTGGGGGGAAAGAATACTTTAGCTCATCAGTCACCACCTAATAGGTTTTGCAGAAAGAGATCAGGTAATCCAAACACAATTAAAGCCACTTAATGGCTCAGAAGGGAAACAAAGCCATCATTTAGGTGGCTGCAGAAAACTGGTACCCCATGCATCTTTAAAAAAAAAAAGAGCTCACCATAGTATATACACAAAGCAGACTGAAAATGTTGGCTGCCTTGCAGATTCCTTGTTAGCTAAAAGAAAAGTAGTACTTGTGGCACCTTAGAGACGAACAAATTTATTAGAGCATAAGCTTTCGTGAGCTGTAGCTTCGTGAAAGCTTATGCTCTAATAAATTTGTTCGTCTCTAAGGTGCCACAAGTACTACTTTTCTTTTTGCGAATACAGACTAACACGGCTGCTACTCTGAAACTTGTTAGCTAAAGGGATTCCTAAAATATATTTAGATTGAAAACCAGCCTGCAGAAGGGCCAAGGCAGAAATATATGAATTACAACTGACATGTCTGGTGCCCTAGACAAATTCTGTTCAATTTTACATTGATGTAACTCCAGGGACTTCAACAGTTATTCAAGTACTGGTATAAATGACAACAGAATTTGGCCCATACTGTACAATTTTTATACATATATATCTTTCCTAGTGGTGGGTACAGATATATGCCCACCAGTAAGGAGGATTTATGGAGAACATGTACTTTTTTTGTTCGTGGCATCAGACCTAGCACGCCAAGGCACTCTTTGCAGAAGGAAGTCAGTCTGCTCTTTGAATTAATGTATGTTTTCTAAATGACATTTAATCATTAACAAAGGATAAATGATAAATGATATGTCATAGAATCATTGAATATCAGGGTTGGAAGGGACCTCAGGAGGTCATCTAGTCCAACCCCCTGTTCAAAGCAGGACCAATCCCCAACTAAATCATCCTAGCCAGGGCTTTGTCAAGCTGACCTTAAAAACTCCTAAGGAGGGAGATTCCACCACCTCCCTAGGTAACGCATTCCAATGTTTCACCACCCTCCTAGTGAAAAAGTTTTTCCTAATATCCAACCTAAACCTCCCCTACTGTAACTTGAGACCATTACTCTTTGTTCTGTCATCTGCTACCACTGAGAACAGTCTAGATCCATCCTCTTTGGAACCCCTTTTCAGGTAGTTGAAAGCAGCTATCAAATCCCCCCTCATTCTTCTCTTCCGCAGACTAAACAATCCCAGTTCCCTCAGCCTCTTCTCATAAGGGATGTGTTCCAGTCCCCTAATAATTTTTGTTGCCCTCCACTGGACTCTTTCCAATTTTTCCACATCCTTCTTGAAGTGTGGGGCCCAAAACTGGACACAGTACTCCAGATGAGGCCTCACCAATGTCGAATAGAGGGGAACGATCATGTCCCTCCATCTGATGGCAATGCCCCTACTTATACATCCCAAAATGCCATTGGCCTTCTTGGCAACAAGGGCACACGGTTGACTCATATCCAGCTTCTTGTCCACTGTAACTCCTAGGTCCTTTTCTGCAGAACTGCTGCCGAGCCATTCGGTCCCTAGTCTGTAGCGGTGCATGGGATTCTTTCATCTTAAGTGCAGGACTCTGCACTTGTCCTTGTTGAACCTCATCAGATTTCTTTTGGCCCAATCCTCTAATTTGTCTAGGTCCCTCTGTATCCTATCCCTACCCTCCAGCGTATCTACCTCTCCTCCCAGTTTAGTGTCATCTGCAAACTTGCTGAGGGTGCAATCCACACCATCCTCCAGATCATTAATGAAGATATGGAACAAAACCGGCCCGAGGACCGACCCTTGGGGCACTCCACTTGATACCGGCTGCCAACTAGACATGGAGCCATTGATCACTACTCGTTGAGCCCGACAATCTAGCCAACTTTCTATCCACCTTATAGTCCATTCATCCAGCCCATACTTCTTTAACTTGCTGGAAGAATACCATGGGAGACCATGTCAAAAGCTTTGCTAAAGTCAAGGAACAACATGTCCACTGCTTTCCCCCATCCACAGAGCCAGTTATCTCATCATAGAAGGCAATTAGATTAAATTAGTCAGGCATGATTTGCCCTTGGTGAATCCATGCTGACTGTTCCTGATCACTTTCCTCTCCTCTAAGTGCTTCAGAATTGATTCCTTGAGGATGTGCTCCATGATTTTTCCAGGGACTGAGGTGAGGCTGACTGGCCTGTAGTTCCCTGTGTCTTAGGCATGCTCATTATTCTAGTTATTGACATCAAAACAGTGATTAAAGAGTCATTCCTTGATTGTGTTCGTCTGTCTTACTGTGCTAGCCTTCACTATGTATGGATTTTTGGTGTCTTTTTAAAAGGTCAAGTGAGAACTTCATTTTTTAGAAAATTTTATTTTATTGGGTGAGGGTATTCTGGGTCTCTGGATACTGCAGCCACTTGTTAGATAAATATGTACAGGAGTCCTTTTGCAGCGGGTTCTCTGTTCCAAGATCACTTATGTGCACCTGCATGCTCTCACTAAAGTCAATAGATCCTATGGGTGTTCAACTCCTGATAATGATGATTCTCTTGTAGCATACTGTAGATGCTGTAACTATTGCACATCCTTACTCCACTAACATGCATTTTGATCTCATCCCTATAACCCACTGACTCCTTGGAAGCCTAGAAAAGACCTCTAACAAAATGGAGGATATCATTTTAAGCCTTGACATTTAAGCCATTACATCTCAACCAACGCACTACATTTGACTCCCTGGAACAGATTCTCAGTAGTGTAAACTGGCATAGCTTCATTGACTGTGTGTTTGGGGAGAAGGGGTGGAATAGAGCTGGCTGGAAAGTAGAAGGGGTTCTCGCTGTGGAAAATTTCAATGTTTTGCTGAAAAGCTGAAAAAGTTAAAGTTTTCCACAGAAAGGAGGAACTTTCTGTGAATATTATTATAGTTGAAACCCCCATTTCCTGTCAAAAAAGAGTTTTAATGGAAAATTTTCAATCAGCCCTCTCTCTCTCTCTTTCACACACACATGGAACTCTTGAAAAGAAAAGGCAAACTCCATTTATTTGATTTGTGTTAACCCTATCCCAGAATCACCACATGCATCCATGCCCTAAATAAAATTAAAGCTAATATGTGCTTCTGTATTGGTGGAGTGTGTTCATATGGCGTAGTTAAAAAAAAACCCAAAAAACAATATTTGATTCTGTATGGTAACTTCCATCCATAATGATGTCTCAATTATATTCCCAATTAAAAACTCATTAATATCAAAGACAATTGTGATAAACACTACAAACTCAGATGAGAATATCTCATTTGGGATCCTACAAGTTAAGGTGGCACCAGCACTAGTAACTGGAACTCACTTGTCATTCAGAAACTGGAAGCAAGCAGCTGCATGACAATAAATATTATAATGCTCTATTGACATAACTATAGCTGGAGAATCTCTGTCATAATTCAGCCTTTCCATTAGCTCCTGAACCTGAAATCCCATTAAGAACAAACAATTACCATGTGACAAATTGGAGATATGCACTACTAGTAAAGACCCAAACTTTATTCTGAGGGAAGGAGGGGAATTGAAGCAAAGCAACAACTGGAAGTGAGTAAGGACTGAATTCATAGATGCCAGGGCCAGAAGGGACCATTGTGATCATCTAATGTGACCTCCTGTGTAACATAGGCCATAGGACTTCTCCAAAATAATTCCTAATTTCTTTTAGGAAAACATCCAATATTGATTTAAAAGTTGGCAGAGAATCCATCATGACCCTTGATAAATTGCTCAATGATTAATTAATCTCACTGTTAAAAAATTACGCCTTATCTCCAGTCTGAATTTGTCTAGCTTTATAGTCTTCGGATCATGCTACAGTTTTTTCCATGGGATTCAAAAGTTGCTGAGCTCCCCAACCACCATAGATTTCACTGGGAATAGGAAGTCTTTTTACACCAAAGAGGAGGGTTTAAAAAATAGGAAAAAACCTCTGTTTTCTGTTGAAGCTGCACTCCAGGGCACCCCCAGAAACCATGCCCCATGATGCACCCTACTTCCTAAGAACTGCAGACCCGGGCCATTCCTGAGCAGATAGCAAATTGTGTGCAAACTAGGAGTATGATGAGAGCATCCCATCTATTTCACATGAGTCTTAAGGGAGAATTTAAGTCCATGTGTGAGAAGGTGAACGGCATCTTCTTAAAGCTGGAGGACCTCCTAGTTCCTGACAGCATTTCCTCCCCACAACTTTTGAATTCTGAAATATACAACGTGATTTTCTCCAAAGCCATTTTTAGTAAAATATAATTCATCGAGCTTGGAAAATTCACCAAGATCTTAGGTCTTATTATCTATCCCCAATGACCAATATACTGATCACAGGAACCAATTGTTGTTTATTTCTGTATATGAGGATGATGGTAATTACTTGTTTCAGAGTAGCAGCCGTGTTAGTCTGTATTCGCAAAAAGAAAAGGAGTACTTGTGGCACCTTAGAGACTAACAAATTTATTAGAGCATAAGCTTTCGTGAGCTACAGCTCACTTCATCGGATGCATTTCCGATGAAGTGAGCTGTAGCTCACGAAAGCTTATGCTCTAATAAATTTGTTAGTCTCTAAGGTGCCACAAGTACTCCTTTTCTTTTTGGTAATTACTTGGTAATTGAAATTTCCTTTTCAGGCAGTGTCCCAACTTGGTCTAATTATTATGATTTTGCTCTCAGTCATTGAAGGGTAGTAAGGCCTAGTACAGTAAATCTGGCATGGGGATTCCAAATGAAAACTCATTTTTCAAAGATTTGCTTCATATGTCTTTTGAGGAATGATAAACTAGGAAAAGAATTAACTGGCTAGCTGTAATTTCATTCAATGTGTACAATATATGGCACTTGGGACCTGTCTTTGCAATATATTTGATAACAAGCAAAATTCCAGCGTTCAAACATTGTATCAGAGTAGCAGCTGTGTTAGTCTGTATCCGCAAAAAGAACAGGAATACTTGTGGCACCTTAGAGACCAACAAATTTATTTGAGCATAAACTTTCATGGGCTTCTGTGTTTCTATGCATCTGATGAAGTGGGCTGTAGCCCACGAAAGCTTATGCTCAAATAAATTTGTTAGTCTCTAAGATGCCACAAGTATTCCTGTTCTTTTTGCAAACATTGTATTTTACATTCAACACTAGTCCACAGGAACTTCACTAAGCGGAAGCATTAACTTTATTGGAATTATTATTCCTTAGCTTCCTATAGGATGTGAAATTGCTAGACTGGCACCTGCTCACGGCTCAAAGGCAGGTAAATGAAGTGATGATTTAAGAGAGACAAAAAAACACCAAAGAGGAGAAATTACTCTTCCCTTTAATGCAAAAGCAGAATTGGTACCAATGCCCCTTTTTACATAATATAATGAAGCAGTCAATCAGGATTGTGTATCTGAAAAATTCATTCAATTTTTCCAAATAGACAGTATAGTATTCATCACCTCTGATCTCAACTCATGTTCTATGTTAATGGGAAACCATAAACCTTTGGACAACATTTCAAAAATCCCCCATGCCCGAAGTGCTCACAAAAGCCCCTGTACAGAGTCATGAATCATAGTTGATGTATTGTAGCTTACAAAACAAGATCATTCAAAACCATTATACTTGGTCTGTTTCTCACACTTGCAACTCATCTTCTTCGTGTGTATAAAGAACTTAAAAGAATGTACGTTCTAAAAGAATAACTGTGCTGTTCCTCCCCACATCTGTTCTTTGTTAGGGGGCCAGATTTTCATTTGACACCTAGACAATTTATAGCTCCCCAGCAAATCCTCCACAAAACAATAATCCCTAGTATTTTGTGTGACAGATATATAATACCAGTCCTTCCTCTTCTATCACCAGGTTTTTCCCCCCCAGGAAAGCAGTCTGTGTTTCTCTTTCTGATTTTACTTTGGTGCAAGCATATCAAAAATGTGCAGTAAAGCAGCTCCGAGGAAATTTTGCCAGCATTTGAAATGAACGCCGGGTAGAAAAAAAATGAAACGTTTTCTGCTCATTACTGAAGCAGCTGGTATGGGAATAAGGAGAGTCAGAAACAAACACCTGAAGGGCTATCAAAATACCCAATCTTACTAATTATTCTACTGTAATAAGGAAAGAGTCCAGGTGCTGTGCAATAGTTAGCAGACTTGCACATTTTTTTGGAAAGGAAAAGGAACAAAAAGCTTCTCTTTCTGTTATTCAACCCTGCCCCCTTCCGCTCCCCTCAGCAGAAATCTGCTGCTCAAAGGAAATCTTGCCTAAGTCAAACTAGGCTGCTGGAATATTACTTACACTCTTCCAGTTGACTAGTTCACTTCTCCAGGAGACCCAGAAATGTGAGGAGAGCTGCATTTTTCTCCAGTACTGTCTTTATCTCTCTCTACTCTGCAGAAAATGATTTGCTGCTTTCCTACTTTCCTGGGGTTACCATACTCCCTGGCAAAAGCATCAACAGGTAAAGGAACATAAGCTACAAAGAATAGTTTTGTAGGGAGACCCATGAACTCTGCTCTCTGAATAAAAGTTCCATACCAAAAAAGAAAAAAAAAAGAAGGCGGGCTGAGGTGGAGAGAGTTTAAATAGTAGTTTGACTGCGAGCGGCTAATATTTTAATACTTTGTTGGTGAAATATCAAAAGCCATCATCCCTGCTCTTCCCATGTCACACTGAAGTTTGAATTTATTGCTATCCAGTATATAATTGTCAGACATTTTCAGCTCAGTACAATACCTTATGGAAAACAATTGGTGCCAGAATGTGGGAAGAATGTTTGTGAGTTTCTTGCTCCCCAGCCCCCATGAATATAATTGATCAAAATATAAATAAGCACTGTGAAAGCAGGCCACATTGCCACCTTGCCTCTAAGAAAGCAGACATCAAAGCAGGTCCAACCCCTTCCATATGCTTGGCTTTACTGCCAACTCACAAAACAACAAAACCACATGCCTCAGCCCAAGGCATTGCTAGGGCTTTCCCCTGCCGGAATGGTCTCTACCACCTGTTCCTTTGCCTCTGAGATAACCCATCCTTTCTTATGCTCTTATTGGACATGCCTGAGCAAACCTACTAATTCAGCAGAAGCACCTCTCTCCGTGCAGGGTTCGAGAACCTGTGAGAGGAGGTGGAGTTAACAGAAAAACTTTGCATCGAAAGGCCTAGAATCTATCGCCTTCTTACTCAGCATGATTGAATGTTAGCGACGCAGTACGGTGCCAGTCCCAGATTTCAGGCTTCTGTTGGAAAGATGAACATATTCTACTTGTCATGGGGTCCACTCACTGCTAAGGCATCTCTTTCTGGTTGCTCTGGATATTAGCTCTTTCCAGGTCCTTCTGCCACTTGGCAAGTACATCTCTCTCTTCTCTCTCTGAGACTTCATGGCTTAGCCCTCTAGCCAGGTCATTATAGTCCTCCCCTTCCAGGTAACAAAGTCTGTACAAATGGTCTCAGGCAGTCTTCTCATTCACTGCTCAGATGGTGCCCCTTCTCCAGTGGCTAGTAGGGCAACACAGGACTGCCCTCTACTCTAGCTTCCAGCTCAGGGACCCTTTAATCAGCAGCCAAGGTCTGCACTTGCTGTCCTTTTTCTGAGCCTTTTCCTTCACTCTCTTCCCTAAGTTTTCTTCCTTCCCTCTCTCACCTCCAGAGAATGGCAGCAGGCTCCCTCACTGCAATCCCTTCCTGCCTTATACTAGCCCCACCAGCCTGTTTCTTCTCAGCTGAGCTCCATCATCCTTCAGGCTGCTTAATTCTGCTCAGTTGGGACCTATCTGGTTGACTGGCCCCTTCTCAGCCTCATTAACCCCTTCTAGGCTAGTGTGGGGTGAACACCCCACCACACTACTCCTCTGCTAGCATCTCAGTCTTTTACCTCCCTGGCTTTTACATTGCTGTTCTCTGAAAACAAGCCTGAAGACGAGGTGGCAATGAGTCCGCTCAATTGCAGGTCCCATTCACATGGAGCCCCAAGAACCAGCCTCTGCCCCAAACACATGCATGTTGGACCCTCCGTTTCAAAGAATGGGCTTGGAGACTTGGATGCTTTGACTGAAAAACAGGGATGTGCGGTTCACTTCTGGAATTCATTGCCTGCAATGAGTACTCTAAGTTCTCATCCCTTTCAGGATGAATCTCCTGAAGCTTTGATGTTGCTTTGATGCAATAGCCTGAATGAGAGCCACTTGATACTTGCTCGAGTCTAAGTGGGCCTATTTTCAGGTGACAAGTCTTGCTGCTAAAAGTAATTTTTGAGGTCTGCAGCAAGCACTGAGGCCCACTGCTGTGTTTTGTTTTTCTGTATAAAATGTCTGCTCTTCGTCCCAAACAGTGAGAGTATCTTCCAGAACCAATTTTTTCTCCCCTTTCCAGTCTATAAACAAACAAAAAAAACCAAACAAATCTTTTCCATTTCCATGGTGTGAGGATGGCAACACAGCCTGACTTGGCAAGGCATTTAATACAGGTGACTAATCCCTCTGAACTCAATGAGAAGACTCACATACTTAAAGTTAGGCATGTGCTTTAAGTAGCTTGCTGAATAGGTGACTTGGTCCCTTTTGAGGGGTTATTTATCTTTGGTGCTACTTAGAGCATTTTGACAAAATATTTTTTCATGGGAAAATGTCGATTTGTCCAAATGGAAATATTTGATGGGAAAGAGTTGGTTCTGCTCATTGTTTTGACTTCAAAAAGTTATAGGAAAAAAGTTTTGAATGTTTTGATTTGACATTTTTGAAACGCTCATTTGAAAGGACTTTTCACTTAGAAATTTAAGCTAACTGCAGTAAATAAAATAATAAAAAAAGTTTGAAATCAAAATGAAACATTTCAATTTCCCTGATACCAAAACTTTTTGGGGGGGATTTTTGGTTTTCAAAAATCTTCAAGATATCAACTTTTCATTCCAATTTGGGTCAGGAAAATTTTTTGATGTCAAAAAGTTTTGTGGGATAGAAAAAACGATTCCTATCCAAGGTCTGGAATTTATATGGCCTCCATCACTGAAGCATTTGGTTAACTTGTTAATGTACTTATCATCATAATACCTCTGTGTGGTAGGGTAGGGCTGTTATACCATTTTTACAGATGGGGAACCTCAGGCACAGAGTGGCTAAGTGACTTGTCCAAGGTCACACAGAAAGTCGTTGTGACAGCAGAGGTTGAATGCAAGTATCCCATGATCCCAGCTAGGGCACCAGCCATTGGACCAACAGGAAACTGGCTATAACAGGCCAGCAGAGAATTCTGATGTTAGAGGGGATCTTCTTGCTGGTGAAAGTGTGTGTAGGCTCAGGACTTCAATAATGCCATCCCCTTCCGGAAGCCTTGTCAGGATGAGCAGAGGTAGGGGGCAACAGATAGGTAGGGGGCAACTCTCAGCTGAGTTCTGGCATAGAAGAGAATTGAGCCCTCCAAGTACAGAGATGCACTTTAACAGTGTTGACACCACTTGTGATTTTATCATGAGTCTCCAGATATTGGGTATTTTTCTTAAAACCCTAGCTCCTGGAGTCATGTGATTTTGGGAGAATCTCTATTTTCATAAAAAACCCAAAATCCCTCCATACAAACAAAAAAACCACAACCATGTTTCTAGACCTTAAGGTTTCAGAGGAAAGTTTGAAAATGTGCTCCCCTAATTGTTCAAAGCCCAGGAGGCAATTAAAAATTAACCCAACCTTTATTATTTTCATTTTTACACCAATCCCATGATTTCTGATTGCTCAGGCATGCCAGTGCACCTGAAGTATTGCAGCTATCACATTGTGTGAATGGACTGGAAATGACGATGTATTACACTGTGATTACCTGCATAATGCTGTAGCACTATTGTGGCCTTAATGACTACTGTCAAGGCTGATTGCCGACTCTGGCACTTTGAATACATAAGGTGGGGGCCTGCAAGGATTCTAAAAATTAATACTGGCCACTCCAGGCTTGTACTAAACTCCCAAGGTCACAGCTTCTCTCTGACCTTGGATGGATAGACGCTGCCACCACCCAAGCGCAGAACCCCTTTGAAAACCTAGGAAGGTGCACTTGGGAATTCCTTCCTGTGGGGTACCCTCAAGCCCTTTCACCCCCCCGTTCCAGGGAAGAGCTGAGAAAGAAAAAAAAGAAATCAGCTGCTGCCACCAGCTAATTAAACAACATGTACATAAACCTCTTCAGACACAAAAATCCAATTCCGTTCTTAAAAAACGTAAATTTTATTAATAAAAACAAAGAAAGAAAGAAAATACATTTGGGAATTTAGGCATTTGCTAGATTAAAAAAAACAACTATAAGGATTAAGCATCAAGAATAGTTTTCTTGAGGTCCAGCTTAAAGGTTACAAGCCAAACAAAGAGCACAGAGGAATCCACAAGCTATAACGAAATAAAAGGAATAAACCTAATCGTGTCTTCCTAGACATTTCCTGATCTACTTACATATCTGGAGTTTTTAAATGAGTAGTTTCTAGGTATGATACTGATTGGTTACATACCTGGCCCAAGCTTCTTACAGCTTAGCTCTGCCCTGTCCACCTCTTCTTGGAGAACAACTACGGACAGACAAAAGGGGAGTCTTGTTTCAATTTTAAAAAGTACTAGCCTTCCCATTGGCTCTTTTGGCCAGGTGCCCACGCCCTTCCTTTTACCTAAGCATACCAGTGAGACTTTTTAACCCTTTACAGGTAGAGCAATTAGAGAACAGCTACTAACAGGGATTTTATAGCTATTGGCTGGCTGGGTGTCCATAAAAGGGAACTATCCCACCTCCCTTTATTTATCACAACTACTACGGTAGATAGCTATCTAGTAGACAGAGAATTATCATACTTCATCATCATAAAAAGCAGGGTGCTTATCTAATATAAAAGCTTCCTATGCATGCAAGTGATAGAAAAGAGTGGTATAGACAGTATCCCGTTGTGGTTCAATAACTTCCCCCAGAGTTGCATTTTGTATGTTTGACACCTTTGGCAACCATTTGGATAAGGAAGACTCATACTTCAATTACCCTGGTGTGTCTACAGAAGTGCACAAACTTGATAATGGGCATTATGTCTATTTCTTGTATCAGCATTCCAGAGTGCCTTATCCTGCCTTTTACATTCTGACAGCAGGTTTTGCCTTGATCGTGAGAACTGAATGATCCCCAAAAGGATGCTTGTGACAAGTATTCTAAACAAGAGAAAAATCAGACTTGGCAGCAGAAGACAGAGTAAGACATAATGTAGGATGTTTAATTAAAGTGAGGGGAAATAAAAATAAATGAAATAATGTTCTATAAAAAAGTTTCCAATCCAGAGTGCAGGCTGCTAGGCATTTGTGGAGTTAAGTCACACACAAATATATTTTTAAGGCAAATGAAAAGGCTGTTTGCCAGTTAGGACCAGTGACAGGCCCAAGTTGGTATCCCAGGTATGAATTTTTTGGGGAAAGCTCAGATGTGAAGCCCAACTTCATAACTTAGGCCTCATTCTCATGGTCCAAGTCAGAACCATGGATTTGAACAGCCCAAACTTGGAAAAGTTTGGATTCAGATCCACACCCACCTAAACCTTCCCAGATCAGGCCCAGCTGTATTACTATATGGCCTGAATTCTGGGACTCAAGTGCTGTGTTTGACTTGCGGCAGTTTTTAAAGTGTTTCATAGTAGAGAAAAGGGGCCAGATATCACTAAGAGCTCAGGGCCAGAGTTTCAAACACTCTGTAACCACAACTAGGGCCAGATTCTCCAAAAGTTCTCATCGCCGGGGAGGGTTGGATAAGGGGCAGGAGGTTCCAGGGGGCAGTCAGGGGACAGGGAGTGGTTGGACGGGGCAGAGGTTTTGTGGGGTGGGGGGCAGTCAGGAGACAGGGAGCAGGGTGTTTGGATAGGGGGTGGTGTCCTGGGGGGTTGGGGTCCTGGGGGCAGTTAGGGACAGGGGTACCGGGAGGGGGCGGTCAGGGGACAAGGAGTGTGGGGAGGAATAGGTCGGGGGTCCTGTCAGGGGTTGGGGGTATGGATAGGGGTCGGGGCAGTCAGGGGACAGGGGTGTTGGATAGGGGGCAGTTAGGGGCAGGGGGTCCCGGGAGGGGGTGGTCAGAGGACAAGGAACAGGGGAAGTTGGATGGTCGAGGGTTCTGAGGGGGGTAGTCAGGAGGTGGGAAGTGGGAGGGGGCATATGGGGGCGGGAGCCAGGCTGTTTGTGAAGGCACAGCCTTCCCTACCTGGCCCTCTATACCATTTTGCAATCCCGATGTGGCCCTCGGGCCAAAAAGTTTGCCCACCCCTGTTCTAAAGTTTGCCCTTCCCTATATAAAACCCAGGTAGAATATTATTAGACCTTGCAAGCAGAAGGTAACCTTGTCGTGCTGACTGGTGCTACTTAGCTGTTCAGACCAAGTTTTTGCAATGTGTTCAGAGACAATTTATAGACATCTAAGAGTACGCATTGCATTTGATAGTTCAAGGTTCAATCAATAAAACGGACAAAGAGTCTGTAACGGAGAACTCGGAAGCTATTCTTGCATGCTACTAGCTTAATACCCTGAGGTAATATATTGCTCTTTTTTTTTTGCATGATCTGCAGCTGTTTCAGTGAAAGCTATAACTTTTCCCTATTGTCTAAAATTCTAAATTACAGTTGCATGATATGAAATGTACAGCCAGGTTTCCTTGGCAATGAACGTCTAGAAGCACAGGGATTTTAATTGAGAAACTTTTTAATTAAGATTGCATTAGAGGTCAAAATTTCACATTTCTGCTTTATGGGCTTGTTCAGGACGCCACATACCCTGCTGAATTATAGGGTATACAATTCAACTACCTTTTCCATCAAATCTATCTTACTCAAATATGCTGCTCCAATGCCACCAGAAACATCTCCTTCCCGATAGGAAATAAAGATTATGAATTTAACAGGCCATGTAAGAAATTTCAATTACACTTGGGAAATCAACTATTTGATGAATTCCCCAGAAACACCCAGATGTATTTTTATAGTCCACTCCAATAAATACGTACATACTCATGCCCTCTAAACAAGAGGTGAACACATATTTCTCAGCTCCCACTCAGAACCAATTCCTGAATAGCATCTCAGTACTGCTTAAAATTAGAGCTATGCGAATAACTGATTCTTTTGTTTTATAACAGTTCTGAAAAAATTGGAAAAAAACTTCATTTTGAGCCAACTTGAAACCAACAATTTTCAGAATTTTCTATGAATCAAAAAGTCAGAAATAGTTTTCTTTCTGGTTGAACTAAACTTTTATTTGACGCAAAACTAAACGTTTCGTTTTGATTTTGGGCATTTTAAACTGTTTTTTAAAATAAAAACAAAAGAACATTTTGTAAATGAATATCATCCACAAATGTACATCCACAAAATGGAGGAGGAGGTGCCCCCTTTACACCCAATAGCCAAGTGGTTAGGGCATTTTGGATGTGCCCAGGTTTAAATCCTTACTCTGGAGCAAAGATATGAATGGAGGTCTCACTGGGCTCCCTTATGAATGCCCTAAGCCAGTGGTTCCCAAACCTGTTCCGGCGCTTGTTCAGGGAAAGCCCCTGGAGGGCCGTGCCGGTTTGTTTACCTGCCGCGTCTGCAGGTTCGGCCGATCGCAGCTCCTAGTGGTCGTGGTTCGTCGCTCCAGGACAATGGGATCTGCTGGAAGTGGCGGCCAGTATGTCCCTCGGCCCGCGCTGCTTCCAGCAGCTCCCATTGGCCTGGAGCAGCGAACCGCGGACACTGGGAGCTGCGATCGGCCGAAGCTGCGGACGCAGCAGGTAAACAAACATGCCCGGCCCGCCAGGGGCTTTCCCTGCACAAGCGTTGGAATGAGTTTGGGAACCACTGCCCTAAGCAGTAGGCAATTCTAGAACAGATTTCTTTCAATCATCTCTCCTGTTGAAGCTGCTCCACTTTGTATCGATAATGAAATATTCAGTGGAGCTGTGACTAGAACCCAGATGTCCCCCTCCCTGGAAGTGACCTAACTACCAGGCTATAGAGCCCTTTTCTCTCTCTGGTCCAATTAATATTTAATTATATAAAGTGGAACAGCTTCAACTGGAGAGAGGTAGAGAGCATTCAAGCCTCTGCTCCAGAGTGGGGATTTGAGCCTGGGTTTCCCTCTTCCTAGGTGACTGCCATGATCACTAGGCTACTGGAGTGGGGCGAGGGGATCACACCCCTAACCCAAAGAGTTTCAGTTTTTCTGAATTTTTGCTTTTTCTTTTGACTGAAACAATTCACTGACATCTACACAAATTCATGACATGTTTTGGTCAACCTGAATCAGCATTTTCTGTGAATAAAACATTTGGCTGAAAAATTTAATCCAGCTCTACTTGAAATAGCTTAAACAGGATTTTGGAAGATGTTGATGAATGAGTATTTCAGTAGATAACATTGGGCCTGATTCTTGTTTGCACTATGGTCCCTCTACACTGCTCTGGCAGAGTAAAGGGCCCTTAAAGTGGGTGTAAATGTAATTTACTGCCACAGCAGTGTAAAGGCACTTAGCGTAAATGAGAATCAGACCCTTTTGGTCTTTAGTTCAAGTCATGTTAATTAATTTTTGTGATGCAAAAAAGCCTCTTGTTATCAGACTATGCTAACTACAACCAGTTCAGGCTCTCACACAGCACTGTAAAGCCAGAAGCAAACTAAACAAGCAGAACTAGCCAATTGCAGCAATAATAGCCTCAGCAAAAGATGACAAGTAGTGTATATTGACTGTGATTACGCTGAGAAGAATTTAACACATCTTTTCTTTTAAAGCTTGACAACTAACTTTTTATTATCTTAATAAACGTATAATATCCTAAAGCTAAATTCAGACACACCAAGTCCTAAAAGTTTTATAATAAACCATAATTTACTGCACAGAAATTGTGCTGTTGTGTACTGAATCTTGTACTTATTTAAGGGGTGAAAAGTAGGGGAAGAACAAAATGGCATGCAATGAAAGCAAATCCCCAACAATTTGAGAAATACTGTTTTTTAAAACTGTCCTTAGGTCATTGTTAAGCAGAGCAAAACAAGGGGATACAAAGACATGTAACAGACAATCAGAAAGAGAGAAGAAATGACAATTCTCAATGAAAGAAGAATTTATAGGGCATTTGCAAAAGTGGCCTCTGATTTCAAAAGCCTCAAGTCTTGTGGGCCCGACTTGAAACACAGAGGCCCTGATTTCTAGAGGGGCTGAGCACCCATAATTCCAGCTGAAGTCAGTGAGAGCTGTAGATGCTCATCACCACTGAAAATCAGGGCCTAAACGTCTCAAATGAGGCAGCCAAAATTAGCAGACACTTCTGAAAATGTTGGCCTTCCTCACTAATGTAAACACAGAGTAGTATGCACCTGTAAAACACTGCCTTCTAACACACTTTATAAATTTACATGGGGTCAGCTTCTGCCACCTTTTGTCACTGAGAAGTGCCTTACTCCACAAATAGTCCTACTGAGTTCATAGCCTCTCCTTCTCAAGCAGCCACTCTTATCTGTTACCCTGAGAAAGGGGAGTGGGAAGCTGAGAACTCATCATTCACAAGGGAACCGCTGCACATTGTCATACTAGCATTCTGAGCCATTACTTTAGAAAGATGCTTCTCAGCCTAAAGTTGTTGGGCCACCAGTAGTCTGTGAAACCCTTCTTGGTGATCTAAGGATGACATAATTTAAGAATCTAAGCAGGAACCTGAATGGGTTTTGGTTCAGGCATGGGAGAAGATCCCTCTCTCTTATTAAATAGTTCACAGGTTGTAAAGTTGCAGAATACTAGATGCAGCACTACTGAGAACTGTGAGAGCAGGGAGAATTGCAGGCTTGCAAGCACCAACAAGCATGTAGGTTCGATATATAGTGGGAGATATTTGTGTATGCAGCTGAGCTGCTTTATGCTGCTAATCATTTATGTTGAGAATAATATACCTGTACATTAAGGCCGATCTATGTTATGTCACTGATTTTATGAGTGAGGGAGGAGTAATAATAAACCAGTCTCTTCTCACTTGTGAAGATGAATGTCATAACACAGACCAGCCATCATGTATCGTCTATACACAATTTTTTTTCCTCTCAGTTCTTCAGAAATAAAAAATACTGGAGGGTAACATTTGTAGATCTTTTTTTAAATTGTAAACAAGTGCTTTGAATGTATAGGAATGGTAATGAATGCCATTAAACTTGTGAGTCATCCCGTATCTTCAACGAAGTAAGACATAGTTGTACATTAAAACCAAAACAAAAACAGTACATGGAAAGATAGTTAAGTCCAAAGCAGACTACGAAGAGTTACAAAGTGATCTCACAAAACTGGGTGACTGGGCAACGAGATGGTAGATGAAATTCAATGTTGATAAATGCAAAGTAATGCACATTGGAAAACACAATCCCACCTATACAATAAAATGATGGGGTCTAAATTAGCTGTTACCACTCAAGAAAGAGATCTTGGAGTCACTGTGGATGGTTCTCTGAAATTGGCAGTGAAAAGAGCTAATCGAATGTTGGGAATCATTAGGAAAGGGATAGATAATAAGACAGAAAATATCATATTGCTTCTATACAAGTCCACTGTGTGCACACTTCTTGAATAGTGTGTGCAGATCTGGTCGCCCCATCTCAAAAAAGGGCAACAAAAATGATTAGGGGTATGCAACAGCTTACATACAAGGAGAGATTAATAAGACTGGGACTTTTCAGCTTGGAAAAGAGATGACTGGGAGGGGGATATGATAGAGGGCTATAAAATTATGACTGGTGTGGAGAAAGTAAATAAGTTTTTTTTTATTTTTTTTACTCCTTCTCATAGTACTAGAGCTAGGGGTCACCAAATGAAATTATTAATAGGCAGGAAGTTTAAAACAAACAAATGGAACTATTTCTTCACACAACACACAGTCAAGCTGTGGAACTCTTTGCCGGAGGATTTGTGAAGGCCAAGCCTATAACAGGGTTAAAAAAAGAACTAGATAAGTTCATGGAGGACAGGTCCATCAATAGCTATTAGCCAGGATGGGCAGAGATGCAAAACCATGTTCTGAAGAGTCCCTAGTCTCTGTTTGCCAGAATCTGGCAATGGGTGACTGGGGCTGGATCACTGGATGACCACCTGTTCTGTTCATTCCCTCTGAAGCATCTGGGTTAGATGGACCATTGATCTCACCCAGTATGGCAATTCTTATGTTCTTCCAAAATCTGTATACATTAGCTCAGTGGTTCTCAACCTGCGGCCCAATCAGCACACAGTTGCGGCCCATGTGACATCCTCTGGGCCATACAGGTAGCATATATATTGTGTGGATGAGGCCCACATAACACACAGAGAGTTGCATATGTGGCCCACCATGGTAAATAGGCTGAGAACCACTACATTAGATATACAGCAGAACACTCCTGTGCAGAGTGAATTTCACAAGGACTATGCATCATTCATGTCTTCTGGAAGTTCTGTTTTGAGGAGTTAAGTGGGAGGTAAGCAGCGCATGTGTTAATGATGGCCCTGCACTTAAGTATATATTTCACCTATATTGAAACTGTTCTTTTTAAAAGAAAAGCTTTTTTTTTATAACCAAAGATTAATTATATATAAAGATGCACTATAATTAAGTTCTATTGTGCAGAAACTTTGCTTGTCTTACTGTCATGAGTAGCCCTTTTGATTTCAGTGGGACTACTCACCTCAAGAAGGTAAATGGAATTTGGCCTTATATCGTAGATATGTGAGAAAAAGAAATCAATCATTAGGTTTATATAGGAGAGGGAAAATTTAACACACAAACATTTAATGGCTTATCCATTTAATATAGATCAAAATAATAAAGCCAGTGCATGGAATTCATGTTTAAAGTGGCCTCCGACCTGCTTTTCTCATCTCTGCAAAATAGCAGCACCAGCAGTTAGCAAACACTGAAAGAAAACCCTCAGAGTTTATAGCATGGAAATGCAGGATCCAGGAAGGAACAGGAGTGTTGTACAAAAAACCTGAAACACAAAGGCACAGAGAATCCCCCTCCAAACCTAAAAAGAAAAGGAGTACTTGTGGCACCTTAGAGACTAACAAATTTATTTGAGCTTTCATGAGCTACAGCTCACTTCATCGGATGCATTCAGTGGAAGATATAGTGGGGAGATTTATATACACAGAGAACATGAAACAATGGGTGTTACCATACACATTGTAAGGAGAGTGATCAGGTAATGTGAGCTATTACCAGCAGGAGAGCGGGGGTGGGGGAGGAACATTTTGTTGTGGTAATCAAGGTGGCCATTTCCAGCAGTTGACAAGAACCTCTGAGGAAGGTGGGGGCAGGGGCAGAGGAATAAACATGGGGAAATAGTTTCACTTTGTGTAATGACCCCTCCACTCCCAGTCTTTATTCAAGCCTAAGTTAACTGTATCCAGTTTGCAAATTAATTCCAATTCAGCAGTCTCTTGTTGGAGTCTGTTTTGAAGTTTTTTTTGTTGAAGAATTGCCACTTTTAGGCAGACCTGCCTATCACTACAAAAGTTTGTTCCTCCCCACTCTCCTGCTGGTAATAGCTCACCTTACCTGATCACTCTTGTTACATGTGTATGGTAACATCCATTGTTTCATGTTCTCTGTGTATATAAATCTCCCCACTGTATTTTCCACTGAATGCATCCGATGAAGTGAGCTGTAGCTCAAGAAAGCTTATGCTCAAAAAAATTTGTTAGTCTCTAAGGTGCCACAAGTACTCCTTTTCTTTTTGCAGATACAAATTAACACGGCTGCTATTCTGAAACCTCCAAACCTAAAAAGAAAAGGAGTACTTGTGGCACCTTAGAGACTAACACATTTATTTGAGCATAAGCTTTTGTGAGCTACAGCTCACTTCACGAAAGCTTATGCTCAAATAAATTTGTTATTCTCTAAGGTGCCACAAGTACTCCTTTTCTTTTTGCGGATACAGACTAACACACTGCTATTCTCAAACCTAAAAAGTTCATCAGGTGCATAGCATGAACAATACCCCTTACGAAGCCACCAGGTGTCTCTTTTAGCCTTTTACACCATACCTAGTGCCAAAGGATACAAATACACTTAATAAAACTGTCCTAAGAAAATACAGAATCAGATAACTGGGCTCCACAGCACCATTGGTCCAGCTGCGCATAACTCTCCCATATTGTTCATCATCTTTCCTCTTGCAGCCTTTCAGGGATATAGTACCTACAGGCAAGGTCAATGCTAGTCAACTGCATCGTCTCCTTTTGGTTATATAAACTGCTTACGTCCCTAGCAGATGTTTAGCTTTTGGAGGCAACATACAGAGTATGCTCAGGAAGTTAGAACGTTTTCTGTGGTGACCGCCCCAGCATGCATATCATGAGAATTGTAGTTTGGGTAACAGTTCCCATTCTCTTCTAAAAGTTGGCTCTCTGTCTGGACTTCATGTCCCATAATGCACTATTTTCTCCCCAGTTGGTAAGGGAAAAGGAGACTTCATCAGAGGTGTAATCTGGGCAGAGAGCTCAGCTGACCAAGGAGCATGGAGATGAAAGGCAACCAAACTACAGCTCCCATGAGGCAAATCAAAGTATGTCAAGGTTTTGCCAAAATCTTTATGTATTTTAGCCATTCATTTTTTCAATGAAATATTGAAAATTTCTGTGGAAAGTAGATATTTTTTGCAAAAAGTTGTGTGTTATCAAAAACCAATTTTTCAATTTCAATGGAAAATTTTTGACCCGTCCTAGTACAGAGGCTTGGTTTTAGAGTAAGAAGCCCAATGTTCTATTCCTAAATCTGAAGATATATCTGGTTTATTGTGGGTAGGTGACCTCCTCTCAATAGATAAGGTTGTTATTAGGTTCCCATTACATGCCTGATTTTGATCCCTCTTGAAACACCCACAAAATCCTCATGCTTTCATTACTGAGGGTGAATTATCATTGACCACTTGATTTTGCATTGGAAATGTTGAAGAAATTGACTATTTGCCTTTTCAGATTAAGACTTTGTTACGGCTTTTTTCTAAAATATTGAGAACCGATGGAGAAGAGAAAGGACCAATGCTAAATATATTCTATCATGGCCCCCTTTCACTGATGAATTATTTCAGTGACTAAAGCAAAGATATTGGGGCAATGCCTTCCTTGTACACAATCAGAGCTTTCTTCAACCTTCATAAACATAGTAGGGAGATGTATTGCTTGTATTCTTGACCAGTACAAAGAAATGACTATATAATCAGAATTTAAAAATCTTATCCCTGACCCATCAGTAAACATACACTATATACACAACACAAATACTTTTTTTTTTTTTTTAAAAGAACAAAAATTAGGCCTTATCAGAGATGCTGGTTGTACCCTTAGTTCTGAAGAAGTTCTCCATAATCACAGAAGTTTAGGAAGTTCTGTTGGATCATCCATTCCATCTTCATGCCAATGCAGGATTAATATCCACAGTACCTTTTCAAATATTTTGCCCAGTAGCCGTGTTAAAAAGTCCCATTGTACCATTTCCCTTGGGAATCTATTCCACAGCCTAAAATGTTTCACTCTCAGAAACCTCTTCCTGGCATTCAGCTGACACTTTCTTTTGCTTAATTTCTTCTCATTCCTCTTCTATGTACCATGCTCATTAATTCCTCTCCCTCTGTACGGTGAACTGGGAAGAATCATAGTGCAAAACTACTTTAATCACACGACTGTGGCCAACTGGATTGTGTCTGGCCATTGATAGGTGTTCATCACATACCGTGTTTGTGCTACATTGTCATTAGTTATAAATTCACTACATCCAGTTAGCTATGAGATGAGCAAATCCGACCGGATAAAATAAGAACCTCCAGTCCCTTAGGCCAAACCTTGTACCCACCCAAATTTTTCAGATATTCACTCATTGTTAATATAAAAAACCTAAGTTTAACAAATATATTCTGACTCCACTATTATTAAATGCAAATACAAGCAACATTGGGATATTTAATAAGAATAATATATAGTAGGATGAAACCCACTCTAGTTCAGAGGGTTGAGTAATGCCCTAGGAACCCCTTAAGTTCCACTCAGGCTCCAATCAGGAGTCCAGTGCCCAGCCAAAATGGACTGCACAGCTCTCCAAATCCAGCTTTCCACCTTGCACAGGACAACCCTGGTAGTCCTGTTGCAAAGGAGCCATCCATGGCCAGAGAGATGAAGGCTGGATTTGTCCCTCAGCATGGGGTTCAAGTGATGATTCAGACAACATACCAAAGACACTGAGGGTATGTCTACACTGCAACAAAACACCCCTGGCTGACCCATGTCAGCTGAGTTGGGCTTGTGGGGCTCAGGCTGCATGGCTATAAAATTTCTATTTTTGCTGTTTCTATTAAAGAAGCAAAGCTGACAATAAACTAACACTGATTAGTATGAAATTTAGCGTGACCCGAAGGTGAAAGGATAATTTTGTGGCTAAGGCTGGGACTCAGGAGATCTGGGTACATTTCCTGGCTCTGCCACTGACTGTGAGATCTTGGGTAAGTCACTTATTCTCTCTGAGCTTCCCCATCTGAAAACAAGGATAACAATACTTCCTTCCTCCCATTCTTCGTGTCTCTGTTCTATACAGACTGTAAACTATTTGGGGCAGGCACTGACTTTTACTGTGTGCTTACATGCCTAGCAATGGGGCCTCAAGCTCAGTTGATGTCCCTAAGCATTAACATAACACAAATTATTAGTATTAATAATAATGTATTTAATTCTTTTTTTCTCACACTTCATACATGTTGTGCCAGAGTGCCCAACCCTCCCTGTTGTCCCTGAACTGGAGTCCTGACTCTTTTATTCCACCAGACAGCTGAGAGACTCCATGCTGCTTTCACTTTTGCTACACGTAATGCTGAGGGTTTATTTATTTATATGAGACCTGTGTGACTATACGCTACTTATCTTCATGTCTTTGATCTTGCGATGTGGAGAAAGCTGCAGCATGGCTGGAAGCGTTATTTAAAAAAAATTCAGTCTAATTTTTAGTTTTGGTTGAATATGTTACTTATTGTTTTACCCTATGTCTTGGAGGCATCAGAGGTAGAGAGAGGGATGGGATTCAAAAGAGAGGAAAATATATTTGTGGAAGGGCCTTATCTTTAGACACAAAAGTCAACTGTGAACCATATTCTGTCATCATCCAAGTTCTACTGAAACCATTAAAAATTGATTCATAGGACCGAGAGCCTTGTCTGTCTTCGATGGGGGTAGTAAAGCTCAGTGGCATCAGAGCTATATGAAACAGTCTGCATGTGTTGATAAGCAATTATCACTGGGGTAAAGGGAGATGAGAAAGTTCTGGGCCTATCAGAGGTCAAAGACAGTGAGATTTATTTCCAGTGTGGCAGTTGCTTCTGAGGAACAAGCACATGGAAGCTTAGAATTTGCTTGAAAGTATTTATCTAACAAAACAAGGAGTATGAATGCAAACTGAAACACATTCATAAAGAAGGGACCCCTTATACTGCTCCTATTAAAGTTAATAGCAAAACTTCACTGGACTTTATTAAGGGCAGAATCAGGGCGTGGGTTTTAAAAGGTGGGATGGGGAGTGGGGGGAAGGACCCACAGAACACATGGAATAGAAGATTGTAAAAAATAGCACAATAGAGGAAAAATGGATAAGGGAAAAGCCATGAGTGTGAAACAGAGTGCTTTTACAGATGATTTCAGATTGGAGTACTTTATACAGCCATTATTCAGCTAACAGCATCAAGCTGGGGAATTTATAGAATTGTATAAAATGGTTTGGATTATAGAAAAACCATGTCAAACAGCACAAAAGCTCAACTTGGGAAGCTCAGCATGATTTTTATTAGGAAGGCTAAGTCCAGTAGAAAAATGTATCTTTTTTATAGGAGAGGATGATGTTAGCACATATTAATTCTACTGCTGTTTTTAATATAGTATGTTTTTCTAAAAGTATCTCAAAGATCTTTTTAGTGAGAGGTGCCATCACTCAACATATACCATCAATTCACTGCAAACAACATATTGTCTCTGAAATGAAAATGATCAAGGGGGAAAGCCTGCTTATGAGCTCCTGGGCTTTTCAGCAACAGTAAGAAAATGTCAGAGTCACCTTTCACATGCAAGCTTCAGAGACCTGCAGTTCTAGAAATCTGATCTGCTAAAATCTCACACCTCTGCCAACTGAAAACATTAAACACAAACACAACTGAGGCAATGACTGCCAGTGCTAGCTAACATCTACTGTGATGGATTGATCTAGTATTCTGCTGACAGGAGCACTGAAGATAAAAAGAATCCAGCATTTTGCAATTTGTCTTTCCAGTTCCAGTACCTAGACATGATATTGGACAAGTCCTCTTATTCTGGTTGCCTTCTCACTGATAATTACTTACAGATTATTATGCCTGGTTAACAGAATTGATTAGACCTGAGATTGTAGCTAATGATTTGATATAATCCAGCTAAAATCTTTTCTTGTGCATTTTGCTTTCTGAATGTCTCTCTTGCCAGTGTGAGCAACTGCAGCTTATAAGTAAGGACAATAGAATTGAGCTTCTAGATTCAAATCTGCAAGAGCATTCGGAGCACGTATCCCAACTGTCCATCATAATGGATGTCCTGTATGTTGGGTTCAGATTTACTATAGTGCCATCTTCGACAAACTATTTTTTTTGGTCTCATTTTTATTATTTCAGTTTATTTAGAATCATTACTTTCATGAATCATGAAAATTAGTTTGTAGAAAATGTTACTTATAAAGGAACACCTTATGTTTCCTTCCATCTGTTTCAATGGTCCTACAAACATTCTTTTTGAGTTTTGCAGAACTCATCAGTTTTAGTTTGGTCAGATCCCTTGAGTGTCATGCTAAAACAAACGTCCTTTTCAGTACAGGAAGTAACAGGATTTCCCATGTGGCCATTGTAATTAGAGAGAATTACTAAAGCCTGGACTACACCTAAAAATTAGACACACCTAGCTACATTGCCCAGAACTGTGAAAAGTACATTGCCCTGTGTGATGTACTTAGGTCAACCCCAGTGTAGATGCAGTTAGGTCAATAGAAGATTTCTTCCATTGACCTTGCTCTTTGAAAGGTGGATTAACTACATCAATGGAAAACCCCTTCTGTCGCTGTAGGAAGTGTCTACACTACAGTGTTCAACGCTGTAGTTGTGCTGCTCTTGTACAGACATACCCTTCGCTATTTTAGTAGCTACTGGAAATATTACTCCAATGCCTTTTTTTTAAACCTTTACCTGCCTTGTTGATTAAGTGTCCAAAAAGCACACGATCCAAAACATGAAAAACAGGAATGTGTCATTCTGCTATGACTGAAATCACAGATGTGGAGGTGTAACCTAGGCTATGTCTAGACTGGCACTTCCATTGCTAAAATGGAAAAAACACTCCCTTAATGACAAAAGTTTCAGCGACAAAAAGCAACAGTGTGGACAGCGCTTCAGTGGTGGAAGCTGAGCCCCTGTTGACAAAGCTACCGCCCCTCGCTGGAGGTGGTATTATTTTGTCACTGGGAGAGCTCTCTCCCAGTGAAAAAGAGCAGCCACACAGCGCACCTTATAATGGAGCGGCTGCAGCGGCACCGCCATGCCATTGTAAGGTGCGCTGTGTAGACATAGCCCTAGTTTTCCTCATCCCAGCTATGCCAGGAGTCAAACAGAGCCAAGATATTAGCCTAGATCTTCTGAGTCCTCCAGTAAAGGATGGTGATATCAACCACATTTATGGTATTTGACTAATACCTAACACATATTCCTCATTTAGTGAAGGGACTGTACGGTGCAGCCTGTTCAAATCTTCCCTAATCTTATCTACTGTATGTTACCTGTTACTGGCTTCATTTTATTGTAGTAAGAGCCTGCAAGAGGATACATTTCCTCTCCCTGTCTCAAATTTCTGTCTGATACAAGCAGCATATTCCTCCCCTTATTTCCCAGTCACACAGAGCTAGCACGGAAAAACTATTTTAACCCAGTACCCAGCAGGTTCCAATTGCATGGAGACTGTGTGCATGTATCTGTGTGCTTGTCTTCTGGGGAGTGTTTTGGTATTTGTTTTGCATGTGTCCTAATTGTCCTTAGGTGCTAGGTTGGAATTCATTTTAATTTATGTACTTGGATCCAACAGGCCAGATCCTCAACTGGTGTGAACTGGCATATTTCTGTTGAAGTCAATGGAGGTACATGGATTTGCACAAGCTGAGGATCTGGCCCAATGCCTTTAAAGCACAACAGAACACTGAGAAACACCATGTCATCTTTGCTAAAAGAAATAATTTTACCTTGCAGGAATTCATAAGTCCAAAGGAAATACCATCCTATCAGCATGCTTTATATTCACACAGTACATCTCATTCAATTTACAGATGTAGCTCAGTGTCTCTGTAATCAATGTATTCATGTCAGCAATCAGATCCATGAATATTTTTGTGTTTAATAGACATAATTTCCATGAATTGCTAACAGGTGCAGTAGGAGTACATAATACGTATGCAAACAAAAATGAGGTGATGCCCTTCGGAATCCTGGAGGGATTTCATCAGCTCAAAACCAGCCTGTTTCTTTACTTTGAGCATCCAGTGGTTCTCTACCAATTAGAAATTTCATGGCGATCTTTAACATAGCTCCAGGAGGCCACATTGGATTTTGTTTCCTGTTTCATGCTTCCTGCATGCTATTAAAAGTTCGACTATTTCAGCAGGGCTGGCCTGGTCAAATGGTGATTTGAAAACAAAACTGTATTTTGGCCTGATAAGCTTTTGTGAATTTGGTCATCTGCTTATAAAAGCCAGTTTTACCCAAATTAGTGCAAAAGCATGCATGAGAATGCTAAGTTTGAAAGGTCAATTCAACTTGCTTGCAATCAGTTACTGCAATTACTGGCTGATAGAGTAATTGAAAACACAACAATTTAATTGAGGCACCTGAATTTTAACTATGAAATTAAAGAATTAGTAATAAGTAATTTGGGTTAGTTTAGCTAATAGCTAACGCAATTCAAGACAAAAAAGGGAACAGTCTTACAGAATAGAATGACATCATCAATAGGTGGACAAATTACTGCTCTGATCTATACAACCACCAGACAAATGGAGATCCTAGTATTCTACACAGCCCAGATTCAACAGAGGACGATGACTTTCCAATACTGTGTGAAGAAGTGGAGACAGAAATCGCTCACGAATGGTAAAGCTACAGGTATTGACAATATCCCAGCTGAACTGATGAAATTCAGAGGAGAAATAGTTGTAGATGTACTCACCAAGATCTGCAACAAGATCTGGCAGACGGGTGAGTGGCCCTTCACGTGGACACAGTCACTAATCATCACTCTGCCAAAGAAAGGAAACCTGCAATTGTGTCAAAATTACCAGACCATAAGCTTAATTAGCCATCCCAGCAAAGTGATGTTGAAAGTCATATTGAAGATATTGAAACCACAAGTGGAGAATATCATCACTGAAGAACAAGCTGGCTTTCATGCTGGAAGACATACCACAGAATAGATTTTCAACCTTTGTGTTCTTTGTGAGAAGTACTAACAACACCAGCAGGACATCTACCATGTCTTTGTTGACTTCAAGAAGGCGTTTGACAGAGTATGGCACGAAGCTCCCTGGGCAACCACGAAGAAGTATAATGTTGGCCGTCAGCTTATTCTTACCATTAAACAACTGTATGCCAATTGTATGCCAGCAGTGCAGTTCTCGTCAATGGCACAATAGGAGAGTGGTTTCACACCACTGTTGTAGTCCGGCAAGGCTGCCTTCTTTCACCCACACTGTTCAACATATACTTGGAGCACATAATGAATGATGCCCTAGAAGATCACATATGCACAATCAGCATTGGGGGGCAAACAATCCCAAATCTTCGGTTTGCTGATGACATTGGTGGCCTAGCAGGCAGCGAAGTTGAACTTGCCAAGCTTATGAAACAATTGGATGAAACCTCCGCAAAACACGGCATGGGGAAATCAGTGCAGAGAAAACCAAACTGATGACAAACCATGATGGGATCAGCTCACATATCACTGTCAGTGAACAAGAGCTGGAGACACTGAAACAGTTCAAGTATTTGGTGGCAATCATCACTGATGAAGGATCCAAGGCAGAAATTCTGGCAAGAATTACGCAAACAGCAGCGGTGGCAAAGTTAAAGCCAAGTTGGAGGAAAAAGAACATCTCCCTGGAATCCAAACTGAAACTGCTGCACATACTGGTCATCTCCATTTTTCTGTATGTTTGCGAGACATGGACCCTTACAGCAGAACTTGAATGGAAAATAATGAAGCGGTCACTAATGAAGCGGTCCGCAACATCATCACCCAACGCGCTAGGTCATATGAAGACCTCCTGACAACCGCGAAGAAGCGCAAGCTGAAGTGGTATGACCATGTAACAAGACAGTCTGGCCTATCCAAGATCATTCTCCAAGGGACAGTACAGGGGAAGAGAAGAAGAGGTAGACAGAGGAAGAGATGGATTGACAACATAAAAGAATGGACAGGAATGGACTTCATGGAGACTCAAGCACTGACACACAATCGTCAGGGGTGGAGACAATTGGTTGATTGCTCATCAATGATGGTGCCCCAATGACCAATGTGATAATGGGAGTGATGATGATAATGAATAAGTAATTCAGTCATGTAATAAAGCTTCTGGTTCCATTAATTAGTGGTAATTATTAGAAAGCATAACTACTATTTAATTTTTATCTCTGTATCATAAAGTGTAATCAAGATTCCTGTTTGTGGACCTGATTAATGCCCACATTAGCTATAGTGGGCTTTGGATGAAGGTTTATACAAAGGGTTTATACAAAGCTTTTGGAAATTTTTTGAGAAGAAAGGGGCTATATGAACACAAGCTATTATTTTGCCTGTTGAACTGAGCACCCAGCTGGGAGTTAGGAGTTGTGTATCATACATTATGCTTTCTCACATATGTATAGACATGTGCACCCCTCTCACAATATTTTACAAACTCGGATACAAACTTCACTATATATAGGAATTTCTTCTCCTACCATTTAAATACAATTATCTCTTTGGTCAAATACAGCAGCTGTTTAACAGTGCACAGCAACATTATGGAACAGTTTGGGACAGGATTTTAAATTGAAAAAGCAAGGGGAGATTCAAGTAGGCAGCATGTGAATAGCAAAGCTAGAATGTAGCCAGGCATTAGCACTGGCATTTAGTGCTGGCATTAGCATTCCCCATTCTGACAAAATATGTCATGGGATCTTTAATAGCTACAAGTTCAACATCTCATTTGAATGACAGTGGGGCATGAGTTAGGTACTAACTGAGGAGAGCCATTTAATGAGTGTTCCAGTACTACTCCCTGCATCTACAGTAATTGTCAGCATTTCCCACAGATATTTGAAATTACCACCATTTCCTATTATGCTTAGGAAAAATAATAATAGTGTATTAATGGCTGATACAGTTGACCTCTGACTTTTTTTTTTTAAACTATGCAGTGGGTGTTTTTTGAAGGTTTCCCATCCTAGAACTGACCAAACCCAGCCGTCCGTGAAGGGATGAGATATATCCTTCAAGAGTTCACTGTACAAGTCGGTGTCAGGTAAGTGTCTGGTGAACTCAATTGAATGTTTCATGTACAACAAACGGATTTTATTCTCCTCAAAAATGAATGAAAAACCCTTCCACATATCAATACAACTGTCAAACCATTTTCTCCATTGACATTTTCTACGGTGTGAAAATGACCTCAGGAGACCAAGCTGAACACTGGAATCTCTTCCTCTGCCTCTGTGATCTAACCTGACAATTGCTAGATTGCAAACAGTTTGGCAGCTTTTCCCACACCTACCACTTTATATTAGTCAATGGAAAACTTCTAACAGCTTTTGGGAACTATTTGAGGCAAATGAAGGAGTACAAACAATGAGTTAGACCAATAATTGTACTGTGAACTAATGGTTAGAGCAGGGGAAATTGGAGTCAGGATGTTTGAGTTCTATTATTGACTTTCCTACTGATCCCCTCTTCCTCCATTTCCACAGCCGTAAAATTGGTATAATGATAATATCTACTTCACACAGATTATGTGAGGCTTAATGTATTGGTCTGTAAAAGTGCTTTGATCCTTGAAAGATGTGGAAAGGGGAAGTACTGGACAGTCTTTTTTGTTCTGCGTTTATACAGTGCCAAGCACAATGGGGGTCTGGTCCCTGACTAGAGCTCCTAGGCACTATGATAGTACAAATTAATAACAAGACATATAATAGGTTAAATTTACAATGCTGTGTAAGATCACCACCAAGTGCAATGCTGCACGTACTGTAAATCAGTGACTCCATCATGAGCTGCATTCACATCACATAACAACTCTGTATGTTTCCAGTGGATGTCTGGGCCTTATATGGAACTCATTGGAATCTCACTGTTTTTCACACTGTGCGTTTTGCACACAAACTTAGCAAAATAATGGGGGAAACCATTTTAAAGGCAGCTTTTCTATTTGGTGGGATAAACTTTAACACTGCTTTTGAGGCAATGCTCCTGCCATGTAACAAAGAGCTCCAGGTATACCTCTGTTTCTTCACATGGCACAGCTAATGGTTGGTTTCCCCTATTTCATCGCTATCTTGATACAATGGCTGGGCTCACATGCCTGCTGTGGCAACCTACCCTCTATGGATTTCGTGTCTCCTTTTTGTGTTTCCTTACTTTAAATAGGCAGTTAATCATGAGTTCAATTAGAGAGACAAGGTGTCTGAGGTAATATCTTTTATTGGACCCACTTCTGCTGGAGAGGGAGAGGCAAGCTTTCGAGCCACACAGAGCTCTTCTTCAGGTCTGGAAAAGGTACTCCCAGGGTCACCACAAAATGCAAGATGGAACAAATTGTTTAGCATAAGAAGTTAGCACATACTGTAAGGGACCATCCAAGGTAGCATGGCCAGTTAAAATATATTACCTCACCCACCTTGTCTGTCTAATATCCTGGGACCCACATGGCTACCGCTACACTGCATACAATCAGCTCAATGACATTTATCGCTTTTATTTCCTTATCAGTGCTACAAATGGCGGATTGTAGTAATTATTTTTCAGCTGGTTAGATGGAAAGAAAAGATTTCAGGGTGCCCTGCTCGTTGCTTTTCATTATTTATGCAGTTTTACTTTTTTGTCTCTTTATGCAAGCGTCATTGAGTTATGTGCGTCTTAGCTACTGCAACAAATAAAACAATTCTGAATTCCATCATCTAGGCTGGGGTGCTAAACAGAAGCCATTTTCACATGACCTGACCTGCTCATTACAATGTGTTCTGGGTAGCATCCATTGATAACATGGAATATAATCTGAGCATGGTATTGATTTGTTTGTAGGAACACAAACACCTAATGGAGTTATTGGAGTATTTGAAGAGTTAAATTATTCCAAAGAATGATCATTTGGAGCTGATGGAATAAATACACAAAACATAACTGATCCATTTTGGTAAGAAAGAAGCTCTTTTCTACCACTAAATATATTTCAATTATAATTGTCACAATAGTCTCTGACATAAGTACAACTCTTTGATAATGGTTGCCCCAAATCCATTAGTTGCCCCATCTCAGACTTGTATGCCAGTGCCCACAGAATGTTGGAGGGTTCCATAATTGCATGATATATGGAAAGCATTGGATCTCCTAGAGAGAATTCGGTAGCATGCTTCGCTAACTAGCCCATTAGAAACATGTCTGCACGGAGTGAAGGGACAGTAATTAGCCATTCCATTGATATCGCAGGTAGTCTCACATAGTTCTTCTTTTGTGAGACCAATACAAAAGATAGACAGGATGCAAAGTAATTGCAATTACATTATCTTGTCAGGGCTCATTACACTGCAACTTTATTAAGATGGTCTTCCATTCTTTAAGAGAGATTGTAGCTCCAAAACTAAGTGGGATTCATGCAAACACACTGCACCAAATTCACCTCTGAAGAAACTCCACTAGAGGCAGTCGTTACACTAGGGGATGAATCTGGCCCATTGAATTCAGCAATAAATGTAAGATCTATGGAGTGTAAAAAATAAGGTGTGTGTAAGCATTATTTTCACAAGGAAACAATTTACAAGAATCCCATGATACAGTGTCAGATCAAGAGGCTGCCTAAAAAGGTCACACAAATATGTATTGACTGCTTTGTAGGCATCTCTCAAGATAACTCTTTAAATTAGAGATTCAGTTCAGTAACAGGCAGCAGAGAGCATTTAATGAATGAGCTGGAGGAAAAAGGGGACAAACTGGGGAACCAGGAAGATGGCAATTCTGACCAAATGGAATTTCAATATCTGACAGGCTGACTGTGAGAAGCAGGGATTGGTTCCATGCAGTTCACATTAAAAACTTGTTATTCTTGTAAGAGGGAAAGGAAATCTACATATGATGAAACACAGATTTTATTTTGCTTTGTTCATTATAAACAAAAAGAGAAGAGCCTTACTGAGAGCCATTTCAAACTACTGGCCACTATTCTGGCCACTATTCTTGTGAGTCTCACATCCCTGCCCATTGCAACTTCAATTTGCATTGAAAGCTTGAAAGTGATGAAAAAAGAACAATAAAATAAAGACTATGACAACAAATTACTGGGGGGACTGAATTTTGTCTAAATATGGAAACCAACAGACACAAAAGCTCAGATCCTCAGTCAATCCACAGATTTATACCAGCTGAGGATCTAGCCCCAAAGGCTTTTTGTAGAATGAGCATTGCTGCTTCCTAAATATCTTGTTTTGAACATGACTTTTTTTAGTGTGTTTTATATATGCTGAATTAGGACTTGGGGAAAAAACTGAAAGAGAAAGGGAGAAAGAATGGAAGAGAAAGTAGCACACTGAAGAAGAGATGGGGCGGGGCGGCGGGGGGAGATATTTGGATAAAATAAGAAATGTCCAGAATTTTTCATCCAGATTTGGTGCCAGATCTGAACCTTAAATAAAATAGTCCAAACTCTATTGTATATTTCTGTAACACTGTTCATCCCAAAGGAGCAGAAAATGTTTGTGAACTTTATATGCACAGCATCACAGAGATGGCACCACCCGTGGGATTCAATAAATGTGCATCAAATTGTACACTGCAGGCAGGGTTGGGGTGGGGGGAATTTGGGCCATGGACACTGGGAGAAAATCCTTACTCTTATTTTTAAAAAATAAAAGCCACTGGATCTGTAGGACCAGATCTTCAGGTGCATCAGAACAGCACTTGGCACCTCTGAGGGGGAATGGAGCTAAGGAGACTTTCTTCCACTCCAACACCCAATCTTGGAGGTTGGGTTCACCCTGCAGCGTAATTCAGAGCAGTCTCAGGACTACTCTACATTGAACTGGCATGTAACAAGCTCCAAGGAGCCATCATGCTGGTTAGGATCTTGGGAGTGCTATAGACTCCCAGCCAAATCCCTCCTGCCTCAGGCACAACCCCTAATGTCAGAGATGGGAGTGGGGAAGATTACTGGCTAGCAAAAATGCCAGGGGACATTCCACAGAGCTCATGAAAGAGAGGATACAGTAATACTATCTCAGTCTGGGACCACCTCAGAGAAGGTTTTGTTACATGTAACTTTTTCAGATCTGGGCCTCTGATAGTTTTTCTTGCGGCTGTGGGGATTATTGGATACAAAATATAGTCAACCTTTTATTATGAAAAATATAGGCAGTAGCAGGAAATTTTGTACATCTCTCATTAAGACACTTTGCTAGAGTCACATGGGAGATCATCCAGTCTCAAATCCATAAAATGCTTGCTGGAATTTAATGTTTCCTTTTATAAATGTAGGAATAAAAAAAACCCTCAATAAACAAAACAGCACAGGCAGTGTAAGAAAAATTCTGCATTTTACTACCAAGGTCTGGACACATGTTCCTGATACTGGAGAATCAACCCCCTCAAGAGGAAGTTTGAGATGGATGTCTACTGAGTACTGCACATTTTCCCAATTTAGCAGAAACCACTACAGTACCCAGCCCCCTGTCTAACAAGTAGAGTTGTGTTGGTGAACTGTGTTTAGTTACCTTTGGGTTTGCTTTCTCTTCACTTGATTGTGGGGGAATCTAGTGGTTGTCTATTGAACAACCATTTTAAAGTACATTGGAACCTCTTAATAACAAAACCTAGCTCTTTCAGTGTGTTTTCATCCATGAATCTCAAAACACTTTATCAAAGGAAATCAGTATCATACCCATTTTACAGGAAACTGAGGCACATGATGAAGTGACTTACCCTAGGTCACTCAGCGGGCCAGTGGTAGAGCAGGGAATTGAAACCAGGTCTCCTAAGTCCCCCTCCTATCAAAGGACAGGATGTTGTTTACACTGTGTGCAAGATACCTGACACACTTGCTCTTCTTTACTTGCAACATACGCTGCTTTTAAAAGAGCTGCATTAAGAGCAGTTTCCATTATTGCACCTGATCCTGTCTCTTCCCTGAACATTTTGTGGTTTTACAATCCCATTTTCTTACTTTTTTTAAAAATGCGTCTCCCCTGCTGAAATGTGAAACTGATTAAATGAGTACACAGGGGGAAACAGTTAAACTGACTCTACACAAAGGGCCAGATTCAGAGTAGCCGAACCGCCCCGTTGTGCTAGCTAGGCCAGCATGAAGGGGCAGGTGAAAGCCCTCCCTCCCCAGGAACCAGCTCTGCACTCTCTCAGCAAGAATCCCCAGCACAGAGGTTGTTCTGGGGTGGGAACATGCTGCAGAAGGGAGGGGTCATGTGAGCCTACACCCCAGCTATGAGCCTCAGGGGTGACTGCAACACAGGCACGAGTTAGGACCGCCCTGGATCCCTGGTTGCTTGTGAAGTGGGAAAGTCCAAGCTGCCTTTTTGTATATTTTTGTGCTGATACCAGGATGGGCAGAGGGTTGACTGTGCCCAAAGTGCTATCAAATGTACAACGCACAGAGCATGAAAAAACAGACATGAAGAGCTCTAGTTCTCTCATTTCTTCCTGCTACTTTGATCTTAAGCCTCACTTGTAACAAAGTAGGTAAAAAAATTCAGATGACAGTGTCCCCCATTTCAGGTGATTAAAATATAAGCATTAGCCCAGAGCCATAAGGTAACAAAGAAGAGTGGGGAGACATATTCACTGAGTGACAGCAGGACGGGACTGATAAAGCTAGCCTGCATGCATATCAACTAAAAACACCACGGTTTCATTTTCAAGACATGAAGATATCTACCTCCTTTCTCCTGCCTCCCCATATGGTTAGCTAATGTTACATCAAGGGCACGTCTCATCAACATTCTGCATCATCATGATGGTATTTAGGAGAAACCACTTCCAGAGAAACACAAGCGGTAAGATAGAGAGAAGGAGAAAGTCATGGGTGACATGAAGCCTGCAACTCTTAATTCATGGAAAAACCTTTCCAGTCCAGTTTGTTTCTTTGCTCTCTTTGGCGCTAACTTTCTCTAGAGTTACTATGGATAAGCAGCACACATCAATCCACTGGAGGTGTGTGGTAGGTGATATTTTGTGATGCCACGCAGAGCCACACAAAAACATTTGAAATTGTTTCATCCCTTTGTACAACATGAACAAGTACCAGTCCAGATTGTCTTCTCCACAAAGCCCAAAATTGTGAAGGAGAGTATCAGAGGACATTGTTGTCTAGTGGCTTGAGTGAGGTATAGGAGCCAGGAGCTCTTGAGTTTGAATGCCAGATTTGGGCTTAACAAATTACTTAATGTCTACTGTCCTCATCTTCCCCATCTTAAAATAGGGATGGATAGTAATATTAGCATACCATGCAAGGAGGAATGATTCATTAATGTTTGCAAAGTGTTTGAAAATGTATAGCCCTATTGTGATGGAATGCACCCGTATTCACACCCTACACACTATTGTAATAATCTTTGTACTAAATATGCCTTGTGAGGTCTCATTTGAAAACTAATAATTCCCTGGTCAATACTTTCATGGTGAAATATGTGCAGTAACATATGTAAAGTTATAAACATAACCCGAAATCCTGACTGAAGTGTGTTTACCAGACAAGTCTGTGGAGTGGGTAAACCTGTTTCTCAAAAACAAAGGACAAGTTGATGCCTATAGCCAGGTGTCATAAAAACTGATGGGCCATCACCTACCAAGTCACTATTGTATGGCAAGGAAGAGGGGCAAAAACACCTCAAGTTATCACTTTCTATCCATCTCTCTCTGTTTCACCTAAGACGACAAAAGAAATAGCTGGTGGACTTTGGGAGCAGATCATAGCATGAGAGTTTGGTCAGCAATATTACTGGAAACATGTGGTTAGGGACTTCACCTTGAACCAAGTCTAATTTGTTAAGTTTAGTACTAGAAAGTATCTGATCTTTATTTTTTGTAGCCATTTCTGACTTTATTGCCTTATACTCACTTAAAACCGTTCTCTTTGTCATTAAATAAACTTGTTTTATTTTTTAATTAAAACTAATCCAGTGTTGTGAATTATTTGGGGAATTTCATTTAAGGTAGTGGACTGTTATATATCTAATACATATCTAATATATATGGACTGTCAAGAAAAGGGCTGGATTGTGCAGAATATTTTTGGGGAAAATCCAGGACTGCAAGTATGTGGGGGTCACCCTGTGAATGGTAACCAAGGCTGGTGGAAGTCAGAGTGTGGCTGGTGTTTGCTGACAGGCTGCTGGGGTCAGAGCTCCCGGACCATAGCTGTGGCTATACACAGTCTCTGTGTGCGTGACCTGCACGCTGTTTGTGAGTGGCTCAAGTGGGAGCTACAGCAGCAAAGCAATGTGATGCATCCCAGGTGCAGGGCAAGCATGATACAGACCCTCACTGGTGTGGATTGCACCCCAGAATGCCAGATCTATACAAGTGTGAGGCATATGATGATGAAGATTAAGAGTGAAGTACAGACTCTGAGCGGTGATTTAGTCTTGGACAGAGGATGGAGGAAGAAGGAGATTGACAGTAGAAGCTGTGACTCAATCACTGAACTGCTCACCTGCAGCCATGAGACCCCTTTATAACACCAAAAGAAAATTACAGCAAGTACAAAGTCAAATGCCTGTATGCTAGATAGACACAGCTGTGCATGCTCCATGATCATAAGGACAATAGGCCACATGCCTTGCTGAGAGCTGATTATTACTTATATTGGGGTAATACTCAAAATATGCTAAGAACTTGCCATACAAAAAGGAAAATGCAGCCCCTGCTCTGAAGCCCTTGCAATCTTTAAAAAAATAAAGGAATTGGTGGAGAAAGTCTGCAATACAACTAAGAAGGAGTCTTTTCTTTGTGCTTGCTGTCTTACAGTAAGTGTGTATGCAGTGGGCATGGGGTAACATTTCCAAAAGTGCCTACATGACTTAGGAATCTACATCTCATTTTCAAATGTGACGAAAGCACTTTGGGACAAAGTCCCATTGACTTGCAGGGGAAAACTGTGAAACAGATGGACACATCTGACTTTCAATGAGCTTAAGGCTCCCAAGTGCCTAAATCACTTGAAAATGGGAGTTAGGCTCCTAAGCCACTTAAATAATTTTGAAAACTTTGCCCTGATCTTCACCAATATAAGTCAGCATAGCTGTGTGTGACTTTATCGAGTTATTCTTTGGGGTTCGTTAATTGTGCTGGGCCCATGGTACTTGAAAGAGATCTGCTTTATTCAGTGACGCAGTTCCCCAACTGCCTCTGCGTAACAGAACATGGAGTGCTATGGATCCTTTCCCCCAGACTTCCAGTCTGGGAAACTAAACCACTTAATGGTGCAGTTCCCAGTACCCATGCCCCAGCTGCAGTTCTGACCCAGCATATATACATTCTTATGACTTAATAAGGCAGCATAAAGGAAGTTTCTACTCTGTGCACAGTGTGCTAATTGGGAGAATCTGAGATGATTTCTGATGATTCCTCTGGATTATGCTTCCTTTCCATAAAAAAGTTTGTATCTCAAGCAACTAATAAGATTCACTGAAGGAGACAGCAATGTCACCATTAAATCTATTACACCACTGAATTTTGGATGAGCACCTCCTACATCCTTTAAAGACTGCAGTAGCAGCGAATAAACATTTCACAGTGGTGCTGAAGAGTGCTGTTCCCTTAAAAGCACAGCCCCCCTTGTGGAGCAGTAATGAATTTCATTCAGCAGGACTGTCAGCAGCCATTGGAACATGAGTTGGCTATTGAACTGCATGAATACTCATTGCATTTTAACAACTATCCTGACCATCCCGCAGAGTACCAAAATTGAACATGAACCAAAGCCAAGGGAGGAGCATGCACTGGGCAGAGATGTCTGTGTCACTCAGGGTAAAAAAAATGGGATTTAGTGAGTTCTCACCATGCTTTTAGTTTCCTTTAATAATGGACCATGCAGATACCCCAATAATTAAATCATTTACTTCTTCGGGGTTACAGTGACTTGTAATGATCCAGACCGTGCACAAATCAGCGGGCTGCACTCATTTGTTCTACTGCTTAACATCACCACTGCGAGATCATCATTGTTTATTATGGCTTAAAGGCAGTAATCACTTTAGATAATGTGAGGATTTTTTTCACTCAATTACTTACAAGCTTTAGGCTGATGAGAATACTAATTATGCAATAATTACTTATACTTCTACAGATGATGCTCAACAATTCAGGTGACCATTTTTTAAATATATGTTCTTTTTGTTGTCTGTGGTATGTTTTCATTTTATCCTTCTAAAAGGATATGAATAAAGATCTGGATTATTATCCTGTTCTTTCCCCCACACAGAGCCTTAATTGAAATCAAACGGAGTTTCCAGTATCAAGTTCAGAAACCCCAGAAACTATAGGAAGGAGATCAGATAGTAAGGTGATGGAGGACAAGGTACATAGAAAGAGAGAGAGAGAGAGAGAGACAGACAGACAGACAGACTACTGTGGGCAACCAACGTGGACACAAAAGAAATAGCTGAAACCACAGGACACTGCCTTATTTTCAAGATATACTTAAGAATAATTCCCATTCTATTCACTTGAGTTACTGGCTATCAATGATACTATCTCTGGCAGCCCTTTCAGAAATTTAGTATAATAAACATTTCATACTTCAGTGCACACACTTTTCGCTTGGCTGATAGTAACTATGCGTAAATGCAGGCCTCATCATGACAGAAATATATCTGATGGTCCGGTCAGCATCATTTTATTTCTTAAGCACAAAATTAGCTCATTATTGGTATCAATAACAGGTTTTGCTTCAAAGAAGCAGGCAAAGCATGAATGGGCATGAAAAGTATTTAACTGAAACTGTGACGGTGTGATTGGAAGAGATCCCGGTTGAGGACATGAGCATAATTCTTTCCCCAGATCTCAGAGAGGTTGGGAACATTGTGGCGACAGCTTGGTCCTAGGGGAAAGAAGACATTAGGCCAGATTCTCTGCTGGCATAAATCCAATGAAGTTATGCCATCAGGGAACATGGACCTACATCATTATAATGCATTGTTTTTCCAGTGTCCGAATACGTGTTGGACACCTCACAAGAAATCAGTATAAAACACAGTTCTCTCGTGAAGAGCTTAACATCTAAATTCAGCACGACAAAGCAAGTGAGGATCATGAGCAGACAGGAGAAAGGAAGGATGGGGGAGGGAGGTAATACCACCACATGGTTACTCGGTGGCATGCTCACCGTTTAAAAGTTCCAATAAAATTTTTGGTGTCATTTCTTTTCTTCTTGTGTCTCTTCCTGTAGATGAATGGCAGAAGTGAGTTTTTAGGAGGGATTTGAATCCGGCAAGGAAGATGGTTGGGCAAAGAGATTTGGGAATGAGGGGGTTCTAGCATGAAGGATACCATGAAAGACCACAGGTAAGACTGTGATAAGAGGAGATGAAAGACTGGCTTCATTGCCAGAGTGGAGCAGATAGAAGGAACATGAAAGGAGGCCAAATCACAGATGTAGGCAACATATGGTCTTGAAAGCAAGATGCACTGAGCAAAGGGGAGCCAATTGAGTAAATTTAACAAGGAATGGAGCAATGGGTTCAAGTGATGGAGAGGAGGTATTTTAGATGGACTGGAGGGCGGTGAGATTAGTATCTAGGTGTCTCGTCAGGAGGAGATAGTACTAATGGAGACTTCACTTCACACTCTAGTTACTTCTCTAGCTAACTTTGGAGCAACACTGATGGGCTTTGCAGAACACTGTACTCATTCCTCTTTGGCCAGAAGCAACATCACTTTGATACAGTGGAGCAACTGGAGAGAGAAAGAGAGAATGTATGATTTGATAGTTCAGATAAGAAGAAGGGATGAGCAAATGAGTCACTTTTGGAATTATTAATATTTGGCCAGAACTTCAATACTGAACCCTCCTTCTAGATAAGAAAAAAAGTGGACAAGTACCCCATTTCCTCTCCCTGGTGCCCAGGCAATGCATACCCATCTAGGGTTTTGGCCAATCTGTGATTAAAGCACTGGACTGGGTCTCAGGAGATCTGAGATCTACTCCCAGCTCTGCCACAGTCACACTGTGATACCCTGGGCTACCACTATCTCTCTGTCCCTCAGTTCCCCGTCCGTACAATGGGAATACAATACTACACTATCTCAGCCCTAGTGTATGGCTCTTAGATGCTACAAGAATGGGTGCCATGTAAAAACTTTCAGAGATAGTATTGGGTTAGATTAGAATTTCTGCTTTGATGCAGCTTGACTCAAATGCTGTGAATCCTGCTGCTGCTGGAAGGAATTCATTTCAGGGTGCTTCTGACCTGCAGAAGCTAAAGGGTGCAAAAAGTTTGATCAGATCAGTCAGTAATCATAGCTCAGCAAGCCCAGACATATTTGAGACTGCCCACGAAGATGCAATACCAAACCTGGGCCTCCTGGGAACTGGGGAGAAAGGGAGAAGGGAGTAGGGGTCAGAGAGATTTGGTTCTCTGGGGAAAAAAATGGGATTTGGGGAAGGGAAGAACTAGGATCCAGGTAGTCTGAGAGGTTGGAGAGAAGAGAATTGTTCATGGAGAAGCTCTGGAGAGAAGGTACAAGACGACAGATGTCAGATTAGCAAGCCAAAGTGTGAGGGGTTTTCTTGGTGATCACTCGTTTATGCAACGATAATATGAAGAGAATGATAGTTAAGTGGACTGGTTGTCAGAAGGAAATTGTAAAGAAGAATGATGGAGAGACTGGAAAGGAAGTAAATGAAATACAGTTGGAATTGTTGGAGCACACTGTGGCAGTGACATCAAAACCTTGGAGGCAGGTTTTCAGATACTGGAGATAGGTTTGTGTATGGACATGTGACCCAGCACTCCCATTATTGCACATGGAAAATGGGTAGCTGCATGCACAAATGGGTATTTGTAAAGGCAAGGGCATTTGGATGTGCTAATGTGGGTCCATGCACTCTTTTTTTATGCTCAAATTGGTCTCTGTTAATTGACATTGTAGCTATTTAAACATTGGGCATTTTTGGTAGTAAGCTAGCCCTTCACAGTTCCTGATTCCAAAGATCCCATTAGCCTGAGACAAACGGGGTGGGTCTCCTCTTTGATGTTTCTGGTGCCATACTTAATAAAGATGTGCAAGACTCAGGGAGAGGGGTAGGGAGTTGCAAACCTAACTGGTGATAACTGCTTCAGATCTGGATCCCAGTTTGGCCAAAGCACTGAAGTCAGCTAGATCCAGATAAATAGTTCAGATCTGATTAATCTTTAAAGAAGGGAAATATTTTATCCTGTTCATTCAAAGATAGGACCCTGGAACCAGCTGAATATTGTTCGGGTGCGAGAGGCAGCGGCACTCAGAAGAAAGGGGAATAGTGCATAGGCCAGAGGTAAACTACAAACAGAAAGCAGATGCTAGATCCATGGCACACTGGCATTTAGTTACAATCCTCTCAGTGAGGTTGAGCCTAAAATTGACTGGGTTTGAGTCCCTTGTTAATTGATGACATTGATTCACATTTCAGTTCCCTCAGATATTGTATGGAGCCAGTCGATTCTCGTACCCCCGTCTCACCATGCCCTGCTTAGGCTCATTGAGTGAGAGAAACAAGGCAGCTCTTCTGCAGTCCTATGCTATTTCAGGCACCGTAGAAAAGGCAATCACCCGTCATAAAAAAACCCATAGGAAGAAGATATGAGGGGTTCCATTGTGAAACCATTTGGAGAAGCCATGCTTCAATGTAATCCCCTCCCCTTCCAGCCATCCCTAAATAAAACACAAGCAATCCACCGACCCTTATTGCGCTAGCCAACCACAGAGAGGGAAAGGATAACTTATTCAATGCCGATTGGAGATTGAGGCTCAGGGCATAGCTGGGTACCTTTGTTATGGGCAGTGCTGACTCAGGCCTAGTCTACATTACACGGCTTTGCAGATATAGCGACACCAGCAGAGCCCCCCCAGTAGAGATGCAGCTTATGCTGGCAGAAGGAGTTTTTCTGCCAGTATAGTAACATCACCTTCCCAAATGACATTAGCTATGTTGACAGAAGCATTCTTCTGTTAGCATACCTGCATCTACACTAGGGATTTTGCTGGCATACCTATGTTGCGTTAGGGTACGATTTTTTCACACCCTTGACCGATGCAGCCATGTCAACAGTATTTTGTAATACAGATCTGGGCTCAAATGGATAGATATTATCTTTGGGAGGCAAAGCAGAGAGAAGCTGCAAAGATGGTAAATGATTTAAACCGAAGCCAAAGGATTTGGCTAATATGCCCTAGTATAAACGTTCATATATTCAGCATTTGCCTCAAATCCAAACCAGTGTTAAATTCCCTGGAAAATATCATACTGCATAGTGTACCCAACTGGAGTTTTCTTTTGAGGATACATCATTTTTACCCCTTGCTTCATTAAACTGCGTACAATGTTCTCTCTCTGATCTCTAAGTACTAAAGGGTGTTGAACAGTAAAAAGCCAAGTGCCCCCATACCAGGAATTCTTGAAAAAAATGAGTGGTGTAAACAATACAATATGGTTTACACCTCATATAGTGTCACGTTAGGCAGCCATGACCTCAGGACTATGGATCTAGGAACGTATTGACTTTTCTTCAGTTTTATGAACCATAAAGCAGGACACATGTATAACATGACTATACAGCCACTTAAACAGCAATATAATTCCCCATTTTAAAAATCCCCCAAATTGTGTATCAGAGTTTAAATTTCATTAAAAAAATCTAGCTCTTCTAGCTGTGAAGTTAACCTTAAAAACGCGAGCGAAGTGTAACCAACATAGGGCTGTCTGCCTGAATCTGCAGAAAGCCTGAAACAACAGCTGAGAAAGAGAATTGAGTCTATTCATCCCCTTAGAGTACTAGCTCTGAAACTTCTGAAGAGAAGAAGCAGATGAATGTCCTCTCCCAGATGCCAAAAGCCTCAACTGCCTCTTGACGGTCAAAATTACAAGACCACATCTAATGCATTCCTAGCTGACAAAAGCCTCAGAACTCCTCCCTTTTCTGACAATTGCGACAATGCAGTTACATGTTACAATACAACAATTTGCATATGGAAAGTTTGTGGGCAGAGCATATGAAAATGAATTCAAACCCAAATGAAATCTATAACAGCATAAGAGATACTGCATTGATTGGATTGGACTTAGGGGATAGTGTACAGGAGAGGGTTTTGGGACAGTAAAAAAAAGAAAAATCATTCCAGGATCTCTGCTCCTGGATCAAATTGGGTCAAATGGGCCAGAGAGGATGTGAGGCCTTGATCATCATGAAAAGGATATATGTAAAAAAAATAATCAAACCTCAGAATAAAAAAAGTTAATTTTGTCATTCTAGGCCATGTATTTGGATAGGAACGAGGGCCAAATTCTGCTGTTACCAGTGTAGAGTTAGAAAAGATCCACTGAGTTATGGGATTTATTCCAGATTTTAAAACAGATAACCAAGAGACCATCTTAGATTGGAATATGGAAAAGACATTTTAAGTTGGTTTAAGCAAAATTAATAGATTTTAAATTCACAGATTATAATGCTAGAAGGGACCATTTTGATAATCTCTTCTGTCTTCTATCTCCATCTTCCAAATTCCAGCAAAACTGGTTAACAGATTCCATAATAGGTTCCTTATGCCAGTGTGGAATTAAGGCCGTGTCTATACACAAAGTTGCACCAGTTTAACTGAAATTGGTTTAAAAAGCCAAGCTATTAACCAAGATTACAGTTATTACCAGACCTGAGCAAACAATCCACAGCAGATAATTTGACCAGTTGAACCTCTTTTCATCTTCAATTTTTCTCAATCAAATATATAAAAAAAAGTGTAACTTTTTCAGCCCATTTCTGGTTATTATAAAACCCTTCCAATTTTCTACTTTGGTTTAAATCAAATGTTACAGGCAGCTAACGGTTTTGGGTTATAGCTTGATGCTTAATGAACAAATATTGGATGGCTGTTGTGATTTGGGCCTGACCCTAAGAGGTTCTGAGCACACACATTTTCCACTGAAATTAATGTCACCCTGTGGTCTCCAAGTAATCTATTCATAACAATAATTCAGCAACATTTGCAATCTTCACAATTGTTATTTGCTGTGGGTATCAGTGTAGCCCCTACTAAGACTGAGCTCCCAAAGCTCACTATACAAACAATATAGTAAGACACAGCCCTTTCCCCAAAGAATTTCCCCAAAAGAAATAGACAAGACAGGCAAAGGATGGGAGAAATGAAATATTACCCCAATTTTACAAATGGGGAACTGAGGCAAAGGGAGGTTAAGTGACTAGCCCAAGATCCCACAGGGAGTCTGTGGCAGAGCCAAGAATCTTCAAGATGCCCAGATCTTCAAGTCCCAGTCCTGTGCTTAGCCACAAGACCATCCTTCCTTTCATATAATCAAGTACAGTTTTGCTCTGCATACTTAATACACCCTGTGCTAAGGATTCTTGTTGGAAAATAAATGAAAAGAAATAACACAAACCTTTAATAAGTGACAATCTATGCTCAGGACCTTTGTTTTGGCCGTAGCCAAATTCTACTTCTTTAGAAAATGGTCAGTGAATGTAACTTTTCTGTCACACTTTACTTTTCTCTCCCAGTTTGCTCTTTGGAGAGATTTGGGTAGCCCAGGTTGGAGAAGCATTAAGGGAGCTTACAGGACTTATTTAAGATGTGGCCTTTGAACCTGTGTTTTCTACCATAAAAATCAATGTGTTTCTTGAAATTTGATCCAAGGAATAATCCAAAGGGGCCTAATGTAAGGTAAGTGGCAAGTGGGTTTTTGCTCCCGAGCTGACCATGTGGGGAAACAAACGGTGCCTCTTTGTTTTATTTATTTATTTCTTTAGCCAGTACTTCCAAAGCTTTTAAGCCACTGCAGAGTAAGTCTTGAAACTCTGGCTAGAACATTAATTAATAAATAGATTTCAACAGGGGAGGAGACAGACTTGCCATTACAGACTCACTAAATCCAAATATTTATTTTATGTTGAGCAAATAAAAGCTATTTATACCTATACTCCATATTATTCTGTTGATTCAGCAATGCTGAGCCATATCCTGTAATGGCAGCTTAGGAAAATGAGGCCACATTTTGTGAAGTGATTTAGCCCACCTGGGAAAAGATTCTAAATTCAATCTGTTCTTGCACTGTGTCCTCACTTTGAGCCATTCATACTGCAAAGAAAGAAAGTGCACTCACTTTCAGCTTCATGGCTGTAGACATTAACTCCCCTGACACACTGAATACTTTGGAATTTCATTGCTGAACAGTAGAGTGGATTAAATTGTGGTCCTTAAAGTGTTCTTTAACAGAAGAGATACCTGTTATCTGGACAGTGTGATAGCTCTCTTTTCAGTATTGTTTATCTCTACTCACTTTGTCTGTGCAATCCCATCCTATCATATTCTAAAGGTGGGGTTTTCAAACGCATCGGCCTAACTCTGCTCCAAATGAAGACAAGGAGTTTTATTATTTGCTTCAGTGATAGAACAGTCAGGGCAATGCTGAGCATTTTTTGAAAATCCCACTGTCATGGTATTTGGGGCGCAATCCAGATCAGTGAGGAGTTGCATTACCACTTGCCCTGCAACCCTGAGTACTTTATCATCCCTTGCTGCTGTAGCTCCTAGTCTGGCATGATCATAGCCAGCCTACAAGCAAGCAGGTCACACCCTGAGGAGTCTGTGTGCTAGAGAGCCTTGGTTCAGCAGCTCTGACCCCAGCAGCCCCACAGGCCCACTATGGCTTCTACCAGCCCTGATTACAACCATCAAGGTGACCCCAGTACACTCCCAGTCACAAATTTTCTCAAAACTGTGCATCCTGAGGTGTCCAGCCCTCTCCTGAACAGCTCAGGGAAATAATAAGGGTTGTTTGTTTTCTTAAAGAGACAAAAGCACATCACAGCTTACTAACTTAACTGGGGTAAATATACCCTTCCTTGCAAACACAGCACTGAGTTGGTTTATAGCAAAAAATAAAACAAATTTATTAAAAATAGGACATAGGTTAAGTGATGCCAAGTAAAGGGAACAAATTTAGAAATGGTTACAAGCAAATACAAGTGAAAACATATCTAAAAGTGTACTTAATCTAAGTGAACTTAATCTAAGCAGTTTTCTAACCTATATTCAGTTTTCAGAGACTTCAACCTCTCCTTGGGTCCATCATTCTCACTTGCAAGAGTTCTGGCCTCTTGAGTCTGTGTAATGATGGATGCCAAAGACGGCTTCTGTTCTTGCTTATATCTTTCAAAGTTCAAATACCGTGTTTCAAGAGGTTGGATGGCCTCATGCCGTTACTCCCGTCCTGTGGGCTTCTCATCCCCCAGTATGTAAATGGGGTGTCGTTTGCTTTGATTCTACCTTGCTTAATTTACATAGGAGACTGCTGCCTTCTCTCCTGTCTGGGAGGGAACCTGTTTCTCCGTTTGGTCACAGGCTTACAAGCATGGTATGATTAAGTATCCATATTTCCTCATATAGTGTTAAAATTTATATATCAGAATGACATTAATCACCAGTGTCATCAGCTTTTAGAAAAAACTGCACTCTGTACACTATTATAATATAGTAATATTGTATACAATCAGTTGATTTAATTGCTTATCACTTGAGGTTCAGCTCCCTTGTCTTGGATTCATCTGAAGATTACCTCTCAAAGTGAAGTTTATTCAAGCTGTCAAGAAGGCCACATGGAGTCTGGTGGTGAAGGACCCTCCATGCTCTTTCTTCCCCTACTGGTGTTTGCTAAAATGCAACTTGTTCTGTTTCCTGCAATCTCTCCACCTTGTTAGTTCGTTTACTGCTTATATGCTGCTAAATCCATATTCCTTTGTCTAAGGCATACTGTGCTTATGCATTGCTTGCCAAACACATTTTAAGAATATAATTCTAGTACATATTCAAAACTTTCTATACACACTCTGTGCATACATCACACAAGAATATTAATGATCAGTGAATTATTAGTTTACCAATTATATTTTACATGAACAGTGTGTTAGGTGTAGTGAGTAGGTGAGGACCATCAAGTTCTGTTGACAGAGTAGGGTACCCCAAAAGGGCCACTGTCCCATCTACCTTATATTTTCACTTTAATAAAAGTAAGACACGATTATAGATGAAGAATTATGTGTTGAGGATGTATATTCTGCAGATACAAAGACTTAATCCTAAAATCTGCACATCTTGCGTGTACAAAGTTTGTAGGATAAATTGTTGTGTAAGCTGAGTCTTGAGACAAGTGTTTTACCAGTGGCTCTTCTAAGAAGGTGTTTTAAAGATAATAACGCGTTTGCCAAATATTTTTTTTTTCAGATTGTGATGAAGGTCTTTGATTTCTAGTCTGAAACTGTAAAGATCTTGTCTCAATCTGAATTCCCCCAAAGCTCAGGTGTGCTCACATGAGGAGTTGGGTTCATCTGTAAAGTTTGAATACAGATTCCAAACTTCCTCTATGTTTGAATGTGATTGGAGCAGTCAAGCCATTTCTAGTCACACTCCCTATCCCTCTGGAGACATTTAAAACTAGTCTGGAGAAAGAACTGGAGAACAAGGAACCAGCTTGATTTCTTTACTCCATCCCCGATGAGGGGATTAATGCTGAAATCGGCCTTGCCAGGTACTGTGGACGCAATGAGACGGTATTGGCCTCCGGGAGCTATCCCAGAGTGCTCAGTTGTGACCGCTCTGGACAGCACTCTCAACTCAGATGCACTGGCCAGGTATACAGGAAAAGGCTCGCAAACTTCTGAATCTCATTTCCTGTTTGGCCAGCGTGGCGAGCTCACCTGCACAGGTCACCATGCAGAGCCCATCAACACAGGAGACCATGCAGTCCCAGAATCACCGAAGAGCTCCAGCATGGACCGAATGGGAGGTATGGGATCTGATCGCTGTATGGGGAGACGAATCCATGCTGGCAGAACTCTGGTCGAAAAGACAAAATGCCAAAATATTTGAGAAAATCTCCAATGGTATGAAGGACAGAGGCTATAACAGGGACCCGCAGCAGTGCCACATGAAAATTAAGGAGCTCAGGCAAGCCTACTAAAACACCAGAGAGGCAAAGGGCTGCTCCAGTTCAGAGCCCCAGACATGCCACTTCTATGATGAGCTGCATGCCATTCTAGGGGGTGCAGCCACCACTACCCCAACCCTGTGCTTTGACTCAGTCCAAGGAACGGGAGGCAACCCGGAAGTGAGTTTTGGGGGCGAGGAAGATGCTGATGATGAGGAGGTTGTAAATAGCTCACAGCAAGAAAGCAGAGAAACCAGTTTCCCCAACAGCCAGGATCTGTTTATCACCCTGGACCTGGAGCCAGTACCCCCCAAACCCACTCAAGGTGGGCTCCCAGACCCTGAAGGCAGAGAAGGGACCTCTGGTGAGTGTACCTTTGTAAATATTATACACAGTTTAAAAGCAAGCGTGTTTAATGATTAATTTGTCCTGGCATTTGTGACCAGTACAGCTACTGGAAAAGTCTGTAATGTGTCTGGGGATGGAGCAAAAATCCTCCAGGGACATCTCCATAAAGCTCTCCTGGATATACTCTGAAAGCCTTTGCAAAAGGTTTCTGGGGAGGGCAGCCTTATTTCGTCTTCCATGGTAGGACATTTTACCACGCCAGGCGAGTAGCACGTAGTCGGGAATCATTGCAGAACAAATCGTTGCAGCGTATGGTCCCGGTGTTTGCTGGCATTCAAAAAACATCTGTTCTTTATCTCTCTGTGTTACCATCAGGACAGTAATATCATTCATGGTCACCTGGTTGAAATAGTTGGTTTTAGTAAGCAGACATTCAGAGGTCCCTGGTCCTGCTGGGCTGTTTGCCTGTGGCTGAACAGAAATCTTCCCCGCTGTTAGCCATGTGATGGGGGGAGAGGTGAAGCCATCATCCCAGAGAATTGTGTGTGTGTGTGGTGGTGGGGGTTAGTTGGGTTTCTGCTGCATGTGAACTCAGAAACCGCAGCCCCGCCTCTTAAATTGCCAACCCATTTTAAATGGCCAACCCAATGGCTACTTCATGTAGGAAATGAGGGTGCTGCTGTTTGAAACCATTCCCATGTTATGAAGGTTAAAGAAGCCAAAAGACTGTGGCTTACCATGGCTGCCTGCAAGGCAAATTCTGTTGCCCGACCCTGCGTGAGTGATCTCTCACACCAAACTGGCATACCCTCAAAAAGAGGCAAAATGCGACCTTGTAATGAAAGCACATGTGCTACGTAATGTTCACAGCAAGGTTTACCATGAAAGAGTGTACCCATTGTTCTATAAAATGTCTTTTTAACTACCACTCTTTTTTTCCTCCACCAGCTGCATATGTTTCTCCTTCCCAGAGGCTAGTGAAGATTAGAAAGCGAAAAAATGCACTTGTGATGAAATGTTCTCTGTCCTCATGCTGTCCTCCCACACTGGCAGAGTACAGCAAAATACGTGGAGGCAGACAATCTCAGAGTGCAGGAAAACACAATATGACAACGAGGAGAGGTGGCGGTCTGAAGATGGTAGGTGGCGTCAACTTGCTGAAAGAAGGCAGGAATGCTCAGGCTGCTGGAGGATCAAACTCATATGCTCCAGCGTATGTTGAGCTGCAGGAAAGGCAGCTGGAGCACAGACCGCCGCTACAGCCCCTGTGTAACCAACTGCCCTCCTCCCCAAGTTCCATAGCCTCCTCACCCAGATGCCCAAGAATGTGGTGGGGGGGCCTCCGGCCGCCCAGCCACTCCACTCCAGAGGACTGCCCAAGCAACAGAAGGCTGGCATTCAATAAGTTTTAAAGTGCTATGTTGCCTTGTCCTTCCCTCCTCCACCACCCCTCTCGGGCTACCTTGGCAGTTATCCCCCTATTTGTGTGATGAATAAATAAAGAATGCATGAATGTGAAACAACAATGACTTTATTGCCTCTGCAAGTGGTGATCGAAGTGGAGAGAGGAGGGTGCTTAGCTTACAGGAAAGTAGAGTGAACCTTGGGGGGGTTTCCATCAAGGAGAAACAAACAGAACTTTCACACCGTAGCCTGGCCATTCCTGAAACTGGTTTTCAAAGCTTCTCTGATGTGCACTGCGCCCTCCTGTGCTCTTCTAACCGCCCTGGTGTCTGGCTGCGCGTAATCAGCAGCCAGGTGATTTGCCTCAACCTCCCACCCTGCCATAAATGTCTCCCCCTTACTCTCATGGATATTGTGGAGTGCACAGCAAGCAGTAATAACAATGGGAATATTGGTTTCACTGAGGTCTAAATGACTCAGTAAACTGCGCCAGCACACTTTTCGATGCCCAAATGCACATTCTACCAACATTCTGCACTTGCTCAGTCTATAGTTGAACAGCTCCTGACTACTTTCCAGGCTGCCTATGTATGGCTTCATGAGCCATGGCATTAAGGGGTAGGCTTGGTCCCCAAGGATAACTATAGGCACTTCAACATCCCCAACTCTTAGTTTGTGGTCTGGAAAGAAAGACCCTTGCTGCAGCTGTTGAAACAGACCAGAGTACCTGAAGATGTGAACGTCATATACCTTTCCCGGCCATCCCACACTGATGTTGGTGAAATGTCCCTTGTGATCCACCAGCACTTGCAGCACCATTGAAAAGTACCCCTTATGGTTTATATACTGGCTGCCAAGTTGGTCCGGTCCCAAGATAGGGATATGGGTTCTGTCTATCACCCCACCACAGTTAGGGAATCCCATTGCAGTAAAGCAATCCACTGTGACCTGCACATTTCTCAGAATCACTACCCTTGATAGCAGCAGCTCAGTGATTGCATTGGCTACGTGGATCACAGCAGCCCGCACAGTAGATTTACCCACTCCAAATTGATTCCCGACTGACTGGTAGCTGTCTGGCATTGCAAGCTCCCACAGGGCAATTGCAACTCACTTTTCAACTGTGAGGGCTGCTCTCATCTTGGTATTCTTGTGCTTCAGGGCAGGGGAAAGCAAGTCACAAAGTTCCATGAAAGTGCCCTTATGCATGCGAAAGTTTCGCAGCCACTGGGAATCGTCCCAGACCTGCAACACTATACGGTCCCACCAGTCTGTGCTCGTTTCACGGGCCCAGAATCGGCATTCCACGCCATGAACCTGCCCAATTGACACCATGATGTGCACATTGCAGAGGCCCGTACTTTGTGAGAAGTCTATGTCCATGTCCTCATCATTCTCGTCACCGCGCTGCAGTCACCTCCTCCTCGCCTGGTTTCGGCTTTTCTTGCAGGTTATGGTTCTGCATATCCTGCTGGATAATACACGTGGTGTTTATCGTGCTCATAATTGCCACGGTGATCTGAGCGGGCTCCATGTTCCCAGTGCTATGGTGTCTGCACTGAAAAAAGGCGTGAAACGATTGTCTGCCATTGCTCTGATAGAGGGAGGGGCGACTGACAACATGGCTTCCAGGGTTGACTTACAGGGAATTAAAATCAACAAAGGGAGTGGCTTTGCATCAAGGAGAAACAGAATGGCCCCCTGAAGGATAGAACTCAAAACCCTGGGTTTAGTAGGCCATTGATTTCATGGAGTTGGGGGGGGGGAGAAAATGAATACAAAACAAATCTGGTCTATTTCTTGTTTTGAGCCACTTCATCTATCTTTATACATCTTGCTGGCAGCAGATGGTGCAGTATGACTGCTAGCCATCATCATCGCCTGGGTGCTTGGCAGAAGATGGTGCAGTATGACTGCTAGTCATCATCGTCTCCTGGCTGCTCATTAGAAGATGGTGCAGTACGACTGCTGGCAGGACTGAATCACCATGAGATGAAATTCCCATGTCTGCCCAGGTGCCCCGATCGACCTCACCGAGCACCCTGGAGTACGGCGATGATGGCTACCAGTCATACTGCACTGTCTGCTGCCAAAAGGCAATGAGCTGCTGCTATGTAGCAATGCAGTACCACGTCTGCCAGCACCCAGGAGACATACGGTGATGGTGAGCTGAGCGGGCTCCATACTTGCTGTGGTATGGCGCCTGCACGGGTAACCCAGGAAAAAAGGCGCAAAACGATTGTCTGCTGTTGCTTTCACGGAGGGAGGAAGGGAAGGGGGGGCCTGACGATATGTACCCAGAACCACCCACGACAATGTTTTTGCCCCATCAGGCATTGGGATTTCTATCAAGAATTCAAATGGGCAACAGAGACTGCGGGAACTGTGGGATAGCTATCCACAGTGCAACACTCTGGAAGTCGACGGTTGCCTCAGTATTGTGGATGCACTCCACCGACTAAATGCACTTAGAGCATTTATGTGGGGACACAGACAATCGACTGTATAAAATCGCTTTCTACAAAACCGACTTCTACAAATTCGACCTAATTTCGTAGTGTAGACATACCCTTAGTAACAGGTTTTTTTTAAAAAAAAATTTAATTGGGGTTTGATTAAAAAAGCATGAAGTGCTTGTGTGTTAATCAGCATAAGATAAGATGAATTATTTTGTATCTTGGAACATTTTTAAAATCCATTTTGCAGCCTTCCTTTATAGAATTTTTCAAATATTGAAAGATAACTGTTACCCTTTTTGGAACTTCACTTCAGCTCTAATTTCCAATTTCTTTATTATCATAAAAGCAGACTGATTCATTAAAAGTTAGCAGAATTTACTCCAGCTCCCTAGCTGGATTTACATGTTATGCAAGCAACTGCTGCTATAGAGTTGCTTTTCCACCATGAATATAATTAATTATTTTATATGGGAGATGGAAGGGATTGGTTTGTATTGTAGCCCTGGAATAGAAAAGATAGCCTAGACTTCCAAGACAAAAAAATCTATTTTTCCTATTATTTACTGTATAAACATTTCATTTTGTTACAAAGATTTTAGTCATTAATAGCAATGATATTTTGTCAGGCTACTTCCTGCACTGAATAAAACTGCCCATTACTTCTATTTTTAACAGTACCATGCGGTGAACATTTGTTAGTCTACATAGGAAGGTTTTAGGCTACTACTTCAATAAAATTCAGAGTACTCACAGTAGGATTAATGAAGTGATACAATCAATGCCCCCAGAATAATGAGTTAGAGAAAAATGAAGGCCCAGTACATCTATGGATGATGCTCTCCCAACTCTCCCCTCATGCCATCATCTTCTGGGAAAAATAAAGCTGAAGGAAGCATTTAAGTATATACAAGGAGGCATTTAACCAAATTATGTTTATCTTTCAGGGGATGGCAATACTTGATATAATAATGGTCACTCCTATGGTTTGATTTTTCACCAGGGGCTAATGGATCAAAAAAAGTTGCAAGAACACTCTTGCAAGATGCCAGCTACAATACTTAGCAGCACCCTACAGAGTAATATTTACTCAGGTGTGTATTTCTTAGTTTAAGTAAGGATCTTTAAAAAAATATCACTTTTTCATTATACTCTGCAAGGCACGGATGAATCTCCACTGAATTCTAACATCAAATTCCGATCACATGCTTAGTCAACATTATTCTTACAAAATGCGTAACTGGAGCATTACACAGAGGTACACATGAGATCTGAGTATTGTACTGTATGAGTATTCTAGCTGAATTCTGCAGAAGCCAAAGTCAGAAGTCCAAGCAGCTTCTTTGAGGCAACCCAAGAATGCACATTTCCATGCATCTTTTAGTTAGAGTCTAATTACTTTCAAGTTTCAGACTGAGCTGGAAGCTATAACAATAAGGTGTTCAATTGTTCCAAAACCTGGGTAGGGAAGGGTGCGAATACTTAATAGCCTGAGAGAGGTTGGAGTTTCAGTCTAAATGTCTTTTTGAGACTGCCTGAAAGATTAAGGTGTCTATGCTGGAAATTCTCTAATGGTTATGAAAGGACATACAGGACATCTCCAGGGCAAGACACTCATAAACTCTTGTGAGAAACAATTGGTAAGACTTCATATTTACTTAAGAGATAATAAGGACCCGTGATCATATTTTGGTTAATGAGGATGTTCTTGAATTATTTTCCCTTTCTATACAAAGCATTTTTCCTTCTGTTATAATGTGTTATAATTTAAATCTTGCTTTTATAAACCCCTTTCTTTTTGCAGAGTCTGTACATATGTATTTCACAGTGGCTTTACTAGTTTTGTAGTTATTCCTGCCTTTGTATCTGCTCTTTAGTTAATAATACTGAACATTACTGAGTTTCAGTCTCCTTTTGTCTGGAGCACAAGTCTCCCAGGATCAGGTACAGCACAAAAGCTCTTTGGGGGAACATTAGGTTCCAGAAACCATTTTGAAATAATTTGTTGACTCAAATGTACAAAAGCCGCTTTAGGCCCTACAAAATTACTGTAGCACATATTCCAGCATTTTAGATATATCATTCTTAAGATGTATTATTTAAGAAGATTAAAATTTAAAACAGGAACACTGGGAAAACTTTTTGAAAGGACACATGCTCCTTTTACTGGCTTTCCAGCATCAGTGGTAACCAGAAATGGGGCAGTTTAATCTCTGGCAAATGAAAGGAGATTATTGATGCTATTGTTTGGACCAGTCCATTTAAATTTAGAAGGGTGAGGTCTCAACAGTGAATGGAGAGTGTGGAAGTGTTGCTGCCACACCAGGTGTAATAAATCAATGGCCAAAGACTCCAAAAATGTCTTCCTGATAAATAAGCAAGTTCCTTCTTGTTTAGGGCAAGGAACAGCTATGCAGGAAGCTAATGAAGCTTGTATGGGAAAAAATAGGATAACTTCTTTCATTAAATGACAGGTTTCAGAGTAGCAGCCGTGTTAGTCTGTATTCACAAAAAAGAAAAGGAGTACTTGTGGCACCTTAGAGACTAACAAATTTATTTGAGCATAAGCTTTTGTGAGATACAGCATTCAATGAAGTGAGCTGTAGCTCACGAAAGCTTATTCTCTCATTAAATGTACTCCCTTTATTGCCCAGCAAAGTAGACATTCGTGGGAGAGATATACCTGCTGTTGAGATTCTCAGACACCTTTCCTCCCATCTGGCTATTCACTTTACACTATTTTTTTTCCCTAGAGAGAAAGCAAAGGGCTTAATTCTAATTTCAGATGTATGTGGAGGGCTCTCTGACTAAAATGGAGCAGCTACACAAGCATCTGACAGATAAATGTTTAGCGTATTCCGTAAACATAAGAAACAGGCCTATTATTTTATTCTCCTGGATGCTTTAAAGGATATATTTTTTAAAAAATATGCATACGATAGACATGCTTAAAAAGTTGCTAGCAAGTGTCCTGCACTTACTTGCTGAGAGAAGTACTTTTAATCCCCATATTAATTTGTAAAAGGAGCTGGATTTTCTTTATTTTTTTACATGTAAACAAACACTAAAAACTTCCCTTTCCTCACGGTAAATATAATTAATAATATATGGCTTTGCACTTCTAACACACCTTCTATGCAAGGATCTCAGTGTGTAGAAACTTGAATGAACTAACACCACTGTCAGGACAGAAACAGGTGAGGCACGATCAGATAAATGACTTGCTCAAATACACACAAGAAGCATGTGCATAGGTGGAAAGAGAAAACAGATCTCCTGAGGGCTCCCCTACCCTCCAATCCTTAATACAAATAAGGTAGTGACTAAAGGTCCCAGATGAGATTGGGGCCCTATTATACAAATATCTAGCATGAAGCAAATATCTAGCTTTCTAAATAGGCAAGTTACACAAATGGTGGAAGGGGAAAAATTGCCGAAGATCAGTGGTGGAGCCAGAATTAGAACCTAGGCTCCAGAGTTCCAGTCTTGTGCCCTACCCATGGCTGTCTGCTTGAGCCAGAAGACCATCCTTCCCCTCTTGGACAACTCTTAAGGCTTTCATATATTTGTTTTTGTTTGGTGCAAATGACACTGCAAAAAATAATCAATGTGGTGTGACCAAACCTAAGGGACGTTTGGCTATAAACTAGAGATGATCACTCATTGGAATTTTCTATCCTGTGGCAAATTCCAATGGGTAGACATAGATTTTCATCATGAATAGACACAAAAAAGTCAAAATGTCACAAGTTTTCATGGAACAAAAATGTCTGAAAAATTTTAGTTTGGAGATGTTAATATGTTGTTATGGTTTGTTGAATTGAATCAAAACATTTCACTTCAGGTCAATTTGATATTTAAGTGCATGTCCCTAAAGTGTCCCTGTACCTCATGGAGTTTTAGTTTAGATGATTCATGCCCCATTCTTCCCAATAGATTGGAGTCCTGGATGGACTACATTTCCCATAATGCACCTCAAATCATATGTCCCTCAAGAAGCATCATGCAGCTCAGTCAGATGGGCAACCAGAGCAAGTCTTGTAATTCAGTCAAGAAGCCCTGAGTATAGGGAGAACAGAGTCATGAGACACCCAAACTACGACTCCGAAGAGTCAATGTGGCACCTTAGGTAGATGATGTTTAATGTGAAACTTATTCAAAATTAAATGTTTTGGTTCAGCTCAACAAATGTTTCAATTAAGGTACAACCGCCTCAGAATGAAATCTTTTGTTTCAATTTTCCTGACAGAAAATAGAAAAATGACTTCAAAATTGAAATTTCATGTGGGAAATTTTGATTTTGTGGTAACTGCATTTTCTGTTGAAAAATTATTTCATTCAAAACCAGCTCTAATATAAACCTTCTCCTAGGGGATGGCTGGCATTAGAAAAACAGGAAGAAAGTCTTTTGCAATCAGCATGCTGCATGGCATTAAGGATATTTAAAATAGAAACCTCTGTAGCCTTTGCTATTCTAGGATACATGCTTGAAAAGTTCAGTCCCAAACTTCCATATGCAACTGTCAAATATAAAGGGAACGGTAAACACCTTTAAAATCCCTCCTGGCCAGAGGAAAAACCCTTTCACCTGTAAAGGGTTAAGAAGCTAGGATAACCTCGCTGGCACCTGACCAAAATGACCAATGAGGAGACAAGATACTTTCAAAAGCTGGGGGAGGGAGAAACAAAGCCTCTCTCTCTCTCTCTCTGTCTGTGTGATGCTTTTGCCGGGGACAGAACAGGAATGGAGTCTTAGAACTTAGTAAGTCATCTAGCTAGATACGTGTTAGATTCTGATTCTTTTAAATGGCTGAGAAAATAAGTTGTGCTGAATGGAATGTAGATTCCTGTTTTTGTGTCTTTTTGTAACTTAAGGTTTTGCCTAGAGGGATTCTCTATGTTTTGAATCTGATTACCCTGTAAGGTATTTACCATCCTGATTTTACAGAGGTGATTCTTTTTACTTTTTCTTCTATTAAAATTCTTTTTTTAAGAATCTGATTGCTTTTTCATTGTTCTTAAGATCCAAGGGTTTGGGTCTGTGTTCACCTATGCAAATTGGTGAGGATTTTTATCAAGCCTTCCCCAGGAAAGGGGGGTGTAAGGGTTGGGAGGATTTTGGGGGGGAAAGACGTTTCCAAACGTGCTCTTTCCCAATTATATACTTGTTAGATGTTTGGTGGTGGCAGCGATAAAGTCCAAGGGCAAAAGGTAAAATAGTTTGTACCTTGGGGAAGTTTTAACCTAAACTGGTAAAAGTAAGCTTAGGAGGTTTTCAGGTCCCCACATCTGTACCCTAGAGTTCAGAGTGGGGAAGGAACCATGACAGCAACAAAAATTTTTGAACTCAAGACCTTTGGGACTAGGAAGGAAAAATCTATTTAGATACTATGGGTATGGATGTCAATGGAAGAATCAGGATAGATGGATAATTTAATCAAATACAAACTGGTTGAAAAAATGTAGTTGGGCTTTCTGGTGTCCATGCCTCATGAAACTTCCTCTATTGCTAATTTTCTGTATTAATTGTATTCCTTTTTAAAAAGCCACACTTAAAGATTTCTAGATTACATAAAGATTGTGTATTTTTTATTTTAAAAAAATCAGTGATCTTCCCCCAACTTCGCTATCCAGCATATAACGATTAATCAACTTGCATAAGGAGTAAATTCTGAAAGTCAAAAAGAGAAAGCCACACTTATATCTTGTCTGATCAAGTAGACATGTGATTCCTTTACTCCTGTGAAACTCACAGAATTGCTCATATCTACCTAATCAAAAGCCTGATAAAAATCAGCTGATATTGCCAGGAGAATGTTGATCTGCATAAATATTCTTCCTAGGTAAGGCACACCTCTACATAAAATTCCAACATTTTATTGCAAATAGTAAGATAATTGAATTTGCAACAAAATTAGAGTGTACATGTTTCTTCCTTTCTTTCTGTCAATCCAGCAGGAAGCAATCTGCACACCAGTGAAATCTCATCTTGGAAGAAATTGGCAAGTTGCCACCCAAGTGTTTAGTAAACAGAACATATGAAAAAGTCACAGGCACACAATGAGAACCTGCTGTGATATGTCACAGAGAGATCATGTGAATAGATTTTAATGAAAGGGGGGCCTGGTTCATTCACCTTTTCATTAGGAAAGGCATAGAGAAAATGTCCTGAAAAAGTCTTAGAGACCAAACATACCTTTGTTACCACTTTATGACACTTTGCTGCCTGGCACCAGTTTGTTGTAGTTCTCATGAAACATTCCATATTGTATCTATTTTAATTCTGTCCCAGGCCTTCCAGAAACCTCACATCTTTAATCTATTTGTTACACTCTCCATTTCAGACTCCCTTTAGAATCGTGAGACTATAATATCCTCTCTGCATTCACAACCTACTTCAGTAAATAATGTCTCTCATTCTTTTCCCCCCTCTGTCTTAACAAGTATCAGTAATTACATGGAGGACTATTTTGAATAAAATTGTGAAGATGGCAGTAATTAAAGAAATATAGCTGCCTGTCATTTCAATAAAGCTGTGTTAGCTAATTACATGGTTCAGTAGCACAGAGGAAAAAAGGAGGAAAAAAAAGGGGGGGGGGGAAGAGAAATCTAGCATGGAAGTTTCTACAGAAACAAGCATTTTTTCTATCCTGATGTGATTTTTGCATATTCAAGGGGAGTAATGGGAATACTGTACTTGAGTCTGCAACTCAGAGTTTTGGCTAATGATGGAGCCCACAGGCTGTCCCAGCACAAAGCATCTCCTCCACTGCGCAAACATTACACATAGAGGACATCAGGGTATATCTTGAGGGCATTTAAAGCTGATGTTTACCATGAGGAATAAATTACGGAATACTCAACTTGCCTAATAAGGGAGTCACTTCCTCATATGTATGAAACCAGTTATTGGTCTGCAAGGATGTAAAATGTGCTAGCGTGTGTGGACATAGACGCTTTTGTGCTAAGCTCACTGGATACATTTACTGAATGACTTGACAAGACAGACACAATAGGAAAATTGCGGACTGCTCCATATCTGCTAAGAATCACAGCCTTACAAGCATAGTCTAAATGGAGTTCCTGAAATTCATCAAAGAACATAAAAGAGAATTTTTGGGAAAAAGCTCAGCTTTTTGCCTGCTTAATAGCATCAGTAGAAAAATAAAACAGCTGTGCTAGTAAAATGCACAACGGAATCAGTGCTGGTTATTACTTCACTTCCTTTTGAAATCATTTTCGCATGCTAAGCTTCAGAGATCTGCACCACTATAGTAAAGTCTGCCTTTAACAAATCTCATTATAATTTATCAAAAATATACAAATTTTAATTTCTAATCAGGCACAACTTTTTGAGTTGCAATTGCTTTTTGTGGATTTTCATAGTAGGAAGGAGCATACATGGTGATAATTTGATTTACTTATTTCATTCTTTTCCCCCACTTTTATTTTAATTTAATAGAAAGAGAAGACAAACAGTGGATACAAACCTGGCTCAGATAATCACCAAAGAAACCAGCAAAGATCAGCTGCTTAGTGGAAGGACTTTCTTCAAAAAGTCAATCAAAACTATATTGGAAATCTTCGTGGCTACTTTAGAGTGGTTGCTTAGGACAGATGGTAGCCTATTTGCAGTGCATGTCCTGAGTGTTGGTTTCAATGTCTGCAGATGTTTATATTTATAAAGCTAGGCTCTGATTCCACATGCTTTACTCAGGTAAACCTCAGTAGCCGTGTTGCCTGAGTAAGGCAACCACCTGTGTTACCTCTAAATTGCGCAGTTGGGCGGGCACCCAGGAGAGATTAAAGTGCTGTGCACTTGATCAGCAGAGCCACGCACATCCAGCCAGCAGTGTGTGTTCAGGTGCCCCTGCCCCCTGCTGCTTTGCAGTGGTGCAACCAGGTTAGTCCTGCAGCTGCTACCGGGACCCTCCTGCTGGCTGTGCAGAACCGAGGGGGGGGGGGAGGGGAGAAAGGAGGAGGCTGATGTCAGGGTGTTCCCCTTCCCAATCCCTGCACCAGCAGGGGAGAGGGGACAGGGCTCAAGACAAGCCTTCTGGTGAGTTAGTGCCTTAAAGAGACAGTATACAGTCGCTCAGAGACTTCCTCAACAGCCATCACATATAATCGCTCTCGCACGTGCGCACACACACAGAGTCTCTCCCCCTGCCCTTGTACCCCATCTCCACTTGGAGGGGGACATGGTTCAGGAAGAGAGTTTTCAGTGAGTGCCTTAAAGAGACAGACAGGGGACAGCTTCTCTCAAATATTTCCCCAGCAGCCAGCACACACTCAGTCTGTGTGTGTCACACAGTGCCCAACACATACTTATATTGTTGTTGTTACTTCTTGGTACTTCCTGCAATGCACTCAGTACATCACATACAGCAGCTCTGTTTTATTTTTGCTTCCTCTGGACTCCCTCCTCCACACTCCCTCTCCTGTTCTCACATGGGTATTAATAAGGTTCCCCGTGTGATTTTTATCACAAGTCTCATGATATTTGACTTTAGCCCCAGTTCCTGGAGTCATGTGATTATACCAGAATCTCAGTTTTCATTTAATAATTTAATGATGATTGTGGACAAAAGCTGGAAAATAGGAATCCTAAAGGCTCAAAACTCAGAAGTCAAATACCAGCCCTGCCCTGCCCCCACCCCACATTTACTATTTTTTAAATTGTGTGATTTTTAAGCCAGTCTCTTGGGATGTGAGAATCTGACTCAAGATTGACTATTCATGTTCTCCTGTCATATTCATTTAGCTTTAGCAGCAACAGTCTTCTTTTGTAAAAGAAAATGAATCATAGTTTCATTATTTTCTCCAAGGTTTGGCCACTGGGTATTGGATACACAGAAACTGTCACCTCTCAAACTCGGGTCTCTGTTTTAGTACCACAAGAATATTCCTATTAGACTGACATACCTCCCTCATGGTTCTATGCATCATCAATTCTCCCATTTGCAAATATCTTTCACTCTCTATCTTATAACAGCAGGGCAAGGGCAAGATATCTGTGACTGATGTAATATTCCAACAACCTGGGATACAATATGCAAGCATACTGTGCACAGGATCGGGACCCATGAACTCCTGAGCTCTAGTCCTAACTCTGACCCAGTCTCTGTTTTCAGCAAATCACTGAATAGTTTAGTTTCCATGCAGTTTGCAGGCATTTCACTCTTGTGACTGTTCCTGTTAATTTTCATGCAACTAGCATCCCCATTTTTGCATAGTTCCCCTTTTTGAAGTTAAATGCTGCTGAGGTGAGTTTCTGTAGTATTTTCTCCACTACAAGGATGTGCAGAATCCCATACTGTAGTCCTATAAAAAGCTGGGTCTGAACCACAGTTTGTATCCAAATGCCATTAAACCAGGACCCATACCCATATTTTGCAACAATTCTCCATCCAGCTGAGCCCAAATCTTGCATCCAACCCCCTACCGGTACAGGGACTGAGAATCCCCACCCAAATTCTCAGTCCCAGGTATCCTCCTCCCCTCCCTCTTCCTCCCCCCCCAATTCCAGGCTCCTCATCTGATCTCATTCGTCTCTTATTCCAGACTCCTCATTTAAGTATCCTCACACAGTCAGCCCAAGTCACCAAAAACGTTCAGCATGAGGCAGACACCTGACATGGCGATTGGTTAAAGTTTGGCAAAATTATTGGCAATTGAAAACAAGGTTACTTGACAGTTCCCATTATTCCCAAAACCCTAACTATGGGCAGCACTAGGAGCTCTGTTTCTGATTAAGAATTCCCTGAAATCTTGTTGGATCTTACTTCTGAAATGAATTTCAGCTCCAATTTTGTAACCCTTTACTCATAATTCTTCTAAAAATACAATACTTTTTTCTATATGTGTTACAGAATATCAGTACTGCAGATTTTTATTCTACTGGGCTGGCTCATTGTATAGCAATACTATAAATTATTAACAGTAATTTGTATTTCTCTAGTGCCTTTCATCACAGAATCTCAAACTTTATGCTTTAAAACTATTTGATTATTAATGAGTGGAATGTCACTCTACTTCTGTGCTGAAGGGAATTTTACTGTTCCTGTTTTACAACACAAGAAACTGAGGTGGACAGAGAGTGAAGTCACTTGTCTAAACTCATACAGGAAGTCTGTGAGAGAGGCAGGAACTGAATCCAGATCTCCTAACTCTCAGTTAAGGGCCAACTTTCCTTCCTATGGGTTTGATCCTGAGAGATAATAAGCCAGCATAAATTCTGTTGAAGTCTCTGGGAGTTGTGAATGTTAAGTACCTCATAGACCTTATAATAGCACGCACAGAAGGGGCATAGGTTTAGTTTCTAGGGATGAATTAATGCTACCGATTCATGCTAGTTAACGTGGTCCCCATTTACCATTCCCAAGACATTTAAGATGTCAGAATAACTTCGATGAAGACCTTTAAACTTTTTTCTTTTCTTTTTTCTTTTAAATCACTAAACTTGCAGATGACTTCCTAAAATTATAGAATTCCTCATTATTGCGCCTTATTGCATGAGGTCTGTCCCTATTAATTCTGCTGCCCATTCCTAAGAATAATGTAAAATGACCTGCTGGGAAACAGCTCAGGAAAAGAGAGAGGAAGCTAATACTGTCATTTCTGATGATTTTTTTTCATTATTCATTGTGACTAGCCTCATAACTTCCTTTACTCTTCTTCCACTGAGGCATCACGTTGTATTACAGAATTGCCTCTTGTCCCCACACCCTCTTACTAGTGCTGTGTCTGAGCAGCTCCTCTGAAAACTAATAGGAGCCACACTCCACCAGAGCTCTTGGTTTTTATTTTAATTCTTATTCTGTGATCCCAGCAATTTGGAATAATGTGTGCTTCCCCCCTCTTCTGCTACTAGCTAACATTAAAGAGATTCTACAAGGAACCTTTGCTGTGAGGAACTGATTAATGGGGCTTGGCTTTGGTTATGATATGTACTGGGCTTCTTTTTTCTGGAGCTGCTACACAGCAATGCCACTAAAGGCAGAAATTCTATCTTAATTTAGACCTGTACAAGCCCCCTGACTGCTGTGAGGTTCCCAGGGTATAACAGAGTACAGGACTTGGTCCATGATGCTCGTTACTAAAGAGTCTCTCACAGGGGTTCTCTACAATTACATGTGCAGGAGCGCCTGCTGCTCCCTCTGACTTCAGCGGTTGCTCACTTTTCTGAAACTCTGGCCAGCTCTGTCCTGGGTGGCATGGGAGGAACTCTCCTTGAGACAAGCATGTGCCAAAGGGAGTAGGGGACAGCAGAGTACATGGTGGGGAAGCAACAAGGTACATCTGTGAGCATTTGGGCAGCCTCGTGTATGTGTTCAAAAGGATGCATGCGCCTTTCTTTTGCTCTCCTGCAGCAGCCCCCTAGGCCGAGGAGCATCTCTGGAGCAGTTTACTATAACCAGGAAGGCTACCTACCACCACTGTAAGCCAGAGCAAGAGATGGAAGTGGCCCTTAAGAAGCTGGGAGATTCTCCTCTTTCCAGAGGTACTGCTCAGTCTATTTGCTGGAAGGATGTGGAAAGGCAGGAGGGCAGCATGTGAACAGATACAAGCTTGGTCAGCCTGCTGTCAATTCCACAGCCTCAGCTGGCTGATGGTGCCTTCAGGTTGCTGGAGTCTGCTGTGTGCGCGCATGCTCATTTACAAAAACCCAAAGAAGAAAAAAAAATCAGAATCCAGCAGGGACATTTGGACAGGACCTGAAATGAGGGACATTCCAGGATTTCAAAGGCACCTGGGCCATCCTAATTGTGACAGGAATATATTAAACCATCAAAAAGGTAAATAAAATAAGTAAACTACTTTCAAGGGTTGACACGGAGCACTTTGAATGGCAAATACTCTGTAATTGGAGGGCGAGAATGCGGGGGAAGAGCTACACCAAGTTTTGGTTCCCGTTGTGATGAGGTTATAAACAGGGTGATGTGAGAAACCAATGCATGCAGATGTTAAGGAATGGCTGTAAATTAATTGCAAAAGATCACTCAAGTATACCGGGCCACATTATAAATAAAATGAAGAGTTTTGAAATCCATGTGAAACTGTACAGGAAGGAAGTGTACAACGTGATTGGAAAATAGAAGTGATCTGCTGAGACAACCATACACTGGAATGGATGCAAGATGCTGCATTCTGAATAATCTGCATCCTTGAGATCATACTCTAGAAAATAAAGCATTACAGTGATCCAGCTTTGGGAAAACCAAGGGCCTCCAGCAGCAGGTTCTAAATCTGTCTGGCTGAACAATAGTCTCAGTCTGCCAATATTGCGTAAAGGATAAAGCTACGTTTAAATCACCGAGTGAAGGTGTGTAGCCAGTCCTATATCTGAGGCCAATGCAACGGCCAGGCTTTTCATGCTGGAGGGCGGAGTCAATCGAACACTGTCATGCAGAATTAGCAGAGAGGGCATGCTGCTCATCTGCAGTGCTTTAAGACTGTATCTCAGGGGTGGGGAATCGTTGATTAATTTCATCTGGCCCGCGGGGCTGGAGCCCATGTGCGCCAGTTCACCTTGCTGTGGGGGGAACCGCATTAGCATGGGAAGTAGGGCTGCAGGGGGGCCCTGGCTGCCAGCCCTAGCCTCGACCCCCTTACCCCATCCAGGTCCCCTGCTGCTGACTATAGGGTCCCTGGGCCGTGACCCGGAATAGGGAGTGGGTCTGGTCCCCCTCCCCTTTCTCCCCCCACTTGCCACCAAGGGGAGTGGCCAGTGCATGGACTGCAGTTTGCCACCGCTGCAAGTGGGTGGACTGAGGACTCTCAGGGCCCCTGGAAGGGGGGAGAGAACCGAGTGGGGCAAAGCCTGAGGGCTGTGTCCAGAAGAGGAAGTCACGGTTCAGGGAGAGACGTGGGTCATAGGGGTGGAGGCAAGAGTGATGATGGGTGAAACACCACTAGATGAGGGCGCTCTGGCAAAATGAGAACTAATTCCCAGGATGGCCAGCAGGAGGCGCCAGATGGGTGGTTAGAACCCTGCCACATAATTATTCACTTCATATTTAAACATCTGAGACATCTCATCCAGGGCTACTCATTTTATACACATGGGCTCAGGGACTATAATTTCTGGCATATTCCGAGCAGTGCTGAGCACACATGATGTCCAGCAAATAATACAAATCACGAGAATAATCATTGACTTCATGGACTCTGTGGATGCAGTTTCTGTTCTTTGTTCTGGAATTGGCCTCGGTACAGCTGAAACCCTAAGAATTTGAGGTATAAACACATCTGATACTTATACGACACTTTCCAATCCCTTCCTTTTGTCTGACTCAGAACAACAAATGACAAAACAAAATGGTTTTCAGTTAAAAGGTAAAAATGCACAGCAGCTATTGTTCTACAACTCAGCCTGGGGCAGAACCTGCCACCCCTGGAGAGTTGTGATCTCCTCTCATCTGATTCTCATTCTCCATCCTTCCTGACCACTGTGCTAATTTTCATGCGGAAATCATGACATCCATCCAAACCTCCTCGGACCATTTGCTGGAGTCTCAGAGAACTGGCTGCCTTGGTTTTGTTCCCATCTATCAGAGTCTATTTTTTTTTCCAGCATGCAGCAGAGAGGGAGACTGGCCTGCTGGATAGGGAGCTAGCGCCGAGAGACCTGGGTTCTCCTCCCCACATGGACTTCCTCTATGACCCCAGGGCAGTGCCTTAAGGACAGTGTTTCAAAACCTTTTAGGCAGCTAGGCATCTAGTGGGATTTACAAAGCACCTAACCTTCTAGGTGCTTTTGAAAATCCCACTAGGTACATGAATACCTTTTGAAAATCTGTCTGTTAGTCTGTGTGCCTCAGGGCCTCATCTGTACAAAATGGATAACAGCACTGCTCTACCTCACAGAGGGGCTGTGAGGAGGAATAGGTTAGACCTTGTGAGGCGCTCAGATACTATGGTGATAGGTCCACGTAAGTACCACAGGTAAAGTAGAACCTCTCTATACCACTGCTATCCCTTGCCCTGGTTTTGACCACTTCTTTTCACCTGTGTCTCCAAACTGCCCCCTTTTCTGAATGTAACTTTGGCTCAGAGGGTTTGGCTGTATTTTTTTCTGAGTCCCCTGTGTTCCTTCTAAAACAACCCCTGCACCCCCATAGAGGGATTCCTCTTTTGCAGGGTCATCTAAAAGAACTTCCAGATCCTTAATTTAATCACTAGCCCTTTCTTATCTTAATCATCCTTCTTCTGTTTGTAAACGAAATACTGACTCCCTGCCCCAGTGGTAGAAGAGCTCCACCTGGAAGCTCCTCCTTCCTCCTCACCTCCTTTATGAAACTCAGGGAGGAGGTCTCCCTGACCCCCTAAATGACGCCCCTGAAAACTGAGTCTGCAATACACAGTGGTTAACTATTCGGAATGGAGCAAGGGGAGGAAGGATGCTCTTGTGGTTAAATCCTCAACACAGAGTAAAGAGCTCTGGGTATACTTTCTGGCCCTGCACTTTTTGTGTAATTTTGAGTAAATCCCAATGTCTTTGTGCCTCAGTTCACCATCTGTAAAATGGGGATACTACTTACTATCTCTCATTCTATCTACTTTGTGTATTTAGATTGTAAACTCTTTGGAGCAGAGACCGTCTCTTATTAAACATATGGACAACACCTGTCAAAATGGGGCCTTAGATTCCACAGCTGAAATGATCTGCATTACAAGTTATTAATAATTTCAGGGTAAAATTAATATGCACCAGTAAAAGGTTGACAGGGTCTACCATGTAGTCCCTATGGTAAACTTATTGCAGGTTAGTTACGTTTTCTAACTCTTGCTGTAGCAGGCCAGAATCTGAGTAAGATTAAAAATGAGAGATGAGCATCTCTCTCAAACCTGGTTTTCCCTGTAATTTGACCCCATTTCCCCCCAAAGATGAGGCCATCTTTTTGAGGAACATTCCAAGTATTTTTCTAGTTCAAGAGAGTTCCCTAGTGGACCCAGAACACCCTGTTATCCCCTGCCAGCTTCATTCCTAAAATAATGGTACAAGTTGGTTGCACCCTATATACAGTAAAGAGAGAAACTTATTTTTCACAAGAATTTCCTTCCTCTCACCACCTCTCCCTATTTTTATTCCATTGGACATTTTTCTCTCTGCCCCGGAACTATTTCTTCTTTCACAGTATCCCACAAGCAGAAAGAGACCCCCCCATTACAGTGGAAGTTACGTTCTAATTTGTGAAACCCACAATCCTAACCCTTAATGAACATCCAGACTTCATTTCTCCCTGGGTCAGATTTTGGTGTCCTTAAATGCAAAGAATAGCAATTTACTCCTGCAGTAGTGACACTGAAGTAAACAGTAAAAATGCATCCGATGAAGTGAGCTGTAGCTCACGAAAGCTTATGCTCTAATAAATTTGTTAGTCTCTAAGGTGCCACGGGTACTCCTTTTCTTTTTGAAGTAAACAGTGAGTACATTATTATTCAATGTGAGGGCATTGGAATCTGGCTCTTTATAAATGGAGCCAAGTATAAGCATTAAGGTTACAAAAAGTTGTAAAATCAGTTCTCCAGGGAACATCACTCTGTTGGGATTTTGCAGTGCTCCCTGTCTTTTTTTTTTTTTTTTTTTTTTTTTTTTTGGTACCTGTCTTTTAGACTTTTCGGCCAAAGACTGAAGACTGTCTTTATTTGTGCCTCTTACACAGTGTTGAGCACACACAACATTTAACAAATCAATAAATCATAACTAACACCAGCACAGCAAACAGAAGCAGAATTGAGGCTACAGTAATCTAATGAAACCAAGAGCAAATAATGCAAGTACCGTAGTACTATTTAAATTATGCCACTGCTGTACCCCCAAATAAGCCCAGTAATAGGCCCTAAGAATGTTAAAAGGATGCTTCGATCAATAAGGTTAAATGTGCTTAAGAGATCCAAGGACACCAAGAGTGACAAAGAATGTGAATCTGGATGCAGGAGTGTTACTCAGTATGCATAACTGCACAAATATCTCATGACATCAATATTTATTCCATGAAAGAAAATGGGCCATTGAAAGAGATCATCAGATCTCCCATTAAGACTCTGGTTATATCTTGGTCATTCTGCAATTACTGTTTGTCAGCATGGAATTAGTTACTCTGATTCCACTGCTGGGCTGCATCTTATATGAATGCTGCTCAGACTTTTTCCCTGGGGTTATATACAATACATGCCGAAGAAAATGCAGCGTCTCTCTTCATGGAATTTTTGAGCCTGAATTCCCTCCCCACCCTGGGAATTCTCCCTGAGAGCCTCCCCACCCCCAATTTGTTCTTTAATGTACTCCCTCCTTTCATAAAGGTCAAGTCAAGAGCCTTTTCCTGCAAAGAAGTTTGACTTTTCATTTTTGGATTTCAGCCAAAAATTGAAAGCTTTTGGGCTATTTGTTTTTTCAGAGAAAAGTCAAAATCATCCATGGACAGCAGACACTTTGCTTGAAAAATACTATTGTAGTCAAGATCTGACAGAAAATTTTCAACCAGCCCTACCCCATCTAATGACTGGAAGGGATTATTGCATAGCACCTCAAGGTGCCTCTGCAGAGCTCCTCATTTAGAAGCATATGGAAGGAGTCTCTCACATGGTAGCATAAAGACTAATTAGCCAGTTATTAGGCTGGCTTCCTGCTCTCAGCTTTATAACCTAACTCAACAATGCAAACCTAAAACAAAACATTTCCTATATTATTCTCTTGAAATATATATATATATATATATATATATATATATATATATATATATATATATTTAAATCCCATAAATGCCCTTAGCAACATCAATGAACCAATATAACAGAATCCCGAATGTATTTATTCCTTAATATGTTAATAGTAAATACAGGTTTATGGTAGTAAGTATCAAGCAAAATCTGAGCAAAGAGTTTGCAGCGAATCCCAAAACCAGGCAGTCAAATCTACTCCAGAGGTTTACTAAGGTCATGAATCTTTCCAGAGAACCTGGACCCACCTATGACACCCCACTGCAGCCATCTGAAATTTGCAGTTTTGTTGTACAATCAGGTGAAGCTAGGAGGTATAAAACTGAGTTTTGCTTTGAGTTTTTGGATACTCAAAGCAAAACGGGGGTGGAGAGAGAACAGAATGCACAAGTGATTTCAAAGAAGTTATTTGCTGATGATGGAATTTCACTAATTCATAACTAAGCACTGAGGGGAGGGGCGGTGGAGCCTCAGGCCCCAGTTCAGCAAAGCACTTATGCACATATTTTGCCTGGAGAGGTGCTAAATTCCATCTGTATTCAGCAAAGCAGGGAGGCACATGCTTAACTCTCACTGCCTTCACACACTTGGTTAAGTATGCTGCTGAATACAGAATAAGCATGTGTTTCAATGCTTTGCTGAATTGGAGTCTCAGATACATCTCTTTTTTCTTACTCATGTTGCCTCCTCACTAAAGACAGGCTTGCCTCAAAGGTAAGGAACTAAATGTTTTGGCCAGTGCAACCCAATTCCATTTAAGGATTGGCAGAGCCCACACGGAGCAGAATATTTTCATGAACATCTGTAAACTGCAGTGTCTGTGCTTAGCACGGCTGGTGTGCTTAGCACGGCTGGTGCGCCTATGTTTGAATTGAACAGCTACTGCAAGAACAATGGTTTCCTGGCTTAAAAATACATATTGCTGTTATTCCTTATCTGCGTTCGCCACACAAATATTAAAAACCACACGATTACCTATTCCGTTATTAATTATTTCTCTGAGCCTCCTCTCCTCTTCTACTCATGCGCTCCTTGATGCCTAATTTCACATACCCCCTCCCCCTTTTGCATGGATTCACTGCAATTAAACAACACAATTGCACTGAGGACTGTGTAGCCACAGCCCTTGAAAGTCATGTCATATCAGGTCAGACCATAGTGACAGCAATAAAAAGAAATCATAAAAAGATGTAATCACCTTACCATTCCTTTTGGCCTCCCGCCATGCCTAATATGTTGTGAAGTGAACAGCAGCTAAGTGACAGCTTTCCTGTCTTTTAAATGCCTTTCGGATGAAGGCACAGTCATTTTCACAAGTGCTGCACCTTTAACCTTGTCAGGAAACAACCTTTATGGGAAATAAGCCTGGCTGAAAGCAGTTTAAGTTTCCGGAGCCTCATAAGGTCCTCTGTGTGCAGCTGCAAGGCCAAGTCACGAAGGGGAATATTGATGGATCGCTCTGCATTGTCTTAGCGTAGTAACCTAATAAACTTGAGAGGTAAAAGACACCACTGGTGCAGAGCAACACTATTGCTTGTAGTAACAATAGTTTCTCCTGTACAGATGGTGGAAAATTCGGGTGGTCTTGTCTGCTACCAAGATCTGGGCACTACCTCATCCATTTAATTAACCACTGGGGAATCAGCTACAGAGCTGCTCTGATTACAAAGTAATGGGTCTATCAGGCACAATTAGTGCCCAAGTGAAACACTGTAGTTTGCATGAAAACTATTGAAGTAAACAGTTCCTGGTCCTGAAGGTGGCTCCCTTCCTAATTAACCCTTAGAGAGCTGAACTATTAGCCGTTCTTCACCCAGGCATTTCCTAATATGCCATACTGGTTTTGCCTGCACATTAAGTCTGCCAGTAATTACTGGTGGATTTTCACATAGGTATCCATTACCTGACTGTGCTCTGGGGAACTACCTATAAACTACTGCACCTGTGGGCATGCCAAACTGTGAATACATTATTCCCAGCAGTACCACAAAGCATGATGTAATAGCATCAGGGGAGAAAAAAAGTGATCATGGTAATGGTGTTCCAGAAAATATTGCTTTGATGGGGAAGCAGCATTTCCAGGAAAGAAAAGCACAGCTGCTTTATCAGTGGAGAGGACTGGGGGAGGATAGAAAATGACTCTGCTCATGGGTCAGGCAGTGGCTAGGGCCACTGAAACATTTGGAAGTACTGGATTCGTCAGGTTTAATCAGCATCACCAGTATATGCATATATGTATATACATTGCAGAAGTAGATGTCTGCCCTGTCCCAACACAAGGACACTGAAGATCTGATTGAAAAGTGCACTGAAGTCAATGGGAGCATCTCCTCTCACTTCAATGGGCTTTAGATCAGGCCACAGGAGTCTAAGAAGGGCTGTTACTTCCAGCAGCAGCATCAATTGGCTAGAGTGTATGGAGCCATAGCCCCGAATGTGAGACAGCTCCTATAGGGCTGCACTAGGGCAAATACCTGCTATGTATGAGCATGCTACTCCCAACAAAGCTATTAACATTATAATGTGACTATTATTGCAATATGCGGATAATATCTTCTCTTACACAGCACTTTTCACCTGTAGCTCTCAAAATGCTTTACAAAGGAAGGTAAGTATCATTATCCCTATTTTATAGATCTGAAAAGGGAAGCAAAGAGAGGAATGACTTGCCTGAGGTGATGCAGAAGGCCACTGAAAGAGAGAAGAGAACCCAGGTCTCCTGATTCCCAGTGTCCAGTTTCCTATTCACTGGATGATGCTGATTCCCACATCCTCCTGCCCAAGGTGGGCATAATGCCTCCAGCCACCACAGTTTGGGCAGAAATGCACCTCTCCCCCATGAGTGCAGTTCAAGCTCTACAAGCCATAATGAAAAATTAAATTGTAAGCCTAGCTACCAGCCATGTTATTTTTTATTTATGAATGGGATTTGTATTATTACTATAGGAAATTATAAAATTAAGGCCAAGTTAAAAATTATAGACAGGCACTGACTTCATTCTGCAAATTCAGAACAACTCTACCTTATTGACTCCCTTAAATTATCTGGTTCTGCCGTTCTCCTCTAGTGTATCCTCTAGTCATATATAAGATGATACCACATGAAGAATGACAGCCTTAAAGTATGACAACCTACAGCATCAAATTTGAAAGCACAGGTTGGGTTTAAAAGAGCAGAGATCTCTGCTGGTTTCCAACAACCCTGACAGGGTTTGAGATATTGGCAATTTTCCCAGACTGGTTTGACTGATTCCCAACTGTGCTGAACTTAGTGTTGAGCTACAGCAGACCAATCTGACATAACAGGTTACGTTTTCACTGATCTCCATTTTCCCCTTACATATTATGTAAATAAATTCTGTATGTTTCATCTTAATCAGAGAAAGAACTAAGTATGGGACAGAAAAATGGACTAAATGGCTCAGGGGATTGACAACCTTTAACTTCCAGGTCACCAGGTTGCTAGTGACAAAGTTGGCCCCATCACGGGTGTTAGATGGTTGCTGTGAAATGAGTTGGTGCTCCCAGTTCAGTTTCCAGTGGAATAATATCCACACATACTGTTGGCTGTTTCAGAGGAGATTCCAGTGACTGAAAGGACATGAACAGTTAACTACTCATCCATCCGGAGCAGTCCCTGCCTGGTCAGGGGTGAAGCACACCAGTAGAGCAGTAGGGAAATCTGTACTGCTTGTTCTTTGGACAGAGAACTCTTGTTCTTAGGTGTGTTCAGTACATTTCACTACATTCAAATGAAATTAAAAAATTGTGCATTCTGCATGATGATAATAACAAAGGTGGTTTGAATTATGTGTGACAGAGAACATGTTTATTTACTGTTTATATCCAGACACTGTGCCGTGGTAAAAGTTATTTTGTACCATAATGTCATGAATTAAGGTCAACAAAGGAATAGATTTCAACAGGGCTCCACCTTCCTCTGAAACTGTATAATATCCTCATGCTCTCCTGGGTGTCAAGCCAAAAGCCTGAATTGGAGGAGCAGTAAATCCTGCAATATAATCAGTCAAGTACCATAAATTAATACAAAGTTCTGTGTGTGTGTGTGTGTGTGTGTGTGTGTGTGTGTGTGTGTGTGCACATGTGCCCCCTGTTTTTATATGTAGTTTAATAACATTTGTAGAGATGAAAAACCTTGCTTTTTTCTTCGAGAGACTTCTCATCCCCTGGCCCGAGCCTCTCTTCCCCAGAGCCATTGAAAGTGATCTTTCAGATCTCATGGTGAGACCTCCATCTCCAGATCTGCCATTGAGAGAGCCATACCTTTCTGGGGCTCCCTAGCATCCTTGAAATGTATGTCCCCAGGCCAGTCATCATACTGTTGATACATCTTGAGCAGTAATCTGTTATTCATATTCCTTTGAATTCACCAGTCTCAGCTTGTTATTTCACTGTTCCCCAGAATTAATAGAATTTAGTGTGGTAATTTATCCTTAACTTCTGCAGCGTATGTACTAAGTAACACTCTCTTCAAAATATCTTAGGGAACAAAACAGCAACTACATCTAACTACCAGCCTTCCTCCATAGAGTTAGAACAGACTACAATTCTCTTTAGCTGTTCTAACTTACCTGCTTTTATAATAACGTCGGCCTGTGCAGAATTCCTCAACAGCCCCACCCAAAACCAGAACTTTCCTCACCTCATCTTAATTTTGCTTCAGGTCGCACAATAAAAGACTAGGGATGTGAGTTTCTTCTCACACCATGAAAATCAGGAGAACCGTAACTGAAATCAAGGGAATCACCTTACCTGATCACTCTTAGATTCATAGATACTAAGGTCAGAAGGGACCATTCTGATCATCTAGTCCGACCTCCTGCACAATGCAGGCCACAGAATCTCACCCACCCACTCCTACGAAAAACCTCACCTATGTCTGAGCTATTGAAGTCCTCAAATCGTGGTTTAAAGACTTCAAGACGCAGAGAATCCTCCCTCAAGTGACCCGTGCCCCATGCTACAGAGGAAGGCGAAAAACCTCCAGGGCCTCTCCAATCTGCCCTGGAGGAAAATTCCTTCCCGACCCCAAATATGGCCATCAGCTAAACCCTGAGCATATGGGCAAGATTCACCAGCCAGATACTACAGAAAATTCTTTCCTGGGTAACTCAGATCCCATCCATCTAATATCCCATCTCAGGGGATTAGGCCTATTTACCCTGAATATTTAAAGATCAATTAATTACCAAAATCACATTATCCCATCATATCATCTCCTCCATAAACTTATCGAGTAGAATCTTAAAACCAGATAGATCTTTTGCCCCCACTGCTTCCCTTGGAAGGCTATTCCAAAACTTCACTCCTCTGATGGTTAGAAACCTTTGTCTGATTTCAAGTCTAAACTTCCTGGTGGCCAGTTTATACCCATTTGTTCTTGTGTCCACACTGGTACTGAGCTTAAATAATTCCTCTCCCTCTCCTGTATTTATCCCTCTGATATATTTATAGAGAGCAATCATATCTCCCCTCAACCTTCTTTTAGTTAGGCTGAACAAGCCAAGCTCCTTAAGTCTCCTTTCATAAGACAAGTTTTCCATTCCTCGGATCATCCTAGTAGCCCTTCTCTGTACCTGCTCCAGTTTGAATTCATCCTTTTTAAACATGGGAGACCAGAACTGCACACAGTGTTCTAGGTGAGGTCTCACCAGTGCCTTGTATAATGGTACTAAAACCTCCTTATCCCTACTGGAAATGCCTCTCCTGATGCATCCCAAAACCGCATTAGCTTTTTTCACAGCCATATCGCATTGGCAGCTCATAGTCATCCTATGATCAACCAATACTCCAAGGTCCTTCTCCTCTTCCGTTACTTCTAATTGATGTGTCCCCAACTTATAACTAAAATTCTTGTTATTAATCCCTAAATGCATAACCTTACACTCGTCACCGTTAAATTTCATCCTATTACTATTACTCCAGTTTACAAGGTCATCCAGATCCTCCTGTATAATATCCCGATCCTTCTCTGAATTGGCAATACCTCCCAGCTTTGTATCATCTGCAAACTTTATTAGCACACTCCCACTTTTTGTGCCAAGGTCAGTAATAAAAAGATTAAATAAGATTGGTCCCAAAACTGATCCCTAAGGAACTCCACTGGTAACCTCCCTCCAGCCTGACAGTTCGCCTTTCAGTAGGACCCGTTGCAGTCTCCCCTTTAACCAATTCCTTATCCACCTTGTTACAGTGTGTATGATAACACCCATTTTTTCACGTTCTCTATGTGTAAAAATCTCCCCGCTGTACTTTCCACTGAATGCATCCGATGAAGTGAGCTGTAGCTCACAAAAGCTTATGCTCAAATGAATTTGTTAGTCTCTAAGGTGCCACAAGTACTCCTTTTCTTTTTGCGGATACAGACTAACACGGCTGCTACTCTGACACCAGTTTATGTAAGAAGAGAATCTGGCCCTAGGTGTTAAGCACCATGTAAGGAAAATTTTGTCTATACTTAACCTGTATCATAGTGGTGCCTGTTAATGTGGCTTTGAACTGGCCTTGACCCAGGGACACATGGAAATCTCTATGGTGTTGAAAAGTGAAATTTTATCATGTAGATTATGCAGAGAGCCAGGTTGGGAACAATAAAACATTATAACGAAGTTTCTCTAGAAGAGGCTCCCACAGAACAAGCCAAAATTTTTTTTTCCCTGCAATCTTATCACACACACAAAAAGGACCATGTAACATGAAGCACAAACAGAGCAACAATCAGGTATTGTATGATCCTAGTATTGATCTTTTGCCAAGTGACAGTTCATGTATGCTTCTCCCACAACAGAGATTCATGAAAAGATTATATATAGACACATTATGGCTTTAAAATTTTGCGGGATGGGGAGTAGATGAAACTTACAAGCAGCATAATGCACAGGTCATCAGCCTTTCTCCATTATAATGATACATAGACCTTCTATAATTCCAAACCAAATGGGTTAATTTAAAAGGGGGGAAAAAGAATTTTCACTAAGTTTGGAACATAAAAACCAAAGGTTGTTTAGGAAAACAAAAAAAATCAAATGAATATCTCTAGTCCAAGAATTTGAGAACATATTTAATGGGCTACAAGATAAAATAATGAAACACCCACTTTGTCACATAGTTAGACAATCTCCCTCTATATAGACTTTCTGGGTATAGAGGATGGAATGAATGTATGGAGTAGTTTTTCCTCAGATCAACACATGCAATGCACAGCATGGCTGCAGAATGGAAGCAATTTAACAGCACAATATACAGTATGAGCTTTACCTCTGGGACCTGGACTTTCCTGCTACTGCTGTTTGATGTGACAGAGAATCCAAGTAAGAAGAAGGGATTGCCAGTGGCCCCTCATTTGCCAACCTGCTGCCATCCTCTAAACGACTACAGTCATTGATGGGGTAAAGGCAAGTCTGAGACTCCTGCTCTCTGTTTGCCATCATACATCCTTTAATAGCATAATCAGCATACATCCTGTGCCACAATTCCAATATCTAAAAAGCCTAATAGGACACATCCTTGTTATATAGTGGTATGGCTGCTATGCTCCTGTACATGCTAGTGCCTAATAATCACATGAATTGCATTTGATGCCTGTGAGATCATCTCCACTGAGATACCTTCCTGAATGCTCCAGACACAGAAAAAACTCAGTCATTTAATATCAGAGGGTATATTTATATATTTTAAATGACTTTTCAGTTGATATCTATGTATCTTTCTACACATGGGTATATAAGGTACCTGAAAACTTAACTAATAAGCCTGGCTGAAATAATTTGTCTGGAGCACTTATTGCTGCAGCTGCTGTACTAAATTAGGCCAACAAAGTCTCTTCAGTTTGATACCTGCAAGACAGTCTGCATTAATGTTGAAATGAATGCCGCAAAGGCTAACCTTAATCCTCCATTAACAATATATGTATGAAATGGATTTAATGCTGCTGAGCTCCAGCATTAATACTCGGAAGCAAAGCAATGAAGAAAAAAATGTCTGCTCCTAAATTCTTTCCCTCTGGCTTTACCCAAATGTTTGCCTTGAGATTTCTGAGGACACAGTCATCCATGACCTCTTGGCTATCAGCACTTTGGTACAGCATAAAAACCGCTCAGAAAGAGGAGACATCTTTGACAGTTTGTTTATTGCTGGAGTCCTGAGGAAAGATGCATCGGTGCAGCAGAGCCTGCCAGCTACGCAAGTTAAAGGTTTGTCCATGTTTCCATTATACACTCTTATTTTCAGGGGTTTATAACTCAGCCATAAAAATCACTCCAGTCAAACTCAGCACACGAAGTATAAACTATGCATTAGAATGGATTTATACCTTAGATAGCAAAGGCTGAAAATAAACAATTCGGGTCTAAAGACCATTTCTCACTCACAACCAGGGGATTTTTTTTTCCTTTGGTCTTTTCTAACTGGTCCATATATAAAGGATGCTAATGGCTCCTTTCTTCAGAAGCATTCTGGATGCGAGTATAAATAATCACCTTTGAAAATGCCCAAATACACATTTTACCTGATGGGCTATTTAGTAGCCTGTTTAGTGAATACAGGAAATAAACCACAAGGACTTTTTCCCCCACAAATGCTAATATAAACTGCAATCTCAAATCCTAACAAAATTTGCAATCCACAAGAATTAATATATATATATATATATATATATATATATATACACACACACATTCTTAGCAATTCAGCACCTCCAGCAGTCCTCAACACCTTGCAGGATCGAGCGCAGTTTAGGTTAACACCCATACTTGCATGTTCATTATTTATTCTGTGCAGCCTGATGCTTTATAGAAGTAGATACAGACACCATCACTACAAGAGACACCATAAAATCCAGTTTAAACATCACCATACAGTGAAAGATCACTCGAACTGGAGAGAGAATATTGAGAATTTTAAAATCACTTCACCTATCTGTGCCTTGCTGTGTCTCTCTTATCTGGAAGAGAGACCCTCACCTTCTCAAGGCAACTAAAATCTCCTGGGAAGCTCTTTCTATTGGTCAGAGTATGTCTACATGGTCATTAGATAGAGGCAGCTGGCCCATGCCAGCTGAATTGAGCTTGTGGACTGTTTAATTGTGGTGTGGATATTCTGGCCCAGGCTGCAGCCTGAGCTCTGGGATCCTCCCACTTTGCATGGTGCTGCAGCCCAAGCCTGGACATCTACATTGCAATTAAACAGCCCCGCAGCCCGAGCCAGCTGGCACAGGCTAGCCACAGCTTTTCAATTGCAGTGTAGACATCAGGACCGGCTCTAGGCACTAGCAAAGCAAGCATGTGCTTGGGGCGGCACATTTCCAGGGGCGGCCTTCCGGCCATCCTTTTTTTTTCAGGGCAGTTGCGTTTTCAGAGCTGCTCCACTTAGATGGGGCGAGGGCGCCGTGCTGCTGGCCGCAGCGGGAAGGGGAAGCCCCAGCCCCGGGATGCTGAGCTGCCAGGGCCCATCCGCTACCTGAGGAGGAGAGGGCGAGTCCTGCTGGGGAGCTGGGGCTGCGCCACCTCCTCTGTGCACTGGCTGCTGCGCTGCCTGGTGCCACCCCTTATATTGGAGCTTCTCTGCGCGGCTGGGTGGGGGAGGGGAGAAAGCCCTTGTAGGCACTGGGAGAAGGTGACATCACTTCCTTCGCTTCCAGCACCACCTGTGAGCCCCAGCCCCACCTGAGCTTGGGGCGGCAAATTTTTTGCTTGCAGCAGCAAAAAAACGAGAGCTGGCCCTGGTAGACATACTCTCAGATGTAGGAGCAGGGTTCTCTCCCTTATGTAATTGGCTTCCCCGATGGTCTGCAAGCTTCCCATCATGACGCAAGATCTTTTTTTTTTAACTGGGTTTTCTTGGGTCTAATTTTTTTTAAAAAGTCATTTTTTTCTTTGTCTTTATTTCTGACAAAAGAAAGGTTGTTTTGCTGTTAAAGTTTTTTTTAATATTATGCATTGTGTATGATTTTGTATATTAATATTTTTAATAAATAAATAAGGCTTTTTTCATCATAGATGGATTAAAAAAATTCAAATCGGGAGATAATACAAACTGTTTTGTATTCTGGCGTTTTACAACTGATGAGGTAATCATTGTTTCTGGTAATTTAAATTTCTCTTTAGGATGAATAATGGTGGTGCAGAAAGGTTATATTAACTACCTTTAGTCATGTCACAAAATGAGAATGACTTGAGTTTAACATAATTGACAGGTATCCTAAGCAAAGAAAAAAAGAGATGAGATTTGTTCTCTGGTAACCTGAATTGTTTAGATTGAGTAGGATTATGAACATAGTGCAGTTCAAATTTTTATACAGCAACCTATTTCCTGATAAACTTACTCCGGCTTTACAGCTCAATTTTGATGGAGCAAAGGGCAGCATTGTGTTTAGGATGAAATGTGACGGTGTTTTATTTCTTCCTTTTATTCAGATTCCACCTCCTGAATTTAGGATCTATCACCGTTTCGAATATGACCAAATGCTGTGGCTCTGATTAGGCAATCTCTTCTGTGAGGGCAGACCCCATGCCTGTGCAGAGGTCCACTAGCTTCAATGGAGTGCCACATGAATACAGATAGCTGCTGAAGTAGAGCAGTTTGCAGGAGTGAAGAGGCACAACTAAGGCCTGATCCTGCATTGTGGTCTTCGCAGATGGACTTCTGTGCCTGAGCAGAGCTTCACTGAAATCATTCCTTCCAAAATGTTGTTCTTTATTAGCCAGTATTAAATTCTTTTCTCTACATGTTACGAAGGCTGAGGATGGATTAGTGGAATGAACGGTGCATTGCTACTCCTTGGCACACGATTGCCTTATTAGGCACCATCTACTTAAAATTAGCATGTTAAGAAACTTCAGTCAGATCAGGGAAGGTACTCAGCTAAACATCTCTCCCCATCCTTCATCCTGACTGAATTGTACTTGCCACATGATTCCTTACAGTATACACAGTGTTATTCTCCCAAACAACTTGAACAGATGATTATAACAATAATTTCAGAGAAAGAGTGACATTTCCCATCTAAAGACAACCAACCTTCAGAAATCACCCTAAGGAAATAGTATATTGGCGATTTTTGGCTAGCTTTCCCCCACAGACTGCATTCAATTTGACATACAGCTACTGTGCTGCAAGGCTGAGCATCATGAATGATTGCTACTGTTTTAAAGTTCAAAAGCATTCTATGAATGATCACCAGATACTTTTAGAATGTCCTAATGTGAGATATTAAAAATACAGAGGCTTTCATAAATAAAATCCTGTTCCCTACCACCACTCACCTATAGTAGAGATATTAAAAGATCCTGTTCTATTTTATTCTGCAAAACATTGCACAGCCTTCTTACAGCACTGAAGGCATTTTCTGTATTACACAACCTATAGCCCTTAGTATACAGGATGCTTTTAAAAATGCATCTTGTGGACTGTGAATGATTTGAGTAAAATCCTATGACCTGATTCTAGAGGAGCTGAACACCATCACAGCCTAGCAGCTCCCATGGTATTTAGTGGGAGCTTAGAACCTCAGGGGGAAAGGGGAAGAGAATCAGGCCACTAATTTGCATCTTCTGTAGAAGAGACTGAGAATTAGCTGAAAGGCAATATTTCTGTTTAACCTATCAGAAGAGGTTTTGTTCAGGATAGCAAATTAAAGGATTGCAGAGCTGCAGATCAATTATAAACATTATTTTAACTAGTTCTCTACAAGGCTATTGGCAAGGAAAAGCAGAATTGCTTCCTCTTATGTAAATTAAGGCACATTTTAATATTTTACTCTATATGAAAAGCACAGAAACATAGAACTGGAAGGCACTTTGAGAGGTTATCTAGTCCAGTTCCCTGGTCTCAAGGCAGGACTAAGTATTATCTAGACTAGGGGTCTCAAACTCAATTTACCTTAGGGCCAGTGCCAGTCCTCAAATCCCCCCAGTGGGCCAATAATGTCACTCATGCCATTCAGAACCCGCCCCCCAAAACTCCACCCCCCCAACTCCATCCTCCACCTGCCTAAGGCTTTGGGAGGAAGTTTGGGTCTGGGAGGGGGTCTAGGTGCAGGTTCTGGGATGGAGTTTGGGTGCTGGGTGCAGGCTCCGGGCTGGGGCAGGGGCTGGGGGGTGCAGGAGGAGGAGGTGGGGTTGAAGGCTCTGGGAGGGAGTAGGAGTGCAAGCTCTTGGAGGGAGTTTGGGGGTGGGAGGGGGTGTGTGGAGAGGGGGTGCAGGCTGTGGGAGAGTTTGGGGGTTAGGGGTGTGGGAAGGGGGTGCAGGCTCTGGGAGGGAGTTTGGGGGCAGGAAGAGGTGTGTGGGAAGGGAATGGGGGTGCAGGCTCTGGTAGGGAGTTTGGGGGTGTGTGGGAAAGGGATGGGGGTGCAGAGTCTGGGAGAACAGGGGAGTTTGGGGGTTGGGGATGTTTGGGGATGGGGTGCAGGCTCTGAGAGGGAGTTTGGGGGCAGGAGGGGGTATATGGAGAGGGGGTGGGGGTGCAGGCTCTGGGAGGCAGTTGGAGAGTGTGGTGCTTACCTAGGGCTCCAAGGTGGGGTGGGCTGGGGGACCTCCACGCGCTGCTGCTCCCAGGCACTGCCCCTGCAGCTCCCCATTGGCTGCAGGGGTACTTGGGGCGGGGACAGCACGCAGAGGCACAGCCCCACCCTGCCTGGGGCTGCAGGGAGGGGCCGGGAGACATGTGGAGTGAGCACGCAGGAAGCTGCTCATCTCCGCTGCGCTGCTAGTGGTGGGCAGGGCCCCGGGCCATTTTAAATCACCCAGGGGATGCGCAGGGGAGGAGCACCTGGGGGGTGGCAGGAGGGATCAAGCGAGAGACCTGGACCCAAAATTACTGGAGCCCTGCAGGCCACATTGGGGCAGTTCTCAGGCCGCAGATGGCCCACGGGCCGGGACTTTGAGACCCCGATCTAGACCATCTCTGACAGGTGTTCATCCAACGTGCTCTTAAAAATCCCCAAGGATGGAGATTCCACAACCTCCCTAGGCAATTCATTCCAGTGCTTAACCATTCTGACAGTTAGGAAGCTTTTCCTAATGTCCAACCTAAACCACCCTTGCTGCAAATTAAGCCCATTGCTACTTTTCCTATCCTCGGAGGTTAAGAACAACAATTTTTCTCCCTCCTCCTTGTAACAACCTTTTATGTACTTGAAACCTGTTATCATGTCCCCTCTCAGTCTTCTCTTCTCCAGACAAAAAAAAACCCATTTTTTTTTTCAATCTTCCCTCATAGGTCACGTTTTCCAGACCTTTAATCATTTTTGTTGCTCTTCTCTGGACTTTCTCCAATTTGTTTACATCTTTCCTGAAATATGGCACCCAGAACTGGACACTATACTCCAGTTGAGGCCTAATCAGCATGGAGTAGAACAGAAGAATTACTTCTCTTGTCTTGCTTACAATACTCCTGCTAATCCATCCCAGAATGAGGTTTTCTTTTTTTTGCAACAGTGTTACACTGTTGACTCATATTTAGCTTGTGGTCCAATATGACCCCCAGATCCTTTTCTGCAGTACCCCTTCCTAGGCAGTCATTTTCCATTTTGTATGTGTGAAACTGATTGTTTCTTCCTAAATGGAGTACTTTGCATTTGTCCTTATTGAATTTAATCCTGTTTACTTCAGACCATTTCTCCAGTTTGTCCAGATCATTTTGAATCTTAATCCTATCCTCCAAAGCACTTCCAACTCCTCCCAGCTTGGTATCATCCACTTTATAAGTGTACTCTCAATGCCATTATCTAAATTATTGATGAAGATATTGAACAGAACCGGACCCAGAACTGATCCCTGCAGGACCTCACTCATTATGCCCTTCCAGCATGACTGTGAACCATTGATAACTACTCTCTGGGAACAATTTTCCAACCAGTTATGCACCCACCTTATCATAGCTCCATTTAGGTTGTATTTCCCTAGTTTTTTTTATAAGAAGTTCATGCAAGACAGTATCAAACGCCTTACTAAAGTCAAGATATACCATGTCTACCGCTTCCCCCCCCATCCCACAAGGCTTGTTACCCTGTCAAAGAAAGTTACCAGGTTGGTTTGACATTATTTGTTCTTGACAAATCCATGCAGACAGTTATTTATCACCTTATTATCTTCTAGATGTTTGCAAATTGATTGCTTAATTATTTGCTCCATTATCTTTCTGGGTACAGAAGTTAAGCTGACTGATCTGTAATTCCCCAGGTTGTCCTTATTTTCTTTTTATAGATGGGCACTGTATTTGCCGTTTTCCAGTCTTCTGGAATGTCTCCCATCTTCCGTGACTTTTCAAAGATAATTGCTAATGTCTCAGATATCTCCTCAGTCAGCTCCTTGAGTATTCTAGGATGCATTTCATCAGGCCCTGGTGATTTGAAGACATCTAATATGTCTAAGTAATTTTTGACTTGTTCTTTCCCTATTTTAGACTCTGATCCAACCTAATTTTCATAGGCATTCACTATGTTAGATGTCCAATAGCCACCAACCTTCTTGGTGAAAACTGAAATAAAGAAGTCATTAAACATCTCTGCCATTTCCACATTTTCTGTTAGTGTCTTTCCCACCTCATTGAGTAATGGGTCTACTCTGTCCTTGGTCTTCCTCTTGCTTCTAATGTATTTGTAAATGTATTTGCATATGAGAGTAGATAGATGTTTTAGTTCTAATCACACTTTTGTCCTCTTTGCAACATTTCTGTCTTTTTTTCCCCCTCACTGTATGTTCACATCTGGAAGTTATTAGCTCCCATGGAGCTAAGTAGATTTACGTCAGCTGAGGATCTGGCCTGATGTATATTGTGAATGTGGTGGGGCGGCTGCCCCACACAGGCAGAAGAAGGGTTACAGCAGCTTTGGGGAGGCTGCGCAGAACCCAGCCAATTAGAAGAGGGCTTATTGAGCCAGCCAATAGGCAGAAGACTTAGTGGAGCAGAAAATCAGGGCCAGGCTGACCCATATAAGAAGGGCTGTTGAGCCGAACAAAGGCAGTCTCTCCCTGCAGGCCAAGGGAGAGAGGACTGGCTTCCCTGTAGGAGGGTAGAGAGAAACAGCACCATGGACAGAGCAGTGCTGAGCAGGGTCAGGGGAGCAAGAGGGGGCTCCAGCTGGTCCATTGCCAGCCTGAGGTCCTGATAGAAGGGTAGAGAAGGTGCTAGGGCTGTGGGGAAGTGGCCCAGGGAAACAGACAGCAGAGTAGGAGGAGGGGCACTATGTGGCTGCCAGCTACAGGGTCCCTGGGCCGGGACCCAGAGTAGTGGGCGGGCCCGGGTCCCCCATCCATTCCCCCTCCCACACTTGCCACTGAGGGGAGTGGCCAGTGCATGGACTTCAGTTTGCCACCGAGGCAAGTGGGTGGACTGAGGATGGTTGGGTCCCCCGGAAGGGCAGGGAGAGAACCAAGTGGGGCACACCAGAGAGCTGAGTCTAGAAGAGGATGCCACAGGCGAGAGTGACAATGGGTGAGACAACACTAGACAAGGGTGCTCTGGTGAAATGAGAGCTAATTCCCATGACAACAAACAGGATGCACTGGGCAGTGAGTCCCGCCTCGTTAGTGGCTCTTCTCACATTGAGAATCTGTGGCAATTTTGCAGTTGACTTTAATGGGAAAAAGATCAGCTCTTCTATGTTGGAAAAACTTTGCTTTTAAGGAGGGCTTAAAAAAAAACCCAAACAGAAAAGCATGTGAACTGTTGAGTGCTGCTCTAAAGGGGTGAGGTGGGGGCACCGTTTCAGAAGTTGTTTGCTAAAAGGCATGAACTCAAGAACAGTCAGCCCTGATAATACATTATGTTTGCTACGGAATAAAATATTTTGACATTTTTGTGGCTTAAGTGAGAGCTATACACAGGCAATTCAAACTCTAATGAATAAGCCCCTTAGGCTGGCAAGAAACATACCAGCATGTCCCCCTCCAGTTACCTGTCAGGCCTGCCTGCAGCTCACCTTGCAGCAGGATAGATCTAGGGGCAGCAAGGTCAGTCAATGCTGACTGTCTCCCCCTCCCCAAATCTATGAGCTTGGGGTAAACAAATGGGCTGCTGGCTGGATTCAAACCCAGTTCCTGCTCCTACCCTTCCTTGTCTAAGGGACTGACTTGAGCACCCAGCAGCTAGTTTGCCAGTTGGAAGCACACTAGGGCTGGGCCTAGGAAACTAGACTGTCTTGAAGCCTGCACACTGGCCCGTGCCACTTCCCTGGCTTTGCCTCCAGCACTCTGCTGTGAGCTAGCAAAACACTGCCTGGGGCACATGGCCTCTGCCCAGCCCGGCTGACCTTCCGTTCCTGGGATGCACGTGTCAGTGAGTGTAAAGCAGGAGAGGCTCCTCCTGGTGCTGCAACCATGGCTCAGCAGCACTTTTCCTTTTACTAAGCTGAAGTGGGGGCCCAAAGAGACAGGAGAGAGCCTGGTGGCTGGGGGAGAGAGATAACAGGGTAAAGAGAAACACAGAGCTGGAGAGGGCTGAGAGAACTGGGACAAGGGCTCAGAGAAAGGGGTGGGAGAAAACTGGGGGAGGAAGCCATAGGGCACTAGTTCCCAAACCGTGGGTCACGACCCCAAATGGGGGTGTGCCACCAGCAGATGGGGTCATGACGATCCCTACTGTGCAGAGGATGGCATTTAGCTCTTCAAAATTGTGTCTTCCATGCTGTCTGGGGCCCAGGCAGGAAACACTTCACTGAAATGAGGTCGTGCTGGTAAAAAGTTTGGGAACCCTGCGTGGGAATAGGGTGCAAGGACAAGAGAATTAGGAGGAGCTGCAGAGGCAAAGAGGAAATATGGTAGGGAGGGACTGAGTATGGGGTGCCAAAAGACAATAGTGTGTGCAGAGGGAAGTGCAATGTGAGGAGAAGAGTGGGTGAATGGAGTGGCAGGTTTGCAAGAATGCAAGAATGGAGGTGCCAGCCTCAACTTCACCCGTTGCCGCACTCAGGGCTGGGGAGAGGGAACAGAGATCAGGGTCAGATTTCCAATTAGGCACAGTGGGCACATGCCTAGGGACGCCTAAAATTCTGAAGTGGGTTAAAAGCTTTGTTTTTTATGGAAAAAACACAAAGGTTAGCTGTAGATAGAGGGGCGCTGAAAATGCTCTGCCTAAGGGTGCATAAGATGTAAATCCAGCACTGATTGAGATGGGGGATTTATGGAAGGAACAGAGTTCAGAGAAGCCATATAAAAATGAGAAAGGAATAGAAGTGGAGAAACCTGGAGTAAGAAAGATGGAAAGAAGACAGAAGATATTTGGGGATCCTAAGGAAAGTGAAAGACAATGAATCTAAAGGGAAAAGGCAAGAAAACTTAAGGGACACAGGAAGAAAGGAAAAAGATCAGGGAAGCTTTCAGAGGAGAGAGAGAGAGAGAAAAGGAGATGGGATGGCCAGGCAAAAGGGGGAAGAAAGGAAAGGATACAGAAATGGAGAAAATGGAGACCGAGAGAAAAGGCAGAACAGGGACCAAAGGAGAGAAAACTGAAAGGAAATTTGAGAAAGAAAGCAACAAGTGCAAAAGGAGTGAGGATGAGAAGAGAAAGAAAGGAGAGTTAGGGGAAAAATGAAAATGAAATGAAAGAGGAGCAAGAACTAACAACTTTGAATGGTGAGTGAACTTCATTTTATTTATTCAGGCTCCTGATTTTATTGTCTTATTGATTACAATTTATAGAAAGTCACTGGGTAAATACTACCTTAAAGAACTGTAACAAGGCAGGACTTTGCCCTGAAGAGCTCGCAACCTAAATGGACAAAATACAGAAAGTGAGGGTGGAAGGAATGCAGCCTGGAAACAGAGTGATTGAAACAGTTAGATCAGACAAGGTCAGCTTTAAAGGCTGGGGATTTTTTAAAGATGGAAATATATTATTATCTGTACTCTGAGGTAAATTAAAGAATTATGAGGTGAAGCAAATGAATAGGCCAGTTGTTGCTGCCAGAATGCTAGTTTGAAAAAAAGAGGTGTTAGGATGGATTTGAAAGAGCAGAGGGAGGCTGTTTGGCATAATGGAAGGAGGAGGTGGTTCTAGATAGAGGAAGAAGTATGAAACAAAAGTGTAGTGGGGAAAAAATTTCCCGGGAGGGGGCAGAGTTGTGGCCAGATGCATTTCAATCAAATGAAAAATCAACAAACAAGTCACCAAAAGGCACAGTCATAGTAAAGAGCCAGTGTGCAGAGCCTTGAAAAGTGAGACTGGTATTTGAAATTGGTGGAATGGGATCAGAAACCAGTGAGGGACTTGAGTGTGTAGAACTGTATAAGAGACTATCAGCTTAGAGGGCAAGGAAGATAAAGTTAGCTGTAGTGTGCTGAATGGACTAAAATGGGAGAAGGTCAGAGATCTGATGCTTGGAAAAGATGATGTTTCATTTCTATGGCCGATGTCTCATAACCCACGATGGGTCTTGCTATTTGAGCCTCAGAGTTCATTTGCTCACAGGGCTTTTATCCTTAAATTAACCCTGCCTTGTTCATTTGCATTTAACCTACTTAGTGCTTCACATGGAACAGGAGAAGCCTTTTAATCATCTTGAGCAACATTCTTCCCCCTAACACAACTCTGCAGTGGATGACTGCAATGGAATTATAAGAGAGAGGTGAATTTGGACTACTGCATGTAAGTATCATGGCTGAAAAGGTGTTGGACAGAAACCTGTAGCCCAGAGGAAGAAGGTAAAAATGAAGATGTCTTTTAATTTTGTCATGAAATGGGGATGAGAGATGGCAATCTGTAGAAGGGAAGAGGATAAAATATTATTAATTTCAATATGTATTTATTAACTCTTTCCTTAAAACATAAAATGGCAGGTGAGAAAAGAGGGCAAAAATGCTCTTTTTAGTTAATATATGCTTTGAATCAGGCTGAAAACAGGAATTAGAAATAAGACCATGAAGCTGGAAGGCAAAAGTGTAAGAGTATTTTTTAAACTGTGCTGTTTCACATCATGCTCATTTCACCTTTGATGCAGTGTCAGAGCAGAAACCTCTCAAAAGCAGAAGTGAGTGTATTTTAAGGTAACAAGATACTTTAATCTCTTCTGAAGCTGAGGAGGTTAGCAGGGTTGCTCACCAAAGCTTGTTTAAATTCTACCAACTGTGGCTTTCTAACAAGTTTTGGAAACTGTCAAGCAACCTTCAGGAAGTGCTGCAAGGCCAGCTATTCACCCAGGCCTTTGCCTGAGTCAGGGTTTGCATGGAAGGCAAAGTACCATTTAGGTGCTGATCACTCTAACCTCCACTGGAGTCAATGACTGTGGGAAGCACTTAGCACTCTACTGCACTTTTCAGGTTTGGGTTCTGTGGGTCCAATTTTCCACAGTGCTCAGCACCTAAGCAGATGCCCTTGTAATGCTAGGGCCATGATTTTTTATATAGTAACCCATGATTTTGGATGTCCAACTTGAAACACCTTAAAAAGCCCTGATTTTCAGAGATGGGGTGCTTATCATTATCTGAAAATCATGACCCTTGAGGTGTCTCAAGTTGGGCATCTAGAAGCTAAGATTCAGCCACAATCACTGGTCCCTTCTGAAAATCTTGGTCTAGAGCTAGTAGGAGCTGCTGGATGCTGAGTTCTTTTGAAAATCAAGCCCCAAATGGCTGGTTGAAATAGATGGGAGTTGGGCACCTAAATATCTTTTAGGAACTGGGGCTAAGTCACTTTTGAAAATTGGACTTAGGTTGTTTTTGAAAATTCTGCCCTTAAACACTAGTGATGGGCACTATAGGAAACCATAAAATAGATAGGTAGAATAAACATGCAAACAAAAAGTTAAAATTCTCTTTCACTTGCACCATGCTGATACAAATTAGTCCTGAAGATTGGTTGGTCATGATTAGAAGTGACAGTCTTTATGACTCTCAATTATATATATAAATATAAATAATATAAATATATAATATATAAATATAAAGAATCCTCATATAAAGAAAGCTGCTTTGTTAGACTCAAGACTGAGAATTTGTTTTTTGTAAATTGGCTTATAAAAATGTAAATTGTGTGTGTGTGTGTGTGTGTGTGTGTGTGTGTGAGTGAGTGAGAAACAAAGGTCAGGATCAGAGGCAGTCATACATTTTTATTATTAAAGATATGCCAGACTGATTATCATACTGTATCATACTGTATGCATACAATATTGCTGCTATAATTCCATAGTTTAGGCATCTGGAGTTTGATTAAAAATGTAAATGACTGCATTTCTTACCCTCTTACTAGAAGGGCACACTGCACAAATTCTAAATAGAAACGTTATACAAATGGAGAATTTCTTACCTGGTCATTCCACTCTGTGCCCTGATTCTGAAAATACAGGAGGAATGAGAAGCCCCTCCTCTTTTGGCAGACTGGCAAAGAGGCCACAGTCAATATTTCTATCATGATGCTACCCTCCTCAATCTTCAGATTAAGGTTAGAGAGGTTGGCCTAATAGAATGGATGAAGATATCCGTCCTGATCCAGTAAACCACTAAAGCACTTGTGTCACTTTAAGTACGTGAATATTCACAGTGATGTTAATAAAAGGAATGCATATGATTAAGTGCTTCTCTGAATTGGGGTCTTCATGCATAGTGTCATAGAAGGGTCCAACCAAGAGGCAGTAAACAAGTATTCAAACATTTTTCCAGCTAACTATTTATTCATAGATGTGCATAGGGTCAGTCACAGCTTTTGTCTTCCAGCAAGCATGAGCTATCTCTTCTACCTAAGAGAAACCAGAAATATTTTCAGGTTTCAGAATAGCAACAGTGTTAGTCTGTCTCCACAAAAAGAACAGAACAGGAGTACTTGTGGCACCTTAGAGACTAACACATTTATTTGAGCATAAGCTTTCATGGGCTACAGCCCACTTTATCAGATGCATAGAATGGAACATGTAGTAAGAAGATATATATACAGAGAAGGTGGAAGTTGCCATACAAACTGTCAGAGGCTAATTAATTAAGATGAGCTATTATCAGCAGGAGAAAAAAACTTTTGTAGTGATAATTTAGATAGTTGACAAGACTATCAAGACAACATGTTAAGTATCCTCACACCTTCTTGTCAATTGTCTAAATGGGTCATCTTGATTATCACTACAGAAGTTTTTTTCACCTGCTGATAATAGCTCATCTTAATTAACTAGACTCTTACAGTTTGTATGGCAACTTCCATCTTCTCTGTATGTATATATATATATCTTCTTACTATATGTTCCATTCTATACGTCCAATGAAGTGGGCTGTAGCCCACAAAAGCTTATGCGCAAATAAATTTGTTAGTGTCTAAGATGCCACAAGTACTCCTGTTCTTTTTGCAGAAATATTTTCTTCCCACTTCTTATATTCCTTCAAAAACAACATACAACTAGTATTCTCCTTTTCTACCATAAGCTGCATTTCAAACATCTTAGCCTCATTCTTAATAAAGAAGATCTGCTCCAGAGAATTCTGGGAAGATCTGAATATGACTTGGTGATTACAGAAGATTCTTTCCAGGACAAAATATTTATCTGACCTAAGGTCATTGGATGGAAAAGGGTCCAATGTTACGTTCCAGTCCTCAGCTGTTGACAGAGCTCAGATCCAGAGGGCTTCTTAGGGAAAATTCATGGTGAAATTATCCATGTGAAATCATGAAAATCAAAGTTTTGTAAATAAAAAAAAATGGGTAGTTTGCACAATAATATTTTGAGACCTTTGGGATCATGATAAAAGTAATTTTGAAAGTTTTGTATAAGTCTGAAGGAAAGTCTAGCAGATCATTTTCATAGTTCAAAACACGAGCTGTTAGTTTATCTTTCTATCAGAAAGTTCAGCAAATGGCAAGCTCAGATATGGGATATTCATGTGTCTTTAGGGGCCAGTTCTACAAGGTGCTGAGTTCTCTTTGTATGGCGCTGGGCATCCTCAAATTCCATAGACTTAAATGAGATTTGAAGGTGCCCAGCACCATGCAGGTGGTGCTCTGCGCAGCTCAGAACCAAGCATTAAATCTCCAGTGAAGTATTCTGTGGTATTCTAGTTACAGCTCCCAGTCAGGTAGGGTATCAGGACCGGAGATAGTGGCATGATCCCTGCAAATCAAAAGGGTACAAAATGATTGTCCCCTAGCAAAATAAATCAGATCACCACTCATCTGGCCTGCTAAATTTCTGACCTCTTCTCATCTCCACATGTCAATTTCTTTCATGCCATCTTAGCCTTCTGTTCATATATTTCATTCTGGGACAGAGGGTCTCTCATTGTAAACCTTACAACAAATTAAAGTGAAGCTATTCCAGACAATATATTTCAGGAGAAAAGCAGTCTGAATCATAATGTGTATCATCATTCTAACCAGAGGCAATTCACAAATACAACTCAACTACTCCTCTTTGGAATGCTATTATCCAAGTTTCACAGCGAATGGCTACTGTTACGGGGATTTTTCTAACACTGACTGCGCCGATTCATCCACAGAGCAACTCAATGTACACAAAGTAATTTGGTCCCCAATCTGTATATGTTTTCCCAAAAAAGACTATTTGCTTTGCATTCTTATCATTGGAGAGAAAGAAAATAACTGTAGCCACCCATGTCCTATTTCAGACAACCAAGGGCAAATAAGGGGGCTGTCTGAAGGATCATCCTTCAGGTTTCACTATGGGGAATACAGACCTGAGATTAATAGAAGCAAGACTTCATTGTGTGTACACAAACACAAATTTACTTTCGATGCACTGAATCTAAAGAACAATGTTCCCGTTGATATAATACACAGAAACATAAAGCTGCCATGAGGGTGAAAACAGCTTCAGCAACTTAAAACAAAAATCTAGCAATGTTTAAATAATGTTTTTCTCATGAGATTGTGGGAGCAAGGGATATAAGGTAAGCAGACTCCAAAGAGTCTTGAGACAGCTTACCTAACATGGCTGTAGTTTTGCTGTAGCTATAATAGCATGGTACATCTGATGCAATAGGCTAATGCTACGCTAGCCATCCATAAGAAAGTGCAGTGGAAAATGTACATTTTCAGTCTGGCTGCTGATTTTTCACATTCAAATTTTCAAGGCGTGTATATCAAATATAATACAGAAGATTTTCAACTCTCCTGTCAGTCACCCATGCATGGAAAATTAGGGAAAATTCATGGTGAAATTATCCATGTGAAATCATGAAAATCAAAGTTTTGTAAATAAAAAAATGGGTAGTTTGCACAATAATATTTTGAGACCTTTGGGATCATGATAAAAGTAATTTTGAAAGTTTTGTATAAGTCTGAAGGAAAGTCTAGCAGATCATTTTCATAGTTCAAAACACGAGCTGTTAGTTTATCTTTCTATAAGAAAGTTCAGCAAATGGCAAGCTCAGATATGGGATATTCATGTGTCTTTAGGGGCCAGTTCTACAAGGTCCTTCCTGTCCTACCTTCTTAATAATGTGCACATTTCCATGAGGTGAATTATGTAAATAAAACCCTTCTGCACTCCTGGTTACACCCCTCTCAAGACTTTATTATAAAGACTTCAAAAAGAGAGTAATCTTGCAACCCTCAGTCTGCAGAGGAGGCTGATTGACGTCAATCCGGCTCATAAGAACAGCCATACTGGGTCAGACCAAAGGCCCATCTAGCCCAGTATCCTGTCTTCTGACAGTGGCCAGTGCCAGATATCCCAGAGAGAATGAACAGAACAGGTAATCATCGAGTGATCCATTCCCTGTCGCCTATTCCCAGCTTCTGGCAAACAGAGGCTAGGGACAACATCCCTGCCCATCCTGGATAATAGCAATTAATGGACCTATCCTCCATGAATTTATCTAGTTCTTTTTTGAACCCTGTTATAGTCTTGGCCTTCACAACATCCTCTGGCAAAGAGTTCCACATGTTGACTGCGTGTTGTGTGAAAAAATACTTCCTTTTCTTTGTTTTAATCGTGCTGCCTATTAATTTCATTTGGTGACCTCTAATTCTTGTGTTATGAGAAGGAGTAAATGACACTTCCTTATTTACTTTCGCCACAACAGTGATGGTTTTATACACCTCAATCATATGGCCCCCTAGTCATCTCTTTTCCAAACTGAAAAGTGCCAGTCAACATAAAAATGGCCCTACTGGGTCAGACCCAAGGTCCATCTAGCCCAGTATCATTTCTTCTGACAGTGCCAGTGCCAGGTGACCCAGAGGGAATTAACAGAACAGGTAATCATCAAGTGATTAATTCCCAGCTTCTGGCATTATTAATTTCTCCTCATACGGAAGCCGTTCCATACCCCTAATCATTTTTGTTGCCCTTATCTGAACCTTTTCCAATTCCAAGATAGCTTTTTTGCGATGGGGTGACCACATCTGCACACAGTATTCAAGATGTGGGCATACCATGGATTTAGATAGAGGCAATGATATTTTCTGTCTTACTATCTATCCCTTTCTTAATGATTCCCAACATTCTGTTCGCTTTTTTGACTGCTGATGCACTGAGTGGATATTTCAGAGAACTTATCCACAATGACTCCAAGATCTCTTTCTTGAGTGGTAACTGCTAATTTAGACCCCATCATTTTATATGTACAGTTGGGATTATGTTTTCCAATGTGCATTACTTTGCATTTATCAACACTGAATTTCATCTGCCATTTTGTTGCCCTGCCACCTACTTTTGAGAGATCATTTTGTACCTGTTCACAGCCTGATTGGGACTTAATTATCTTGAGTAGTTTTGTATCATCTGCAATATTTGCCACCTCACTATTTACCCTTTTTTCCAGATCATTTATGAATATGTTGAATAAGACTAGGCCCAGTACAGACCCCTAGGGGACAACACCATTTACCTCTCACCATTCTGAAAACTAACCATTTATTCCTACCCTTTTTTTCCTGTCTTTTAATCAGTTACCAATCCATGAGAGGACCTTCTCTCTTATCCCTTATCACTAAGCTAAAACTGCTTAAAGGCTGTTAGAGGAAAATTAAAGTCGGAAAATTCAGTAGTGTCAACCCCAAATGTCCAAAAATTATGATTATTCAAAAAGTATCATGATGAGATTAAAATTAATAATAATGCTAGCTTTGTATTCTTTCCATTTGCCTAATGAGTCTTGAGCCACTTTAGGTTTCATGACAAGTTTCAGAGTAGCAGCCGTGTTAGTCTGTATTCACAAAAAGAAAAGGAGTACTTGTGGCACCTTAGAGACTAACAAATTTATTTGAGCATAAGCTTTCATGAGCTGTAGCTCACGAAAGCTTATGCTCAAATAAATTTGTTAGTCTCTAAGGTGCCACAAGTACTCCTTTTCTTTCTTTTTAGGTTTCATGTTTTCAAGCTTTTGTCAGCAACCATGTGGGCTAGAAACTTAAAAAAACCCTAAAAACCTCTGTTGATTATCATATAATCACCTGACTCCAGGAGCTAAACACCAAATATTGTGAGACTCAGAATGAAATCATGAGAGTGGGCAATAGTGAATATCTCCCTTGTTAATATGCTGCATTGAGTTTGTTTCCTCAAAAAACCCCAAAAGGAAAAATAAGATTAGTTTTGCTTTTGAAATGCACTTGTTTAGAGAAAATATATATTTCTTATGGTTGATATGACTGTAGTGAACAGAGTGTCTCTGCACGAGTTATAAAGGCTTATAGGCTCAGTTGATTGGCCTACTAATTCTCCATAGAAAACTCCTATTAGGAATGCAGGATCAAAAGATGACTATTTAAGTAAAAACAAATTGCATCCAAATTGGATATATTCATAATTTTAAAATTAATTAATTAATGCAGGAGGTTCATTATTACTGACAGTATTAACACCTTAAATTCCAGGGAGGCATAAGGAGCAGGGAGAACAGTCTCTAATTTTCTAAAAGAAGGCTGGATAGTCCTGGAGCAGGGTTGCCAGTCTTCCTGTTTTCACCGGAATGTCCGCTTGAAGAGGGACCCTGGTGGCTCTGGTCGACAGGCTTCCTGTCGGCCCTAGTGCTGTGCGACTCCCAGAAGTGGCCACCAGGTCCCTGCAGCCCCTAGACACATGGGTGGCCAGGGAGGCTACATGCACTGCCCTCACCCCTAGGGCCAGGTCCGCAGTTCCCATTGGTTGGAACCCGCACCCCGAACCCTCTCCCGCACTCCAACCACTTGCCCTAGCCCGGAGTCTCCTCCCACACCCAAACTCCGTCCCGTAGCCCACACCCCCCTCAACCCATTGTCCCAGCCCCATCCTGTGCCCCAAACCCCTCATCCCTGGCCGCACCCAAGAGCCCACACCCCCAGCTGGAGCCCTCTACCCCCCTGCACTCCAACCTTCTACCCTAGCCTGGAGCCTCTTCCTTCACCCCCAAACCACTTGTCCCTGGCCCCACCCCAGAGCCTGCACCCCCAGCCAGAGCCCTCCTGCCTCTCCCACCCCCAATTCCTTGCCCCAGCCTGGTGAAAGTGAGTGAGGGTGGGGGAGAGCGAGTGGGGATGGAGCAAGCGGGAATGGAGTAGAATTGGGACCTTTAAGAAGGGGCAGAACAGGGGTGTTCGATTTTGTGCAATTAGAAAATTGGCAACCCTACCTGGAGAGCCACGGTCCAGTGGAATTCCAGGCAGAATGTTCTCTAACCGCAGCTAAAGAACAGAAAAATCTTAACCTTACCTCTTTGCAATAAGAAGAGATACACCAGTAATAGATTATGCTGTTCAATTGAATCAAAAGATAGAGCGGTTGGTAATAGTGAACAGAAAGTCCCACTAGTTTAAAGTGATTCAATACATTTGTTAGTCTCTAAGGTGCCACAAGTACCCCTTTTCTTTTTGCGAATACAGACTAACACGGCTGCTACTCTGATAGCCTGTGTGTTAGTGATTATCTGCCAGCCTCTATGTACTGGTGCACATTAACGCCTGCCACAATAATATGGGGATAACAATTTATTAATTTATTTTCTGCCTTTAGTTAGCAGTTTAGAAAGAATAGAAGGGAGTCACTTGAGTACAAGAGGGACTTCTGAGAGCTTTCATATGGTTATCGTTGCCAGGGAAACCACGTCTTCATTTTCGCATCGTGGTTGACTGCTGTAGAAATCATGGAATAAAGAAACAGAAAGAAATCTAATTTTGTACACCAATTTCAGTGAGGAAAACCTACCTGCCCCACTGTGATTTGGAACAGTCTAGCAGCATTGCTATTTTTTTGGGGATTTCAGAAGGTGTGAAATGCAAGTACGACGCATTGGAGGAAACTTAACATTATACAAAATACTACCTTTTTCGGGGAGCAGGAGGAGGGGGAAGAGAGAACAAAGGTGCATTCTCTATGTATATGTTTATTTCTTGTCTCTCCCTGAGAAATATCTAACAGGTAGGCCAATCAGCTGTGATTGTAAATTAGACAAATAATAATTCTATAACTCCTCCTCTGAGAAAAGCCTGCAGCTCAGCAGCACTATCATCAGCCCGGAGTCAGAAATGCCCAGAGAGTTCCTGTAGCCATGACCGACCACCTCTTCCAGCCATACAAGGCGAGCCAGCCCCACCCTACCCCTATTACCTTTCCAAAACTTAACATTTCTGCTTCAGATCAAGTTAACTCGGTATCTGCCCCACTGTGACACTTATCCATACTCACTGTAGGAATACTGAGGTGATGACATTTACTTGTACATGACAATTGACAAGTGTTTTTTCCTGCACAATTGAGCATATTTGGTACCTAAAGAACCCAAGCAGAGATCAACTACTAAACGTACATACACATACACTGCTGGATCTGTTAGACTGTAGCCCAAGCAGTGTGCACTGCAGTTCTGGCCATACACAGTGTTAGCCCAGCTAGACACTCAAAAATTATATAAAAAATACTGCTCTTCCTCTTCCCGGCCCCCAAAATCTCCTGACTCGTTTGCATGCGGCTATGCAAATGGCCATACTTGCCTTATAAATGGTTAGATTGTGGACTGTCAGGACACTTGTTATAGCAAGGGATGGCAAGACACCACACGAGTTACAGAAGTGGAGGAGAAGAGAAGTTTACAAGAAGGCTGATGATGATTCGGCATAAATTGTCTGGGAATTCTAGTTTATATCCTGCTGAAATAAACTGTATCCCACTAAGTAGACAACATATAAATCTCTAATGGAAGGTAAGACAAAAGTTCTCCTTTGCAAAACAAAGCTTATGTGAGAGTTTCTATATTTGGTTATCATCATTATTTGATCCAGACCGCAAAGAAAAATGGAAGCCTTTATTCCACAAGTTTTTGTAGCAAATGCTTGAAGGCATTACTTTCTTTCAGTGTTTCCACGTCCTCCTTCTCTAGGGAGCAGGCTAATTGTATCATATTCAAACTCAAACACAAAGTAATTTCCAACAATAACCCCCCCAATCTGACTGCAAAAGGAATAAAAGACAGCAAAAGCCACAGTGACAGGAACAGTGATGTCCTCTTCTATTAAATAGTACAAAAGAGGAAACATTTGGGAATAGTTGGGGTTTGGAAAATCTTCAGAAACCGAGTTAATGTTCTGAGCAGAGGTTAATTCTACTTTTCAGTTTGGTTAATCTCACTCTTTTGCAGATGTTAAAAAGAGCTAAGGAATCAAAGGAATTGATTGCTGTTTTATGGAGAAAAAGGCAGTGACTTTGTAACCTGGTTATACATGCAGTACAACTTTCAATTAATCACAAAAATATGTAAATGGCATTACCACCAGCATGTTTGTCCAAGACTGGATCAGAGCTCCTTGTGTTAAAAGCACATAGCCTATTCAGTAACTGTTCTGTTTGGACAGTTTAAAAATCAATATTACCTAAACCAGTGTGACTCTCTCAGACTGGCAATGCCACAATTTTAAAAGTCTTCAACTCTTTATTTTTTTCTTTTTCTGTTGGGAATATACTCCACCTCACTTCTTATTTTGTGGCAAAAATTTGTTCTCAGATCAACATGGCAGACCATGACCTGGATATTCAGAGCCTCCTAGGGAACACCTATCTACTCTCCCTATGTGTCAGGAAAGTAGGGCACCAAATCAGGATTCACAATGTGGAAATGAAAGCAGGATTTTTCCCTTGATGGTGAATCATCCACCCTAGTGCACTCTCCAATCCTGATCTCACCCTGCAGCCCTGTGAATGGGAATACTCACTCCCAGTGCCTCCTAATGGTTGGGTAGGGGGGTAGGTGGCAGGTTGCCTTCCTCCTGGGTGTTCCCCTTTTTTTACCGCAGTTCCATCCTGCAGTGGTAGGTCCTTTCATCGACTCAGCCCTCCGGCCAGGTCACGCTTTCAAGTCCACCTCTTTCAGGGTACATACAAAAAAGTCCAATACTTTTCAGAATTCAGCGAGAGATTCAGGGTCAGGGTCTTGTGGTGTGGACCATTGTACCTTCAGGGTCTTCCCCCAACTAGATTCCCAGCCAAAGGAGAGATGTCTGTAGATGTCCCTTTTTAGGGGTTGGCAGGAGAGCCTGGGCCCATGCTCTCCACCAGGCTCTGATCCAAGGCCCAATAGTAGGCAGCTAAACCCTGCACCTTGGGGTGCTATACAGCTACCTTCCTGGATCACGTTCTACCAGTCCACTCTTTTCCCACAGGGCAGAATAAATAACTAAGACACCTTCTGGTCCTGTCTTTGTAGGCTTGGTCAGGTCACTATTGATAGGCGGCAGTAAGAACCCCTGTGGAGCTCCTTCCCAGGAGCTCAGAGGGCAGGCCATGTCAACTCACCTCCCACTCTGCTGGTGAGCTGCTTTACTTTTGAGCTCCTCCTCTGAGCGATGCATGCTTTCCAGCTGTGGTGCAGTGGGGCTGCCTGGGCCCAGAGCAGCTGCTTAACCCTCTTCTTTACAGATGTGGTGTTTGTATCACAACCCCACTACCAGGTAATTTTTAATTTTTAAATTAGATAACTCCAAAACTATTAGAAATATTAGAAAAGCTAACTTTTCTAATATTTCTAAAATATTATAATAGATTATCAGGCTTTAGGACCCTGGATGGAGATGCAGTCCTATTCTGCTGACTCACCCAGACAACTTGACCAGGTACAGAATGTCGTATTAACTTCAACTCAGAGAGAAGAAAGGCTGAGTGTCTCTGTAAGAAGAATTCAAAGCCCTGCAGAGAAAAGCCATGGGAGCAGCCGGGGGACTCAGGAGCTAATGGTCATGTTGAACTATTTGTAAGTACAGTCCTGAGTCAGAATTTTGCGTTGGCTCTTTGAGTGAAGTCACTGAGGCAGCTAAATACAAGTCAACCCAGGGATAGGGACTTGAAAAGAAATTACCTTGTTCATGTGCATTTGTCTGTATGTGATGCTTTATTTCTTATAAATCATTAGACTTGCTCATTTATAATGCATTATATTTACACAGATTGCATACTTTACCATCTGCACATTTATTATATGGAGTGATAAAATACTGCTCTAAAACTCTGTGGACAGAGCGGATACATTAATTAAACCAGCTGGCCTGAAGATGTGACGGCAGACATCTGAGTTTGTATCCTGATTTGATTTTCCAGCCCCTTTGACTGGCAGAGCCCAAGCTTGCCACCAAGGTGAAAATCTCTATCTCTGGATGGAAAGAAGCCGCTTCAAGCAAGAGTGTCCCAATAGCTATCCAAGGGACTGGATAGCTAGAGAGGCAGCTACTAGCTTTCATTAGGAGCTGTAGCAAAAGTGCTGGGCAAGGGGCCAACTGCTGGAGATGGGTGGGCTATAGGGAAACCATGGACACAATGGCAAGACGTATCACTCTTCCCCTGGCTGCCCCTTTTAGCACACACTGCATGCCCTCCTCTTTGATTCAGTGTCACTCGACCAAGCATTTTGTGTGGCTTAAATAAGCGGTACTGTACTTAACCGCAATACGATGGGGACAGAATCCTTAAAAGACGATTGCATGTTGTGTCAGAGAAGATAGCGCTATACATTATTCACACTTCAAATACTATAAACAAGATAAATATGAAAAAGGAATCTGTGGCATGCCAAAGACAGCTCAAATCCCATTTTCTTTATGGATTTTAACTGGTTGACTGACCAGTTTCCTACAGATCAAACCATCTCAAATGACTTTGTGACAGAAAGACTCGTGCTTTCCTACAGAATTTCCTCAAACTTTAGATGTGAAGAAAACAAGTCAGGTACATATTAAAAAACAAACAACCCTCCCCCCTCCTCCCCAAACACCAAAAAAACCAAACCCCAAAACAGAGATACTGTGATTTTAGCTTCTATAAGAGTTGAGGGAAGCTGTGGCAATGAATTTTGAAAAATCTTTCAACGGTGCAATAAGTATGAAAATCTATTGGCTTAAAGGGAAATAAACAACACAGTCTCTTCCATTACTAAAGATCACTGTTGATCTAAGCCAGCTCTCCAGTCCTATTTAGACCGTGTATGTTTGAAAGAGACAAACACACAGAGGAAATTGTGCGTGTTTGTGTACTCTACATATGAAAGTCTATCGATCTATCTAGCGATATTAGAGGTATGTAGCCAGAAGTGCTATCTGAAAAAATGCCAAGACTACTGGAGAAGATGGATTTTCCCCCCCTACCAAGATAAAATAGCACTGCGTAAATATATACAATTGGGCAACGAGAGAAGAGATTTTTTAGAGAGTGTTGGTTTATGAGATAGGAGAGGTTTCAGTTCCAGTTGGTTAATGTGCAGTTAGATTGCAGAGCGCTGAACTCAGGGGAAATAAAAAAAGGAGGACAGAGGAAGAAATTGAGTGACCTTCCTCTCTGTTGAGCTGGCAGAACCCATGAACCTAAATAGTGCCATTAATGAAAGGCTGAACCACTGCACAGGGCTGATCAATCACTGAGAACATCTAAATTAAATTCCAAGGGCTGAGCTCTCACATTTCCCAAATGTCTCCAACTGCCAGCAATTGCCAGTAAATGTGATCTAGCGAAAAATCGAGTGCACACCGAACATCACCTGAATGTGATCTCAGACCCTCAAAATCCATATTCAGTAGAGTTCAGTTCAATCTCAGCATACTTTAGCTAATTTGAGGTTAGACTGTCATAGTCCTTACTCGGCCACTTTTACCCCCTTGCTCAGATTGCAACTCTGGCCCAGATAGGGAAAGCAAGAAATACCTGTCTAAGATTCCCTGGTGTGAGCAAATGGCTGGAGAATGAGCCTAGAGTGCCAGGGAACAGGCAGACCCTTGGCCAAGCACGCAGGAGGGAAGTAAGCTGCTCTAGGGAAAGTAACTTCTTCCCCACAGCAAGAGGGATCAGGAAGAAAATCTGGCAATGATTCATTAGGTGAGTTCATTATCTTCTCTGATATCAGGGTGGTGCAGCCATACACTGCTCCTTACTCACTACAGATCTTGCAATGGAATAGAATCCTTACATTAGATTGTAAAGATACAATGCTGCCCTTACAGAGGAATGCGCCATAGTCTTCTTAACAAATAGAGCTGAGGTTTTTTTTCAGGAATATCCATTCAAAATCAAAAGTTAATTTTGATTTAACCATGTTTCCATGTCTGTTTGCTTTTCACAAACATTCAAATGTAGTACCACTCTACTCAGGTGCTGGAGAACTATGTCCAATTTTGGTCACCACTGTATAGAAAAGATGTCGAGAGAAACTTGAAAGGATCCAGAGCTGAGTGACAAAGATGGTCCAAGGGATGGAATGCAAGCCACATGAGCAAAGGCTGAAGGAACTGGGTATGTTTAGTTCGGAAAAGAGGAGATTAAGGGGGCAGGGGGAGGACATGATAGTCGTCTTCAAATATTTGAAAGGCTTCCAAAGAAAAGTTGTTCCCTCTTGTTACAGAGGGCAGGACAAGAAGCAATGGGGTCAAACTGCAGCATGGCAGATTTAGATTACATCTCAGGAAAAACTTCCTAACTGTAAAAAAGAAAAGGAGTACTTGTGGCACCTTAGAGACTAACAAATTTATTAGAGCATAAGCTTTCGTGAGCTACAGCTCACTTCATCGGATGCATTTGGTGGAAAATACAGAGAGGAGATTGATATACACACCCTATATCGGAAACCTACTGACCGCTATTCCTACCTACATGCCTCTAGCTTTCATCCAGATCATACCACACGATCCGTTGTCTACAGCCAAGCTCTACGATATAACCGCATTTGCTCCAACCCCTCAGACAGAGACAAACACCTACAAGATCTCTATCATGCATTCCTACAACTACGATACCCACCTGCTGAAGTGAAGAAACAGATTGACAGAGCCAGAAGAGTACCCAGAAGTCACCTACTACAGGATAGGCCCAACAAAGAAAAGAACAGAACGCCACTAGCCATCACCTTCAGCCCCCAACTAAAACCTCTCCAACGCATCATCAAGGATCTACAACCTATCCTGAAGGATGACCCATCACTCTCAGAGATCTTGGGACACAGGCCAGGCCTTGCTTACAGACAGCCCCCCAACCTGAAGCAAATACTCACAAGCAACCACACACCACACAGCAGAACCACTAACCCAGGAACCTATCCTTGCAACAAAGCCCATTGCCAACTGTGTCCACATATCTATTGAGGGGACACCATCATAGGGCCTAATCACATCAGCCACACTATCAGAGGCTCGTTCACCTGCATATCTACCAATGTGATATATGCCATCATGTGCCAGCAATGCCCCTCTGCCATGTACATTGGTCAAACTGGACAGTCTCTATGTAAAAGAATAAATGGACACAAATCAGACATCAAGAATTATAACATTCAAAAACCAGTTGGAGAACACTTCAATCTCTCTGGTCACTCGATTACACACCTGAGAGTGGCTATTATTCAACAAAAAAACTTCAAAAAAACAGACTCCAATGAGAGACTGCTGAATTGGAATTAATTTGCAAACTGGATACAATTAATTTAGGCTTGAATAGAGACTGGGAATGGATGAGTCATTACACAAAGTAAAACTATTTCCCCATGTTATTTCTCCCCCCCCACACCACCCTCCACTGTTCCTCAGATATTTTTGTTAACTGCTGGAAATAGCCTACCTTGCTTGTCACCATGAAAGGTTTTCCTCCTTCCCTCCCCCACCCCGCTGCTGGTGATGGCTTATGTTAAGTGATCACTTTCCTTACAGTGTGTATGATAAACTCATTGTTTCATATGCTCTGTGTGTGTATATCAATCTCCCCTCTGTATTTTCCACCAAATGCATCCGATGAAGTGAGCTGTAGCTCACGAAAGCTTATGCTCTAATGAATATGTTGGTCTCTAAGGTGCCACAAGTACTCCTTTTCTTTTTGCGAATACAGACTAACACGGATGCTACTCTGATTCTTAACTGTAAGCACAGTAGGACAATGGAACGAACTGCTTACAACAGTTGTGGACACTCCTCACTGGAGATTTTCATAAAGAGGCTGGATAGCTGTCTTGGATGGTTTAGACACAACAAATCCTGTATCTTGGCAGGCAGTTGGACTAGATGACCCTTGGACTAGATGACCCTTCATAATCATAGATCCCTTCTATCCCTCTGGTTCTATAATGCTCCAACTTTTCTCGCACAAATAATCACAAACAAACAAAATGAATTTTAAACTTGATTACTCATATATTGGAATTATATATGTGATTGTAAAATTCATCATTCATCACAGAAGTCATCCAGTCAGAACAGAATCAACATGTGACTTCTGCAGCTGAATTACAACACACATTGTAAATGTTTGCCAATAAACTTTGCATAAAAAAATCTGCCGACCAAGAATTATTCACTGAAGAAATCCACAAATAACTTAGAATAATGAGTAAATATGAGAATTTCATAATCTGTTTGCAGACAACCTATAAACTGACAGAAAAGCAAAACTGTTGATTAAATTATTCATTGCTAATTATTCAGTCAGCTCTAATAATGTCTCGATTGCATCATTAGGGAGAAATCAAAGTGCCGTTTTAATTTGGCAAGGAGCGGGGGGGAGGGTGAAGGAAGGGACATTAGCTGTTTGTGCTATTTTTATACATCATGATGTGTATTTCATTTTTGTATCCTGTCCTGAATTCTGGTGACAGGCATCATTTCAAGTCTTAAGAACATTCAGGGTCCAAATTTCCAATATATGTGCCTAATTTGTGATCACAAAATTTTTGTACTCATCTGTGTTATTCAACATGAACATGCTCACTGTATTAACAAAATGGATAACTATGTCACAAGCTGTTCAAAAGTCGTAAGTCTGGCTCTCAAAAATCATGAAATTGGCTTAAAAATCATGACATTTTTGAAAAAAAAAAATCTGGGGCTCAAGCTGAAATTCTCAGCTAATCACATGAATGTTGGAATATTGCAAGACTCAATTGAATTGAAATACCAACCGTACCTGCAGAGTACTCATCTGCATGGACAATGGCATGCGTACCCATTTTCTGGTACAAAGTAGGTGCTTGTCGTAAAACATTTAGCCCTCAAAACTTTTGAGTGTGAAATAGATAGGAAAGAATCAACCAACATGACTGATTGGGATCTGGGATTTGAATTCTGCAATCTTGAACCTTATATTGTGCTGTAGTCTGCCACCATTTATACTCCTCTTACAACAGGCTCTGCAATTTTTGGCTGCACACTCTCCCCTAATAAATGTTATAGGAAATCAGTAAGCCAGCGCCAGCTCTATTATTAGGGTTATGTATGCATCCAGAACAGAGTTACATGTATGCACATCACAGCCCATCAGAAAGAGAATGTAAATGACACTCGTCCTGTCTAGTTCAGGAGGGCCCAAAGAACCATGACAAACTGAGCTAGCTGGGAGCAGGAGCAGAAACATGAGAAAGTGCCTCGCTTCTTAAAGAAAAATAATGTAAACCTCTTCAGGGCTTACCAGCTCTGCGTCACATGTTATCATTACTCCAGAAAGTGCACTGTGCTTTTTCATATTTGATTTTTTTATAATCATAAAGCAATTGTTCCTAGCTCTCATCTCTGTCATGCCACAGAATGATGAATGCAAAACTGGGAAATATTCTACAAGGAGATCTGATTGTTAAGCACTGTCTTACATTGTCAAGCAATGAGATGGAAGACCTACTGTAGCATACACTTCTGCTTCCTCAGGGTTCTGAGAAAAACAGGAAACAGAACCCCTGCCTGCCTTTCATATTCTTTGTCCAAGAGCCGAGCAGAGTGACAACTCCAGAAAGCTTCTCTAATTTGAAATAGTTAGGCGTTGACATCCTTGATTAACAATGCAGCAATTCAGAGGAGACTTGACAACTAGATGACTACAAATATCCTCTCGGAGAAACAAACAGTTCATTTACAAATTACATTCATTAGTTTGTAGGCTATTCCAACTGGAGATGTCAAAATGTAACTAATGCTGAATAATTGTGGTGGAAGTACCAATAAAACGTAAGTTTCCCTAAAATTACATCTTTAGAAATGAGTGCCTGCCCTGCACCCCTCAGCTCCTGCCAAACTACAGGAAAGCACAAACTTGCTATAGTCTAGAGTCTGGAGATAAATTTAATGGGACCGTGAGGCAAAGAATTATAAGGTGTTCCAGCAACAAACTTATTTACATTGATTATTTCATTGAAAAAGAATGCACCCATCAACATGTCTCTGGACTCATGTATGCAAATTAGTATTATTGCTAATTTAACCTGATGGTAGCTTAACTCTACCAAGACTAAGCATGGAGCAATCAGGGATACAGAAGTATCCCAAAATGGCAAACCCCAATTCAAAGGGCAAGCACTATTCCTGTCAGTCTGTCTGTCTCAAGCATTTCAAAGGCCACTAACACTGTGGTATCGATCTTCAGCTCAGGTCTCTCTAGATGATGCTTCTAACCAACAAATATCACTTCTATTTCGCTTGCACTCAGCCCCAGCCATCTTATTCTCATATACCCCAATCATGTGGTTTATTTGATCTTTCACATTCCCTCATTCCTGCCCTGTATATTACTCATAAGCTCTCATGTCAGTGACTGTGTTTCTGCCTGCAAGATGCCTGGCACACTGTGGATAAATATGATAATACAGAAAAGAACTACTACTACTACTGTTTTACTTTGTTGATATAAACATTGTCCCTTGAGGAGCACTATTCCTGACTGCAATTGCTCTTCTTCCAATGAGTCACTGAACCAGCTTATACTGTATCAAGGAATAAAAGTTTTAACATGTTAACTGGCTGCTTCCTTGGGTCTGTATGTGTAAATCTGATTTCACATTTTAAGTTCTAAAATTATTTTTTTTTTAAGAATGACAAAAATGAATATTCCCCACAATATACCACCCGAGAAAGCGGATGATTTCCCTTACAACACCTCCAAACAAACCTTATGGCCTCTTTTATACAGCACCTCATAGCACGGACAGACAGGACAAGGGCCATCTTGACTGTGAGATGCTACAGAACGGGAGGAAACTTGATGCATGGTCCTGCAGCAGCAGTTCCTGGATGCCATTTGGTCTTGTGTAATAAGCATAGTTTCCATTCCCTAGATGTTCTGCCAAAGGACTGCTATGCCCAAAGTAATGGACTTTATACAAAATTGGGTTTTACTTCAGTTCTATGCTGGTGTAATTGCTGATTTCAAATGGAGTTATGCTAGTGTAAAACAGGAGCAAAAACACAGTGAAGCAAGATTAATATTTCCCATCTTTTCCTACCATCTAAACAGATATAGCTCATGGATGGAATGTTTAATACATTTCTTGATATTCTTTCAATCAAATGACTTTAGCTTTTGGATGGTATACGATAGGTTTCAGAACAAACAACAAAGAGCTAAACTCAGCTCTCTTTTATTTCAGCAGGAAGCAAGTAAGTGCACAGCAACTAGCTGCTATCACTAAAGACTTCAGAAACTAAGCTGTGATGCTGACTGACATTTCTGTTGGTCAAAGGGTAACCTCAACATTCTTATAGTGAACTGACAGTGCCATGTGTGCTTGATGCACACATCCCATCCATTTCTAATACAATTGCCAAGGGGTGCGGGGCGGGGGAGAGAGAGAAGAGCAGACATTATGAACACACAGAACCAACCCACACAAAACTAAACAAAGCAAAAAACCCACTACGGAAGGCTGATTCATTATGTCAACTCATCAGAGGTCAGAACACCACATTTGGTAAGACATTGGCTTTTTGACATTACTGAGATTGTCTAGCCAGTGATCAATTGACTTGCCTCGTGTCAGTTTTCTACAGACCTGTTCCAGAAAACTGAATTGTTTCTGGTTCAGCAATGAAAAGAGAAGACAATAGAAGGGTCAGAGTGAGGAGAAGGCAGCTAGATAGTAATGTGAACCAGTGATCAAATGCTAGCTTTAGTAATAATGGTTTCCACTGCAAAGTCCTTATTTATGGCCATATTCTGCCACCCTTACTCAAATGAAGTAGTGCCTTACTCTTCAAGTAGTCCCCTTGGACTATGCATATACTAAGTTACTACTCACGCTGAGTAAAGGTGGCAGACTCTGTTCCTATGTGAGGAACAAGTAAGTTTTCTTCAGGTTTAGCCCTTTGCCATGCTTAGAAGGCAGCACGTTGGATTACAGCACTAAAGCAGGATATTTAACAAGATTTTTGTTGGTAATTAATAAATATTGTGGAGAGGAAGAGCTGAAAGAAAGATTTTATAAAAATGTAAAACTTCTGAATCCTGGGATATTAACGGGCTTGTAGATTAGGGGATAAATTTTGCCCTTAGTTACATGAACATGGATACAACTGTGGGAAGAATTCAACTCACAGGGCAAATTCAGATCAGGTATAGCCTGATCAAAACCTATGGAATTCTCTAGGCAAAAATTCAGCCATGATGTAAACAGTGATAAGTTAGATGCTGGGTCTGATCTTCATCCCCTGATATAGCCCCCTTGTGACAGAGAGGGTTCCCCTTATGAAGGCCAATCCTTGGCTTGTGTGATGGAGGACACTGGGTGAGCACCTTGTGTTTGGGCTATTCCAAGCGTGTAATGGCCCCCATTACGAATTATAAATGAGGGCAGCTAAACCAACTAACAGGAGGATGTAAGATTAAATACACCTCAAATCCCCTCAATTACTCTTCCTACTGATCTCCCTTCCTTCCCGCCCCCCTTTGAAAACAAACTGGGTGCACTTTACTCTGCATTCCTATTTATCCCCTACTTTCTGACCAGCTTACACCCACTGCAAAAGTCACACAGCCATTTAAGTCACTACTGAATTTGGCCCACCATAGGAAACATCTCCTTTAAACAATGTTTGCTATGTGCATGGGTTCCAATATTTGTAGTTCGGATGAATTTGGAATTAGTAACGAAGAAATTCAGTTACATTTTTGTTCAGAAAAGGCAGGATTGGAATAGATACCTTGCAGGGAGAGGGATCTTAACAACAAATGCATTATACATTTCTCTAGATGTGCTATTGAAAAAGGACAGTCTTTATATGTGTAGTTGAAAACATGGCTCAACGTATAGGAAAAAGGTAATGAAAACTCTGGGAGGTTAAGGCAATAAGGAGAAAGGTCAGCAGAAACATCAGTGCAATGGGAGTCCTTCCAAGGACTTTGGATCATGCCCTTATCCATAACCCTTTTCCTTGTGAAGACAGCTTTTAAAAATAACCTGATACAAAGTGACCACCAATGTAAAAAGGAACAAGCAGCTGGGTTCTGCTGTCGCATCATGAGGCTGAGTGAGGGGAAATCAAACGATTCTCCTTCCTTCCCCCTATAAACACTGCCTGTGTAGAACAAACCGGTTACATTTGAGTGTATACTAAAACATCACCTCTCTAACCTACCCAAGATTCTTAGGTTGGGCATGTGGATAGTGAACATAAGAACAACATAAGAACGGCCATATTGGGTCAGATCAAAGGTTCATCTAGCCCATCTATCCAGTGGCTAATGCCAGGTGCCCCAGAGGGAATGAACAGAACAGGTAATCGTCAAGTTATCCATCCCCTGTTGCCCATTCCCACCTTCTGGCAAACAGAGGGTAGGGACACCATCTCTGCCCATCCTAGCTAATAGCCATTGATGGACCTATCCTCCATGAATGTATCTAGTTCTTTTTTGAACCTCTTATAGTCTTGGCCTTCACAATATTCACTGGCAAGGAGTTCCAAAGGTGCATTGTGTGAAAATGGTATAATAATGGTGCACAGAATTGGCTGTATTTGGGATGGGATAATAACAAAAATTGATTCACAGTCTTGCCTAATCATACCAAATCCTGGTTTATAACGGCTTGATGTTGCAAGAAGCTGGGCACTTTGGCTCCAGCGAAGGACTTAAGCACATATTTAAGTCACAGGAGATGCTCAATGTTTCACAGGTTTAGGCCCTTAAAAACTGGCATATATCTTACCTGGAATGGTTAGAAAACCATGCAATCTGATCCAACTGGAATTGACTTATTTTCTCTCTCTTCTCCTATAACTGTCACATGCAACTTACTGACCTGTGCTAAATGGCACAAAGCAGGACAGCCGTTTTCCACTCCTACTCAAAGTTCCTGGAGTCTCAAGGTTGTTATTCATTTTGATTAGACTGACAATTGGTGGACAAATCGTCTTGCAGTTAGCTCATAGGATTAGGAGTCAAGAGACCTTAGCTCACATCCTACCTCTGCCACAGGCTGTCTGCCTCACCTTGGGTAAAGTACTTAATCTGTAGTACTTCAGTTTCCTCATCATCTGTAATAACACTTAGCATATGTCACAGCAGGATTGTGAAGTTTAATTAATGTTTGGAAAGCACATTGAAAGTCAATGGATTGAAGGTGCAATAGAAGTGTATTATCATTAATCGGTCAGACTGATAATACATTGTAATTGTCATAACTAGAGATTTCTGGGCAAACTATTGAGGAGGCTAGTGAGGTTAGTGGAGGAAAACAGCTGTATTTGTACTCAGGGATGCTTGCAGAATGACATAAACAAGGTCAAGAACAAGGATCGCTGCTGACTAGATTACGAGCATCATTTTGTAACTTGTGTTTTAGTAGTTTGGCATTTTGTTGATTTGTTACAATACATTTTTTCATCTGTAGACAGAGGATAGAACTTTTGATCACACAATTAATGCCTTGTTGTGGCTACTCCAAAATAAAGCTGTCAGTAATGTCAAATTCCCATCAGGCCAAATTTCAACTCAAAAAGCCCTAAATCAAAGTTGATCACATGTTGGCCAAATTTAGAGAGAAACTACAGGCTGCAAATATTGCATTTCCATTTCTGGACTCTTTGGAACGTTGCCTCGTATTGGAGCCCATTTATTAGAGTAAGACCTAGAACAGAATATATATTAGTTCACTGCTAGAGAGGAATGGTACATTGTTCATAGTTTATTATCCCTGTGGGTATCATAATGACTTTCTACCTGTATTAAATCCCTATGTTTTGGTAATGAAATGCATGCTCTTGTGCCCTAAAGAGCACTTGAACATAATTTATAATCAAATGTTATGAATTTGCAATTTGCAACATTTCCCATCGCAACATATAAGCACTCTTAATATATATTCCAAGTTCTAACTACCTTTACAGATAGATCAGTCACTCATCTTAATATTGGCCAAATCTTCAGCTATAAGGATAAAATGGAACCCAAACAGAAATGGGTCTCAGTCATACCCTCAACAGGAATACACACAAACAATGGGAATTTGAAATAGGACTGACAAAATCACTTATGTAGTTTACACACATGAGGGATTCCCCGTTCCTCTTTAAGTGGTAGTGGATACGGGGCTTTGCCACTTACTTTTGGCCAGATTCTGCCACCCTAATCCTGACATTATGGATGATCTATAGTTAAAATACATTTGGATTGCTGGCTTGTCCTCCCTTGTATCCTAAAAAGTGCAGGTTTGTTTTTTTTGGCATCTGAATCTTGTACTGCAGCCACAGGGTGGATAAATTGTATTTTAAAGAATGGTGTTGTTGGAGAAAATGAGACAAAGAAAGAGATTGTGTGATTCCATAAGGATTCCAAAGCCCATAAGCATACTTCCTGTGCTGATTTCCAAATTTATCCATGGAGAGAAAGCATTAGCAGTTTGTGATGTATTTCTTCAGAATTCTCCTGGACTGCATATTAGCCTTTCCCCATTTAGGGTTACAGATACATATCTAGAACTACAGCATCCTATCAACCTCCCTTTTGACTTCTGTCTGAGAGAAAAGAGGTTCTCAGAGTGTGTAAAATGCTACTTTTTTGATGTGAAAGTTCTCATTCTTTACAAAAGGGATGAAATCCTGGCACTATTAAAGTCAATGGGAGTACTCCGATCAATTTCAACAGGGTCAGAATTTTACCCAAGTCAGTTATTTAATTGGAGTGATGTCCACACATTAACAACATGGAAGGAGTTTCCTTCCCAGGATTTGGAATTCTCGCACGACTCTATTCTATATACATTCTAAGATTGCCCCCATCACTGCAGCATCTGAGAGCTTTCCACTAGCACATGAAGTAATGTGACTAACATCCGTCACATCTGGTTCATTCTTTCACTCATCTCCCCAATCAACATTTTGATTCAAAATAACTGATTATGTACAATAGTCAATAGAGGTATGTGGTTGATTTATGATCTCTGTTTGTTTATTAAAATGAGAACACTTGTTTGACAAGACCGCAAGCTGTTGGGTTTTAATTTTAAGATTTGTTTTTATCTATTGATGCCATCATATAGTTACTGGTTCCAAGATTCAATACAATCTTGGGATGAATGGAAAAGGGGTATAAGCAATTAACAGGTTAGAGAACCCAAGATGAAGTACATAAGAGCCAGGACCACAACATTCTTGTTCAAGGAGACCTGGCGATGCAACAAATTTCCAGAGGAGATAAAGTGAATCTAGCGTCTAACCATATTTAGGAAATACTGCAAAACCCTCCTCTCTGTAAGGGCTGTTTCTTCATAAGAGTGACACACTTAACTCTAACACCTACTTCCGCCCAAATGATCCCGGCCAGCCAATCAACAAAAAATAAATGCTGTAACAAATCAACTTAAAAATAAAAAGCATATTAACAAAATCTAAAGCAAAACCCCGATCCCCAAACAAAGTGTTAACCCAGTGAAGGGAAAAAGTGACAGAGATCCCATGAAGTCCACTAGGGACTTCTCTATGGCTAAGATTTTATTATAGAATCATAGAAATGTAGGGCTGGAAGGAACTTCGAGAAGCCATCTAATCCAGCTCTCTGCACAGAGGCAGAACCAAGTAAACACAAACCATTTGTGACAGGAGTTCGTCCAACCTGTTCTTAAAAACCTCCAGCGATGGGAATTTCCCTGGGAAGCCTATTCCAGAGCTTAACTACCCTTATAGTTGGAAAGGTTTCCATAATATCTAACCTAAAATCTCCCATGCTGCAGATTAAGCTCATTACTTCTTTTCCTACCTTCAATGGAAATGGAAAACAAATGATTGCAGTCCTCTTTATAACAGCCCTTAACATATTTGAAGACTTATCAGTCTTCTTGTCTCAAGACTAAACATGCCTAGTTTTTTAAACCTTTCCTAAGGTCAGGTTTTCGGTACTTTTTGTCATGTTTGTTGCTCTCCCCTGGACTGTCTCCAGTTTGTCCCCAGCTTTCCTAAAGTGGGGCATCCAGAACTGGACACAGTACTTCAGCTCAGGCCTTGCAAGTGCTGAGTAGAGTAGGACAGTGTCTTACGTACAACACTCCTTCACCCCAGAATGGTATTAGACTTTTTCACAATTGCATCACATTGTTGACTCATATTCAATTTCCCTGTTATTGTTTATATTATTACATTAATTGGGTTGAGTATCTAGTCACCATTAACCTGTTTAGTGAAGACTGAAGCAAAATAGGCATTCAACACCTCAGCCTTCTTGATGTCATCAGTTATTAGCTCTCCTTCCCCACTAAGTAGAGGACCTACACTTTCTTCATCTCTCTTTTACTCCTAATGTATTTAAGAACCACTTTTTATTGCTTTTTTTCCCCTTGCTAGGTGTGACTCATTTTGTTCCTTAGCCTTTCTTATTTTGTCTCTACATGCTTGTGCTGTTCTTTTGTCCTCCTCCTTAGAAATTTGTCCATGTTTCATTTTTTTGTAGGATTCCTTTTTGATTTTCAGGTCAATAAAGAGCTCCTGTTGGAGCCTCTTACTACTCTTTCCAACTTTCCTTTGCATCGGGATAGTTTGCAGTTGTGCCTTTAATATTGTCTTCATGAGAAACTGCCAGCTCTTGTGAACTCCTTTTCCCCTTAGATTCTCTTCTTATAGGATCTTAGCTACCAGTTCTGAGTCTGTTAAAATCTGAAATATATCATTTCATGATCACTTTCACCTAATTTCAGACAGCTGCAGCGACATAGGAGCTAGCAAACAGAGCTGTAAACAGGGGAGTTTGAGTGGGAGTTCTGTTAGAGGAGAAAATTAACAGGACTTAGGTGGGAAGGCTATGACAGATACGGAGGCAGCAGTGGGAGTGACTCCTGTAGTGGAAGACACAATGAGGATGACTGGATGTGGAAGCTGTGGTATATACATGAGCCTGGAGGGGGGGCCTGGTAAGAGTTTTTTCTGCATGAAATGCCATCTGATAGAGCTGATGGAGGAAAAGATCCGAGGTCTGGAGATGCAGGTGGAAAGTCTGGTTGAGTTTAGGAAGGGGTTTGAGCAGATGATGGAGCAAAGACATGAGGTATCTGAAGGGAAAAGCTCAGACTTACAGATGTAAGCAGGGCTGGGGAATTTTGAGGGGAGACTGGGTGAGGAAAGTGGTCAGTGGAAGCATGTGACTAAAAGAACCAGGCAGAGGAAAAGACAAGCTAGTGAAGGAGAAATAGAGCTTAGGAACAGGTTTGCGGAGTTAGAAAATGAAGAAAGGGCTCAGCAGGTAGTCGCTGAAGGTGGAAGGGCAAGGAAGAAGAGAAGAGAGGCTAGTCCTATAGAAAAAGGGGAAGAGTCAAGGGAGACTACACCAAATATGAGCCCCAGGAGGATACAGGATAGGTTGAAGAGGATTATAAGGGAAAATAGGAATGGAAAGAACTTGCAGCGAGAGGGAACAGGGGAGAGATTGGAGAATAGCACTGTCACCAGGAAAAGGCAGGTCTATGTGATCGGGGACTCTTTATTGAGAAGAATAGACAGGCCTGTAACTAGAGCTGATCCAGAGAATAGAAGGGTGTGCTGTCTTTCAGGGGCTAAGATACAGGATGTAGACCTGAGGTTGAAAAGGATCCTAAAGGGAGCGGGAAAGAATCCCCTAATTATCCTTCATGTGGGAACAAATGATACGGCTAGATTCTTGCTGGAAAATATTAAGGGAGACTATGATAGACTGGGGAAGTCGCTTAAGGAGATCTTTCTTCAGGTGATCTTTAGTGGGATCCTGCCTGTTCCTAGAGAAGGGCAACAAAGGTGTGACAAGATTATGACTGTCAACAGATGGCTTAGCATTGATGCTATAAGGAGGGCTTTGGGATGTATGGCCATTGGGAGGCATTCAGGGACAGAGGACAGTTCTCTCGGGATGGACTTCATCTGAGTAGGGAAGGAAATAGACTTCTAGGATCAAGGCTGGCACAACTGATAAAGAGAGCTTTAAACTAGGAATTTGGGGGAGATGGTTGGGAGATGTCCAGGTAATCTCCACGCCAGATCTTAGCATTGAGGGGGAAGAAGATGAAGTAAGAAAGGATACAGCAGTGGGTAGGAGAATGTATATAAGGAGCGAGGACAGTGTGGATACCAGTCTAAAAGGTTATACTGGCTGTAGAATGACTGTGCCTAATAGGGTACAAAATGTGAGCGAGGCCAAACAGCAAAAATTAAGATGTTTGTACACCAATGCGAGGAGCCTAGGTAACAAAATGGAGGAACTAGAGCTACTGGTGCAGGAAGTGAAACCAGATATTATAGGGATAACAGAAACATGGTGGAATAGTAGTCATGACTGGACTACAGGTATTGAAGGGTATGTGCTGTTTAGGAAAGACAGAAATAAAGGTAAAGGTGGTGGAGTAGCATTGTATATCAATGATGAGGTAGAATGTAAAGAAATAAGAAGCGATGCAATGGATAAGACAGAGTCCGTCTGGGAAAAAATTACATTGGGGAAGATAACTAGTAGAGCCTCTCCTACGATAGTGCTTGGGGTGTGCTATAGACCTCCGGGATCTAATTTGGATATGGATAGAGCCTTTTTTAATGTTTTTAATAAAGTAAACACTAATGGAAACTGCATGATCATGGAAGACTAACTTCCCAGATATAGACTGGAGGACCAGTGCTAGTAATAATAATAGGGCTCAGATTTTCCTAGATGTGATAGCTGATGGATTCCTTCATCAAGTAGTTGTTGAACCGACTAGAGGGGATGCCATTTTAGATTTAATTTTGGTGAGTAGCGAGGACCTCACAGAAGAAATGGTTGTGGGGGATAATCTTGGTTCAAGTGATCATGAGCTAATTCAGTTCAAAGTGAACGGAAGGATTAACAAAAATAAATCTGCAACTAGAGTTTTTGATTTCAAAAGGCTGACTTTCAAAAATTAAGGAAATTAGTTAGGGAAGTGGATTGGACTGAAGAACTTATGGTAGAGGAGGCCTGGGATTACTTTAAATCAAAGCTGCAGAAGCTATCGGAAGCCTGTATCCCAAGAAAGGGGAAAAAATTCATAGGCAGGAGTTGTAGACCAAGCTGGATGAGCAAGCATCTTAGAGAGGTGATTAAGAAGAAGCAGAAAGCATACAGGGAGTGGAAGATGGGAGGGATCAGCAAGGAAAGCTACCTTATTGAGGTCAGAACATGTAGGGATCAAGTGAGACAGGCTAAAAGTCGAGTAGAGTTGGACCTTGCAAAGGGAATTAAAACCAATAGTAAAAGGTTCTATAGCCATATAAATAAGAAGAAAACTAAGAAAGAAGAAGTGGGGCCGCTAAACGCTGAGGATGGAGTGGAGGTTAAAGATAATCTAGGCATGGCCCAATATCTAAACAAATACTTTGCCTCAGTCTTTAATAAGGCTAAAGAGGATCTTGGGGTAACTATAGACCAGTTAGTTCGACATCTGTAGTATGCAAGGTCCTGGAAAAAATTTTGAAGGAGAAATTAGTTAAGGACATTGAAGTCAATGGTAAATGGGACAAAATACAACATGGTTTTACAAAAGGTAGATCGTGCCAAACCAACCTGATCTCCTTCTTTGAGAAAGTAACAGATTTTTTAGATAAAGGAAACGCAGTGGATCTAATTTACCTAGATTTCAATAAGGCATTTGATACTGTGCCACATGGGAAATTATTAGTTAAATTGGAAAAGATGGGGATCAATATGAACATCAAAAAGTGGATAAGTAATTGGTTAAAGGGGAGACTACAACGGGTCCTACTGAAAGGCGAACTGTCAGGCTGGAGGGAGGTTACCAGTGGAGTTCCTCAGGGATCAGTTTTGGAACCAATTTATTTAATCTTTTTATTCTGACCTTGGCACAAAAAGTGGGAGTGTGCTAATAAAGTTTGCAGATGATACAAAGCTGGGAGGTATTGCCAATTCAGAGAAGGATCGGGATATTATACAGGAGGATCTGGATGACCTTGTAAACTGGAGTAATAGTAACAGGATGAAATTTAATAGTGAGAAGAGTAAGGTTATGCATTTAGGGATTAATAACAAGAATTTTAGTTATAAGCTGGGGACGCATCAATTAGAAGTAATGGAAGAGGAGAAGGATCTTGGAGTATTGGTTGATCATAGGATGACTATGCGCTGCCAATGTGATATGGCTGTTTTTCATAGGAGTGGGTGGGTGAGATTCTGTGGCCTGCGCTGTGCAGGAGGTCGGACTAGATGATCAGAATGGTCCCTTCTGACCTTAGTATCTATGAATCTAAATTGCCTTCCACCTTCAGATTTGCTATCAATTCCTCCCTGTAGGTCAGAATCAAATCTAAAATAGTTGTCCTCTTGGTTACTTCCTCCACTTTCTGAAACAAAAAGCTGTCCCCAGTACATTCCAAGAATTTATTGGAAATATTTTGTTTTGCTGTATTTGCTTTTCCAAGAGATATCTAGGTAGTTAAAGCCCTCCACTACCATTAACTATCAGGTCTTGTGTTATGGAAATTTCTGTTATTTGTCCATTACCTACTCCTGATTTTGTGGTCCACAGCAGTCCCCACCAGGATGTCATACCTGTTTTATGTTTACACAGAGACTTTCTACTAGTCTACCTCTCGCCTCCTTCTGGACCACAGAACAGGTGTATATTGATGCATAATGCAACACCTCCTCCCTTTTGTATGCTGCCTGTCCTTCCTGAAAAAGCTATACACCTCTATACCAGCATTCCAGTCATAAGACTTATCCCAAGTCTCAGTGATGCCAATTAAGTCTGAATTTAGCTTATGTTCTAATACTTCCAGATCTTCTTGTTTATTCCCCATATTGCTTGCAATTGTGTATAGATATCTAAAATGTTGAACAGATTCTCTCAGTGATTTCCCACTTGTTGCTGTTATGACCCTATTGTAATTTTCCATGTTCCCCAGAAATCTAGTCCTCTGTGAAGGTCACCTTTTATAGGGAAGGCTCTCAGATACTATGGTAATGGGCAGCAGTAAAAAACATCAAGATAGAGAGTTGTTTTCTTGTTTGCATTTTTAAAGATATAAACAATCATAAGATGTTTCTGTCTGAAATCCCTGCTGCAGCTGCCTACCTATTATTATGCATCCCCTCTCTGTACTGTTAAGGATTTGAAAACACCCGGTGGCAAACCTTGATTAACATACTATTTGGGAGGTCCTTTTATGCTGCTTTTCTAACCCCAACAGAATGAAGTTCTTTAGATCAAGGATTTAATTGTCTACGTGCTTGGTGCTGTACAATACCCAAAATTAGAGAATACTTTTTCCTTAAAGAGGTGTAACTCAAGAAAACAAGTACTGGATGTACTGGGAACCTAGAGGAGAGGTTTTTTTATTTCTATTAGCTAACTTCACCAGATAGAAATTATTTATTTGAAAAAAATCAAAGATAGAACTGAAATAAAACCTTGAGAAATAAAGCTGGACATACTTATCACACATACTATGATACTAATCTCCTCTGTAAGGCAGTTTGAGATCTAATGATAAGAGTTGGGTAGTATTATTATACAAGTCTTATAGTTTTATGATCTGGGGAACCTGACTTATGATTTTTTAATGCTTGGGTTGGCAGTACATTTGTATTGACCCAGGGTGACAATGCACACAGTTCAACTTTCCTCAGAATGTCTTATTCCTGATGTGATGGGGGAGGAGAGGGAGTTTGAGCTATGAGATTTTATATTTGAAAGACTAAATCAGCAATACTATGCAGCAAAATATTTAGACTAAATCAATCCCTTGACTCAGTGAATTATGTATATATAATCTACCAAAATCATCTCTTCGATATGCACAATGAATAGAAGACCAATATCATTAAAAGGGAGACCTCAAAGATTTAAAACTATAGACTTGGAAAATTCAATAAACTAAATTAAAATGATATTATTGAACATCTAACATCAGCCGCATATGTTAAATGGAACCTCTTAAATACCCTCCCATCACCTAATCCCAGTTCAAGACACCTATGAGAAATGTATTGAATCCCAGCCAGCCTGCTTTACATCACTCTTGATGCAACTCTGCTAGCAACTCTGGATGAGATTCAAAACCATCACCAGAGTTTAGCATGTTTGTCTTTGTGACTTATTACTTCTACAATGATAGGGTTTGAGTCTTCTGTCACTGTGGAATAAATCAAGAGAATCAAGTTAACGGAATTACAGCAGTGTAAAGAAAATGTGTTAGAGGAAATGGGCCAGATTCTTGACCATATATATGGTCAAGAATCTGGCCCGATTCCTCTAATATGTATATTTTGTAAGCAAAAGGATGTGGAATATAAAAGGATTTACTTCATGTACCACCTTTGTTTAAATATCTATATCTATTTATATTGCCTATGATCAAATTTGTTTTGAATTAGAAACAACATTTAAATGTCTAAAACAGCCACTGGGATAGATTCCTTCTCAAGAGTGAATCCAAAATGACAGAACTAATGAATATGTCCTTGAGTGGTTTAGATTGCATTTATGCATACCTAATCTGGTTAAGACAGATTTATTAGGCAAAGGTTGTTGTAAGTGAACCTGTGGTTTTTCTAAGTGGGAAGGAATGCCACACAGCAAGAAGTCTTTTTTTCTAGTACAGAGAAGCAGTAGAAAGAGGAAGGCAACAGATGGACACTGGAAAAAAACATGCAGGACAAAATTATATTCTGCACGATTTAAACCAAGGAAATACCCATACAGAAAAAACAGTTTGGGTTTGAAAACTAGGGTTTTTTTTTGTTCTTTGGTCTGTATTTACAGATAATTGGTGTCTTGTTAAATGTATATCATATATCCTAACACACAAAAGTGATGCCAAAGTAAAAACATTACAGGATAAATTCAGCCCTATGCTTTGTGAGGAGACATTGGAAGGCACTGAAAAGATGAGGGAGGGTGACTCAAGCACAGGGAATCTCCAGGAAGTCAGCCAGAATTCCTCCAAAGAGCTCCCTGACAACACGTAACAGACCACTGGCTACATTACTTGGCAAGAGGCTGCAGCATACTTCCCCTTCCGCATATCCTCAACTCTGTTAGCAGGCAGAAGGGAGAGGGAACCATGCCCCTGGGCTCACTAGAGTTGGGTGACATTTTTCAACTGAAAACTTTTCTCCAGCAAAAAAAAAAAAAATGCAGATTCAGCTACACCAGAATATTTTGCAAATTGGTTTGAATTTTGCCAAATGGTTTTGGTTGGAGCCAAAACCACCTCTCCCAAAACAAATAATTTTGAAAAAAAAAAACCCAAACATTTTGTTTTGACATATCCTACATAAAATGTTTTGATTTTTCAGTTAAAAATGACTCTTTCAAATGTCATTTAATTTTCTTTTAAAAATTAAAAAAACATTTTAAAAAGCACAGAGTTGAAATGTAATGTTATGTTTGACCCAAATTATTGTTTTCTTTCTTTGAGATTCACCAAAAAAATTCCTTTTGGTTCAAAATTGTTGGGGGGTTTTGGTTTGGTTGTGTGTTGTTGTTTTTTTAATTGCCAGTGAACTGAAAAGTCTGGTATTCACCCGAATCTAGTACTAACCCTGCCCCACTTCAGACACTTAGTATCCAGTGGGGCTGAAACTAGGGATGCTGTCCCACTCCCTATTTTGAAGTAGTAATAACACCAAGAACATATAAAAACAACAAGGAGTCCTTGTGGCACCTTAGAGACTAACAAATTTATTTGGCCATAAGCTTTCGTGGGTTAGAACCCACTTCATCAGATGCATGGAGTGAAAATATAGGAGCAGGTATAAATGCATTGGTTGGGTCATTACAAAATGACCAGTGGTTGGATCATTACAAAACCTAAACTTAATTTCCCCAATACCAATTTCTCCCTACTGTTACTCACACTTTCTTGTCAACTGTCTGTAATGGGCCACTCTCTTACCACTTCAAAAGTTATTTTTCCTCTCTTGGTATCTTGCTGTTAATTGATTTATCTCGGTAGACTGACCTCACACTTGGTAAAGCAACCCCCATCCTTTCATGTATTTGTACCTGCTCCTGTATTTTCACTCCATGCATCTGATGAAATGGGTTCTAACCCATGAAAGCTTATGCCCAAATAAATTTGTTAGTCTCTAAGGTGCCACAAGGACGCCTCGTTATTTTTGCTGATACAGACTAAACACAGCTACCACTCTGAAACCTGTCACCAAGTACATAGTTTCCATCATCAGCACCTCCTCTATAATAATTGTTCCAGCACCCCTGCACTCAAAACTCCTTATGTCCCTCTTTCTCTTAAGCACAAAAGCTGGTCAGAGTCTGACATGAAGTACAATACCTAGTTATGTTATTCTAACACATCCTGCATTTTTTTAACAGTTGTTCTGTAAAATGACATGCTACTAGCCATATAGTACGTCACAGCTCCCAAATGGTCTGATTTATAAGAAACTTGTCCACTTGCAGAGGTGATTACCCATATTCTTTACTGATGTCCTTCCCACTTCTCCCCAGATGCAAAAGGCACCATGCAGATCACCATGAACCACATTATTGGACTAACCCCTGAGAAGTAGTAATGTTATTTTCTCTCCTTTAAAATTAGCTTCTTGAAACAACAGAATCCATACATAGTTCAGTATCCCAGTGTTTTCTTCCCTTTTGCTTTAGAGAAACTGCTAGTTAATCTTGCAAGTTGTCGTTGCCATTTCCATTATTGCTGGCATAGTACTTATATGTTTAAAAAACTGAATTAGAAACTGAACGTTTGTATATGTCTTTAAATAGCAGGAAGATCACTCTTTGATGTGAACAATGTTTCCTGTTTGTTTTGCTTTACCGAAGCGTATATCACAAACATGAAGGGAAGGGAGGAGGTATGACCCTATTTCAACTCCATCCACAATCCTAAGCCCCAGTATGTTTTCTCCCACTAAAATAGCTAATGTTAACATTTAAATAATCATTAGATTTCAGAGAATTTGGGGTAAAATAATCCTGGTCCCCTCCCAATTATTTGGTGCAAAGCAGTTATGTAGCTCCTCCATTGCTCCAGCCTCTCTCTCACTCTCTTTCTCACTAAGAGAGGCATGTTATGTTCACTTCAATATATGTGCAAAAAGTACATAGGGCCAAAGACAGGGGAGGCCCTGTACCAAACAGTGTGCTGCCCCCTTCAGACAATGGCTGATCAGCAGGAGGTGGCACGGAGAGATAATGCTGCAGGCAGGAATTGTTTTGGGGAGGTTCTGTGGTGTGTACTATACAGGAGGTAGGTCTAGATGACCCTTTTGGCCTTCCATTCTATGGGAGGAAGAAAACAAAAAAAGTTGAAACTTGAAGTTAATTTTCAGAGTTAAAAAAATCCAAGCAATTCTGAGCAAATCAATTTTGATTTGACTATCTCTAAAGACAAACAAGAACAGAGCAACATAAATTCAGTTTCTGAATTAAATGAGCTGCAGGTCTGATCAAATCAAGGCCATTCTATATAATGCTTTGCTGGGTTCTTATGCCATACACTCTCTTAATTATATATACTCTGCCTTAAAAATGAACATATGCAACAAGGTCAAGTGGAAAAGTATATCTATGTATTCAAGAGGTTACTCTTAAAATTCACATTGTTCTTGCCAAACAAAGTAGGAAAACCTTAATGAAAGCATCCAAATAAGTTGGCACCCGATTTTCTTAAATTAATCTGCCTTTCACGATGTAGTGACTGAACATATTTTTTCCCCCTTGCTCTGATACAGATAAACCTGAAGAAAATTGCAATTGCAAAAAGGTAACAATGTTTTGACGATGGCAGAGCTACTTCATTGCACATTGTTAAATCAAATTAGGGGCCCTGGGCTTCCTTTGCTTCTGAACATTACTTAACAACAAGTTTAAAATAAAAGACATTGCATACATAAATGCACCAACAGTGAGTGGTGGAGTGCAGCTGTGTTTTATGCAAACCAACTCGGTATTTGCTTTCCCCCTCTGCTTCAAGCTTCATATCCTTAATTCTCCAACCTCTACTACGTGGAGCCAGAAAGCACAATCTCACATGTAATCTCTCTCTTAAACCAAAGCCATGGGGAGATGTTGTATCAACCAGGCAAGGTACTAACAAGCTTCAACAGGACTTTGTTTTCAAAGTGGAAACCTCTTTACCAAGCTGCTGCTGCACCCTGTAGCTTTCTCCTAGCCTCTCAACTCCTCCCCACTCCTTCCTGTTTCCTGTCCTTTCAGACTCCCAACAGCCAGTGCTCCCAATTATAATAATTACAAACAACATCTAAACACCACATTCCCTCCTCTCTTAAGAAACTTTCCCAATTAAAATAAACATTATTGTTCTAAACAGAGCAACAAATATGAAACAAGACACTATACTGTTGGTAGAAATATTACACTGAAAGCATTGTAGATACCACATAACAGTCTCTAGTCCAGATAGGTGGTCGTCTGGGTCTGACAGGCCATCTCTCAAGCCCCGGTTCCAGTGCAATGTCTTGTTGTGTTGGTACTACGGTGAAGTCATCCAATGCAGACTGGGTGTTGGCATAATCTCCTCTTGATGCATAGGCAGGTGCAAGATAAGAAGCATTCCATACCCGCCCATCAGAAAGTCAATAGGTGTAAGATCACTTCTTCTCTATGATTTTAAGAGGAGCTGTGAATTTATGGTCCCCTTTGAGTAAAATTCCAGGTTTTTGTATTCTAATGAAGGAACCACACTCAAACTTTGGTTCCTTAGAACCCCGCCGCTTGTCTGTGAAAGCCTTAGACTTTGCTTGGTTAGGTTCAACTGTTTTTCTCACCTCATCCTCATTTAGGGCATCACGTCATGCCTTTAACAATCCAGCAATGTTCAGTTTTGTATTCATCTGTTTCCCATGCAGTAACTCTGCGGGTGATCTTTGCGTTATGGCATGTCGTGTAGCCTGGTATGCTTGCAAGAAATCAGTTGTGAAGGGTATCCACAATCGCCCTTCCAGTTTAGCCATTTGCAAACTCTCAAACTTCTGTTAAACCGTTCGATTTCTCCATTGGCTTGAGGGTAATATAGGGATGACCTTCTGTGTAAAATGTTCCTCTGTGCTAGAAAATTTTAAACTCCAGGGAAGTAAATTGACTACCATTATCTGAAACCAGTTCTGTGGGGTTACCTTCCCTGCTAAAAACTGAAGAGAGGAACTTAATTACTGTAGCAGAAGAGATAGATATGCGATGTAAGCACTACCTCAGGCCATTTACTGAAATAGTCTATTAAAGTGATGGCATAAAGGCAGTCAACTGGAGAAGGATCAAAGGGTCCTACAATGTCAATCGCCACTTTCCCATGCAGATTCAGGAAGAGAAACAGGCTGTAATGGAGGGGTACATGTCACTGCTGTCTTATCATGCATTTGGCAAGTGACACAGGATTTTTGAGTGCTTCAGTTTGAGAGTCCATCCCTGGCCACCAATACAGATCCCGTAGTCATTGTTTGGTTCTGACAATTCCTTGATGAGTATCATTTGCCAAGTGTATGAGTTTTGACTGTAATTCTTCTGGAACAAGTAGCTGATGTGTACCTCGTAGCACATAGCCATCAAACAAAGAAAGTTCATCCCAAACTCTAAAATAAGGCAACAAAACTGGGTCAAGGTTTTTAGGGTGACTGGGCTATCTCTTTGTCAGAAATTCCCATGAATTGGACACGCTGAACAAGCAGCTTGAAATTGTTCTCTTGTAACTGCGTGAGAGTACTTGTAATAAGCGCAACCACTACATCCTCATCCTCCGGTGGACCATCTGGTGAAGGCAAAGGCAGGCAAGAAAGGCAATCAGTGACCACGTTTTGGTTTCCAGGCTTATATTTCCGTTCATAATTGACAGAGAGTAGTCTTGCAGACCATCGAGCAAAACGGTATCCTGCTTTTCCCAGTCCTTTCATGGTGAGCAATGTTGTCAAAGGGTTGTGGTCTGTGTGCAACTTGAACATGCGGCCCCACAAGTAAGTTCTCCATTTTTCAGTAGCCCAGACACAAGCACGTGCTTCTTTTTTGACTGTAGAATATTTTCTCTCAGCATTGCTTAGTGTCCTTGAAGCAAATGCAACAGTCCTCTCTGTGTTTTCCTCATGCAGTTGTGTGAGAACAGCCCCAAGTCCATAATCAGAAGCATCAGTAGTTACAATTGTGGTCAATGCAGGACTGAACAGTGCAGAAAGGGTGCTGGTGGGTTCAGAGGCAGAAGATCCATCCTTGTCGCCAAAATGTTGTTTCAACCAGGCAAGGTACTAACAAGCTTCAATAGGACTTTATTTTCAAAGTGGAAACCTCTTTACCAAGCTGCTGCTGCTGCACCCTCTGTAGCTTTCTCCCAGCCTCTCAACTCCTCCCCACTCCTTCCTGTTTTCTGTCCTTTCAGACTCCCAACAGCCAGTGCTCCCAATTCTAATAGTTACAAGCAACATCTAAACACCACAGGAGAGAACTGTGTTTTACTCATTTTGACTCTACAGGATTTTGGTGTGTTTTCACTTTTAATTGTTTTCTCTCCCTTTTAAAAACATCTCTTTCCTCTTGAGTTTTTCCCAGAGTGAAAGTCTCCTCTTCCAGTTCACTGCACTGATTCAGAATAGACTTCCCTCTCCAAGTTACTGCCCCCCTGCTGTAAATACAGAGTTTCCTATCAAAATGACAAGAGCATCAATCAATAAATTACAGACCAGCACCATTCAATCTATTCTTGCACTCAGGACACATCCTCCCCCCTGATACACTTGCTAGAACAGAGACACAAAACAGAGGAAACATGTCAATAAACAAAGCTCAGTTGTAGCACAGGCTTAAAGGCATGCCACAAGCCTGCCGAAGACTGGCTTTAAGATTAGAACATCAACACCAGGCATCTGGAGTTCAGTTCTCCCAGGCTTTTGATAAACAGGCAATATAACCTCTCTCTCACTTTGGGGACTCTGCAGGGATTCTTACTTGAAGTTCTCTAAAGCCCCCTCATACCTCAAACATAACTTGGCAATCAAAATATTCTTCTGGCAAGCCCAGGCAATTAACTGTGCTCTGACCCTTCTGCAGAGGGTAAATCTGTTTTACAAAAAGAAAAGGAGTACTTGTGGCAACATAGAGACTAACATTTTTTTGAGCATAAGTACTCCTTTTCTTTTTGCAGATACAGACTAACACGGCTGCTACTCTGAAATCTGTTTTACAAAGTGGACGGCAGCATCCCCTCAGTGTTTCTTTTGCTCTCTCTAGTTCAGACGAGTTGGGCACAAAGAAGCCCGAAGCCAAAGAACTTTGAAATGCTGCTTTAGGAGGGGAAGCTATTCAAAAGGAAGTGCCGACTGAAACAGGTAGTGGAAAAACTGCTTGATCTTCATTTCACACCAAGTTTCCACACGGAAACAAATTGTTTTTAAAGATTGCCCCAGTGCAAAGAAATGTCAACTTTGTGCCTATGTTCTTGAAATTCAGAGAACTCCCAGAAAGCTTAACAAATAAGCAAAACTATTGGCAAAACTATACTTTAAAGAGCTACACTGATACCAGTATTATGCAGATTAAGTATTCAGAGATACTGTATTCTGTCAAGGAACAAATTAACATCTCCATCCTGGAGTGTGCATTGATAAACGACATTAGAATGGCTCCAAAGACTCTGAATATGGATTTTTAAGGCCAGATTGCTCAAAATGGTGAGCAGCTACTCATATAAGAAGTTCCATTGACTTCAGACCACTCGCGTCAATAACTGCTGAGCAGCTGAAATAAAAAGGTTCACAATCTGGCCTTCAGAAAGACTGCAGCTGGTTTCAAATGCTTCAAAAATTATATAGAGTCATGTTTATATGATAGAGCCCAGTGGTTCCAAAGAGTCCTGTGGCCTTCCAAGGAAAGGGGGGAGGGTCCTAACTTTGTAAATTTCTTTGGGATTGTTTTGAATAAAAAGCAGTGAAATGCAACTTATTGTTACTGCCACAAATGGCAAGGGCTCAGGTTTGCCTCTCAACCAAAAGATGCACAAAGACTACATGGAAATAACATTTAGATATTGGATTAGCCTATAAACACTACAGAATCTAAAGTCAACACTGAAATACTGTACTTCACTAAGACTATTTTGCCTGCAGTCCATGGAGGAGAGTTTATTCCTTATTCTTGGGCCCTCTGAGATACTGACTTGAGCAAAGGACACAGCATCAGCTTCGATTCTTAGCCATTAGTGGCTTAAGCCTGACTCAAAACCATTTGAACATGGATTTTAGCATGCAAAACTCTGCTTTAATGTGAAATGCAATCCCTGTCTACTGCATTTACTTAGAAAAGTCAAAGGCTATTAAGACTCATGTGTAAAACTTTTTCTTTTGCAGTGAGTTACTGCAGGACAGAAGGGGTCTAAAACGACTGCATGTATGCATATGGCAAGTGAGGAAAATAGACTGTTTCCTTCAGTGCCCCTTAATGCAATTATTCAAGTATTAATTCTGCAACACCTGTAGTGCATTCAATTGTCAGAAATAAAAAAATGCAGTAGTTTGTGATGTCAAAGTTATAAGTGATGGGCTATTCTTTCAAAAGTTCTACTACTCTGCTCTCTTTATTTCACCACCTCTTTCCTAGTAGGACAAACCCCGCAACTTCTCCATGCATGCAGAGAAGGCAGAGGTTTTGCCATAATGGAAAACTCCTCTGGAATATAACACGTTTCCGCAAAAATTACTCTAAAAAGCAATAGAATTTAATGGAGGAGAGACTTTTTTTTTTTTAACACTATCCTATAAACTTATATTGCCTGGATATAATTCTCTATTACATTCTATATGTTGGTACAAAACATTCATACAGAATAAATAATATTTTCTATTAAATTGCATAGGAGTTTTCTACAAGGTCAGGGAGCCTATTCAGAGGGCCTGCATTCTCTGAATTCCTTGGACCCTAGTTCTACAGGTCTTCCCATGAGTATCCATCCAGTATGATGTGGGGATCAAGTCAGGGACAGGTTGGGAGGGGAAGTGGAGGAAGGGAAAGTGGCTCCACCACGGTGTGGATGCATGGGCTATGCCCCCAGGGCTACCATATTATCCCTTAGTTTTTCAATGTTTATTCTGAAGTAGAGACATGTTTTCAGATTAACCCTGTGTTACATGGCAAATGGATCCACATGGCATGTTGTAAACAAGGCAGGAATTAACACGCTCTCACAATGGAAGAACTGGCTGCACGACTGGGAGCTGAAACAATAAATGTTGCATATGGCTGAAATCTATGAAAGCTATGGTGAAACATTACATTATGGTGAGGTCAGAATATTCACTTTATCCTGTGCTGACAGATCATCAGGGAAGGGTCAACGGGACTCTCTTGCCCTCTATCCACACGGGAGACCCTAATCCCATCTACTTCTAAACCGTCTCTGTCTTCACAGAATCTTTTGGGTGCCTTCATTGCATTTAATAGCATCCCTCCCTGCTAACAAGAAGATCAGATAATGGTTATGGAAGTTACATATGTACATACAAAGACTCAAGAAAAAGAATAGTTTGTATCTTCATTATTACTGATTATTTGATTACTGTATTGCCCAGGAGCCCTATTTATGGACCTGGCCCTCATTGTGCTAGGTGCTGTCCAAACACACCTGTCCTCAGGCACCCAAGACAACCCATTCACCACACCTCACATGGGTCTTCAGTGAGATAACCCAACTGCATGCTTTCTCTTGATAAATTTTGTTAGTGTATAGGGAGATATTGACCAGTTGTAAATTACTGCTTTTTGAAACTTTATTGCTACTTTTTCTAACATCCTTTCCTTCCTCAAAAAAGAGGATTGACAATTCTTCCCTAATAAATTGAAAGAAAGGCAGAATATACAGCATCCCATATGAAGCCACGAATGTCTCATGGATACTGTTGGTTCAGTTTATAGTTGCTGTGGTTGTGATGCTTTTCAGAAATAAGCTGCTTTTAACAATTACAATACATAAATAAATTTTAATATGAAAAAGGGGGACTGGAAAGCACAAGAGATTGTTAATGAGCTGTAGAGTCTTTCATCTCTAGGTAGCTAGTTCAAATCCAGCCCACGTAGGTTGTGAGCAGACATTGTTGTTCATTAGATGTTCTGTGGCTTACACTAAATCAGTTTTGTGGTTTCAGTTCAGTTTCCAGTGGGCCAGATATCCGCATTACAAAAACCACTACCACAACTGGTAGTTTCAGTAGAGAAGGCAGACATTAAATTGATGTGGAGGATTAATTATCTTCTCAAGATGTGCTCCAACCAAATCAGGGTTGTGGCATATTGATGGAGCAGCATTAAGAACCTTACACTGCCGTTACTTAAGCTGTATGTTCTGCTTCTAAACACAGGCTGTTTGTCTGTCTGTCACATTTCACAAGCCCTAAATTATACTATAAAAACAAAATGACAAAATAAAAAGGATGGTCCATCACAGAGAATAGTTCCATTGCTCTGGCTGTATTCTGAAGCCTTGTCTCCACTACAAAATGTATTAATTATTGATAATGGGCATTAGCAACAAACGCAGCTGAACCAGGGTTAAATGAAAACATTTAAGTCTTTTTCAGCACCAGTTCAGTTGCCTCCATTGATGACACCGGTTGTCAGCAGCGGGTACATTTCCTTCTGTAGACAAGGCAATGCAGAACTATGTTAAAGTGAAATAATCCTTTGCTGCTGAATAAGGGTAGTATTTGATAGCCCATGTGTAAATCCTCAGCTAACTATCTGAAGTTCTGCTCACTCTGAAGAATCAAGAGCAAAAAGGAATATTTTCCTCTGGAGCTCAGGAAAAGCTATTGAAAAGGCTACCTCTTTAAAACACATTTTCCTGAAATTCAGAACTGCGTCATTGGAAACAATGCTTCTCTCACACTTGACAAAGCATTTAGATAAGAAGATGGGTGTTTATAGGCCTGTGGTTTCATTCATGTACAAGTTACCACTACATTTGGATTTTTATTTTCTATATTGACATGGTACGGCAATTCAGTCTGGAATCAGAGTAATTCACAGGAAGTTATTTCACTACGGGGAGTTGTTAGGATAACTAATTCAGACTGGTACTGAATTAGCAGCAGACAATGTGTACTTAAGAGTCTGGAAGGTTGAAAAACTATCTTATTTGAAAAACACATTTCAAACAGGTCTGTAAATTCAACAGGCAATATCAATAGTAGATAGCCTGTTCTGTAATTGACTACATGCATTTCATGATTAATAGTGGTTTTGATGAAACAATGAGATATATAAATCCAATGACTGAATTACTGCAGTCCGCTTCCTGACAAACAAGGACTGTGAATACACATTTGGAGGAAACCTATCAAATTCCTCAAATGCTATCTCGAGTATCAACCATTTTTTTTCTTTAATTGACCACTCAAAAGTCAAGCTGTGTCTGGAAAGAGAATAGGTAGGGTCAGGAGATGACTCTCAAGTGAGCCATATGGCTGGAAATCTGTCTGTCCCAAGGGGTTACATACAGCATCTTAATAAAACATTCCAGCAAGATTACAACACTGGGTTAGTAAAGGATGAAAATATTGTGTGCTATAATCAGACATATATTTCTTCTTGCTTCATAACAATAATCTTCTTGGACCATACCTTGTAAATGATTGCATTATTTATTTTTGCCAAACCTCCTTGTAGTGATCTCTCCCACTCCATTGGGGAGGGTGGTCGTTCTGCCCCATTTACATTAGGCAGTAATCCTTGGGCTCAGGTCAACTGAGCCATAAGTAGTCTATAGTTCTAGGCCCATCTAACAGAGGCAAACAAACAACAATAGTCTGGTGCTCTTGCCTCCACCCTTGAGTGGGGCAGCGCACTGAGTAGCCTTTAGCTCAGGGGTCAGCAACCTTTCAGAAGTGGTGTGCCGAGTCTTCATTTATTCACTCTAATTTAAGGTTTTGCGTGCCAGTAATACATTTTAATGTTTTTAGAAAGTCTCTTTCTAAAAGTCTATAATATATAACTAAACTATTGTTATATATAAAGTAAATAAGGTTTTAAAAATGTTTAAGAAACTTCATTTAAAATTAAATTAAAAAGCAGAGCCCTCCAGACTGGTGGCCAGGACCCAGGCAGTGTGAGTGCCACTGAAAATCAGCTCTCGTGCTGCCTTTGGGGCTGACAGTAACTAACAGTCTGGGGCCCTTGCCCTTAGGGAAGGGCCGAGCTGGGAGCAGGCTTTAGCCTAAGCTTGTAGGCTAAGGCAGCCAGCAAACACACACAGTCTCAGGGTCCAGGAAGGGGTGAGCACCCATACAATCTAGGGCTCAGGAAGGGGGAAGCACCCACCAAGTCTAGCATCCTAGCTTGACGGATGGTAGCTCCACAAAGGCCTCCTGGCCTATGGTGGGGGTTTGGCCACCCCAGGGGTGGGATGGCATGGGTAAGAGGAATGCAAGGCCCTCCCAACTCCACTGCATCCCAGCCCAGGACCCTAACAGCAGCGGAGTGGTTCGCCACTGGTCAGTGGGGATCCAGCCGCAACACGCTGACCTGGAAGCAGCCAGCCACGTAGCCAGACCTTGGACTACTTCTTACCTCCTGTGGTTTGGTACCGCTGGAATCCACAGGTCCTCTGGGTACACAACAGACAGTAGTCCTGACAATTCCTCTTCTGGGTCCATCTCCTTCAGGGACAGGGTATGAACTCGGCTCGCAGGTGCTGCGGCAATGTCCATCTCCTTCCCTGGCTCCCGCGCAACTGAGCTGCAGAGCCCTCTCTTTATGTTTCCTGTCCCATTCCGGTACTTCCGGCGAGAGGGGGAGGGGCAGGTTTGGCTCCACCCACCGGAGCAGTGTAGTGATCCCTCGCTCTTCAGTCCAGAGGGAGGCCACTCTGCCTCGCTACACTCCTAAATAAGTACTTTTGATGATATAATGTTATTTAGTGTAATATAACCGTGTGATCGGTCAGTTGGAGATACAAAAGGGCCATCTATCTATAGAATTTAGAATTAAGCAGACAGAACAAGTCTGATGAAGCCAAAAGTAATGGTGTGGGGTGTTGGGCTTTTGATCGCAAGCAAAATTTTGGAATGTCCAAATGTGTCAAACCAGGCAAGGGCAGAGGGAGGACAGAGAGGCCAATTTGGAATTTGTATCAGTTGCCCTAGAGATGTAGGACTACATAGGTTCACTCTTGGTGGTGCAGGCAAGTACAAACTACAAATCTGTGCATTGGCTCCTGTATAACTGTGTGGGGGGGCATTCCTAGGGAGGGCTAGTATTGGTCTTGCCACCTGCATACCCTTTGGAAACTGTCAAATCTTTCTGTGGCACCATAGGAACCTCACTAGTGGAGGCTGTGACATCATGCTGGATCGGCACATGCCTTGGTCGTGCCCCTCCCCTAACCAGCCCAGATCCATTGAGGATCCCTGGCAAAGAGGAAGTTGTGACTGATCTCTACTGTAACCTCCGACCATTTTTTGAACTCCCTGTGCCTGGGGCTACGATAAGAGAAGTGGGCTTTACCTGAACCGATCCTATACACCAAAGAAAGGTCACATTTCCCACTTTCCAGAAACCATATTGTTAGCTTATTCTGCATGAGATGCAGGGCAACAGAAATGAAACCAAGTAACAGTGCAACACTGGAAAGGATTCACAGCTCCACTCGAATGCACTTGGTGGGTGGTCCAGTAGGCAGCCAGAGGCGACTCTCTGATCCCAAAACACTTGGTATGAGAGAGTGCTGCAGGGGAGCAGCTATTATTTACACCATTGGTGTAAAGTCCTTGAGGGAAGTTACTGGGGGTGTAGCAGAGCTCTAATGCACCAGCCAGGGAAGCTTGCTAGGTGAGAGGGGGAAGTAAGTGACACGTTTAAAGAGGTGGTTTTACTTCCCCCACAAGAGCAAGAGGGGGAAGCCTGGGAAGAATTGTGACTCCACATCATAATTCTTCCCTGGGGAAGAGCCTCTTACTCAGCGTTCAGAGTAGCAGCCGTGTTAGTCTGTATCCACAAAAAGAAAAGGAGTACTTGTGGCACCTTAGAGACTAACAAATTTATTTGAGCATAAGCTTTTGTGAGTTACAGCTCACTTCATCGGATGCATTTAGTGGAAAATACAGTGGGGAGATTTATATACACAGAGAACATGAAACAATGGTTGTTACCATACACACTGTTACGAGAGTGATCAGGTAATGTGAGCTATTACCAGCAGGAGAGTGGGGGGATGGGGGGGACATTTTGTAGTGATAATCAGGGTGGGCCATTTCCAGCAGTTGACAAGAATGTCTGAGGAACAGTTGGGGGCAGGGAATAAACATGGGGAAATAGTTTTACTTTGTGTAATGACCCATCCACTCCCAGTCTCTATTCAAGCCTAAATTAATTGTATCCAGTTTGCAAATTAATTCCAATTCACCAGTCTCTCGTTGGAGTCTGTTTTTGAAGTTTGTTTTTTTTTTTGTTTTTTGTTTTTTTTGAAGAATTGCCACTTTTAGGTCTGTAATTGAGTGACCAAAGAGACAGAAGTGTTCTCCGACTGGTTTTTGAATGCGTTGGAGAGTTTTTGTTGCTATCAAGCGTTCTTACAACTACAATACCCACCTGCTGAAGTGAAGAAACAGATTGACAGAGCCAGAAGAGTACCCAGAAGTCACCTACTACAGGACAGGCCCAACAAAGGAAATAACAGAACGCCACTAGCTGTCACCTTCAGCCTCCAACTAAAACCTCTCCAACGCATCATCAAGGATCTACAACCTATCCTGTAGGACGACCCATCACTCTCACAGATCTTGGGAGACAGGCCAGTCCTTGCTTACAGACAGCCCCCCAACCTGAAGCAAATACTCACAAGCAACCACACACCACACAGCAGAACCACTAACCCAGGAACCTATCCTTGCAACAAAGCCCATTGCCAACTGTGTCCACATATCTATTGAGGGGACACCATCATAGGGCCTAATCACATCAGCCACACTATCAGAGGCTCGTTCACCTGCATATCTACCAATGTGATATATGCCATCATGTGCCAGCAATGCCCCTCTGCCATGTACATTGGCCAAACTGGACAGTCTCTACGTAAAAGAATAAATGGGCACAAATCAGACATCAAGAATTATAACATTCAAAAACCAGTCAGAGAACACTTCAATCTCTCTGGTCACTCGATTACAGACCTGAGGGTGCCTATCCTTCAACAAAAAAACTTCAAAAACAGACTCCAAGGAGAGACTGCTGAATTGGAATTAATTTGCAAACTGGATACAATTAACTTAGGCTTGAATAGACGCTGGGAGTGGATGGGTCATTATACAAAGTAAAACTATTTCCCCATGTTTATTTCCCTCCCCCCCCCACTGTTCCTCAGACGTTCTTGTCAACTGCTGAAAATGGCCCACCTTGATCACCACTACAAAAGGTTTCCCCCCCATCCCCCGCTGGTAATAGCTCACCTTACCTGATCACTCTCATTACAGTGTATATGGTAACACCCATTGTTTCACATTCTCTGTGTATATAAATCTCCCCACTGTATTTTCCTCTGAATGCATCCGATGAAGTGAGCTGTAACTCACAAAAGCTTATGCTCAAATAAATTTGTTAGTCTCTAAGGTGCCACAAGTACTCCTTTTCTTTTTACTCAGGGTTGAGCTTAAAACTTCAATATAGCCCTACATGAAGATGGCAGGTTTGTGTTTTTTGTGGCTGTGCTTCCAGTGGCAACAACTCATGTCTGGATCAAAAGTATCTACTTAATCAGTAGCAGTTAACAAATAAACCAATTTACCTGAATGCTTTTAGTACCAAAGGTAATTGTTAAGGGTGAGAAGGCTTTTTTATGGCTGCAATTACAATGATTAGGTGGATTTTTCAACCTGCCTCTGTATCTTTTGCCAACCTATAACAGAGGAAAAGAAATTTGGGTATTGCCCAATGTATGACCCTGATATGTGTTTCCTGTGTGCTTTGTCCAGCACAATAATCATTACATGCTGTAATTAAATCAGTTTTCCTCACTACTCTCATCTCATTATAGGAAAGAAAGAAAGAAAGAATAGATGATGGAGTAGAATTGAAAGGCAATAACCTGCAGGCCGAAGATTTTCAAAAGTGACTAGTGATTTTGGATACCCAACACGAGAGACCTAAAAAGGCCTGATTTTCAGAAAGTACTCAACACCCATCCTCCGAAAAGATTGGCCTAATTCTTTTTCTGCATTGAGTCTATTTCAGTGATTCTCATGCTTCCATACTGGGACCACCATCCCCTTTTAGCAAGCTGAGCAGGGCACTGTGGTCATGACCCTCTGGCTGAGACCTATGTCACTGCTACCCTCCCTTAGCTAGAGTGAAATCTGATGGGTTTGGGGAGCTGACACAAGGCCACTTAAGCCTCACAGTAAGACTTTGCTGGGGCTGGGGTGGGGAGGGAAGAGTGCTGCACTTACCATATTCCATGAGGGGAGTTCTCATTGCTGGCTTTGAACATAGAACATGTTTGGTGATGAGCCACAAGAAGAATGACTCCCCAGATTCAGTGCCCCAATTCCTTGTGTGAATGAGTGTGGCTGCTGTTCCATCCTGTGAGACTGTGTTGCAGCCACTCTGTTCACGGGCTGCAGGGATGAATTCATTCCCCACACCCTCCTTAATGTCCCGAGTCACTAGGTTTGTGGGGGCTGAATTTCACTCCTTCTGAATAGCTCACTATATTAACACTCACATTAGAAATGCTGTACACCTGCACATGGTTCTATGTACGTATGTAAATTACCATGTACAACAAGCTACTAGTTTTATCCCATTGTATATAAACAGGCAATTGTTCTCTACCTATTAATTTGATTCTGTTCATTAATGTCTTTAGTTTACTTGTATTCTACATAAAAGCTCTTACACAAATCTGTGAATTGGGGTACGGGGTAAACGTACAATTTATAAAAACTACATCCCTAGGAAAGACTTTCTGCTTTTTCTACAGTGCACTCTATGAATCAAAAAGGATGGTGCTCAGTTCTGTGCCATTGAAACAAATGGGTGTTTTGCCATGGACTTCAAAGGTAAGGTAGGGCTTATCACACCTACATGAACTCTAGCACAATATGGTAAACATAACCCACATAACAAGTAAAATGACATTTTGTACATTGCAATCACAGCAGTAAGTCTTTTTATTTTTGCCTCCATCTTCCTCGATTACACAGATTCCCCCTCTAAGCTTCAGCTGAAAGCAGAAGTCTTTCCCAATGCATTTTTTTAAGTGAAGCATTGGATCACAAAGTCAAACTGATCATGACTTGGGGGGGAAAACAGAAGTTGCGTCTACACCTGCAAGCTAGTCATCTTTTAATCCAAGTAGTTGTTTTGTGTTTGGTTTTTTTGAGGGAGACAAATGAAACCACTGTCTTCTACAATTTTTCCAAATAGTATATGTTAGAGATAAAAGAAATAATGACTTGGAGAGTAGCTACTCAGAATGCATTTTTAACTATGGAAAGCTGTCATTAATTCCTGACTGCTGTCAGAAGAGATGTTCTTTTTGAAAACGACTATATTTAAGGGAACTCTAGTTTTTTCAAGTGTTTCTAGCAGCATGGCATCTAATAGAACCCCACCCCACCAGATTGGAAAGACTGAGGAGTCTGAGAGAAAGCCAGGAAATAATTCCGGTCTAGATATCTTAAATTACAATAGGACCTCACTAACTCGCACTAGTGCCTGGGAGAGCTTTGCATTGCCGCTATGGTTGCTTTAAGCCAGCAAAGGCCACTTTTTTCAGTAATGATTTGGCTGCTCTGAGTCCCGGGGCTGTAGGTCCTGGGACTGTTCTATGCTGACCTGGACCCTCCAAGGGACTACTGCAGCAGTCAGAAATTGCCTAGAGATAGAGATGCCCCAGCCACGTCCCAATTCCCTTGGCCACATCACCAGTGCCAGATTTCAGCAGGGGCAGCGACATGGGATTCACTATAGCAACTCTGTGCCACCCAAGGATTCCTCAGTCAGGAATATTCAAGAGGGTGGTTAAATCAGCTTTCCATCGAAATGGAACACAACATCAAGAGTGGCTTTAAGATTTAGCCATTTATCTTGCTATTGAGGACATAGGGTTTGTTTGCTGCAGGTTGGGATTAATTTTAATTGTCAGAAGAACCCTAAAACACAATGCTTGCCTATACGATCTAACACTAGCCAGGGCTAGTCACTTTTATGAGCCTATAAAACTCACTGCTGTCAACAACAACAAACTATATGATTATTTAAGTCCTGCTGTCAAGGTTCCTTCCCCACTCTCAACTCTAGGTACAGATGTGGAGACCTGCATGAAAGACCGCTTAAGCTTATTTTTACCATTTTAGGTTAAAAGCTGCCACCACCAAAGTGTTACACAAAGAACAGGGGAAGTGCCCACTTGGAAATGTCTCCCCCCAAAATATCTCCCCAAGCCCTACACCCCCTTTCCTGGGGAAGGCTTGATAAAAATCCTCACCAATTTGCATAGGTGAACACAGACCCAAACCCTTGGATCTTAAGAACAATGAAAAAGCAATCAGGTTCTTAAAAGAAGAATTTTAATTAAAGAAAAAGTAAAAGAATCACCCCTGTAAAATCAGGATGGTAAATACCTTACAGGGTAATCAGATTCAAAACAGAGAATCTCTCTAGCCAAAACCTTAAGTTACAAAAAGACACAAAAACAGGAATATACATCCCATTCAGCACAACTTATTTTATCAGCCATTTAAACAAAACAGAATTTAACACATATCAAACTAGATTGCTTACTGACTCTTTACAGGAGTTCTGACCTGCATTCCTGCTCTGGTCCCGGCAAAAGCATCACACAGACAGAGAGAACCTTTGTTTCTCTCCCCCCATCCCCCAGCTTTGAAAGTATCTTGTCTTCTCATTGGTCATTTTGGTCAGGTGCCAGCGAGGTTATCTTAGCTTCTTAACCCTTTACAGGTGAAAGGGTTTTTCCTCTGGCCAGGAGGGATTTAAAGTTGTTTACCCTTCCCTTTATATTTATGACACCTGCTAAATTAGCATCCCTTGCTTTTAAGAAAATCAGCTGCACAATTCTATAATTATCAGAAGACTGAACCCCTTCTGTATACTCTTGCTGATTCCTATTTGGGTGTATAAATGAAGCTCAGAATGAGTGGCATGCTTGGCTATAGGCAACACCTTTCAGATGTTTTCTAGAACTGTTTGATTGCTGTTGTATGGGGAAAACATACAATACATAACAAGAATGTCTGCACAAAAGATTGTTTTTGCTTTCCCTACAGTGCACATAGGGCTTACATAGGGCCAAAGGTAACTCTCAATTATATAGGGTTGCTTTTATAAGGTAATTCAAAAACAGTCATGTCAGCTTGCTATAAATGGATTTTTCCTGGAGCTGACAAGTAACTAAATCTCTCTTTCTCCTTCTCTCTTTAAGATTAAGGTCCATCCCATACTTTCCCTCAGCACAAGGAATCTGCTCATCTTGATTCCATGGCAATCTCAAGGCGCAGCTAGTCAGTGCTGCTATACCATAACTTCTAATAGTTTTAGTTTCTCAGATGAATGTTACTGTTTCAGAAGCACTTGGCCAATCATTTTAAAGCTAAGCAGTTAGTTCTGACAAGATAGGCTGCAAGTGAGAAGTCTGGGCTAAAAACAAAAGATCAGAAAGGATTGTCTCTACTTCAGGAGCCAACTGGATTAAACTGGAGTCCTCAAAATGTTGAAATAAAGCTATAACACCTTGCACAGCCTTCCCCCCTGCAGTCATTGTGTCCAAAACTTATCATTAAGATGCTTGGGATCTGGGGTTTACAGTTTTATTGTTTTGACGTATTTAAAGAACACATTACAAAGCAAGGATAACAGGAAACAAGGGAAAAATCAGTGGACACATTTAAAAAAAGGAAATAACTCAAAACACCCAGTATTTTGTTACATTGTTTTTGTGAACACAATGTTTACATAGCGAAACATGGACAATAGAGCACCAATACTGACAAGCTCCTGGCCTCAGGGTCTCCTTAAGCATACTAGGCAAGATTCTCTGCTTTATCTTGAAAAAGCTGGGTGCAGCAGAACAGAAGACCAATCTATCCCCCATTACCATAGTACCTGAGCATCTCACAATCCTTAATCCATTTGTCCACCCAATACCCCTCTAAGGCAGGGTTACTTGACCTTTTAATGATAGCCCCTTCATGATGTTAGACCAGAATATACAGCTATATGCCACCTGCTGCCCCACTGCTCCTGCATCTGTCATTCCTTTTCATCTTTGTGTTGCAGGGGATCCAATATGCTTTAAAAGTTATTCAAATCAAACTAATCAAATCCCTGGATCTAAAACTTTGCCTGTGGTTTTTGATTTGACACTGAATCCAAAAAACTGGAAGGGGGTTATTTTCTCGATCCAGTTTGCATGCAGCCTACATTAGCAGAGCTCTTGTGAGAATAGCAGATCGGATCATTTTGATTATTCAAGACGCTTACTGCACATACTTAACAGGTACTGCTGTAGCTAGGCACACTTTACACAGCTTGAAGATGGGTTTAGTCATGTTTCCCAAAGTAGATTGATCACATGCTATAGTTATAGAATTAGGCCTTGATTCACCTCTCGCTTGCACTATTGTAAAACAGAAGTAATTCCAGTGAAAACAGGGCTATATTGGTGTAAGTGAGAGCAGAATCAGGCTGTAAAAGCAGAAAGTGAACTGGACAGTGTGTCAATATTCAGTATTTCACATTCAATGGAATAATGCCTTTGTAAAGAGGTACATCTTGCATTATGCATCTCTTTCTAAAACTGGCCATTTTGAGCTGAAATCCCATGAGGCCAGCTCATGAGATTTCAGCACCATCGAATCTGAACCCAGACCCTAGCTCTGGTTCAGCCTCAGACTGACACCACTGGCTTAACTGAGCCTGAAAGGCAGATTTTAGCTCTATGTATACATATGCATAAATCACAGACCAATCTTTGTTGCAGTGCCACAGCCACAGGTTAGTCACTTAGAGCCCTGAAGTCCATTTCCAGTCAGCTTGCTGTTTGAGCAGCCTGTATTCACTTGCTCCCAAAGCATCTAGCAGTCTTGTTACAGTACCACCTCAGAGTCATCACACTGACAGTTCCTCCCAGTCTAATCATAGTCAAGTTACACTCTACATAATGCTCTTGGGGTTACATCCCTATCAATCTCCTTCGTTGTTCAAAATTCCCTGAAGAGTTTCTTCCTCTACAGAAAATACAATGAAGGAAGGAAGAAGAGGGAAGTAATTTAGAGACTACATGTATTTTGCTAGGGAAAATTAACAAGATGTGAGGGATTTTGTTCAGTGGGTATCCATATGAGTTGCTTCTGTTATGAAGAGAGCCGAAATGAAAAACCCTGGTAGACAAACAAATTGGAGGGAAATAAATGGATGTGCTAGTAGTGAATGACAGCATATTTCAGGTCTCCTAAATATATCTGATGGTACTAAACTGAATGTTGTCTCCAGTCAAGATATTGCAAATATCGGCTTCATTACGCATTTGTGAAAACTACCTTGGCAATGGTTGTATGTTTTTCATCTTTTAAAACTGCAAACCAGAACTCTGCAAAATTCAAACATTTAGTCTTCCTGAATTTTGCACAAAAGTATCTGTCATCCGCAGTGTTCACTTTCACAGTTCCTCAGGATTTAAGGCTGAAAAGAGCCACTAAGGTCATCTAGTTTGTCCTCTAATATCATAGACTCATAGGACTGGAAGGGACCTCAAGAGATCATCTAGTTCAGTCCCCTGCACTCACGGCAGGACTAAATATTATCTAGATCATCCCTGACAGGTGTTTGTCTAACCTGCTCTTAAAAATCTCCAATGATAGAGACTCCACAACCTCCCTAGGCAATTTATTCCAGTGCTTAACCACCCTGACAGTTAGGAAGTTTTTCCTAATGTCCAACCAAAACTGCCAGTGCTGCAATTTAAGCCCGTTGCTTCTTGTCCTATCCACTGAGGTTAATGAGAACAATTTTTTCTCCCTCCTCCTTGGAGCAACCTTTTATGTACTTGAAAACTGTTATGTCCCCTCTCAGCCTTCTCTTCTCGAGACTAAACAAACCCAATTTTTTCAATATTCTTTCATAAGTCATGTTTTCTAGACTTTTAATCATTTTTGTTGTTCTTCTCTGGACTTTCTCTAATTTGTCCACAACTTTCCTGAAATCTGGTGCCCAGAACTGGACACAATACTCCAGCTGAGGCCTAATCAGTGCGGAGTAGAGCAGAAAATTACTTCTCATGTCTTGCTTACACACTTCTGCTAATATATTCCAGAATGTTTTGCTTTTTTTTTTTGGTTATACTGTTGACTCATATATAGCTTGTGACCCACTATGACCCCCAGAAAGCATGGGCTTTAAGTGCCTGATCCAAAAGACACAGCTCTATTACATCAAAGCTAGTAGCAGACATAAACCTCCAAGATCCAGCCACTACAGGGGGACAACCGCACTGTATAAGCATGGGTTATAGAACTATAGAATTTCATTCCACTTTATGGATCATCAGTACAATTGTGGTCTTAGAAGCATCTTACAGAATGCAGGGGTGTCACCTGCTCCCTGGTAAACAAGGCATTAACTTCAGCTTCTCCCTCCCCTTGCACAGGTGCTCAGGGAAGGGCTATCAAAGGCTGCTTGGCAGATAAATGGGGAGAGTCCCTAAGGGAAGGCTGAGCTCCATTGCTCAGGGGTCAAAGCAGTGGGTTAAAGCCCCAAGCTGGGATGTTTGCTGCTTTTTCTTACTCGGTTGGCTCATATTTGTTTTGTTATAAACAGTGTCCTTTGAAGACAGACCATCTTGAATTGCAAATGTGCTTTCCACAACTCTGCTAAGTCATTTCACCAGGTTACAAGTCTAAGCCTGCAAAGCTCACTTTTGCAGTAATGAAAGTAATGGGCATATACACATGAGTCAAGCATCGGGTGCTTATTTCTGATTCTACATGCTTTATTGTTCCTTAAGATGTACAAAGCAGAAAATAAGTCTGATTCTGATCTCTCTTCAGTTTAACACTGGTACCATTTCACGAAATTCAGTATTTTCCGCTGGGGGAAGTGAAAGCAGAAAGAGACCTGTAGCTCTGTTTTCAGATACCAAGCTGAGTTTGCCCTTGTGGTAGCTAGACATATGTTGGTTTTGAATGTACACTGAGCAGATTCAATATAGAAATCACTGAAGGAGAATAAATATGAATGACAATTTCCTTACTATAATCGCTCTTTAAGGAGAGGTTATTCTTAATTTTTAAAATGAAAAACCAATTCTCACACTAGGACAGAGAGATTCAGGCAAAGAATGTGGGAAATGGATATAGCAGCATCTCTCAGTAGCAAAAGATTTTATCTTTTATGCAAAAGATTTCTTATATATATTATATATATTCCTTATTTCTCCAGTTGCCTTTCCATTGCTTTTACTCACCATATGGTGAGTAAAAGCAACGGAAAGGCAACTGGAGAAATAAGGAATGGCTGATGGACTGCAACATTGCTGCTGTTTGCGCATGTAATCCACCAACAGTTGACAGCTATTAAAGTCGTCCTGATGTTTGAGAGAGTCATTTCCAATTGCTGTACATGTAAAAGCTTTCATGGGAAATATATTGTATCACTCCAAGAGTTCTGCTATTTCAAGTTCTCAGTTGAACTTCTGCTTTACACAAATGAACCAGACAGACTGAGAAAGGGAAAGCTGAGCTGTTGTGACACCTTATATTTAAACCTTGATCTGAGGTCTCTCATGCCCTACAAATGTCAGATTTTTTCTTACTAATGCCATTGAAAGAGTTCTATAACATGACTCTCTCATTTTAAGTTATTTGACGTCATTACTTTCTCTCCAAAATCATTTCAGGACATTTGCAAATTCTGTAAGGAGAGAGGCACATATCGAAGTACAGAAATAAGCAAATAACAGGCCCACATGAGCAAGTTATGTATCCGTCTTGTTCATCAGGCATTTGGAAATCTTGAAAAATGGGTGTGACAAATATAACAATTTTCCGCAATATCTTTGAGACATCTTAGTTTGTTGAATTTATGTATCATTCTGGGCCAACCTAGATTGTACATAATTCCACGTGGGTGGATGAGCACAGCTCCTCCAGGAATTAAGAACAAGGTGTGTGTGTGTGTGTGTGTGTGTGTGTGTGTACACCTTCAGAGAAGTACCACCACCTGGAGAGGCTCACATACGCTAGTTCAAACTGGATTCCACAGACACCAACAGACAAAGAACGGACTTCTGGATAAATAATTTAAACTCAGGCTAATTCTGGTCGTTCTTTCTGATTCAACAGATAGACAGGCCCTTCTGTCTAATGGGAGCCCCAGTCCTTTCTGGGAAGTAGTGGAGGACTTTGGCCTACCGAGTCTCCATCAGGGTGATGGGTGACCTCTGGTATAGGAACTTTCATTGTTTTTATATATTCTTTCTGTAATGTTTTCACTTTAAGAATAAATATGCTTTTATGAAGAGCTGTGTGATAACTTGTGGCTGCTGGGAATTACAGATATTCATAGCCTTTGAAGAGAAAGCCAAGGGCAGAGGCTAGCTTGCTTATGCAGTCTGGGAATATCACAATGTAGGCAGGGAACAGTGCAGCCTGGAAAAACTCCTGTCAGGAGATAGTGAGATACGGTTCTCTGCCCAAAAGAGGTGACTGCTGAGGAGCTGGGAGTCCAGAGTGGTCCTTGATAGACCACTAGGGAGAAATACCGGTGCAATTGCCCTGAACTGTGACAATAAAGTATATAAGTTAGACCACCATTCAGACATGCTGGATCTGGATTGCATTAATGAAAACTCATTCTAGAAACACAATGGACAACTGGGTCCTATCATAGGCTTCTCTACTAATTTATATGCAACTTAAGGCACTTGTGAAATGCAGTTATGGTCAGTAAAGAGATTGTGTATTATTTAGAATTTTATCTGCTTACTTATGGGCTAAAATACATTTTTGACATTCTTTAATCCATTTAGCCCTCAAGAGCCAAAACAAATTGAGGAGTGAGTTGGATTGTACTCTGGCACAAGCATCAACATAATTGTTAACTAAGTTTCAATTCTTCGTCTTCTTCAACTGTCATCTCTGATTTGACAACTGTTGACTGTTGCATCTTTCACAGTTGAAAAGGGAGTTGTAAAACTTTCACTCTCCTTTGGATACCAGTCCATCTGGTAATGTTTCCCCACTTAGCTGGCTCTCTTTCTTCCTGTTCTTCAATTGCCTGTGATCTTGCCCCATAGTATGAGCACTGGAACTGAATCACTTTGTGACTGGTGAACAATGTGTCTGGAGAAAGATGTTATTGTCTTACGTAGGATCTCAAAATAATTGTGCTCTTTTAAAATTCATCCTTTATCATTGTCTCATTATTCACAGTTTTGGTTATCCAGCTACTTTTTAACATTCTTCTGTAACATCAAAACTTGAACATTCTGACCCATTTCTCAGTGACCTTTTTAAGTGTCCAGGTCTCACTTCTGTACAGGCTGGTTGACCAAATGTATCACTTCAGCAATCTAGTGCAGATGAGTAGTTTTAACTTTAGGCAACACAGAAGTGTTTGGAAGTTGTTGAGTGCCTATTTGGAAGATATATCCTTCCCTTGCTCTACTTATAGAACCTTTATGACTAGTGATGAACAAGATAGAAACAACCCAACTTGACTTTCAACTTCCAGGTTGAGTTTCCAGTGTTGGCAGTTGGAAATTGCATTTTACTGGAAAACTAAGGACATCTGATTTGGATCTCCTCAAGGCACAACAAACATGGAACCCCACAAGGACATTTTTATAGTCACTTTCAGAAAAGAATCCCATTTTCAATTGTCCAATTCTTCACTTTAGCAGAAAAACTGCTATTGAAATCTATGATTTTTTTCCATGCAAATCTATGGAAGGGAGCATATGTTCTTCTTAGTGAACATCCTGCTTATACTAGGTAATGTTTCTTACCAACATCTATAGAGGTATTAAGTAATGCATTGCATGGTAACAAAAAAACAAGGAGAAGGGCAAAAAAGGAGTAGCAGCAATGTGGTTCAATATGAACCAGATGGCACTAATGCAGAAATACTTAAATGGCAACAACCGACAGCATCAAACAATACCACGCAAACATTGACTACTCCTTCAAGAGATTGGTTGAGTGGGGATTCCCACAATTCCCCATTACAACTTTAGTAGGAGCAGTGAACAGGAGGGAGATTGTGGTACTTTCAAATCTACATAATTCCCCAAATTATGAATTGAATCAGAGAACAAAGTTTTATATGGTGTTGTCAACAGCAGCATGAGATAGTGCAGGGACTTGGAAGAAAGCAAAGTTCTGAAAACTAGAACAACTCCCTGCCCCCAGATTATGGGAGTGAAGTTGAGAGAGAAAACTTATGCAATCAAAGCTAGTGATAAGGATCAGAGGAAGAAAGGAGAAGCTGGCATGTAAAGAAAGCCAATATACCTGAGACAAACTTGAGGGTCAAATCCCCTTGAATTCTGAAGAAGATTGGGTTGAGAGGAAAACCTCACAGATTATATCATACTGGAACACTGAATCTAATCCAACATTGCTCCAAATACACACGCCAAAGTTATGATCTGGATCCAAACTCTGGCTTGGACCTATCCCTACAACATCTAATGGGTAACCTAGAGGTATAACCCCTCTCACTTTTCATCAAAAGGACATCAGTGTTGATAAATTGTCACTGGAGGGAAGAAGAATAGGATCATCAGCTTCAAGATATCATTTGAAAATATAAGTGTGACTACAAGGGACCAAACAACAGTGTAATGTGAAGCAGACCACTTGTAGTAGGGAAAACAGAGGAAATGGAACATGCATGCTGCCCTGAAAATAGGTCAAGGAAAATCATACTAACCCAAGCATAAATCTACCATACGTGACTCCTTTACATTTCACACTCATACCCAGATCCAATGGCACAGCTAATAGAAGAAACATTATAATAGAGATAACATGCAGGAACAAGGACAATATTACATGAGCAAATTAGCCACAGGAAAGTAAAAACATGGAGAAAAGTAACACAATACAGCAGAAACCATCTTATAGCCAGTATGTTAAATTTGGGACAACTCACAATCCTCATCATTATGTTAGCGAGATACCAATGTACAATAGTAGCATGTAGTGTCATATTCAAGGAAAGGGAGTTCAGTTATTGAACAAAAAGGAAGAAACCTTTAAATGCTCCTAAGCTGTTTCAAATCAAAATACAAGAGTAAGGACCAACTTGAACACACATCTCCATTGTTGTCTCCACTTTGTTTCCAGAAACATACAACTGGATTAAATGAGTGTGATAACACTTGAGTCCTTCAGATTATTTTCATAAGTGCCTGGTAAAAGCATCTGATTTATTGCAATATTTTTGCAAAATGATGGTTGGTAGTTGTTTAAAAATAAAAAGCAAAAACCCCAACTCCCAGATCCATATCCAACAGGAGTACAAAAGAAGATAGATGCTTACGTGCTGACATGTACCTGCAAAATTAGTGCAAGACTGAAAATAATTATTCTTGTATTATACAGGAGGACCTACTGGAGGTCAGGAGATCATGTTAAGAAGGTCGAGGGAGTTTTAATTACTGTGGATGTAAAGAATGTAGCTTTCTCCCTTATAGCTCGGTCCTGTCCTGGGCACGTGCCAAGTACATGACAAGAAAATACCCTGAACATCTTGGAGCCAACTTTGGTCAGTGTTCCCTCCCAACACAAACCTAGCACCCCTTTATCCACCTGGAGAGAGGCGTCAGTTCCCTGATCCCATTCTCCTGCCAGCTCCTAAAATGCAACCCCCATCTCCTGTGAGAGAAACAATCTGAACCCCACACCGAGCTGACAAACCATTCCTGACATCCCTCCAGTAGCATCAACTGATCCAGAGCCCACCCCTCTGCCATACCTTCCAAGTAGGTTGCAGAAGTCTGCTTTACGCCTCTACCAGTCTTCCTCACCAGAGAACATCACCATACATAGGACAAGCACTGCTCACAGCGAGATATAACTGCAGAAGGTTTAAAGGGATTTAAATCTCTTCATGGGGTTGCTCGTCTTGGTTATAGGAGAATAATATATACTCAACAAGTGGCAGAAAGGGAAAAAGCAAGACATCAGCATATGAGCAAATGTTAACCCTAAGGGAATGGGCATTATATGTGTTATGGCATGGTTTCTGATATTTGGGGAGGGTACACCTTCCTACTACAGATGCAGCTGCCATTGTGTCCTGATGCACCCTGGTCCAGAGGTGACACCCATACACAATACACTACCAAGGCAACCTTACTTTTGTTCTTTCTTGCTTTGTCAGTTTTTAAATACTAAATAAATGTTATTCTGACTACAGATATATGGTTGCTCTGCTTATGAACAAACCTGGCAAAGAGAACAGTAAATAATTAGAACACATGGTGAGAAACTTAGGTCTCCTCAGGATGTAAGAAATGGTCATCATCATCATCATGATGTTCCTATTACAACTCTGGCATTTAGGGCAGTGACAAATCTCCTCCACTTCTGTTTGTTTCTGGCAAGTCTTTCAGTGGTTCCCCAGCTGTGCCCCAGATTTTTCAGATCAGCTTCCACAGCTCTTCGTCATGTTGTTTTTGGATGGTCTTGTTTTCACTTGCTTTCAGGTGTCCATCTTATTGCTACTCTGATGATGGAATCAGTTTCCATCTGAAGCACATGATCGATCCATCTCCAAAGCTTCCTGGTTTGGTTTTGGTGTTGTATTTTGATGATTTCCAGACTGTATTTAAGCTCCTGAAAGTGTTCCTGGCTTTATTGATTTTGTTCCGGTTGTCCTGGCTTGTTCTACCATCCTGACTGATGGTGCTGCCCAAGTATGTGAATGTTTCTACATTGTTGAGAACATAATCCTCTATCCATACTGGTGAGGCAATATTGAAGTCATGATAACTGTCTTATTGTGGTTGATTTCCAGTCCAATTTGCTGGCTGAATGCATTGAGTAAGAAATGGTAGAGGGGCTAAAATTTCCCATAAACATTTATTGGGCTTCCCTCACTCTGCCACTCTGCAATGGCAATGCCATTGCCTGCTGTGTCAAGCCTGGGATAATGAGCCCTCCATATGCAACAGGAAATCCTCAACTGAAGCAGCAGTGTAACAAACAGGCTGTTAAATTGCCACAGTAGCGGAATACATAAATGTCAACATTACTTCGGAATGATTTATTACATCCTCAGCTATTAAAATAAATAACTATGGGTTTGCAGATGGCAACTTATGAATTATTTTTCTAATTCATAGTTTGCATTTTCAGTTAGCAAGGTTAAAACCTATGTGTTTCTATATATTTAAATCTCGGCATTTCAAAAATTATTAAGGAGCTTAGTAATAAAATGTAAGCCTTCTGCTATTTGGGATAAGTGGCCTGCATTAGGGGAAGAAGGGGTGTGATTGTATTCCTCTGGCTAAATTCAGAGTTGAGTCTAAATGAGTGTATCTAAGATTGAAGAGTGACTGATTCTCTACTGCCTTTCATCAGGTGTAATTGTTTTAATCTGTGCAATATAACACCAGATAAGGATGGTAGCATCCTAGACCCATTTTGTTCAGGCATAAATTACTACTCAACAGGCAGGCAGTGGAGAATCAGGCCCAGTGGTTCTAGTGGGGTCTAAATTCTGCAATTTACACCTTTTAAGACCGACATGGACTTCCTGCATGTAACTTGCACTTCCCCCCTTACACATCACCTCTGCACTGATTCTAAGAAGGTCTGAGTTGGTGCAGCTCAGATAGTATGATGCCAGAAGACAGGAGTGAGCCAGCAGAGGAGCTCTCTGTAAGGAGTCAGAGTAGCATTGCATGAATAACTGACTTTTCAGTTCTTTGGCAATTTTGAAAAATAATTCTTCTTGTTGGACCGAAAATATATTTTTTTGGAAATTTTTGGTGAATCTTGAAATAAAAAAAAGGTTTTGGGTAGAATGAAACTACGTTTGACCTGAAATGAATCATTTCATTTGATTTTGAGCATTTTCTAAAGTTCTGTATTTCCAAAAAATAAAATGGAAATGTCAGTACAAACAGTTCATTTGAACCAAAAAATGAAAGTATTTTTAAAACAAAAAGGTGAACAAAACATTTCAACATTCTAGACTTTTTAAAAATAAGCAATTTGGCAAAAGAGGCATGAATTCATGAAACGTTTCAGTGTCACTGTATCTTCATTTTTTGACAAAAAAGTTTCATTTAAAAAAATTAATCCAGTTCTACTTTGAAGGTGTTTGCTAAAACAGATTAAACACCATTTTAACTTGAATTTTCTTACACCTCCTCTACACCAATTTAGACATCCTTACTCCACATTAAACAACAGTAAGTAGGTGTAAATAGACTGGAGTGTTAGAGAGAGTGAGAATGCTAGTTCCTGATTCTCTCTTACACCAGTTTAAATCAAAAGCAATTCCAGTGACTTCAGTGATGATAGTTACATTGATATAAATCTGGAACCTCTCTTTTGAAATCATGGGAGGGTCTGTGAGATCAGAATCTAGCCCAGGGATTTGCCTTAAACATCACCTTTGAATTTGGCGCCTTTTCCCAAATGAATCTCCATTTGAGAGATTAATTTAAAAGTACTGCATGGCGTTTAAGACTGGCTAGAAACATTTTTAACTCAGTTCATTTCTCATACTTGGATATCATCTGGCAGCTTAGAGGATAGAGGATTTGCACAGGTTCAGAACTCATCAAGACAATTGTTCCCATAATTGTCCAAAATTCATTTAGAAATGCACACGCAATGCCAGACATATGAAACTCTAGCAGTTATTAACATTAAAGCACTGCAAAATGTGCTTTTTGGCAATCACTATCTTGTTTTAAAATAATTGACTCAAACAGCCATTTCAATGTGATTTTTTCTTGGATCAAGGTCTAAAGCAAGACTAGATGCAAATGTTTCATGTACATTAATTTACAAATATGAAATCATAAGCTCTCTCTTTTGTAAATGCTTTGCAAGTCACACAATGCCTTTCTGAATTTTTCTCTCTCTCCTCTTTTTAAAGTAACTTTATTGCTTGTGAAAGGTGTTGGACTAACAACCCTGGAACTGAAGTGCTTTTAAGCCTTATTACAAATACAGTATGGGCAATGGCCAATATGCCTCAGCTTTGATTTTCAGGGACCCCTGTGACGGATAAAAGGGCAGTGTCTTTTCCAAGCTCATTTGCTCCTTTGCCTCTCTGCAAGTACTACCAATGAGAGTGCCAAACAGTGTCTTTTAAGATACAGACAGTCATCCATTAGGATCCTGACTGAGTTCATCGGTATTCCTGTTTGGCTCTAAATAGGTCTATTTTCCTTTGAAAATCAGTGCATTTTCACTATTAAAAAATCTCTTTTTAAACACAAAAATGAGACCTATTTCAACATTTGCAACAAAATGAACAAAAATGCCCACATTTCCTCTGTGAATATTTCACATTTCTCTAGTGTGCTTCAGTACTGCTCCATACTGCATTTGAACTAATGACGAAGAAGTGAAAGGCTCTTTACTGAATTACCAGTGCCCAAAGCTCCTACACTACAGTGTTCCTTACCTTGTAAATAACAGTGGAAAAGTCATTCACTCAGCTGTCTGAAATCAGGATGGGTCAGGATAGAAGCAATAATTTTTTTCCCAGTATTATGGTTACTACTGTGTGCTCCAATAAAGGTTATAAGCAGCCACCTTCCCTAATCACATATATATGTGTGTGTGTGTATGTTTAATGAAGAGCATACACACACACTTCATTAAACATTCAGGGTTACAAAGCAATGTGCAATAACTCTAAGGCTGCTTAAAGGATGGATCTTGTTCCCAATGATTTCAATTGTTTGTGATCAGGCACTAAATAATGCTGCCTCTTCTGCATTGCCATAAGCAAAGCAAATGCATTGCACTGGACATTTCAGTCCCCTCTGCTGCAGCAAAATGCACCACAGCAACTCATTAAAGCATCCTTACTGGATTACCTCAGGTATGTTAGGTATTACTATCACCTAGATTTGTGATTCACAAAAAAAAAAGCTCTCTAGAAAAGCAAAGTATTTATTATTAATTATTATTATCACTTTCATCCTTTGTGCATATGACCCCTGGTGTTAGCAGAGATGTTCAGTAAACCATGCTAGAGCAAATAAAATTGAGTTTCCATTAGCAGATTGGAGAGAGATCCAAGTTCCTTAAGGAACAAGAGGCTTTTCTCCTAATCACACTTATCCACTTCTTCCCTCTCCTGAATGGTGAGCAAGGGGAAGATTTCCTTGCCAAGGGGTTTAAATCTTAGCTCTCTATTTAGATACACCATAGATTGTTAAGAATGGAGACAATCCATGCTGGACCACAGGTTGAAATTCTATGGTGCATCTAAATATAGATTGGAGGCTTAAATTTATCTTTCTCTGGCAGCTGAGTGAGAAGTGGCTACCAGAAGATAGACCTGGCTATAGTCTTCTGAAAACTATTCTGAGTTCCTGTAACCCTTTAAAATAAAACACACTTTCTCATATCTAGCCTAAAACCTCTCTCTTCCTCAGTTTTGCATTATGACAGACAACAATGCCATATCCCTGGAGACTGGGGGCATTTCCTAAGTCTTTATGTTATACCTTAGGGGATTTAAACCCTATAATGAAGTCACACCCTCAGTCACCATTTCTCCAAATTCTGCATGTTCAGCGTCCAATTTTCTCCTCAGAAGACAGCTCCTCTAGCCCTCAGATGAGTTTTATTGTCACCCATCCCTCACCTGGTCATAACATTATCACTGTCTTTCTTGAGGTTCATATTAGGTTGGGGCTGCTGTTAAATTATGTACATGAATGATAAGGTTCCATTTTTATATTCTGCCCAGGAATGCAAGATTTCAACTAGGTTAGGCTGATCACTCTACAGCGGCTCATGAAAAGGAAAAGGGGGAAGAGAGATTTTAGCATAACTATGCTGCAGGAGTGAGAAGATTGCTTTTGGAGAAATATGGGGTAGAGATGTAATTGGCTTTTGTAATTTGCGCAACATGTGATGTGGAGGCCAGCAGCAGGACAAAATGTTAGTGATTTGGGGGGAAAATCTAGCAAATGTGCCCTTTTCTGGAAAACCACCATAAGGACGCACAAATCAAAGCTGGAACTAAGAGGAAGCACCAAGAACGAAGTCTTGCCTGTGACATTACAGAGGCTGTCCAGTGCTATTCTGCTACTCCAGGAGGCAGCATTCCAGGGATGGAGTTGAGAAGACTACTGGGTGTGTGTAGTTCTCCTTTGCTATAGAGCCCTGCTCTACAGTGGTTCCTGGAATGGCAGTGCTTGGGCGAGGGGTGCAGGATGGGGACAAGTGTGGCACTAGTGGATCTTACTCTGGATGGATCCTTTAATTTTGGTTTCTGTGGGGTCAGGAGAGGATGCATCAGTGCCATGGATGACTCCGAGGACTGAAAGAAGCATTCCTTCCTCCTGCTTCTTGTGCATATGTTCAGCACAGAGGCAGCTACTCCAGCCACTAGTGCAGTCATTTTCAAGTACCCAGTAAACTGTTTCCCCCTGAGATGAGAGATGTTCCTGCGGATTCAGATATTTTTTAAAGTCCATTTCAGGCATATATTTTATTTATTTATATCATCACCGTTTCTTACTCATCTGAGAGAGAAGGATTTCACAAAAGAAACAACTTTAGTTGGTCATATTCTCTTTGCAGTTCCAGATCTTCAGCAAGGATTCACCTAGTTTTTCTGCTTTAAACTGGGAATTTAAAAGCTCACAATATACAGGCAGCAATCACTGATATGAAGTCATGGAAAAGTCATGCTGGGCTAGGAATGATATTAGGGATGGTGATTCACCTTGACAAGTTTAGACCAAGGCATACATTAACTTCGACTTCACTAAAAGGTCTTCTAAAGACAGACTCAGAGTTTCAGTAAGTTGCCCATCAGGATTCTGCCTTGTCCAATCTGAAGCAACTAATTGCCACTGAAGGCACACTGGCTTAACAGGACACTAAAATAGAGATAATCAGTGCAGGCGGATAAATTCAAGTGAGGACTTGGGGCTGTGTTACTATCAAAAGGGAAGCTGGTGGTTCAGAAATAACCCATGCACATATCGAAAGGGAGATGAATGCAATGGAGTTTGGCTCCGAGCGCTTCTATCAATGTGTTTAGTGGAGAGAAGTGGCAGTGGAGTCTCTCACCCTCTGATGGCAATGATAGAAAATGCCCCTATAGTAGCACCTCTAAAAAACTATGAAGAATGATATAGTTCTTGTAGAAATACAACATTGTTGTTCAACACAGTCCAGGGAAGAATACTCCAGTCACAGGAAATGTAATCAGACTTCCTTATTGTCCCCTACTGTCAGAAACAGGCTTTAGATGCACTACTTAATTCAGTCATGCCCACTTTACCTCTGTCAGATAAGAAACCAAGAGAGCTAAAGCCTGCCAATAAGCAGAATACACATTATCCACATTGCTGGGAACTAGCATGGCTACCTGGGCAAAGGAAAAACAACCGTCATGTGTACCTCCAGTGACAGAGCTTTAGACATTCCATGAGTTAGGAATGATCCATTCTTTGAAACCAGAAGATTTATACCAAGACAACTGAGATCAGAAATGACAAAATGCATTCATATGGGAGCGGAAAAGCACAACTACACAACAAAGGATTAGCAGATTGATACAAATGCTTAACTATCAGAAGAAGTTCTATATGTCCAGTTTGTTGTAGCACTGCATATCAAAGCCTCAGATCCCATGGTTCCTCTCCCCCAGCGGCATTCTATCCCATCCATCAAGCCTTTTCATACTGGATAACAAAGACTATGCTCTTACAGTGGATTATAATACTCATTATTATGAACTGGAGAGGGAAGAAACCCAGATTCCCACAGATATTAGTAAGCACAGAGGCATCTTTGCCTGGCATGAAACACTGGAGGGACTGGTCCCCAACACAGTTTACAAGAATTCTCATAGTTTTTGCTATGCACAATCAAATGGGCAAATGAAGGGAAAAATGTAAACTTTGAAACACCATCTAGTAAAAGCCAAGCACAGCAAAGAGACCCTTGCTTTTCTATGCTGGAGATAGTGATTTTGATACATACCTTCCTTTGTGAAGTGCTTGGAGATCTATGAATAAAAAACATCACATGGGTTTAATCCAAAGCTCACTGAAGTCAATGGAAAGGCTCCCACTGACTTCAATGGCCTTTCAATCAGGCCTTGTAAGAGTCAAGCATTCTATTATTTATTATTGTTTGTTCAGTCCTTTGTCTGTCTGAATGAATCATTTCTTAGGTGGAGAACTTCTGCTACAGCTTATAGTCAAGCAAACTAAAACATAATATGGTGTCAAAAACAGACTATTTACTTTTGGCTCTGGGCAGCTGGTGAAATATATCACTTATTTATAGATTCCTGGGCAATTTAACCACTTCATCATGGAGGCAAGAGGGTTGTTTTATTGTTATTTCCTATGGGTGGAAGGGTGGGTGAAAAAAAGAAAGTAGCTGATAGCAAATGATACCAGAAACCGCACTTGTTGATAATCTTGTAGTGCTTGTGCAGCTTCATGTATTGAATCCTGTTGAGGAGGAGGAGGAGAATCCAGAAAAAGGCCCTAGACTTTGACTGAGTGTTTATGTATGATAGATAAGCAGTGCTCTTAAAAAAAATTGAAGCTAGAGTGAAAACACCATATATAGCCTTCCTACTTTAGCACCACAAAAAGTTAATGGTGCAGTTTATGTCTTAGACGTTGGATCATTACCTTGAGTAGGAGGTGATCTAACAGGCCTCTGTCAACACAAGAATAAAACATATGAGAACAAATAGCAGCATTTCAGTTTCTTCTAGTGGCTATATGACAACTAATTTTGTATGCTTAATATTATTACATGTGAAAATAGGAAGAACAATTTTTTTATGATCAGGGATGAGAAAGACCTAAAATTATAGCACTACCAAAAACTGATGTTTGCATTGTCGCTCTCTTTTAACGTTACCTGTCCATTCAGGCATTACTTTGGATCCTCTGCACGTATCTGTGTATTTTAGGTATTTAAATGGCCCCCATTACAGTAATAGCTGAGCGCCTCACAGTCTTCAATGTATTTATCTTCACTACACTTCTGTAAAGTAGGGAAGTATTATCATTCCCATTTTACAGATGGGGAATGGAGGCAAACAGAGATTAATTGACTTGCAAAGGTCACACCGAAAGGCTGTGTCAGAGCAGGAACTGAAGAAGGGTCTCTTAAGTTGTAAGCTAACCACTAAGACATCCTTCTTCTCTAAGAATGAGAATTTCCTTCAAATCACAATTTAATTCATGTTTATATGCAACTTTGCGCTGTGCACTTCGTATCTGATTTATACTTAGTATTACTACTGGTATCCAGTGTAACATTTCGGATAACAGACCTTTAAGCACATAGGCCCTGAGTCTTCAAGATACTTCATCATAGCTCATTTTAAGCACAGCAAGTTAATTAAGCATGCCTAACTTTAAGCACTATAGATTTAAATGGGATTACTTATATACTTAAAGTTAGGGCTGTTTAAGCACCTTGCTGTGCTTAAAATTAGGTATACTTAAGTACCTTGCTAAATTGAGGATTTAATGCCTTATACGGTATAAATCCTTTTTTTTTAAACTTTGTGTTATCTCTTCTTCTTCTACATTTAAGTGTCATTTGGGAACATTATTTTCTTTCTAAAAAAAGAAAAGGAGGACTTGTGGCACCTTAGAGACTAACAAATTTATTTGAGCATAAGCTTTCGTGAGCTACAGCTCACTTCATTGGATGCATTCAGTGGATTTCTCTTTCTAGTATTGTTTAGAGACAGGCCATAATTCAAGTTACAAATCTAAACAATCCTGTAGTTTGAACCTGATTGTTTCTTGCTCAGAATTTCACAGATGGATCTAACAAGAGGTTAAACCAAACTGCTCAGTCTGAGCCATTCTAGGAAAGTTGAATCCTCACCCAAACTTCACGACTTTATAGCATCCATATACATTTACATTGTGCTTTCCATTGCAATGCTCTGACAACTGAAAAATGCCTTACACATAACTCTAATAGAATAATAATAATAACAGAGTCTGACTAATGTGTCTTGAGGGTTATGTGATGTCAGCTTTGTGGAGTTTCTTTGTGGAGAGGGGGTGAATGACAACAACTTGCCATGGAGAAGGATACATTTAAAAAAAATAGCACTGACAAACCTACAGCAACAGAATTATCAAAGTTATTAGTCTTATTATAGTCTTAGTATCCAGCAATAAGCTGAGGATGTATTGAATTGTAACTGCCCCTGAAGAGATGGAAATACTAAGGTATTCACTTCTTTATAGGATTAACTCTTTATTTTGGACTATTTGGCCTGCTTTCAACCAGTGAGAAAGGCAAAACCCTCCCCAAAACAAACACACAACCCCTTTTACCCCCAAAGTGAAAATGTAAGTGTTACAAACAAACCCACTGGGAACAAAGCATTCTGTTAAATTCAGAAGAGAGCACAGATAACTTTCAGTTTTATTTGTATTTACCGGTGGCTTCATCACTCCATTGTTTAATTATAAAAAACTAAACAAAGCAGTTTCTTTCCCATGAGCTGGATCACATGAGAATTCTGTGTAACAATCTTTCGACTCTATGTATTGGACTTCAAATTCATTTTGAACTTTTATCCTTTATATTGTTGTGAACATTCCCCCTTTAGCGTCTCCCTCTATATTAACCCTCTCTAAGGTCAGTGGATGGTGTAATATAGGTTTGACACACATAGGAAGGCTGGTAAGAGAGATTTAACTCTATTTCCTGGTCCCAGTCACCTGTCCAGGATCAGGGTTCCAAAGATCATGCCCCAGTCACTTAATGTAATCTGTCCAGGGAATCTGGGTCATTGAGGAAAATGGGGATTTTAAACTTAAAAAACAAAAACCTGTTTACCATATTTTGTGGAAATTTTTGACATTTTTTTAATTTTCATCAAAATTTTTCATGTAACTCGTCCTTCCATTTTCTGATAAGCTCTAGTCAGTATCTTACAGGTACTCTTACAGATGGCATGGCAGGGCTTTTTTTAAAACAGAAGCAGCACTTTCTAGTGGATTGAGCATGAAGTTGGGGCTCAGTACTCTCCTGAGTTCTAATCACTAATGCTCATTGAATGCCCCTCAGTGGCTCTGGGCAAATCACCTAACCTTTTGGGAACTCAATCACCTAATTTGTACAATGAAGATAAAAGTACTTTTACCTTACAGAGGTGTTTTAAGGCATAGTTAGTTAATGTCTATATAGCACTTTGAAAATGTAGATTTCAGAGTAGCAGCCGTGTTAGTCTGTATTCACAAAAAGAAAAGGAGGACTTGTGGCACCTTAGAGACTAACACATTTATTTGAGCATAAGCTTTCGTGAGCTACAGCTCACTTCATCGGATGCATTCAGTGGAAAAAACAGTGGGGAGATTTATAAACATAGAGAACATGAAACAATGGGTGTTATCATACACAGTGTAAGGAGAGTGATCACTTAAGATGAGCTATTACCAGCAGGAAAGCGGGGGGGGGGGTAGAGGGAGGAAGAAGAAAACCTTTTGTAGTGATAATCAAGGTGGGCCATTTCCAGCAGTTGACAAGAACGTCTGAGGAACAGTGGGGGGGGGTGGGTGGGAGGAAGGGAAATAAACATGGGGAAATAGTTTTACTTTGTGTAATGATCCATCCACTCCCAGTCTCTATTCAAGCCTAAGTTAATTGTATCCAGTTTGCAAATTAATTTCAATTCAGCAGTCTCTCCTTGGAGTCTGTTTTTGAAGTTTTTTTTTTTTGTGAAGAATTGCCACTTTTAGGTCTGTAATCGAGTGACCAGGGAGATTGAAGTGTTCTCCAACTGGTTTTTGAATGTTATAATTCTTGACGTCTGATTTATGCCCATTTATTCTTTTACGTAGAGACTGTCCAGTTTGGCCAATGTACATGGCAGAGGGGCATTGCTGGCACATGATGGCATATATCACATTGGTAGATGCGCAGGTGAACGAGCCTCTGATAGTGTGGCTGATGTGATTAGGCACTATGATGGTGTCCCCTGAATAGATATGTGGACAGAGTTGGCAACGGGCTTTGTTGCAAGGATAGGGTTAGTGTTTTTGTTGTGTGGCATATGGTTGCTGGTGAGTATTTGCTTCAGATTGGGGGGCTGTCTGTAAGCAAGGCCAGTCCTTGCTTACAGACAGCAAATACTCACCAACTACCACACACTACAGGAGTTTGCTGCTGTAATCATCATGAGCAGGTTGGATTATGAAGGCTGCCAGACAACTCTCCAACACCACATTCTACAGGCCACTATGCTCTGATCCCACTGAGGAGTACCAAAAGAAACTACACCATCTGCTTAAACTCCCTGCTACAGCACGGGAACAAATCCGCACAGACACAACCCTAGAGCCCCAACTAGGGGTATTCTATCTGCTACCCAATATCCTTAAACATGGAAATCCTGGATGCTCCATCATCTCAGGCATTGGCACTCTTACAGCAGGATTATCTGGCTATTTGGACTCTCTCCTCAGACTCTACACTACCAGCTCTCCTAGCTATCTTCGAGACACCACTGACTTCCTGAGGAAACTGCAATGCATTGGTGATCTTCCTGAAAACACCATCCTGGCCACCATGGATGAAGAAGCCTCCTACACCAACATTCCACCTAAAGATGGACTACAAGCTGTCAGGAACTGTATCCCTGATGTAGCCACGGCACACCTGGTGGCTGAGCTTTATAACTTTGACCTCACCCACAACCATTTCAGATTTGGGGACAACCTATACCTTAAAGTCAGTGGCAGTGATCTGGGTACCTGGATGGCCCCACAGTCGGCCAACATTTTTATGGCTGACTTAGAACAACACTTCCTCAGCTCTCATCCCCTAGTACCCCTAGTTCAGTGACACAGATCTTTTCCTGATTTGTCAGGTGTGCCACATGACAGCACAAAGACAGTATGTAGGTAGCTCTCTGACATCTCAGGATTTAGTGCTGGACAAGCTCACTGTGTAAAATGTAGGTAATTGCTGTTCAAGTCAAAAATACCTTGTTTACATTTATTTCTCCATGGGCTCCATATCAGAGATGTGGTTCTTCTTTTTATAGGACAAGCTGTCCGTTTGCTGGCATTCACACCCATTTTCCAGTCACCTTTTCCTATGTATCCTTTCATCATGCAATAAAACCTACAGCCATTTCTCTCAAATAGCAGGATTTTGGTGCCTCTTCATTACAGACTTACACTGTTTAGGAGGGTGTATGTTATTCTCTTTCCCCTCAAGTAAACACACAAATAGCAACACTGAGGAACTGACCCTTAGGATTTGTTCCTGTTGAAGTGGATGGTAAATCATCAGTTGGAATAGGTGGAGCAGAAGCAGGTTCAGATTGTATTGACTCACCAAGCCAGTTGAAAAGCAATGCTGTTTTAATCCTTCCACTACATCCTTTTCTGTTGAGATGAATGGGATTATTCTAGATTTACATTGATTCAACTCAGCTCAGAGTCTAAATGCTCAACACATGCGGTATACATATCAAGCAATACACAATGGGTGAAATTCACTCCTGGGTTGGGCCCTATTTTGAGGCTTATTTGGGAGTTAAGCGGTGGATCTGAGTGAAAGTTTTCAGCTGAAGTTTTTTTTTTCTGCATCATTGACATATAGCAATTTTGTGTCAGTTTCATGGAACTGTTAATGTTGAACCCTGTCACATCCCACCCCCACAAAATAAACTCCCCCAAAGTAAAAATGTTTAATTTTGACCTTTTTAATGTGAAACATTTTGATTTTTCAATTCAAAATTACTTTTTGTTTAGAAATTTCCTTTAGTTTTAATTTTAAGTTAAAAAAACCACTCAAAATTGAAATGTTTTGTTTGACAAATAACCATTTTTTCCCCTGGACAACACAAATTATTTTTTCAAGTTTGCCAAATTGCTAGAGAACAGAAAAAAATCAGTTATTCACACATCATAGACCTCATGCTGCCTTTCTCTGTCCCTCATTACATATTGTGTAGATAATGATGAGCAAAAAGTGCACTTTCAAGTACAACCCAGGTTGGCAGTCAAACAAACGAAAAACAACAAGTCACAGAAGTTTCTATCCAGAAGTACTGTTTCTGTTAAAAATCCAGCGTGATCCCACAAATAACACTTCAAATTTAATAAGAAGAGGTTAACATGAATCCTTCCAGGTTCTGCTGATCTCTGTAGAGCATTCAGAATAGGTTTCCATTGAGTGACAAATTTATCCAACTCATCTTCCTTCCTATTGATTATTTTCTTCCCCAAACATTTGCAGCAGAAGTTTCTGTGCTATGTATGTAGGCTGCATTGTAAACACGAATGCAAGAAAAAGTCTTACTACTGCAAAAAAAGATTCTGTTTGCTTGGGTGGTTAAACAGTTATATGTTTCTTATTCCAATAAGAATATTTTCAGGAAAACTAAAGGTAGGTGTCACAGGAAGAAAAAGTCATTTTGCTTGGAAAAGGTAACAGATGTTTCCTTTTCTCTGCATTTCAAATGATTTGGTCACTGTGGTATTTAGATACCTTAATATCCTGTATGTCTATATAATGCCTTCCACACCAGGATCCCAATGCACTTAAAATATCAAGTTTCAGAGTAGCAGCCGTGTTAGTCTGTATTCGCAAAAAGGAGTACTTGTGGCACCTTAGAGACTAACAAATTTATTTGAGTATAAGCTTTCGTGAGCTACAGCTCACTTCATCGGATGCATTCATTGGAAAATACAGTGGGGAGATGATTTATATACACAGAGAACATGAAACAATGGGTGTTATCATACACACTGTAAGGAGAGTGATCACTTAAGATAAGCTATTACCAGCAAGGGGGGGAAGAAAACCTTTTGTAGTGATAATCAAGGTGGGCCATTTCCAGCAGTTGACAAGAACATCTGAGGAACAGTGGGTGGGGGAGAAATAACATGGGGAAATAGTTTTACTTTGTGTAATGACCCATCCACTCCCAGTGTCTATTCAAGCCTAAGTTAATTGTATCCAGTTTGCAAATTAATTCCAATTTAGCAGTCTCTCCTTGGAGTCTGTTTTTGAAGTTTTTTTGTTGAACGATAGCCACTCTTAGGTCTGTAATGGAGTGACCAGAGAGATTGAAGTGTTCTCCGACTGGTTTTTGAATGTTATAATTCTTGACATCTGATTAGTGTCCATTTAATCTTTTACGTAGAGACTGTCCAGTTTGACAAATGTACATGGCAGAGGGGCATTGCTGGCACATGATGGCATATATCACATTGGTAGATGCGCAGTTGAATGAGCTCTGATAGTGTGGCTAATGTGATTAGGCCCTATGATGGTGTCCCCTGAATAGATATGTGGACACAGCTGGCAACGGGTTTTGTTGCAAGGATAGGTTTTGCAACCAGGAGTGGCAATGGCTCCCTATTGAATGGGTGGTGGTGTCTCCTCTTCAATAGGTGTCTCCCTATTGAATGGGTGCACTCCTCCCTCTCTGTTGCTGTCGTCACCTTCTCATCACCCTACCGAGAGGGAGCCAAGCACCTGCAGCAGCATCCTGCCTAATTATACTTTTACATTTGACTTGCCAGAGTCTATGCTCCTTTCTATTTTCCTTACTAGGATTTGATCTCCAATTTTTAAAGGATGCCTTCTTGCCTGTAACTGCCTCTTTTACTCTGCTGTTTACCACTGGTGGCATTTTTCAGTCCTCTTATTTATTTTTATTTTAAATGTGGGCTATATTTAGTTTGAGTCTCCATTATGGCATTTGTAATAGTCTCAGTGCAGTTTGCAGGCATTTCACCTTGTGACAGTTCTTTTTAATTTCCATTCATCTAGCTTCCTAATTTTTGCGTAGTTCCCCTTTTTGAAGTTAATTGCTGCTGTGGGTGGTTTTTTTGGAGGTCCTTCCCCCCTCCCAAAATAATGTTAAATGTAATTGCACTATGTTTGCTATTATCCAGCATTCCAGTTGTATTCACCTTCTGGACCAGATTCTGTGCTCTACTTAGGACTCAGATAAGAACTGCCTCTCTCCAAGTTCTATGATCCAGAAGAGATACAACAGTGGAGGTGGAAATAGAGGAAATACAGGTCTTATTTATCTTTTAAACATTATTTTACTTTATTTCTTGTTATATTTCAATATGCTTACACACACAGACACACAGAATTTTATAGTAACAGTAATTATGGCTATAAATATCAATCTAAAATAAATCCAATCCAAATAATATATTAAACACACAGTTATTTAAAAATATCTAGCACAATCCTTAATGAATACAGTAAAAGATTGACAATATTTATTCCTTTGGCTCCTGATATTTTCTCAACTTATATTCATAGAGGTGATGTAGCTCCTCTTGAATGTGAAAAGAAAAAAAATTCTTAGGATGGCAGAACTAGAATGGAACTCAAATATTCTTTCAGCATTGGCTGAGAGAGGCTGTGGTGTGGATATTAACATTTCCTTATGATGTGTACAGCTACTGAAAATTATATGTGATTAACTTTCAACAACAGCTGATAAAATAGATTACAATCTTACATAAAGCCAGATAATTCTGATTACTGGCTTGCCTTTCATTTTTTAATAGGGAGAACAAGTCAATTCCAGCATGGTAATAGGAGCTAATATTCTCATGAACTCATAGGGTGAAATCCTGATCCCATTCAATCAGTTACAAAACTCCCATTGACTTGAATGAGGCCAGAATGTCACCCCTAGTTTTAAGAGTACAAGTGGTTAAAAAAATTGGGGGAAATTGTGAATATTGTTGAAAAAACAATGTCCTTTTCACTTTTTTCACTTTTTAATGCAAAAAAATTATACCATTTGAAAAATATAATTACCTATTTTGAGATAGGATAGAGTACTGATTTTACCTGAGGTTAGATTAATAGATTTTAAGTGCAGAGGGAACAATGCAATCATTTAGTCTGACTCCCAACATTACAAAAGCAAATGAAACTCACCCCGTAATTTTTGCATCAAGCCCATAACTCCTGTATGAGCTATAGCATATCTTTTAGAAAGATATACAGGCTTGATTTAAATACTTCACATGATGGAGTACCTCTGCATCCCTAGATAAATTATTCCAATGATTAATTACTTTTTTAAAAATTTGTCCCCCATCTCTTGTCAAAAACTCCTATTGACTTCAATGGAGTCAGGTTTTCACCATTAATATCTAGACTACTGCAGTAGGTACACAATTACAAGATGAGACCATCTGGGTGGCTGAGTGACAGAGACTGTGTCTAGCAGAGTTTTAAAAAAAGGAATTGTGGAAAGAGAAACTGTTTCTCCCTTGAACCCTGATTTAGGAAAGCACTTAAACCTGTAGTTGAATGCAATGCTGGACTGGGGGTTTAGCACTGAAAAGGAAATAAAAAATACATATTTGTCTTTTTTAATTTACTAAAATTATACTTTGTAGAGGATGATTCTTTAGAATTTGGTAATTTTCCCTAGTGTGTCTCCCATTCTTGTTAGCACGCTAATCTGTTTATTTCACATAATAAGTACAAGCAGCTTTGTATAATCCAAAATATGTAGTACAGAATGGATTCTGCCAGTGTATCACTCCAATAAATGTAAATATTTTAGATGAATACTCACATACCAAATACATTTCTAAAATATTATAGGATGTAGAGTGTTTAAGTAACAGACGTAGAGGTTTTTCCAATTTGTAAAATGGTTTGTCCCATGAACTCTACAGTGACATTGCTGTAGCAGCTGCAGACAGTACTTTACAACAGTGCTGTGCTTTGACTTTCCTCTTCTGCCAGAGGAATTGTGCAGACTATCTCGGCCAAATTTTCAGAAGTGCTAAGCATCCAACATCTCCCACTCAAAATGTGGCCATAGAATCTTAGTGATAAACCTATTGAAAGAATGTTGAGCCAGAGCCAATACAGTGGGTGAATGAAAGACGAAAGGGCAGGAATCGAATTAATTCACAATACTACCCAGTGATACATGTAATGAGCAGAATGTCTCCTGACATTCTTTCGGTGTATAGTAAAGTCTCAAGCTTTCCCCACAGCAGACATCAAGAGAATGATAGTTTTTTCAAGTTACTCACATTTACTTATCTCCTATATACAAAGATGCAACAGGTACAACACTCAGCCTATAGAGGAGTGTTCATGAGGGGAGAATGATTTTTTAAATCAATCAACACTGCTCCGATTAAGTATGCATTATATATGGCTACACTCTACAAGTAGAAAGAGAATTCTACTGTCTACACATAGTGTTTCTCAGAGAGAACACCCTAGCTTCTTACAACCACTGCTGATACAGTAGTGTGCCATCAGATATGTTCTTTTGCAGATAGCGAGAAGGCCCTGTGTAGTCAAGGAAAAATCTATTGTCCTACCACCCAAGACAACCAACAACTTGATCTCCACAAGAGAAATAGAATATAAACATAATGTAACAGTGACCTGGATGGTCCAGCCTACTGAAAATGGAATACAGAACTTTTGCCCACTACTTTACTGGTAGGATTCCAACCCAGGCTATTAGTTATCTGGTGGCTGCTTGATGGCTTATGTTAAACCAGCTCTGCAGTCTGAATTTAACTCCCACAGGACAGGGGTCCACAGTGCAAGACACCACAGTCACAATTACTACTTTACAGTCAGCTTCATCAGGCAAGGATGAGGTCTGGGTGGGCTTGTAGACTGAACAATTTTCTCACCCTCAGAAGAGGTCTGAGCAGTTCATGTGGCTGAGACACGTTGAGCAAGCAGCATGGAGACGCTTGTGGTATAGCTGCCTGTGCTGGACTTCTTGATACATTGACACAGAAAACTTCAGTTTCCAGATCTGTCAAACTATTCACTAGCACTAAACATTCACAAACAAATCAACGATTGTTTTTTGTTTTTTTTTTTACCCCACAGACTGCCATCAGGGCTCTGGTCTCGTTAATAACTACACTGAGAGGAGAAGCACCTTGACGGCAATGCCACTGAACTTGATACTTCATTTCACTCTAAAAAGAAGTTGCTAATGTTGTCACAAAGACACAGTTGAAAAGGTGATGTGCACATTCACATGGATGAGTGAAAGGAATTTGTTAAAGAATCAGCATTTCCCTCCTAGAACAGGAAAAATCCACGTGCTTCAGCTAAATTAGCTTTCTTTTTCAATTCTGTACTGATAAAAGAACCTGCAGGAAGAGGACATAAAAGATCCAAGGCATCAAAATAAATGGTGAAAATACCAATTGGTATTGATTTTTTGAAGTGTTAAATGTCCGTTTGTAGAGAATAAAAATCTAGTTGCAAAACCTCTGCAGTAGTAAGAAAAATACAATAAAGAAAATACAGTAAAGAAAAAGATCAGCCTTAAAGGCTATTGATGGGATCTGGAGCCTTTTCAACTTTAGGTCACTTGTTTAAATTTGACTCAGGTCAGTAATGACAAAGTCAGAACTCTGGTGTTCAGAAGTCACTCACTGCTTAAGGTACTCGAAAGAGATCTGCTTTATTCTGTATCCAATTCCAAGTTGGCATAACAAGAGCAGCCACAGCACCCAGCCCAGACCCTTTGAATATATCTACATTGAAACCGGGGTGTGTGATCACAGCATGTGTTGACATATGTGAGTGAGCTTTAATCTAGCTAGCAGGGATACTGATAGCAATGAAGGGCAGTGTGAGCTTGTCTGGGATGCTGGGTAATTACACTGCGCTGAAGTCTGTGCTGCTGCAGGTATGCAAGCTAGCTAGAACAAGCTAGCTTGGGTAATTACAACTGTGGTCTGGGAAGCTCAGCCTCTAAAGCCTTGGCACAGTCCCCAATAATCATCAAGAGCCTGCGCATGAGGCTGTGATGGGCCCAGTCCAGTTTCCAATGTCCACATCACAATTGTCACTAGTCAGTTCAGCCTAAGTGGGCTCTCCAGCCAGATACAGATTTGATCAGTTTGAAGAGTAAATGCTCTCACCCTTAGAGGCTGAAGTTCTAGGAGAAATTTTGTTGAAGATCATGAACAGGGAGATGTAAGGAAACTTGTACTGCCACTGCCCCATGCTGTACTCACTGTGTACATACAGACTTCAATCTCCAGGGCTGTCAGTGTATCAGCTTTTACCAGCACTGAAGTCATTTGAAAGAAAAAAAGTGGCAGAAATGTAACTGATTTCTCAAGTGTTTAAAGAACAAAACAACTCACTGGTGTGGAAGGTTGTGTCTTTGGAAAAGAAGGAACAAAGACCTTGATTCAGCAAGTCACTGAAGCACACGCTTAAGTTGAAGTCAATGGGGTAACTCACATGCTTAATTCTGGGCATGTGCTAAACCAGGGTAAAAATTCTCTAAAGTGAGATCAATAACAGAAATGAGTGAACAGGCTCCAATAAAAAATAAATAAGAGAATGTCCCAGAGTTTTATCCAAATTTCAATAAAAATCCTCTCTCAGAATCAAAAAGGGCAGTTAATTTTCTTCCCGTTGATTATTTTTTCTAACGTTACACATCTCTGTTTCCTGCTTCTAGTAAAGCATAGAAATGAAAGGGACAGAGTACAAATAAAGAGTGTTCTCTTGCTTAGTTTTCTGTAAGACTTTGTTTTACTGCTATTAATTGATAAAAACCCTTTTACAAACTCAGTGAAAATTAGAAACCAGCCTGAGACAAAGTTTAGATTGGGACTTATCCAAATGTCATAGGTGCTTAGATCGGGGGTTTTGTTTTGGACCCTCTGACAAAACTGTTGAGATGGTGAGATACTTGCCTGACTGGGAAGTAGTAATATTGGAAATGTTTCAGAAGTGCATATTTTCATGAGTTTCCCCGTATAATCTCCAGACTGAAGTTACCAGCTCCTCAGCCAGTTCAGATCTGTGTAGTTCCACTGACTTTCAATGGAGCCACCTCACTTTACATGAGCAGAGGGTCTGGCAAGAGAAATCTGGAAAACTTTAGTTACATTTTTATTTGCTTATCCAAGCTGATCCCAAACGGCCATTTTTTTTGAAGTTCCTCCATACATAATCTGTAACCAGACAAGGAGTGAACGACAGAAACCGAGCTACATTAAATTCGTTACAGGGTTTGAAATTATTTATTGCTAATTTTCTGGGGAAAGCAGAACTACTACCAGTGCTATAGATTTGTTAAGTACCTTTATAATTTACCTTATACTAGGGAAAGTTCTTCAGGAGAAGAAATCCATAATTCTGAAAAACTCTTGAAATAACAGCAAATCCAAGGCCATCTTGGGGATCTTGGGATTTGTACAAGCAGCAGATTTAAGGATTTATGGTAAACCAAGCACCAATTAAGGTCTACAGATAGTTTAAACAGCAGGTAAATTTTATTAGCTCATGGTTTGGCCCTGCAGAGTTATATCCTATTCAAAGAGTAATCTATATTACAGCCTCAAAACGGAGTTCAAAAGTTTCAAGCAAAATTCCAGGGTGAGTCATCAGGATTTCAGCCAAAGACTTTGGTAGATTATAACAATAAAGCAAAAGTGTAAGACCTAATGAAGTGACTGAACCATGGGAGCAATTTACTACCATCAGGAAATACCATAGGTTAGTTAATGGACACAGAACTTAATGTGGAGGCAGAAGATGTGGGCTTTTTTCTCAGATTTGCCACTGATTTACTGGAAGCATGTGTCTCCATTTCTTCAGCTATAAATGAGGGTAACTTTGAGTTCTATGGATACAGAATGCAATGCAATTCAGCTATGTACTTAAGTACGTTCCTAACCTTAATTACATGAATTTCTCATTGAAGTGAATAAAATTAGTCACGTACTTAAATTAGGCACATGCTTATGTACCTCACCAAACTGAGGCCTAATTGTTAAGGTCACTATGGATTGTACAAAGAAAAGGAGTACTTGTGGCACCTTAGAGACTAACAAATTTATTAGAGCATAAGCTTTCGTGAGCTACAACTCACTTCATCGGATGCATTTGGTGGAAAAAACAGAGGAGAGATTTATATACACACACAGAGAACACGAAACAATGAGTTTATCATACACACTTTAAGGAGAGTGATCACTTAAGATAAGCCATCACCAGCAGCAGGGGGGGGAAAGGAGGAAAACCTTTCATGGTGACAAGCAAGGTAGGCTAATTCCAGCAGTTAACAAGAATATCAGAGGAACAGTGGAGGGTGGGGTGGGGGGGAGAAATACCATGGGGAAATAGTTTTACTTTGTGTAATGACTCATCCATTCCCAGTCTCTATTCAAGCCTAAGTTAATTGTATCCAGTTTGCAAATTAATTCCAATTCAGCAGTCTCTCCTTTGAGTCAGTTTTTGAAGCTTTTTTGTTGAATAGCCACCCTCAGGTCTGTAATCGAGTGACCAGAGAGATTGAAGTGTTCTCCAACTGGTTTTTGAATGTTATAATTCTTGACGTCTGATTTGTGTCCATTCATTCTTTTACGTAGAGACTGTCCAGTTTGGCCAATGTACATGGCAGAGGGGCATTGCTGGCACATGATGGCATATATCACATTGGTAGATGCACAGGTGAAGGAGCCTCTGATACTGTGGCTGATGCGATTAGGCCCTATGATGGTGTCCCCTGAATAGATATGTGGACAGAGTTGGCAACGGGCTTTGTTGCAAGGATAGGTTCCTGGGTTAGTGGTTCTGTTGTGTGGTTTGTGGTTGCTGGTGAGTATTTGCTTCAGATTGGGGGGCTGTCTGTAAGCAAGGACTGGTCTGTCTCCCAAGATCTGTGAGAGTGATAGGTCGTCCTTCAGGATAGGTTGTAGATCCTTGATGATGCGTTGGAGAGGTTTTAGTTGGGGGCTGAAGGTGATGGTTAGTGGCGTTCTGTTATTTTCTTTGTTGGGCCTGTCCTGTAGTAGGTGACTTCTGGGTACTCTTCTGGCTCTGTCAATCTGTTTCTTCACTTCAGCAGGTGGGTATTGTAGTTGTAGGAATGCATGATAGAGATCTTGTAGGTGTTTGTCTCTGTCTGAGGGGTTGGAGCAAATGCGGTTATATCGTAGAGCTTGTCTGTAGACAATGGATCGAGTGGTATGATCTGGATGAAAGCTAGAGGCATGTAGGTAGGAATAGCGGTCAGTAGGTTTCCGATATAGGGTGGTGTTTATGTGACCATCGCTTATTAGCACCGTAGTGTCCAGGAAGTGGATCTCTTGTGTGGACTGGTCCAGGCTGAGGTTGATGGTGGGATGGAAATTGTTGAAATCATGGTGGAATTCCTCAAGAGCTTCTTTTCCATGGGTCCAGATGATGAAGATGTCATCAATGTAGCGCAAGTAGAGTAGGGCATTAGTGGACGAGAGCTGAGGAAGCGTTGTTCTAAGTCAGCCATAAAAATGTTGGCATACTGTGGGGCCATGCGGGTACCCATCGCAGTGCCGCTGATTTGAAAGTATACGTTGTCACCAAATGTGAAATAGTTATGGGTGAGGACAAAGTCACAAAGTTCAGCCACCAGGTTAGCCGAGACAGTATCGGGGATACTGTTCCTGATGGCTTGTAGTCCATCTTTGTGTGGAATGTTGGTGTAGAGGGCTTCTACATCCATAGTGGCTAGGATGGTGTTTTTAGGAAGATCACCAATGGACTGTAGTTTCCTCAGGAAGTCAGTGGTGTCTCGAAGATAGCTGGGAGTGCTGGTAACGAAGGGCCTGAGGAGGGAGTCTACATAGCCAGACAATCCTGCTGTCAGGGTGCCAATGCCTGAGATGATGGGGCGTCCAGGATTTCCAGGTTTATGGATCTTGGGTAGCAGATAGAATACCCCAGGTCGGGGTTCAGGGATGTGTCTGTGCGGATTTGTTCTTGTGCTTTTTCAGGGAGTTTCTTGAGCAAATGCTGTAGTTTCTTTTGGTAACTCTCAGTGGGATCAGAGGGTAATGGCTTGTAGAAAGTGGTGTTGGAGAGCTGCCTAGTAGCCTCTTGTCCACACAGACACACCCCTAGAACCCCGACCTGGGGTATTCTATCTGTTACTTATTTGTTAAAGGAACCCCCCCCCCCAAAAAGTCAAAACTTTTCAGTTCAAAAGGACTTTTTGTTTCAAAATTTCCTCCAATTTTATTTTAAAAATTAAAAATGTTTAAGAAAGCTTGGAAACAAAATAAAAGGTTTCATTCAAACCTAAACCATTATTTTCTGATATTTCAATTCATCAAAAAAATGTAGAAAATGTTCACTTTTGGTTTGAGCCAAAATTTGTTTGATTTTTTGAAATTGCCAATGAACCAAAAGATCAGTTATTCACCTAGCTCAGGTTGGCATTCACAGGTTATTTTCTTCAGCCTTGCAAGGTGTGACAGCATTATCTTGAGACAAAAAGGGTTATCTTCTCAAGCTCCCCCCTCCCCTGCTCATATTCCCAGCTCTGGCTAAGTTCCATTCAGCTCCTTCTGTTGCAATAACAGCAGCAGCATTAGTGTACACAGGATCCGGAAAGTTGTCAGCATTTTTAGCACAGTGTCATCTAACTCTGTTTAGACCAGGTCTATAAGACACAATGCTTAAAATTCTCTCTACACTAATTCTTCCATTGCTGTCACCACCAGTAAAGCTGAACAGCTTTAATAAGAAAAATCTACTGTAGATCATGCAAATGTGTTTTAACCCCCCACTGCTTGTACTTTGTGTAGTCGTTTAAGCCTTGGTTCAGGAAAGCATTCCTACTCAGAAAGGTTTCAGAGTAGCAGCCCTGTTAGTTTGTATTCGCAAAAAGAAAAGGAGTACTTGTGGCACTTTAGACACTAACAAATTTATTAGAGCATAAGCTTTCGTGAGCTACAGCATTCGATGCATCCAACAAAGTGAGCTGTAGCTCACAAAAGCTTATGCTCTAATACATTTGTTAGTCTCTAAGGTGCCACAAGCACTCCTTTTCTTTTTGCCTACTCAGAAAGAACATTTAAGCATGGGGTTAAGACCCACTGAAGTAAATAGAACTTAAGGATGTGCTTAAATGTTTTCCTGAATGAGGGCCTAACATTTGTATGGTTTGAATGCAAAAGTGGGTGTCAAATGATACCAAATCAGAATTCCCCTGATACCAGTATAGGCTTAAAGTCCACAAGCATAGTTAGATTCCAAGCTCCTAAATTTTTCAAGCTGCAGTTAAACTATTCAGGTTACAAGAAAACTATCCCAGATGTTGTTACAAAAAACTGCAGAAATTAGGAGTTAAAAAAAGTTAATTTTAATAAAGATGAAGGCATTTTAAAATGCAAAGAAGAGAAATATCTAATTCACTGGTATCAGAGTAGCAGCCGTGTTAGTCTATATTCGCAAAAAGAAAAGGAATATTTAAATAAATTTGTTAGTTTCTAAGGTGCCACAAGTACTCCTTATCTAATTCACTATTGAGCAGCTGAACAATACATTGGGAGGAATGCCAACCTGCACATGTATATCAATTTCACTTATGGTTTTTGAGGTTTCCCCGCCCCACCATCCTAGTTAAACTGGCGTATCAAGAAAGGCTGTAAAATGTGCTTATCACAAATGAAGTGCAACAAGAGTTATATAACCCAGAAAAGAAAGAGAAGAAAAAACAGTTGGGAGAAAGTGATGATCTCTCCGAACATCTTTTTAAACAATCATGGTATGAACCAAGAAGGATCACTAAATTACTAGGCCGTAAGAGATTTTCTGGACTGAAGTAGGTTGATTGAATAATCATTTCCAAGGCCTAATGGAAATAATAAACCTTCTAAAACTCATCCTTGCAAAAAAAAATATCCACTTAGCGTTTTTATTGGAGAGATTTTTACATCAAATGCTTAATGAGATGGCAAGCATGCATGAATAATTATTTTACTTACTGTTCCCATTAAAGAAAAGATGAGTTATATTTCTTTCAGTCAGAAGTAACAATTTTTCCGTCATCATTAACATTAAATTGACTTTTTATTTTACATTCAAAGAAAGCAGCACTTTTAAATTGAGCTTCAAATAGGTTGAATGAATGTCTGTTTAATAAAAAAACAATGATCTTTTCGCTCTTGCTGTCCTTATATTTTAAAATTACTAAAAGAAAGCAAAAGGTTAAAGCAGAAAAAAATTCACCTTAGCCTCCAGTAATTAATTAGGAGGATAGTGGGAGAATATTGTTTTCTTCCAGAATTGACTAAAAACTATTTTATTTTTCTGAGGTGCCATCGCTATAGCCTGATACTCTAAGAGTATGTCTACACTGCAAAATAAAGTATGTTCTTTCCTTGGGTTAGCTAACCTTTATTAGCTAACTTGGGTTAAAATAGCTGTAAAGACATGGCTTTGAACTTGGGTTAACAGCTCAAATTCAACCCTAGGCTGCCCTATAGGCATGCATTTGAGCTACTAACTTAAGTTAAAAGCTGAGACAGCAGGTCTTCACTGGTACTTGAACCTGAGTTGGCTAACTTGAGTTAAGAACACACCTCTTTGTGTAGTGTAGACATATCCTAAAAGGCTAATGCTGTGGAGTCTATTGCTTGGAAAAGGTCTCAGGACATCTCTTAATTCTGCTCTAATATGGCAGGGAAAGGCTGCAATTATAATGACTAGGCACATATGCGGATTTCTGTGCACAGTGAATATCAGTTCCTCAATATGAGGGATGACAGCATCAGTATTCAGACTCCTAGAGTTCTAGCTGGAGAAGTAGAAGGAGCAGGTCACTCTAGACCCGGTGCATCGCAACACCCTGTTAAGCATCCTCAGCTCTCACTAAACTGAGTTTGAATTTAGGGCACTCAGGACCCTCCAGGAGGTACTTGGGCCCCACCAGATGGAGAATGATTTTTGTTTGCAAGTCAAAATTGCTGGTAGTGAAAACTGAAATCAACGAATTTACTTTTCAAATCCGATCATTTGTTTGCTGAATGTTTGGAGCTGAACTGTTAGATGGCAGTGACTGCCCAAGAAAAGAACTGCAACCATGCAGAGAATTATATAATTTCCTAATAAATAATATCCAGCCTCCCTCCCATTACAAGAGAACCTACTTCTGCATCATTTGATAAACCTGGCCAAGATGAAAAAATGGAGTGATGTGTGCTTATTTCAGATAAGGTACAGAAAACACCATGGATTTTGATACTAAATGGGAAGGGCATCTTATATTTTGCAGGACTTGATAGCTTCTAGATATACTTCAAACCCCATGGGAAGGCATGCCTCTTTTCTATCATCTCCATCCTCTAACTCATGTAGAAAGGGATCAAAAAATCTGGCCTTCTTTGGTGAGAGAAAAACATTTTTTTTAGCTCAGATGATAAAGCTGCACAAAGGCTGTCATTCACACACAGCTGCTATCCAGATAAACAATAGCAAGACACAGTTTTATACCAACATCAGATTTTTTTCATAAAATCAGCACTAGAGTTTAACATTTCCTAGAAAAATATTAAGTTTTTTTCCCTTTGATCCTTCCCTGAACTGCAAAAGTAACACTCTTGCCATTATCCTCTCAACTAGAAAGAGCTAGCCCAGTATACGACAGCTATTGAAATATAAAATATTTAACCATATAAACTACAAGGGCCTCAGCTCCAGGGCTCTCTGTATTGGCCGTAAAATGTTGGTTTCCTATCTATTTTAGGTTCTGATATGGCCCCCAGTACTACAGTATCTGAGTTCCTCACACTCTGTAATGTTTTTATCTTCATAACATCCCTGTGAGGTAGAGATGGGCGATTATCCCCATTTTACAGATTGGAAACTGAAGCATAGAGACACTAAGACCTCTAGTAATGGACCAATGGGTATTGATCCCAGATCTTTTCCTTCAGTGTTAACAGCTAATTTAGACCCTGTCATTTTATATTTATAGGTGGGATTATGTTTTACATTACTTTGCATTTATCAACATTGAATTTCATCTGCCATTTTGTGAGATCCCTTTGTGACTCTTTGCGGTCAGCTTTGGACTTAACTTTATTGAGTGATTTTCTATTGTTTACAAACTTTGCCGCCTCATTATTTACGCCTTTTTACAGATCATTTATGAATATGTTGAACACATGAATATGTTTGGGGGAGCTTGCTATTTATCTCTCTCCACTATGAAAACTGATCATTTAGTCCTACCCTGTGTTTCCAATATATTAACCAGTTGCTGACCTATGAAAGGACCATCCCTCTTATCCCATGACTCCTCATTTTGCTTAAGAGCTTTTGGTGTGGGACCTTGTGAAAGGCTTTCTAAAAGTCTAAGTACACTATATCCACTATATTGCCTTTGTCCGCATGTCTGTTGACCCTCTCAAAGAATTCTAGTAGGTTGGTGAGGCAGGATTTCCCTTTACAAAAACAGACTTGACTCTTCCTCAACATAGTGTGTTCATCTATGTGTCTGATAATTCTGTTTTTTATTATGGTTTCAACCAATTTGCCTGATACTGAAATTCAGTTTATCTACCTGTAATTACCAGGATTGCCTTTGGAGGCTTTTTTTTTTTAAATCGGTATCACATTAACTATTCTCCACTCATCCGGTACAGAGACCGATTTAAGTGCTAGTTCTGCAAGTTCATATTTGAGTTCCTTCAGAAGTCTGGGATGAATACCATCTGATTCTGGTGACTTATTACTCTTTAATTATCAATCTGTCCCAAAACTTTCTCTATTGACATCTCAATCCGAGACAGCTCCTTGGTTTTGTCACCGAAAAACAATGGTTTCAGTGTGGGGATCTCTCCCACATCCCCTGCAGTGAAGACCAATGCAGATAATTCATTTTGCTTCTCTGCAATGACCTTGTCTTCTTTGAGTGCTCCTTTAGCATCTTGATCATCCAGTGGTTCCACTGTTTGTTTGGCAGGCTTCCTGCTTCTCAAGTACTTGAAAAAATGCAGTTAGTTTGTGTGTCTTTTGCTAGTTGCCCTTCCAACTTTTTTTGGCCTGCCGAATTATGTGTTTACACTTCATTTGCAAGAGTTTATGGTTCCTTTCTAATTTCCTCAGTAGGATTTGAGTTCCAGTTTTTTTAAAAAAAGATGTGTTTGTGTCTCTATTATCTCTGGAGGATGTTAAACAGAAGCAACTAAAATCAGACATTTTAAAATAAGCAGGTCCAGATAACGTGCAACCAAGAGTTTTAAAAGAGCTGGATGAGGATCTCATTGGAATGTTCATGTTGATTCTGAATAAGTATTGGAGCACTGAGAAATTCCAGAAGCTGCAAGAAAGAAAATGTTGTGCCATTTTTAAAAAAGGTTAAATGAGATGACCTGGGTAATTATAAGCCTATCAGCCTGGCATTGATCCCAGACAAGATAATGGAGTGGCTGATATGGGATTATATTAACCAAGAATTAAAAGAGGGTAATCTAATTAATGTAAATCATCATGGTTAATGGTAAATAGATCCTGCCAAACTAAACTGATGTCTTTTTATTTTAATGAGATTACAAGTTTGGTTGAAAAAGGTAATAGTGTTGATGTAATATACTTAAGACTTCAGTATGGCATTTGACTTGGTGCCGCACAACATTTTGATTAAAAAACTACAGTGATAAAAAATTAATCTGGCACACATTAAATGGATTAAAAACTGGCTAACTGATTGGCCTCAAAATGTAACTGTAAACAGAAAAATCATCATTGAGCGGTCTGTTTTCAGTAGGGTCCCTCAGCAATCAGTTCTTGGTCCTATGCTATTTAAAATTTTTATCAGTGACATGGAAGAAAGCATATCATCACTGATAAAATTTGTAGATGACAAAAACTGGGGGAAGTGTAAATTATGAAGAGGACAGTTCACTGACTGATTGGGATCCGGATTACTTGGTAAACTGGGTGCAAACAAATAATATACATTTTAATATGGTTAAATGTAAAGTTATACATTTAGAAACAAAATAACGTAGGTCATACTTACAGGATGGGAGATTATATCCTGGGAAGCAGTAACTCTGAGAAAGATGATCAGTGGAGGGTGGATAAGCAGCTGAAAATGAGCTCTCAGTGTGACACTGTAGCCAAAAGGGCTAATGCAGTACTGGGACGCATAAAGGGAAGCTCGAGTAGGAATAGAGATGTGACCGCTGCTGGAATACTGTGCCCAATTCTGGTACCCACAGATCAACAAGGATGTAGTAAAATTGGAAAGGGTTCACAGAAGAGCCAGGAGAATGATTCAAGGATTTGAAAATATACCTGATAGTAATAAACTAAATAGATTGAGCTAAATCTATTCTAATCTAAATCCTTTTTTAAGATGAGATTTAAATACTTAAATCAGTTTGGTGTTGCAAGCGTCAGAGCAGCAATGCGTCTATACCCTTGAAAACCTGGACCTAAGTGACTTGGCCCAAAGTCACACAGGAAGTCGGTGGCAGAGCAGAGAACTGATCCTGGGTGTCCCAAATGCTAGGCTAGCACCCTAACTTCTGGACCATCCCTCCTCTCTTCATCACTCCACTCCTAGGAGCAGAGCTGACTACCACTAACTCAAATTTCATGTCAATGCCATACTTGAGAATGATTATTGGGGAACATTCTTGCATACTCTTATTTACTGATAGAAGTGGATACTCACCTATGTCTCCGCTAGGGATGGTGCATGTCCTGCACCCAGAAATGTATCTCTAGCTAGAAGCTTAATGCTTCTCAGACAGAGAGAAGGAACAAGCCTATTGGGCAGCAGATTTACTCTTTTCTTCCAAAGAAATGACAATTGGAAGCTTTCCCCCTAGATTTTTCCCCACAAAGGGCTGAGGGCTTTTCACCACTTCCTGACACCAGGGAGGGAGTTCCTCCTACAGACACTATTTTTGCTGAGAGAGATCTGGACATTTAACTGGGCATGGGCTCCATATATCTCCTCTTTCTGTGTTGTGCAGGAGAATCTTGGCACCAGTGAGTCCCCATCCTAGGAGTAGGAGAGGGACTGGCCCAACATAGGGAACAACAGTGGGTGTAAAACGCTGTGTTTACTAGACTGTATTCTCCTTTCTCTGGGCAACTCCTATCTGTCTGGTTTGCAAAGCCCTTTGTGTCTTCTGAAGATGGCTGATCTTTCCACTGAATGGACTAGCTGTGGTGAACCTCCTCCATAACTTTCTGTACTCTAGGTGACTCAGAAGGTCTCAGATACCTTGTGCAGGATAGGATCCTATAAAATTGAATTCATGGGTCCTCCCTAGTTTTCCCTTTCAGGAGACAGCTCTACGTTATTGCCAATGCACTACCGTAAAGGAGCTTTCAGTGCACAAACATTAACAGCCTAACTGCCACCTGTCACCACTTGTTGAATTGTTATATACAAATAGACATAGAACAGGAAAAGTGCTTCTGTTGTGGGTTAAGAAAATGACAGTGAATTATTTGTGGAGAGACTTTCCACTCTCAATTAGCTGACCTCCGATTCTAGGAGTTCAATAACTTGTTATCTAGAGAATGTTTCTTCTCTATCTCTCTAATATATCACTTATTTATAGTTAGCACTCTTATTTCCTTACTTATTGCTGAATGTTTATGTAGTGCCATGGGTGTGCACGGTGGATCACAGAACAAATAAAAAATGATGGGGCCTCCTCCATGCAAGTTTCTATCGCATTCAGATGTAGCAAGCATGGAAAAAACAAAAGATGGCAGTGAGAGTAGTGGTAATTGTGGGATGTCTGAAGAGGACAAGAGACAGAACGAGCAAGAATGGTCTTATGATAAAGGAACTCGTGTAGACCTCAACATATTTGGGTTCAATTTTGAACTCTGCCAGACTTCCCATTTTCTTGGTAAAGTCACATACATTTCTCTGTTCCTCAATTCCAAAACCTCAGAATGAGGATGACAACACTTCCCCACTTGGCTGGGTGTTGTGAAGATAAATCCAAAGGTGCTCAGATATAATAGTGACTAGCACCATGAGTTCTCAGATAGATAAAGCTGGGAGAATAAAGAAAATGTGTCTGAATATTCACTCACATTTTTAAATTAATTAGTTTGGTCCATGTTTGTGCTCCTTGTATATTTAGTCTACGCAAATTTTGTAGCAATTGACTTTTTACAATTTGAATTTTACAAATCATTGCAGAAGATGAACTTCAATGTTGCATGCATGAGTATTTACAGAATCTAGATTTTAGTGCCTGCAGTCTCAACCAACTAGGGAAAAGAAAAAAGACCACATGACTTCTTTGACCAATCACAATTAAGCAATGCACTTTGACCAATCAGAATTAAGCAATGCAACTCCAATTTCAAATATCTGCAATCAGTTCATATACAGTTTGAAAAGATAAAAGATATCTATAGAATAAATGGGGAAAAACATATGAAGAAACTGATTTACTCAAACTTTCTATGAGCACAGAAAGAGGCAACATTCAAACAAATTACTGGTTGGGAATTATTAGCTTAGCTCTCAATTTAACAGTAAAAGATCATGAAATATACTTATATTATTGATGTTCAATTAGTTCCCTTTTTGAAGTAAAAGTAAATACAGATCTTGAAGGATATATTTCATACAGCTAATATACTAATGGAAAAATTAGAACTTAACACCATCAACTATGGCCAAGGAGGTCAGAAGAGACGGTGCAAAGGTGGCCTTTATGCTGGTTGTGCCTTGGGCCAAACCCCAACATAAATTTACAGCAGCCTGAAAGCTCCTCTGTTATGGTGGCTGCAATGGTCTCAAGGGGCTGATACAGCAGTAGGAGATCACCAGGCTGGAAGGAGGTGTTGGCCACATCACATTTTCCCCGACCACACCATCTATGTTGGAAGCATGAGGATACTGACAGTCCTCCTGGGGCCAGCTATTCAGTTGTTCAGTCCAGTATCTGGCAGCAGGGGAGAATCTGAGTATAAATACCCATTAACTAACTAGAACTGAAGGAACAATAATCGATAATAGTGAGATCAGCATCAGATGGAAGGAGAATGTTGGGGAAGTGGAGGAAGGAAAAGAGAAAGGCTGAGTAGTGCAGAAAATCACAGAAAATATTCTAGTGGTATGTGGTGCCTGGGCCTCACTTGAATACTGACAAACCCACAACTGGAATCAGACTGGCTCACCTGTGTGTTAGAATTGTTACAATAGATATTAGAGTTATAAAAATGTGTTTAGTGTTTAGACTTTATTATATGCTTGTAAATTGCCGAATGCATCAATCTCACTTTAACCCAGGAACCTTTCCTTGCAACAAAGCCCGTTGCCAACTCTGTCCACATATCTACTCAGGGGATACCATCATAGGGCCTAATCACATCAGCCACACTATCAGAGGCTCGTTCACCTGCGCATCTACCAATGTGATATATGCCATCATGTGCCAGCAATGCCCCTCTGCCATGTACATTGGCCAAACTGGACAGTCTCTACGTAAAAGAATGAATGGACACAAATCAGACGTCAAGAATTATAACATTCAAAAACCAGTTGGAGAACACTTCAATCTCTCTGGTCACTCGATTACAGACCTAAGAGTGGCTATCCTTCAACAAAAAAGCTTCAGAAACGGACTCCAAGGAGAGACTGCTGAATTGGAATTAATTTGCAAACTGGATACAATTAACTTAGGCTTGAATAGAGACTGGGAATGGATGAGTCATTACACAAAGTAAAACTATTTCCCCATGGTATTTCTCCCCCCCCACCCCACCCCCCACTGTTCCTCTGATATTCTTGTTAACTGCTGGAATTAGCCTACCTTGCTTGTCACCTTGAAAGGTTTTCCTCCTTTCTCCACCCTGCTGCTGGTGATGGCTTATCTTAAGTGATCACTCTCCTTACAGTGTGTATGATAAACCCATTGTTTCATGTTCTCTGTGTGTGTATATAAATCTCTCTGTTTTTTCCACCAAATGCATCCGATGAAGTGAGCTGTAGCTCACGAAAGCTTATGCTCTAATAAATTTGTTAGTCTCTAAGGTGCCACAAGTACTCCTTTTCTTTTTGCGAATACAGACTAACACGGCTGCTACTCTGAAACCTTACAACATCTGTAACCCATATTGTAAGATATTTGAGTACTTGCATTGTAAGCCTCTGTAACTATGTAAATCACCAGGCAGGAGAGAGAGATTAATCAGTGTAAAATGCTGGCTTCCCACAGAAGGAGTTACGTCTTGCCCCACAAGGAAGGCCCATCGATACCAGACAAACTATTGTGAAACATCAAAGAGGACAAAAAGACTTTGATGATTGTTCTCCCACCCCCATGAAGAGGAGACATGCAAGTGAATTCCTCCCAATAGCTGAGTCTGCAACTCAAAGCAGAAGGAGGGGAATGGATAAAACCCTCTACAAGGAGGAACTGTATCTTTATACTGCTTGGACTCTGAGGTGTAAGGATTACTAAGCATAAACCAAAGATCCCCAGTGCTTAGCCTAGGTTAGCCCTAAAGGGCATATGAACTTGCTTATTCAAGAAGTTTCTATTACTTTTTGAAATTTAAGATTGAAACTCATTTGTGTGTATATAAGTTTACCTACTTTAACCTTGTAAATAACTCTCATTTCCTTTTCCTATAAAATAAATCTTTATTTAGTTTATTACAGGATTGGCTACAAGTGTTGTCTTTGGTGTGAGATCTAAAGTGCAATTGACCTGAGGTAAGTCCTTTGGGACTGGGAGTAACCTGAATACTGCTGTACTCTTTGTTGTAAGGGACCATCTATTACAAAGGTAAGTTCACCTGGTTGGCAAGACAGATCCAAATACCCAATGGAACAGTCTGTGACTCCATGTTAAGGCTGTTACCGTGCCTTAGGAGTTTACACTGGATAATTGGTTGGTGAAATCTAAATATAGAACCCATAACCAATTTCACAACCATTGTTTCCTGACAGCCTGCCCTGAGGTTAGTACCCAGGCTCTTGAGCCAGTGCAGGACAGCTTGATGGGGGCAGCAGAAAAAGGGGGCAGTGTTGGTTGTGGGAGATTAGAAGGCTGATCTACAGCCTGATGAAGTCAATGAGAATCTTCCCATTGACCTCAATGGGCTTTGTATCAGACCCTAACAGAAGAACAAGGAGAACCACATTAGCAAACACAGTATGGCATAAAATAGGTAATGAGGGAATTCAGAGATAAGGTCCAAGATTTTCTAAAGAGATGAGTTTGTAAGTCTTAGCTTTTAGGTCTAGGGAAAACTTAGGAGACCTGATTCTCAGAGGATGGGTGCTCAGCACTTTCTGGAAAGCAGGCCCATTTAAAGCCAGATGGGCACCCAAAAATCGCTAACTAGTTTGAAATATCTTAGCAGGGCCTTGAAAGTGAAGTGGAGGAGGTTGGTATTGACGTGAAAGGAGATCACAGGTCAGTTTACAGAGAGAGAGAGAGAGAGAGAGAGAGTGTGTGTGTGTGTGGTGACCTGAAACAGGTGAGGAAGACGAGTAAAGATGCCATTATTCAACTCAGCCTGCAGCTTTGAGACCTTCTTCCTCCTCCTCCACCCAAATCCAGGAGCAATCACAGAACACTGAGTAGTGAAAATGTCAGGGAGAAACTCTAGAGGAAATATGTCAGCAGAATATTTCGGAAAGCACTTTTTTGGGGTTGCTTTTCTTTAACATTTGCAGTAAAGTTGTCTTAAGAAGTCTATTGCTTTCATTTCAATATGAGGCACAGATAAGGATATCCTGCTTTTTTTCCTTCATTAAAATATCTTCCAGGAAAAAAAAAACATTCCAGAGGAAGAGCCGTCTGCAGAGATTAACATCTATCTCACCAGAGAGTTTTGTTAGTGAGGTACAGAAATAAATCAGATTTCTGCATCACGAAAGCTGCAAGCTACAGCACAGAACATCTTTTTCAGACCCTCTCCCTCCTCCTGCTGACTCATCTCTCACTGACTCAACAACCACACCAAAGCTTACACAATGAATATAAATCATAACCAGGAAGAATTTCTCTCTATCCTAAAGGCTCAGAACAGAGATATGAGTGTTGTTTTATTCTTCAAACAATCTGCTGAATATTTTATAAATTAGGAAGATTAACAATTATGTGAAGGAGACACTGAAGGGAGGCTTGGCCTTCCCTCCTTCCCCATCTGTCTCCCACTCTCCAAAGTTCACTTTTACAGATGTGAGTGACTGGGCAAGTCCTTTGCCAGGCCTCACCAACCAGGTCTTCAAACCCTACAGTAATGAAGTACACCACAGAATCTAGGTCATAGAGGGGATTTATACTGTGGAAGAGGGCACAGGAAGCAGTTTCCCTGACCAGCATACCTATGCAGCCCTGATTTGGTTGCTTCAAGACTGCTAACGGAGTGGACCACAATACTATCGAGGATGGAGCCCGGGGCATGGTCACAATTCTGCTTTCAGAGCATCAGTGTGCAATTTCAGATCAATACTGGCGGAGTTCAGACTATACCCCATGCAACAGGTGTAGCAAATACTGATCTCAGTTGCATTCATCAGCAACCATAAGGCATTATGCTCTCTCCTTCTATTGCAAAGGCATGCCATCTCCCCTTCTCCCAGCATGACTCTGGCTCACTGAACCCTACTGCAGTCCATAAAATATACTTGGCTACTTTGGGCCTGATTCTCCACTACCTACCAAATTGGGTATCATTCATGCAAAATGGATGTCAGCGGAAAAGACTGATTTAGTAGCACTTTGCCTGGGTGTAAGTAACTACAACACAGTGACGGACAGTGGAGAATCAGGCCTATTTTCTTAAGAAAGTAACTAAAAAAAGATCTCTTTCAGAATGGTATACTCAGACCCAAGTCTTGGTGTCAGAGCCACACAAAGAACGGCAAGGGCAAACAAGAGGAGACTTGAAATAAAAGGTTCTCTTTCCTCTGTTCCGACCGTATGCGGTAAATACACACGCTGCATTGCTCAGCTAATGACCTTGTTTCACCCTCACCTAGAGGCACCTTCTTCCATTTTTGGCAGCTAAGTGAAAAAAATAGGACAAACAACAAGTTCCCTCCCTTTAATACAGGGAAGAAGTTTAGCTCCCTGACTGCTAAACACTGGGTATAATTTAGAGACCCCAACACACATGTTTGAACTGTACAACTTTGCTACGGAGCCAAGTCTAGAAGGACTGTCAGCTGAATTCTTGCTGAATTCAAGGGAAGGGACAAAGTCCTGGGAAGGGAACAAAGCCCATGTAAAAAGATTTGTCTGTATATGTAAAAGATGGGGCTAATAGATGGGCTCTTCAGGCCCAAATGGATGGGACACTTGCCCAGCATGGTCACAGCTGTTTCACTAGAAATAACTGATGTAGCAGGGAGAAACAATGTGAAAGAGAATTTTACTGAACATGAGTAGAGCCCAATGTTGCATGTTGTGGGACCTGCGTTTACCTGATGACCGCTTGGCCCCAGCCTGCACTTCTGAGCTACAGGTTACACACCAAACTAGATCCCTCCTGAAACGTGTCCAACTTTCTCGAGTCCTACAACATCAGCCACCAACACAAAGGAGGAATACCTGTTTGGTCCTTGTACTTCACTGGTCTCGGACACTAAACACAGCCAATGCTGCAATGTTTGGGATACTAAAACTGCAGATAACTTAAAATCCAAACAGCAAGTCTCTGCTAATTTTTAATTCTATTAAGTTTTTTCTATTAATGTCAGGTATTGGGGAAGTGACAGCACCTTTCTAGCATTTACAAAGACAAAATTATGTGAATGACAATAGAGTGATCAACTCTGTCTTCTACTCCCCATATCCAGCAGTCAGAGGTTTAGGGTCTCCATGAGTAATGGGTTGCAGCCCTGATCACTTTAGCTAATAGCCATTGATGGACCTATCCCACAGGAACTTATACAGTTCTTTTAAAAACCCACTTATACTTTTGGCCATCACAACATCCCATGGCAATGAATTCCACATGTTAGCTGCTTGTGGTATGAAAATGTACTACCTATTTTTATATTGTCCCTACTGCCTATTAATTTCATTGGGTGCCCCGGGTTTTTGGGTTGTATGAAATGGTAAATAGCACTTCTCTACACACTTTTTCCACACCATTCATGAATTTATAGACCTCTATTATATCTTCCTGTTAGGAGGTGGCACTCACTTCTTGTGAGTGGCCCCCGTCTGAGTGCATGTGCCTGCACATTCTCTCTGGCTTGCAGAGGAGTCTTCAGTGACTCTGCCCTCTGGCCAAATCACACATCGTCTGCATAAAATCAAACCCCTTCTGGGGTACAAGTCCAACAGGGAGCCTCCGTCAGTGCTCTCTGTAAGATTCCTTTATCTGTAGCCCTATCCCTAGGCTCCATCTCCAATCTGCCAAGCACCCTGGTTTGGACTGTCTCTCAGCCCCTTCCGGGCTCTCTTCAATTGCCCCTGCTCTTCAAGCAGTCCTGGCCCTGGTGTGGGGCCGCATCCCCCAGGACTCCCTCTCTGGACCTTTCTGGCCCCAGATCTCCAGCTGGTCCACTAAAGAGTTCAGTTTTCCTTCCGGGGGGTGCATCAAAGTCCAGCCAATTTCATCAGTGGCTGATGCGGGGGGACTCAGGCCCGCCCTCTACTCCAAGTCCCAGCCCAGGGACCCTAAAGACAGCAGAAGTCCACCGTATCTCTAGCTAAGCTGCGTTGCTACTATGATTCCTTGGGCCACTGCCCTGCAGTCCCAGCACATTCTTCACCTTTACCGCAGGGCCTTATTCTGGTTGAGTCCCAAGCGCCAGCCTGGAGCTGCTTCTCACTAACGCCAGTCTCTGTTCTGTAATAGCACTGGTCTGTCTGAGGCCCTATAGCTCCCTCAGCCAGACAGGTACACCATCCATGCTCCTCCAGTTCCAGCAAGGAACTGTGACTCTGGCCCTGCAACTCCTTTTATGTGAACTTGCTGGGCCCTAATTGGCTGCTCCCTGCAGGCTCCATCACAGCTGCTTCCTTGCAACCACTCTAGGCTGCTTGGAGGGTTTCTCTTTTGCTCCTCTCTGGGACGGGGTGTGACAGGGCCTTATCCACCTCCCTCACATCCCTTAGTTGTCTCTTTTCTAAATTGAGCAACCAACCCTAATCGTTTTAGTCTCTCCATATGGAAGCCACTCCATACCCTTGATCATCAGAAACTTTTCCAGTTCCACTATATCCTTTTAGAGATGGGGTGACCAGAACTAGACACAGTATTCAAGATGTGGCTGCACCATGGATTTACACAGTGGCATTATATTTTCTGTCTTATTTTTAATCCTTTCCTAATAGTTCCTAACATGCAATTAGCCTTTTTGACCACTGCCATGCACTGAGTGGAAGTTTTCTGAGGACTATCCACAGTGACACCCCAATCTCTTTCTGGGTGAGAACAGCTAATTTAGAAAGTATCATTGTATGTGAAGTTAGGATTATTAGGTGATTATTATTATTATTAGGTGATCACTCCCTAGGCCAGTGCCCAGTTTGGTTCCTGAGACTCAAGCCTTACAGGCAACAGCCTCCCAGGAGAAGGCTTGAGGGAGGGAAGAGATAGAAAGGGGTTTCCAATATCTCTATTCCCATCTGTGCATGTACAGTGCAATATGTGTCAGATAGTTGTGTGAATCCTGCAGTGAGAAACCCTATCAGAATTTACTTCCACCCTCCTGGAAAGCTGTTAAAGGAAAGCAAAAAGAGTGCTAGAAATTAGACTTTTTACTGTTCTTTAGCTGTTCAAATGCGATGTAAGAGACATTAAGTTTCACTTTTTAAAATGTTGGCTAAATGACAAATCCCATTCACTATATAGAATTGCTCCATGAATGCACCTGCCCAACAAATATTAGAGAGGAAGGTACACAAAGGGGGAATAGAGAGAATGGAGGTTAGAGAGACTACTGACAAAGAAAACACCCTGTTAGCCACAGTAAATATACTGCCTGGCCCGCTTTGGGTCACTCGGGATTCCTCAGTGCTTCATAGGATTAGCTCCTGTCTGGGTAAAAATTAACTACCCTTGGTATCTGTAATGGGATGGCACCCACCTCTCATGAGTGCCTCTTCTGGTCAGTCTTTAAACAGTCCCAGCCCTGGTATTGGGCCTTACCACGAGAGTTTCCCTCCCTAGAGGCAATGGTTTGGCCCTCCTGATCTATTATGGTCCCAGCTCTTCGGCTGGGCCTCTAACAGTTCAGCCCCATCTTACAGAGGTTTATTGCTGTCTGATTGTAGGCCACTTCCTCAATGGCCTCTGGGAAGGACCTGGGCTGCCCACTACTCTGGATCCCAGCCCACGGACCCTAAGTATAGCAGCCATGTGCCACTGTGTCCCTTTAATGAAGCTGCTTTCAGATCCCTGTGCCATTTCTCTGCAGCCCCACCCTTCACCAAAGCTTCACCCTTAGCTCAAGGGCTCTTCTTTGTTCAGGCCCAGCAGCCAGCCAGGAGCTCTTTCTCACTCCCTGAGTCCTTGCCAGCACTGAGCTGTCCATGGAGCTGCAGTTCCCTTTGGCTTGCCAGGAACCACCTGCTTCTACTCTGGCTCCAGCAAGGGACTGACTGGCTCTAGCTCTGCAAAAAGAAAAGCAGTACTTGTGGCATCTTAGAGACTAACAAATTTATTAGAGCATAAGCTTTCGTGAGCTACAGCTCACTTCATTGGATGCATACAGTGGAAAATATAGTGGGGAGATTTTATATATACAGAGAACATGAAACAATGGGTGTTACCATACAAAGTGTAACAAGAGGAAAGGTAAGCTATTAACAGCAGGAGAGCGGCAGGTGTGTGTGGGGGGGGGGGGAAGAGAGGAGACACACGTTTGTAGCGATAATCAAGGTGGGCCATTTCCAGCACTTTACAAGAACAGTAGGAGGGGAAATAAACAGGGGGACATAGTTTTACTTTGTGTAATGACCCATCCACTCCCAGCCTTTATTCAAGCTTAAGTTAACTGTATCCAGTTTGTAAATTAATTCCAATTCAGCAGTCTCTCATTGGAGTCTGTTTCTGAAGTTTTTTTTTGAAGAATTGCCACTTTTAGGTCTGTAAGTCGAGAGATCAAAGAGATTGAAGTGTTCACACCATACGATCCATTGTCTACAACCAAGTTCTATGATACCACCACATTTGCACCAATCCCTCAGACAGAGACAAAAACCTACAAGATCTCTATCGAGCATTCTTACAACTACAGTACCCACCCGCTGAAGTGAAGAAACAGATTGACAGAGCCAGAAAAGTACCCAGAAGTTATCTACTACAGGACAGGCCCAACAAAGAAAACAACAGAACGCCACTAGCCATCACCTTCAGCCCCCAACTAAAACCTCTCCAACGCATCATCAAGGATCTACAACCTATCCTGAAGGACGACCCATCACTCTCACAGATCTTGGGAGACAGGCCAGTCCTTGCTTACAGACAGCCCCCCAACCTGAAGCAAATACTCACCAACAAGCATACACCACACAACAACTAACCCAGGAACATATCCTTGCAACAAAGCAGTTGCCAACTGTGTCCACATATCTATTCAGAGGACATCATCATAGGGCCTAATCACATCAGCCACACTATCAGAGGCTCCTTCACCTGCGCATCTACCAATGTGATCTATGCCATCATGCGCCAGCAATGCCCCTCTGCCATGTACATTGGCCATACTGGTCAGTCTCTACGTAAAAGAATCAATGGGCACAAATCAGACGTCAAGAATTATAACATTCAAAAACCAGTTGGAGAACACTTCAATCTCTCGGGTCACTCGATTACAGACCTAAAAGTGGCAATTCTTCAACAAAAAAAGCTTCAAAAACAGACTCCAACGAGAGACTGCTGAATTGGAATTAATTTGCAAACTGGATACAATTAACTTAGGCTTGAATAAAGACTGGGAGTGGATGTGTCATTACACAAAGTAAACTATTTCCCCCTGTTTATTTCCCCTCCTACTGTTCTTGTAAAGTGCTGGAAATGGCCCACCTTGATTATCACTACAAAAGGTCCCCCCTTCTCTGCTTTTCTGCTGGTAATAGCTCACCTTTCTTGGTCATTCTTATTACACTCTGTATGGTAAAACCCATTGTTTCATGTTCTCTGTGTATATAAAATCTCCCCACTATATTTTCCACTGTATGTATCCGATGAAGTGAGCTGTAGCTCATGAAAGCTTATGCTCTAATAAATTTGTTAGTCTCTAAGGTGCCACAAGTACTCCTTTTCTTTTTTACGGCTACAGACTAACACGGGTGCTACTCTGAAATCTAGCTCTGCAGCTTCTTTTATATGGCCCTCCTGAGCCCTGATGGGCTGCTCTCTGCAGCCTCTCTCACTGGTTGCTTCCCTCGCAGTCACTCTTGCCCACTTGGAGGACCTAGCTCTACTGTTCCTTTCCTGGGATGGGTGTGGCACGACCCTGAGGCCTCCAGCAGAGGGCCTCTGAGCCTAATCCACCCCATCACAGTATCATTCCATCAAAACACATTAATTGTGATAAGCTTTTCTGGGAGGGGGTTGCATTTTTAATTAGATGTTTAAGTTAGTTTTGCACTTACATGACTATTAAATTTTTATTAACAGAGTTGTCTCGTGGCACATATACTGGACAGCAAGTGTTCACAGTCTGAATGGGTAGAACTATTAGATGAAAAGCTTATACTTTTTATATTCTGATAAGGATGGAGATGCTGTTTTTTCCCCCCAACAGGCACTCTTGCCTAAAGGCCAAAAAAAGATTCAAGGCAATAAATAATGCAAGGAGACATAATTGTCTCTGGAGTGGAAAAAGTGGTATAATAATATGTGGAAATAAAACATTTTGTCTTAATAACATGAATTGAAAATAAGTTTAGCAAATCAGCTCTATATTTAGTAGCCCAAGGTGATATGTTATCAAAAAATTTCCCTTTCCCCTATTCCAAAAAACCGGAACACAAGTCAGTATTTCTGATATTTTCCTGGGGTGTCTCTGTAAATCACAACAATATGGTATTTTTGTGGATAACTGCTAGAGGAGAGAAAGAAAAGAGTGACTTTGTCCTTTCTAAAAGTCAAGGTTGTGGCTATCTTCATAAATAATATGACCTTCAAATTCTGTAGGACCATATGTTCTGACATGCTATTGCTTCAGTTCAATTTTCAGGATGAAAGCAATGGGCCTGTATCTTTAGGAATGAATTCAGACTGCTGATGGTGTGCTAAATAACTCAATCTTAAAAAATGGCAGCTATATGGGAAAGCATAAACTCACAAAAATTGGATCATTTTAATGGGGGGAGAACTCTTATTGCATTTAATAACACCCCATAAACATCACCAAGGAGATCTTTTAGGGTATGTACTATCTGTGATGTTTGGAGGTTTCTGCTACATAGAAACATTTCAGTGCTACATACAAGAACGTAAGAAGTGCCACATGCAAGCAGACCCAGTGGCCATCCAGTCCAGTATTCGGTCTCTGACAGTGACCAGTACCAGATGCTTCAGAGGAATGCTCAATTATGGAAAAAAATATGCTAGCATTTCTTCTTAACCACATGTACTTAGTGTTTGGTCTGTCCCCTGAAACATGAAGATTTATAGCCTCAATTTTATAAAGCTCTTTTCTAATGTAACTGTGCATGTTCCTGTTTTCAATATATTTGCCTAATCCTGTTATTGAATACCACTAAGCTCCTGTCCTCCATGACACCTCGTGGAAATGAGGTGCCACAGGTGAATGATACATTATTTAAAACATTTACAGACATTAGCATAGCTTAACTTGCTCAAATCACATCTTGGTACCTTTAACACAGAGAGCTATATGTTTTTACCTAACAAAGCAGTTTTCTTGATTTATTTGTTTTGACATTTATCATTATTTTATCTGTCTATATTTGCCCCTATCAACAAAGGAGGGGAGACAGTGTGGTCCAATACAGAGGATGCAGGACTGAGACTCAGGACACCTGGGTTCTATTCTTGGATCTGCCAGGGACCTGTGGGATGACCTTGGGCAAGTCACTTTGCCGTTCTGTATCTCTGGCAGGTGGAGTTCATCAGCCACAGCAGGCAGTCCACCGAGCAGAAGAACTCTGATTTCAAACCAAGAAATTCATTCCTGGTTAGTTGGTTTGTAAAAGTTGTGCCGATCACACACAAAAACTCTATGGGTCTGCGTGGCCGAGCTCAGCTAACAGGATAAGGTGAAGGTGAAGCAAACATAGTATAAAACAGAGGAAAAAACTAGACAAAAGAAGAACAGTGTTGGAACATTTTGTTTATGTTAATTTAACAATCCAGAGGAAATCTGTATAATGAGCAAGTTTCTGGCCAGAGGTCTCATATATTTTATTAATTATCATTAGTTTTATTATTCAGAAAAGAACAGGAAACAAAAATATCTCTGAACTAAACTGATTATAGGAACACAATTACAATTGGAAGAATCAAGAAAGTTTCCATCCTATAGTTTTATCAAGTTATATTTCTCTCTCTCTCATTTTTTAAAAACAAGAAATGAAATAGCAATATGCCAACTTAACTGTTCGATTATATTTCTGTCTCAAGGAGAAAATGAAATGTGATTTGATTACATCACGGGGTTTTAATAAAAATATCTTGGGGGCAAGATTCTGAGAAGCCCACTCGCATTGAATAATACTTACCTCTCAAGCAGTCCCCATTCACTTTTTTGGGTCTTCTCGAGGAGTAAAATGCTACTCAATGTGAGTTAGGGTATTGGCATCTGAACCATTGGTAAGAATGAAATTTTGATTTCTTTTCAAACCTGATTATTGTCCCATGAAGACATAATGGTGAAACTAGAAAGTTTAATGTATTATATCCCAAGGCATTTTTCAGTGTGGAATTTTAGTCAAATGACTTTACATTTCTCAAACGTCTTCTCCAGTTGCATTTGTGCAACAATTTTACATTTTAACACCACTTTACTTGTTCAAAGAACCCTAAACCCTCCACAAACAACACATTCAAGGAAGGACCCCTTCCCTGCCGATGTGATGAGCCTAAGGCAGCACATGCCACAAATACAGCACTCAATGTAGAATAAATTTAAATGCATCAACATCAATATCTTTTTGCTCAAAATATGTCCCAGGGTCAGAGTTTGTGCTGAACCTTTTTGGATTTATGTAACATTCAGCAAATCGCAAGCTATTAGCGTCTTTCTTTCAAATCACAAAACTATCCCCTGCCCCTCAAACATTTTCTCACAATCTAGTTCCCTCCTAACCTATGCTCCACGCATGCTACAGTGTCTTGATCAGATACATTAATTGTCTCTCTCTTTCTGGTGGCATCTCCCCCAATTTGCCAAGACCCTTTAGAAGGTTCCATTATTGTTCCTCTGCTCTTTTGTGTATCTACCTCTTCCTTATCATTTATCTAAGCTACCACTTTTTCCAGTAATGATATTCATGTATACATATCTTTTTGATAGCTGAGTCCTCCCTGTTCCCACACTCTCTCCCTATCTTAATGCAAAATGCTGGCTTCTTATTAGCCAAGCATCTCAAAGAAAGGAATGATTCTCTTGGGCAGGAAGACCAATCTCAAAAATTTGCCACCTGCCTTGTTACTGGTCTCTATCCATAACCTTAGTGCCATCCTAATCACCTGCCACAATCAGTCTGCCTATCAATGCCTCCTCAGCTCCTTGCTTAAACCTTTTAAGATAAAAAAAGGAGTACTTGTGGCACCTTAGAGACTAAGGTGCCACAAGTACTCCTTTTCTTTTTATGGATACAGACTAACACAGCAGCTATTCTGAAACCTTTTAAGATGTAGTCCTTCACATACAGTGATACCTACAGAGAGATTTTGCACTTCAACCTAGCTCTCAGAACTCTGCCTTTTAGCAATTTCTCAGCTATTGAGACTCAATTTGTAGATCTAAAGTTAGAGCCCCCAACAACAAGAAGCTTACTTTTCTTTTCACACGCCAGCTGGGCCTTTTTTTGAAAGTCAGATAATATAAGTTTTGCTAGTTCTCTTTTCCTTCTTGCCCATCTATGACCTCATTACTCCTGAGCCTACTGGTGATACAGTAAAAATAAAATTCAGACTGTTAGAACTCTGTTTTAACTTGTTTTTAATTCCATGGTTCTCTCTCAAGTCTCTGGAAATTTAACTCAAGGTAATTTCACTCTCTACAGTAGGTCCCAGGGCTCAACACAGTAGAACACTACATTGTCTTCAGAATCTGCATTCTCTTTACTCCATTAATATTCTGGTCTGATTCTACACTTCAATAAATAATACCATTATTATAACAATCTAGAGAAATGTTATTGGTGCATAGTCCAGCAACAGAATACTTGGGTTTCTGTTTTTTCTTACTTTTCTGCATCTTTCCAGTAAAGTATACCCTGAGACATATTAGAACTCCAAGATAAAAATTTGAGCCTTGTATTTATGCAGTTGGATGCACTTTTTTTAAAAAAAATATAATAAATGAGGAAATCAAAGGAGAAAGGATTGCTGCAAACTTCCTGCATCTTCTGCAGAAACAACCCAGGCAATGTAATACTCCGTGGACATGGTGCAAAGACCACTGAAGTCAATGGAAGCTTTCCAATGATTTCAAAGGGCTTTGGATCAGACCCTGTGATATCAAGTTAAATCCTACTCTCTACTCACATAAGTAGCTCATTGTAGCTAGTGGTACTACTTGTGTGAGCCAGGTGATCAAAATTTGCCCCATCATCTTCCTGACAGCAAGTGAAAAGGAGAATATTATTTTAATTTCCTGCTAGCAATTTATGCCTGTTCTCAAGTTTCATCCACCACTTATGTACTTTCTTATTAAGCTTCTGTCATGAAAATAGTTTTTAATGTATTGGAAATTATTTGATCTTCAAAAAAATTCTCTTTCTGGTTCCTCTGATAAAAATTAAATCTGGGAAGCTTTAAAGACCTTTCTTTGCTTTTCTGCCCTACAGGTTGATACTTTTTGTAAAAAAAATGAGAAGTGTAAATGTGACATCATATGTTAAAAACACACTGAGCACAGTACCTTTTTTTTTCTTTAGATGATGTCATCAACTATATTGGAAGGATAATCTTAGGTTGCATAGCTGCATATTCTTTACACCAATGTATTGCATCCCACATTCTACAACGTCAATAGCCTTTAAAGCAGACCAGGATATTTTTAGAGGTATTTTATATGGAAGCTGGTGATACTTATAAAATACAAAGAAAACAGATCAAAGAAGGCGATTTTTGAAGGCATAAATAGGAGTGAGGTGCCCAGTTCCCATTAATTTTCATTGGAATTTCCTGCCTGTGTGCCTTTTATGCCTTTGAAAATCTCCCCCAAATGGATTTGTCACTGGAATCCCACAAGAGAGTATCTTAAGAATCAATGACACAATGGAATATAATGTGCTCTGAAGTAGCTTTAAGAGTGCTTTCCTGGGTGGGGGGGTAGAGGGATAAGTGTTTGGTTTATTTACAGAACATACTATATAAGTATTATACTGATATCCATGTGATCATTTATCAATAATTTCAACTCTCATCAATCATTGATTTTTATATTCACTGCTAATATATGAAAGCTTTTAGAATCTATATAACATGGCCTTAGAATACTCAGGTACTATCCAGTACAGCTTTACAAATTACAGACACTTACAGCCTCACAGAATCTCATGGATTTATATGCAAAGTCACTGAAAAGCTCCGATTTTGTTACAAAGGGCCTGATTGTCGCAAGTTTCTGAGTGTCTCATGCAAAGCAGCAAAACTCCTGTTGAAATGATACTGGAGTTGGTGAGGCAGAGTCCCTTGCAGGATTGGTCTCAAAATAAAGTTGAGAATTCTCTGTGGTTTAACAACATATCCAAAGATACCACAGTCCTAAAGGGAAGTTATTCCATGATTGTCCTTCATGGAAATTCTTGTGCCCTCCTCTAAAACATCTGATGCTTGCTGACAGAGACAGCCTACAAGGTTAAATGGGACACTGGTCTGATTTGTTATGGAAATTCCTGTGTTTTTATTATCAGCTACTCATCTGCTAAACAGAAGAAAAACGAAAAATGCAAAAGGAAGCAGTGTAGATTTGGAAAGCATTTCATACCAGGCTGTGCTTTGTTCTCTGATCAGTCCCTTCACCTTTTTCTCTTCCTTGTGGGTTAGAAATGAAGAAAACTGCTAGAATCCTGAGCAGCAGTACATGACCGCTGATATAAAGAAGCTTCAATAAAAACTTCTTTGCTCTATCATTTAAAGGCCTACCTAGTTTATTTGAAATCATAAATAAAACCTTAGGTAACTACCTGCACCTTTTCTTTTTTTCTTAACATGAAAATAGTAGAAATGGTGAACGCAGCATAAAAATACCCTCTTTTAACAATGTCTCTGATTCAAAGGCTACCATAACTTAGTTATAAGGTGGGTCATTTTGTTTATTTGGTTTTTATAAGGATGAACAAATTATTCACAATCTCAGTAAAGCAAAAATATGCTAATATATACGACGCTGAATTCCTGTTTTATTAGACTAAACTTACACTGGCCTGAGGGGGCATTAAATGCCCTCCAAGAAAATAACTTCCCCACAGGTTATGAAACATGTTGGGTACTCAGTGATATCACAAAGACAATCTGGGATGAATGGTAGCATCGAACCACGGGAGCTCACAGTGAATCAAATTCAGAAAACATTTATGAATCGATGTGTATGAATAATTCAAATTAAAGTTGTACGTGGGGTTCATTGTAACTTGACCAGATTGAACAGAAATGCTTTTGTATCTTAAAATAAGTGATGGAAGTTGTAAAAATGCTGAGGGCTTTTTAGTACGTACAACACAGGAATGTACTACTGTTATTTGTGTCCTGTAATGCGGTTAAGTCAAGTTAAATTGTTAAACAGTTAAATTGATCAGTCAAGTTAATTTGGCACTCATCATAGAATCAATTTAGGCACAACAGTGAGAGACTCAGGAAGCTGTCATGATGGGTCCTGTATAAAAAGCTGACTAGAACAGAATTTCTGGGAGATACTAGCAGCCTGAGCATCATCCAAACTCCAACTTACTGTAGCTGGTGAGAGCAGTATCCACTAATAAAATTCTTATGCTCTCATTGTGGAAGAATTCTTGTTACTAAATATTTTAACAATCTGCTTGAGATGACCAAATCTGAACCAGAATCTATCACAAATTTAGGGACCCTTATTGGTAAGATATAATGTACATCAAATTACTGTCTGGTTAATGCAGTTGCAACCTCCATAGAAATCAATAGGAAAATGCATTTGCTTATTCCACGGTTGAATTTGACCCACTGGAGCAACTTCCCTCAAAGATGCATTTGGACTTCAAGGTTTCAACAGGTTGTTTCTTTGCCTTGCTGCCATATTCACTAAGGAGAGGAGGGCCATGGAGCTCAAGTACCTCTTCTTCCAGAACCACACAATGACAATGAAATGGGATGATAGTGAATTCACATTATTTGATGAAAGTGCAGAAGATTGCCTGCCAAACTCACTACCACATCTTACGATCAAGTTTAAATGGAGACCTATGAGGCACTGAGCACCTGATGGAAAGTTCTAAATATCCTCAACTCTGACTGATGGCTTGGAATTGAGGGCACTCTCAATTTAGCAAGATTCAAATGTATCAAGATTTATACAAATCAGATGTTCTCTCTATCTCTCTCTCTCTCTCTCTCATACACTAGGTTTTTAAAATTGGTTTCCATCTATTTTCAAACCAGCCTATTTTTTCTATTTCCAGTTCAATATCAGACACTAGCCTTAAAGCCAAAATTTTAAGGAGTGGGCAGCAATTTTGACTGTCCAATTTGACATAGCTTAGGCCTGATTTTCCAAAGGATTGAGCACTCACAACTTCCAAGTAAGTCATAGTAAGGTGCAGATGATTTACACCTCTGGAAAATCAACACCCACATGTCTCAAGTGGGGCATTCAAAAACAGGCTCCCAAAATCATGTTTAAAATGGTGGCTTAACTGTTCATCCACACCTAGTTGCTGTATAAAACAGCTACATAAGCACAAAAGCATGTGAAAAGAAATGCCAGGAAAACTAGGCTTCTTCTAGGAAGAAAGAATCATAAGAAGTAGATAGATCACTGGCATATGGAGCCTTTTGCCTCTCGATATCTGACATTTCCTCCGGTCAGCAGTGACTGAAAATTGTTACAATCAGTTGCCTGTTTGGTGGCCTACTGGAAATGAACTGGTGGCCTTAGCCGAGTTCCATATCCCATGAATTGAAATTTTTAATTCCAGTCTTAGCTGAGAGGCCATGCTGAATGAGCATGAGAACAGTTTTTTCACCCATACAAATTATTCTTCCAGGCTAGAGGTGGGGCACATAGGGGTGAGTTATAGTGTCAGGAAATTTGCTTTATCTTTGCCTGTTCTGTGGTCAGAACATAGGACTAATCTCTCCTCACCACAACTTGTGTGATTTCCACTTAAAAAGAAAAGGAAAATGAGAGCCCATCCAGGAGGACTTGAATAAAATGAATTATCACCGTTAATTATTTGTATTACGGAAGCACCTAAATGCCTCAGCCAAGATCAAGGCCCCATTGGGCTAGATGCCGTATAGATATATAACTGACTGTCCCCATCCTGAAGAGCTTGCAATGAAAATAAACAGAATAAAGCATGGAGAAAGGAAGTATTATCCCCAGATTACGTATGAGCCCCAGAGAGATGAGGTAATTTGCCCAAGATCACACAGGGAGTCTGTGGCAGACCCAGAAACTGAACCTGGAATTCCCGAGTCACTGCCCTGTAACTTACCCACAAGACTTAGTTACAGCTGACCAGAAGATGACAATTCCAAATTGCAGCAACTTTCCAGATTTCAAAATCTGTTTGTGTTTCTCACTGGAATGAAAACAAAACTTTTCAAACAATTTTGCAAAAACAGAATAGAGGTTGAGTGGGTGATTGGGGGCACACACTTTCCAACCAGCTCTAGACTCAGAGCTAAAAAATGACGACAGGCAGGGATTTGAAACCAATTCACATTTATAAAGAACAAAGCAAACTGAGTTCTAGCCACCCAAGGACAGCATGTGTGACTAAGTAAACGCAATAACAAACACCCAAACTAGCAGAATGTACTTCAGTTGCTGTTCACAAACCAAATATGAGCTCACGAAGGAAAGACAGAAAGACAGCTATCCCCATTTAATTTCCTTTAGTGTTTAGTGCTTTGTTTTGGCTTTTTTTTTTTGGTTAGTGTTGGCAAACTAAAACATGACTGGGGCAGAGACTATTTCAAACATTTTAAGAACTTCATAATAATGATACAAGGTAAGAAAATGAAGTTACACTGATTTACCCCAACTGGCCCAAAGCCAGCACTAGTCCTTGATGAGTATATGTTCCTTCCTGTGGCTTAGAGGCAGGCAAGCAGCATAATTTAGAGATGATGATAGTTTCCTGGTCTGCGTATGAATCATAGTCTTCATGACCTACTGATTGTTCATAGAGGAACATGACTCCATCCCCAGAGATAGCATTGGCTTAAATCCTAGGAACTGAACCTTTTCTACCCCTTCACAGCTCTAGTTACAGTACCTAAGTCGTATTACTGCTTGGCTACCACACTGCACTGTGGCTTCCACGTCCACGGAAGTGTATACCAAGAGCAACAATCCTCAGATTAGCTTTATCCAGCCAATGCAATACTCTGAAATATTTAAAGAATAAGATCTCAAAAGGTATCATTTATTCTCAGTGAATGTTTCTACAGATGCCATCCCCTTTTCACCAGAAGTGTCTGCTAAGGGGCTGGAAGAGAATTTTAACTTATCTGTTTCTATTGTTCAGTGTTGATTTATGTGAATTAGTGTTGCTTTAAAAAAATCATTCCACTTTCTAGTCATGTTAACGCTTCCTGGCATGGTATTTGCTGATAATGAAATTACTGGTAAGCAACCGGCATTCATTTTCAGGCGTTTTCAGCTTTTGCATATATTTGATTTCTGTGGGAATCCAGCTGTTATTTGTGTACTACAGAATATCAGTCAGTACTAGATTCCCTCATTCTAAAAAACACTGTTATACAAACAGAGGAATTAACATTGCCGATGGGACCAATGGACCTGCTAGTCTAGCAGGCTGTTTCCAACAATGGCTGGTACTAGACATTTAAGAGGAAGGTGCAAGAAAACCTGTAGTAGACAGTTTTGTTAAAACCTGCCTCTAGGGGAATTTCTACCTGAACTAGAGGAATTAGGGATTGGCTCATATCCTGCGACATGAAGATTTGTAGCCGGATATTTTATTATCCGGTCTGCGAACATAATTTTGGAGAGTGTGTATATTATAAATAAATAATCCTGCTAAGCTTTTGAACTCAATGTTATTTTGTGGCAATAAGTTCCTCAGGTTAATTGTGTGTCCTATTAAAAAACGTGTTTTCTGTTATTGGTTTCTAATTTCCTGCCTTTCAGTTTCATTCAACGTTTCCCTGAATATAGAATTAGAAGCTTTCCAGATAAGGCAACATAAATCTTTCTACTAATCTAAATTTAGCTTCCAGGACATCTCAGTCTATGGTATCACTATGACCCACAACTACAACATTCTATATGTTTGTCTAGATATCTCATGAAAACTACAACTTCAATAAGATCCACTGTGTTGGTTCTTTATTGGCTATACAAAGAGCAGAAGGGAGCAGAAGATACCTCAGCTGGGCATTATTGATCATGAGACCAGGAGATGGGGGCCTTATCTCCATAATACAGTGGAAGTTTTCTTTAAAAAAAAAAAGTACAAGTTTTGGTGCTATTTTTGGTTTGTGCCTTTTCCTTTAATTTTTGGGATTCTCTCTGCAGTGACATTATTTCTATGAATGGTGAAGCAGCTTTGTATTGAATCCCTCCACCTCTTTTACATATGGCTGCAGAAATGCAGACCCCACTCTCCTGCCTTTGTTTTGGCAGGTCACCACACATACACCTATACATATTGCCCCACTCTGCATCATTCTAAATTAGAAGAAACCGTCTTCACCCCCCACCCCCACTGTCTTCTATGTGGAAAAGCTTCTGTGCTCAATACCATCTCCTTCTACCCTCCATACTTGGCCTGTCACTTGCTTCTAGTCAGGTGCTAAAATCCTGCTCATAACCAAATCATGCACTGAAAATGAACATCCATCACAAAGCCTAGCACCCCCTAGGATCATCTAACTCACATTGCATCTGCACTGACCTGTGCCAGTCCCTTTCTGGCACCGTTTGCACAAGAGAATCAACACTTTCTCACTTTTAACTGGATATCAGACTGTTTCCTCCATTCCTCATTCAACCTCCTCTGAGAACTAAGTTCAGGATCTTTCTCTCTGAGATCCACCCCCCCCCCCCACCCCCGAGCATATAGCCTAGCTAATTCATATTCACATCCCGCTCCAGGGACCTTAAATAGCCTTTACATGCATAGTGCAGAAACAAAGAGAAATATGAAATTCAACCTGATTGCCACATAGGGCTTGCCTACACACACATTTAATTTGCAGCAAGCTGGGGTGTGAACCTACCCAGCACTAGCCTGCCGCACACTAACCATCCGTGTGGACACTGTTGACATGCACTAATAGTTAGTGTCTTTTGATCTACTCTGCTTTGAAATGGGACGAAATTATAGCACATTTGTGAACTGGTAGTGTTCATCACCAAGGTCCAAAGGGACAGTTAGTGCTTGACAGGCTTGGTGAGGTCTAAATGTTTGTGTAGACACACCCATACTCTGTTATTCAAATAGCTCATAGGTGCCATGCTTAGATTACAAAGTACATTATAAAATAATTAAAACTACACTAGAGGACATCTTCGGTTTGACATAAAGGAGAAGACTGTGACTCTCAGATTGTTCAAGTGGGGTTCCTTATCCAGGTTTGTCAAAGAATTCAATCTGCATGAACTACTCATCCAGATTCAGGACCCGATAAACCTACTGTAGTCAATGGAATCATTCCTTTAACTTCATTTGGCTTTGGATCAGGCATATGAGGAAGGGGCTTCTTTGTTCTTCCAAAAGCCCAAATTATTACCCCAGGAATCCAAACTCTGTAACAACTCTCTTGCCTCTGACTGATTATATCCTCCTCTAGTTGGTACTTCCAGAATGCATTTTGATTTGAGGAGCCAACATATTCATTACACTGTACTTCTGGGAAACCCAAAAGCTTCTAAACTCTATTATTTCCTATTTAATCTGAGCAATCTTTACTTTTCAAAATGTAACTCAAGTCATGTTCTGCATCATATTATACAAATTGTGAAGAATAGGAATTCTTTAGTTTTTCTCATAAGGTATCATTTGTTCCCAGATTATATGAAACATTGCAACGGAGAAGCTCTAAATGGTGCATAACAACAACTGAGCTGCATAAACAGTCCACATGCAAAAATAAACCAAGAAAGAGAGAGGCAATAGGCTGTATTGCATGCTGTATCATATGCTGCACTAATTTCTCCTGAGCAATGACAACTGAGGTGTCTGTCATACAAGATATCTATTCATCATTGTGCTGGTGAAAACAAATTTATTGCTGCATTTGTTTTACCTAAAGAAAATGGAATAATGTATTGATAGAGTAACATATCCTGGACTGTAGAAAACAATCAGAGTTGTGAATTAGAAGCTATAAATCTAGCCCTACACTAAACAAGGATCAATAATAATCCCCCAAAATAGAAAAACAAACAAGAGATTGCATATCTATGTGATTTTTTAGCCCAGTGAAAAGAGATTTCTTGTGAAAAGAACAGTGTCATCTTATGTCAGTTTAGATTTAAATAAAAAAAGTTTTAAACATAACTGAGCAAAATCTCAAATTCCTTATTCAGTCACTACTCTTGTAAAACTCACCTTGGAGTAGGTGTGAGTAAACATTAACACTTTTAAGATTTAGCTAAAGTGACTAGGTAGATTACATGACTCTGTAAAGAAAACAAATATAAATATAAATAAAATAAATGTTGGGAGCCCAAATAATGCAGTAGTATAGTAAGAGAATCAAAAAGTGAAACTGACTAGACACAAAAATGGAACAGAACAGTCTAATTTGTCATCCAAAGCGAGTGAAATGCAAAAATTAAACAAACACAAAATGCTAACAAATAAACTTGAGTGGTACAGATTCATTCATTTTTAAATTCTAACATAATCTGATTGGTGCAGCTTGATATTTATTTAAATATGTTTTTATGCTGACACTATACCTTTAAACAGACTGAGGAAAATAAGTGGGTACACATGCCATTCCTGTACTAATTGGAAATTGGACATTTTTTTCTTCTTCCAACTAAAGTATCATTGCAGTGTAACATTTAGAACTCATTTAATTAGGCCAAGCCTACTCTAAATAAGGTTTGCCAATACATCTATACAAGCATAGCTGTACCAGCAAACCTTCCTAGGGGAGACAAGCTGATACTGGCAAAAAAAGTGATGTTTGCCAATATAATCGATACTGGTTTGGCAAGCAAAATAAGCTATACCCGCAAAATAATTTTTAACTGGTCTGACTTCATGTACACTAGTGCTTTTATCAGTATAGAAATGTGGAAGGGAAAAAAATCATTCCCCTAACTAACATTGCTACACCAGCAAAAGTTTATTTGCTTTACAGACACAAAAGTTGTATACCAAAATATTTCTAACTTAAAGTGTTATTGATAAAAATTTGCATGCTTGTCTGTGATAGCTTGCAGATGCTGAGATATTAATTAAGCATAGCATAAAGACATAAATAAGTACTGCACAGTGTGTATAGTGTGATTAGTCCTTTGGAACTAACAGAGTAATTAATACAACTGCTACTCCTGGGAGAATTCTGCGCCAAAAATTAAAAAAATCTGCAACAAAAAAAATTAAAAATTCTGTGCTAATATTTTAAAATTCTGCATATTTTATTTGTCAGAACTAACACAATATAATCACACCAGTTTCAATTATTTTTGCTCATTTATTTAAAAATACCTGTCAGCAAGTATGTCTATAACAATACGGACAACAAAAAAGAGTCAGGAAATGTTTTTTTGACATATAGATTCCTTATTAGGTATATTAATACAGAACTCTGAGTAACAATTAATTTAAACTACAATACAGAACTGTATATCCTGCACAGAAGCAGTGCAAAGGCTTGGGGGAGTCAGGGGTAATGGAGGAGCTGAGGGAGAGGGAACTAAATTGCTGGGAAGGAGCCTGGTTGTGAACTTGGAAGGTTGTTGGGTATGGGTGGGAAAAATATGGAACAGGTTTTTTGTCGGGGTGGGGAGGGATTGTTAGGGAACTTTCCCCATGCAGACCTTGGCTTACCCCTAGCCTCTCTCGTTCAATCAGGTACATCTGCCACTGTCTCCATGTGTTCCTGCACCCCCATGAGCCTTTGCATCCCTGTCCACATTTGTTCCTCCACCACCACTCAGACACCCCCTTACCTGTCCCTATGTGACTCTGTACCCTCTCCCCTCATCCGCGTGTCTCTGTGCCTCCCCTAATACACATCCTGTCCCTCTGTCCCTGTCCCCCCTCCCCCTGTCCCCATGTGTCTATGTGCCCCCACTCGGCAATCCTCTGTCACTATGTAGCTCTGAACTACATCACCGTGTGGCTCTGCACCTCCCTCCCTCCTGTGGCCCTGTGCCTCCACTCCCATTCAGCCTCTGCTCCAGTCTGTCATCCTCCACTAGCTCTTATGAGCCCATCTGACCCCCTCACCACCCCATGCTGTCTGTTTCCCCATAGCCCATCTCCTGACCTGGCCTGACAGGTTCTGTGAAGAAGGCAGACTCTCTTTCTTCTTAGAGACTAACACATTTATTAGAGCATAAGCTTTCGTGAGCTACAGCTCACTTCATCGGATGCATTCGATGAAGTGAGCTGTAGCTCACGAAAGCTTATGCTCTAATAAATTTGTTAGTCTCTAAGGTGCCACAAGTACTCCTTTTCTTTTTGCGAATACAGACTAACACGGCTGCTACTCTGAAACCTCTCTTTCTTCTCTAGCTGGTTGGGAGCTGCTGCTGTGTTCTATCAGTGCCCTCTGGTGGGCAAAAGGTGGAATTACAGCAACATTTCAGAAGCAGCTTTTTCAGCTCAAAAATATTAAAAATATGCATGGCTCATTAATTATGCACACACCCAGTAGCACAGAACTCCCCCAGGAGTAAACTGCCTGCTGATTAATTAGAGAACACGGTTTCAGACAACGTTACTTCCAAGTACAAATGCATTAGTGAATCCATCTCATTGATTGGAATGAGTTATGGTTTTATCTCAGGAGTGTGAAAGCTTCATAACTCAATAGAGTAGACTACATGAGTGAGTTATGGGCAAATTGAGCACAAATGAGATAAAATTATAATTTACTGCTAACCTTTTTTTGTGGGGATTGGGGGAGAAGCCTTTATTTGACTAAACAGCTCTTCTGATTAACAAACAATTTAATACAATATGTTTTTGTCACACATATACACACACTTAATGTGTTTCAACAATAAACTGTTATTCTGCTGAGAGATCAGAGCTCACTATTGACTGAGTTTTGTTTCCAAGTGGATTTCTGTCTAAATGTGGCTTTACATGTCTATGATTTGTCATCTGAAATTTGAAAATCTGACCTGAGCTTTAATGCTGAAACTGAGTGTGAGATAATGTGTAGCAAGCCACAGCCATAATTAAATTTGAAGTGTTAGCTTTACCAAATATATTTGAAATTATGGTAAAAATGATGTGTAAAATAATGATGGACAAATATCTAAAGGTTCAGAATTGGATGAGCATTAGCCACAACCTATCTGGAGCTCTCTGGTTTCAGTATCAGGATAGAAATCTTACAAGAGGTTGTTTTGTGGGATTTACAGCATTTTGTGATTTCAGAAATAGAACACTGCAAAAATTTTACCATGAAACCTGCTGATACTTGCCTGATTCTGTTGCATATTTGCCAGGTTCAGAGAGGATCTGTGTAATATTCAGGGTTATATAAACAATATCTGAACTTAAGCTTTAAACAGCATTTGGCTTTTAGCTCGTATATACCAAAATCAAAAAACTTAACCCATAGGAAACAACATTAGAAAAGTTTGAGATAAATCCTTTTGAACCAAACCCATTGAGCTCTGCATACTTCTGATTAGCACTGCCATGAGATCATAGCCCATTTCCTGCTATTTCAGAGCTGAAAGTGCGCAATTAGCCTACCCATTAACACATGCCCAATTTTGTGTGCAAATCCCTAGTGAGGGGCCTTTATAAGGTATTTGCATGAACAAATAGCCAATGAGTTTCCTAGTAGGTCATGTTCATGAATAACTACATGATTTGTGTGTGTACACTGGATGTTTGTGAGCATGTTAAATATATGCAAATATTATTCCTGAGGGCATTCTGAGCCAAATTAAAAATTCTGCGCCCCAAAATAAAAATTCTGCACACAGTATTTTAAAATTCTGCAAATTTTATTTGTCAAATAAATGTGGGAGGCTCCAGCATGGCATTGGGGAGCACAGGCCACTGGCTGCACAGAGATGGGAGATCACAGTGCAGCTCCCCCGGGACACAGACTTAGTGGTGAGTTCTAAATTCTGAGGGGGTTCTGAGTGTGGGGGGCTCAGCTCAACAGGAGGGGCTGGGTATGAGGGCATCTGGATGCATAGGGGTTGGGCGGATGGGGGAGCAGCTTCCTGTACAGAGATCCCTCCCCCTGCAGCTGAGGAGCGATGGGTGCGGGAAGCATGGGGTAGAGCAGTTTGCAGAGCTTCCTGCAGCGGGAAGAGAAATCTGGGGGTGAGTGTGACCTGGCCCTGGATGGGAAGAGGAAGTCCCGTCCTCCCCAGCCCAGCTGGGACTCACAGCTGAGCCCAGCGCAAGGAAGGAGCCACCAGCCAGGTCTTTCCCTGCCCCACAGTGATTTACCTCTCTGCTGGCTGCTCTCGGCAACCAAAACATATTGCTTGGGAGGGTCGTATGACTGCTCTTGTGGCTTCCCTTTGCTTCCCTGTCAGAAAGTCATTTTTTTGCGGGGAAGTAAAGAAATCTGCAGGGGACAAATTCTGCACATGCACAGTGGTGCAGAATTCCCCTAGGAGTAATTAAATACATGAGTGCAGTTGCTCACAACTAACTTTGAAAAGATTGCCCCTCAATATTCAGGTATCTTATCCAAGCCCCAATACAAAAAAATAAAAAAAAAATGCAGTGACACTTGTTTGACAGTTTGAGTAAAATAAAAGCTGATTTAAAATGGCAGCCACTAATCAATCTAGTTCACTAAATACTAGCTTGAGCTCTTCAATATCTGTGTGAATGCATCTCCCCACAGCTAATCTTCCCTCCTCCCTGAAAAGAAAAGGCCCTTTACCAAATGCTTACAGTTCATGAACAGTAGAGACTGCATGTTCCTGGAACACCTTCCTTCCTTCTTTCATTCTAAAGAATTCACCATTCAAGGACAACAGGGATCCGTTTTAAACTACAACACAGTAAAGTAAGCACTTAGGCTGAATTTAGCGATTCTTTCACATGTTTAAATCTAGTAAAAAATTAATACACTGTGTGGTTTATCTGAGAGAAGAGCATATGCCAGTTACAAGAAAATTCCATAAATGTTTAGCTCCACTGTGTGAAGCAGAAGTAGAACTTATGTAATCAAAGTAGCAGAAGAATTCCCAATATGCAGTTAGAAATTGACCTGCCCACCTACTTTGCTGGAACACATCTATGCCAGAAAAACAGTAATGGGATCAGTCTTGCAATTGCATAGAATTCGTTACTATTTGTCATTATTTTTTTCTTCCAGTTTAGAATGTGATTATTACAGTGCTGCATTTTACAACATGAATGTAGATAGGAAAGGACCGAGATTCACCTACGGCTACTCTGAAATCCCAGCAAAATATATTATTGCAAATTTGGGTCCATAATTTCAAATAGGAATGTGCATGTGTTTAAGTGCATTTTTATCTATACAGTCAAAAAACCCACCCATAATAAGTACCACACAGAGCCCATATTCTGTCCTATGCTATCAGCTTAGGGAAGGGGAGAGAAGGAAAGGGGAAGGGAGAAGCATCCAGATACTGGTTATAACTCCCTGACACTCTGGACCAATCTCTGATAATCTAATTATCAGAGGGAGGAATCCAAATACTGTGCTATGTCAATACTGAACATGTGTTACCCTACTCCATTAGGATTTTGGGCCATTACTCACATCGAATAGTAGAATGGCATTTTTTCCCCTACCAGCATCTTTTTGATAATCTGGCAAAGAGTGAACTTTTATTCACAACATCATCTACTTTGCCTGGGATTGATAACAGTACAATACCACTCCAATTCGAGCACAAAGATCATCCTTTTGTTGGCAATGCCACAATGGTAGCATCTTTCCAGTCTTGTGGCACTTTTCTTTCATCCATACTTCATTACAGAGTTTTGTTAGTTGCGCCATCAGAATATTGCCTCCTGCCTTTAGTATCCTTGTTTGAATTCTGTCAACCACAGGAACATTCCCTTATCTGAGGCATTTGATGGCTGTTTTAATTTCACTGGGTGTTACTGGTCCCTTCTTATAATTGGCATTTCTCTCTAATCTGTGAATGATCATTGGCTTGAGACAGTTTAATATGGAAGGAAAATATTCTCTCCATCATCTGGCTTGTTCTTCATAAGTTTTCAACATCCATCCATGAGAATCCCTGATGGGCATCATCTGTGATGGTCTGATACTTCATGAGAGGTTTTTCACTATTCTACAAAACTGCTTGAAGTCTCCCCCTGCACTGCTTCTTCAGCCTCTGCAGTCCTCTCTTGGACCCAGGTATTTCTATCTTTCTATCTTTATTTCTTTGTCCTTTTCTCTGTATCTTGCATCTGCCTCTAAGAATTCTGCCTGTGTCTTGCACTGTTCCTTTTCTGTCTTCAGAGCTTTCCTCTAGTCAATCGCTCTCCATATTCCACATATATACCATGCATCTTTCTTCCACCCTCTTCGATGGCCCACTGCTTCCTCTGCTTTGTTAACTACCATCTTGTTTTAGTTAGACCATGTATCTTTCAGACTTTCACCAGCCTGGTCTTGTAAAACATTGGAATCTGATCTACGTTTCTTTGCCCTTGAACATCTTTATTGCGAGAACAATTTTTGTCTGCCTTTGTGATTTTTTTTTAATTTCAGTTGTAACGCTGTCACTAAAAGATAACATTCTGAGCAAACATCATCATCTCTACTAATGCTGACGGCCCTCAGAGAAGATTCCCATCTGCTAGATATACACACATGGTCTATCTGGTTGACAGTCACATTGTCTGGTGATGTCTATGTGAGTTTATGAATCCTCTTGTGGTGGAAGAACCTGCCTCCTATCTTGAGGGTGTTTGTGCCAAAGAGAATCAAGAGCCATTCGTCATTATCAGTTCAGATGCCTTCTGTTGCTATGCCAATGACTCTTTCCCAGCTAGTAGAATTATTGCTGACCTGTGCAATGAAATTGCCTACACTGAAAAAAGCTACTGCTTGGCAAAAACCCATCTTAATCATCTCTATTGACTTTAAGAAAGTGTTAAATAGTATCCACAGAGAGAATTTGTGGAATACTGCTAAAATCTATGGGATGCCAGACAAACTGATCAACGTAATAAGGAGTTTATGATGGAAGTGGATGGGTGTGATTGGATACAGATCTGGGGGTGTGGTTCGATATTGTGACTGGAGTTAGACAAGGGTGCATGTAATCACCAGTCAGCTTTGCATTAGTAACTGGCTGGGTGATGAAGCAGGTGTGAAATGGATTAGTGGAGATGAGTTATGAGACCTTGACTTTGCTGATGAAATTGCTTAAATATGATGGAGACCAAAACGATTGGCCTTACATTAGAGGTAGATCAGGAATGAGCAAAAATTGGACTGAAAATAAATGCGGACTAACCCAAGATTATGAAGATAGGAAAAGGGACAACAGATGCATATGAATGTACGTGGATGGAAAAGAAACTGAAAAAGTTGAAGAGTTCCATTATCTGGGGAATGTGATGACATTTGGAAATGGCTGTGATGAAGATATCCATATGAGATTAGGAAAAGCAAACTACTTTGGGAACAATGAACAATATAGGGTCAAACAGAGATCTCCACACCAAACTAAAGGTCAGATTATACCATGCAATTGTACTGAGCATGCTACTGTATGGAGCAGAAGCTTGGACAATTAGAGTGCTAACAAAAAGAGATTGTAGGCTGCCAAACAGATGACTGAGGAAGATACTACACTTTCATGGAAAGACAGAACAAATGACAGAAGGACATTTTAGAAAATATTATCAAAGAAAAGATTCAAATGGCTGGGACATGTACACTGTATGGAAGACATGCTAAGCAAGCATTGAACTGGGTGCCCAAGGAAGGAGAGAGAACATGAGGAAAGCCAAGGAAGAACAGGAAGAAGGCACTGATAGTGAATTTTGAAGGCACTAGCATTACCTGGGAGGAATTAGCAGGCGACTGTAATCAACAGAGGAACAGGACTGCCTGACGTGTCAGCAGCACACGAAGGTGTAAGGTAAGGTTTAAGAGTAGTAGCAGCAGCTATCTCATTCGATTTCAATAGGACTACTTGTGAAGTAAGATAAGAGTCAACAATAATAGCTGTGTCAGAACACTGTTGTCTCCATTAAAGAAAGATCCTAGACCTAGCAGAAATTCAGGCAGCTGAGATTTGGGCAAAGGAGTTACAGCAAAATGAAACATTTTACAATGTTGTATCATTCTGTCTTCACGCCATACAAGCAATACCTATTCATTATTGAGACCAGTTTTTGGTGCACAGGTTGAAATTCATCCTTAATTTATCCTGTTTTACTAAGCTAGTGAAGCCGGTACGGTCTGTAAGGTCATCCCACCAACCTGAGACCTGTAACAAAGGCTCAAGGCATCATCTGCAATTCCTAGATAAGGTGAGCTGGACTAATTTAATGCATAAATTCTGAATTCCTAGGCTTAAGAGAACACACACATATTATTGTCTTTCAAGCGTCTTTAATACTGTTCTTATCTGATTTTGTTTTGTTTTCAATCATAAAATGTAAATAAAAAACCCCTTCAGAATTCATATAATTTTTAAAATTATTGTATTCCATCTGACAAGACACAGAGGTTCCAAAGGACATTTTAAAAGACATTTCATTGTATAACTATATAGTAATATATATATATATATATATATATATATATACACACACACACACACACACACACACACATATAGACACACACACACACACACACACACACACACACACAGAATTTACCCAATAGACCATGACAGCTCATCTAAAGCTGCTAAGACCTATAATTTCAAACACATATTTAGGGACTTCTTAAAATGCATATTATTTACTTGACAGACCATGAACTATTGTGCAATTCTGGATTAGGAACTTTATAAGAAACTGATTTTTAGCTCGATATGTTCTGATGGCCAAGCATTTTCTTTTCCATTTTGTAATGGGAACAACGACGTACCCATAGCTAAAATAACAGCATCAAGCTGCATCATATAAACATACTCTATCAGTCTTTCATTCTCATCCGATCAAAGGAGGAAACTTTTCTTGTGTACAAGAGGCAAGTGTAAAGTGTCTTTCATTACAATGGTACAATATGTTGGTCAAAAAGGGATCAGGATGGGGAGGGGAATGACCCAAAACTATGGAAATCCCAAATGAAGAAAAATATGCCATTATTCTAAAGAGCCAGGTGAACAATTCGTTATGGACAATGACTCAGATAGTTTTCTGATCCTCTGTTCTCTGCAAAAATTATCTTGAAATCTTGGAGCTGGTCAGGCTAGAAATCCAGTCGAAATAGGATATTTTCAGCAATCCTATCGCAGTGCTGGCCAGAAACAAGAAACGCAGAGGGGTTCAAAAATAAAAACAGAGAAGCTGGGAGGGCACTATCCAAACATTCTGACTTAAAGTTTGATCTGACATAGGTTCCAAAAAAACCCAGAACCTATTTGCCTGTTCCAAGGTACAGACCAAAATTCAGTTGGCTGTTCAGATGTCAAACACCCCCAAAGCATAGGGCTACTCAGACGCAGCGCTTAGGATGCAGCCTCGTTTCTAGTAGTAATTCTGGGTTTTTTTCCATTTCAGCTAGGACATGCTTTACCCAGTCTGTTCAGAAGAGTGCCTAGAGACAAACAATCTATGTAGCTTTCCATAGCACCTTAATTAGTTTTATTTGTGAACATGTTGGTGAATGTATCTGACACTTTCTCTTCCTGTAATGTTTCCTCCTCTGTCTGCTGACCTTGCTCAAGAGTTGAAATTTAATGATTGATGAGATGATTAAATGATGACTAGATGGATAAAGCCTGAAAGATAAAAAGCCTCATAAGAAATATAAAGTTGTGAAGAAGCTTCCCCCTTTTTAATTGACACAAATTTCAGGAACAGGATTACGAGATTTCATTTCAAGCAAATTTGTATTGAGAGAGTATTTCAGAAGTGCAACTATGAGGTACTGACCTGTTCTGAGTTGATATGGCCCATTCTGCAAAGATGTATCTAAAGAGGTTCTTTAAAAGCAAATAGATAAAGGGTGATAGTAGCAGTCATGAGGAATGCAGAAATCCGGTGTTTAGTTTTCTAGATAATGTAAGCACCAGCCATATCTGGCCATCTGAACATGGTTGAATAACTTTGGCTAGTCTTTGTGATAGTTGGATTTGCTCACTCATCCCCTGGGTAAAGCTTTCAGAACTGCGGCTAGCAGCAGACTGGAGTTACAGGGGGATTTCTGATCAGTGCCTGTCTATTGTAGCTCTGCCTTAATTATTTTCAGTCCAGGTGACAGCCGGCCACACTTCCCCCCCCCATCTTTAACAATGAATTGGGGGTGATTTGGAAGAAGGCTGCTCCTAAGCATCCTCCATATCCTGAATCAATTAGTAAGAGGGGAAAAAAGTATCTCTCCAGAGGTTCCACCTACTCTCTCTTTCTGCTATTCAAATGTGAGGGAAAATAAAGAGGGTCTCCTTGTAAAAGCCCAACATTGCTTCTCTTAGATCCAGAAGTGAAGATCCCTTCCCCCTAAGACTCCCATTTTCCCAAGGGGTTAGGGGACAGCACTGTGGCCTATTGTCCCCTTTTCACCCTCATAAGGATGGGTAAGTGGGTGGAAGGGGTAGCCTGAGGTCTTTTAGGTAGAGATAAACTAGGTATAGAGGGGGCATTGAGGCTGATGTGAGGTTTCATAAGATATTCAGGGAGGGTGGGAAAGAATCGGAACATAGCTAAACAGTTGGACCCTGTATTAAGAGTCCGTGGTCATATCAGTATCAACCTGTTCACTCATCCCTAGTGCACCCAAATGATAGAATATTTTTACATGCCTGTAGAAGCACATTACTATAAACATGTAAGCTCTATGAGCTCTATTCACAGCAACATGTCTGTCTATTGCACTTCTATAATAACCCTGATGGAATGACACAGTACAAAATCATTTCACAATAATCAACCGGTTAATTCTTCAAAACCTCAACCACATGTCAGACTTAAGGTGAATAGAGGGAGTGGAGTGCCTGTCCTGCATGTTTGACTTTTTTATGAATGCTCAAGATGATGTTCTACCATCACAGGCTCATCACTTTCTTTTTTTTTTTTAAATTAACTTTCACACCCAAAGAATTGCTTTGAGGTGCCCAAGCACAAAGAAGGTGCCTCTATTAAATGAGAGGGGAAAAAGGATGTCAGTTGTATAATCGATAGCAAAATTTTCCCGTTTAAAAAAAATCCTATAAAACAACAAACATGTAAGAAGTTTTACAATTTGGAGAGTTCATGTAACATCTCCAACCCCCCCCCTCCCTCAAGTACTGAGGTGAGAAAGGTGAGAATAGGCTCCTATAAAGACATACTGGTTCTTGATTTAGAGGCCAGGCCTATCCCCACCCCTGCATGATGCAGGGCCTTGACTACTGTGGCAAATATGCGCTTCTGCTGTGCAAAGGACGGGGCAGACGCTAGGAACTTGTTTGGGGTTTCTGTCATTCAGCCAGCACTGCAGGGCTATTTTCCCATCACCACAGAATGATGATTTCAGGTGGAAGAACAAGGGATAGTAGATCCACAAGAAATCACCCACCAATATGCAATCTGGTGACTCAGGCTATGAGCCAGAAGCAAGATTTGCCTCTTAACGCTAATTGTGTGGTTAAATTTAACGTTTCTGAGAGCTAAACCTTACCTATATTTATCATTATGTCATTTCTATAGCATCATATGTTTGGGGGGCACTTTACAGACATATAAAAGGACCCTAATTTCAGCGTGGAGTCAATGCACTGCATGGATTTCTCAGTAAAATCAGCAATCCAGACAATGTATAGATCATGTGATGAGAGGAAGGGATTAACAGAAGATGTGGTTCATCTTTTTTCAGGATCTTTTAAAATATGACAGTTTTAAAATATATTTTGTTTATATAGCGTAGGCAAGATAGGATGGCTATGAGTGGAAGGCAAGTGAAAAATGGGAAAGTTTGGGAGGAGCTAGAAAGGAGGATTTGATGCATCTATTTGTAGACACAGCATATATCATATCGTACACAACATCTTAGACTACAAATCATAGTACCACCATTGCCTGCTTCCTTCCATCTTGTCCACAAATTAAGTTTCACAAAGACTTTTCATAAAGTGGATAAAAAGCTGGGGGTTAGGAGATAAGGATTATCTAAGCATAAATGGTTCTGATTCATCAATGGATTACTCCAGTTTTAAATCAATATAACTGTATTTCAGCAGAGCTACACCACAATAAAACTGGAATAAAAGAGTTAGGCCTATGATAGACGCATGCTGTCGGTCTACTGTTCACTTAGTATAAAGTAACCTTAGGGCTACAAAGAAAAACTAGTACATGATGCCCATAGTTTAAACAATGTGTTTTTGTTTTAACAGAAAGCACTACCATTAAACTTCCTCAGTACTGTACCACACAAATTTCAGCTACAACACTATTTATACTTCAAACTGTAAACTGCCATCTTATTTCAGTCATTAGTTGCGTCTTTTTCCCTTCCTTCTGAGCCTGCCAAAGTAACAAAGTATAACACATGCAGCACAGCTTTGGTGAAAATATTTGAAACAAATATATTCATTAAATAATTACTTCTGAATTCAGAGGACAGACATTATGAATATATGATTAGGTTTGTAATCAGGTTTACAAATATGCCTCTTGCTCTAATTATTGTTTTTTTTATCTCCTATGCACTGATGAACAGTAAACCGGCTATATTCCCCTTCTCCCCCCATTCATTAGAACAAAAATAGTTCTTCTGTCAAATCTGTTAAAGTACATATATACAGCAGCACTGAGAAAATTTAACAGTCTTGTAAATGGCCCCTTTTACCAGGCCATGAAACAGATGATGACTATTATTGACTTTAACCAGTGTCAAATAAACATGGGGGTTTATGTCCCAAGGAGGACAGTCACTAGCACCATCAAGCAGTCTGGCACTTTGTTCATAGTGTCAGACTAATGAGTGGTTTCTACATTTTGGTTTAGCTGCAATCTCGCATGGGGGCGGAAAACAAGATACAGAGAATCAGGGGATGGGGAGAAACACCCCCCCACCCCCAAACTACTGAGATGCCTGTTGGAGACACAGCAGATGAGCTTAATTTTGGTTATATTCGGCAGTGGCTGATTGATTCTCATCACATCAGATGACATCAAATTAAGTAAATTAATTTTTATGGATAGTTCTGAGCAGGGAGATTAATTAGCCTGGCACCAAAAGGGAGACTTGGCTGAAGGTAAGGAAGGGTTCTCAAGCTCTTGAAATAAAACAGCACATATCCTGGCCAGTCTCAGCTTCTACAGGCCTGAGCTTTACCTTACTTCCATTGATTTCAGACTAGTGCAATGCCATTGAGTTCAGCAGAGCTCCTCCTGATTTACACAGATGCAAGGGAGAGCAGAGTCCACCCCATTGGATTTTTGTCCTTTGATTAAGTCGAAAACATTTTTCTTTTTTAAGAAAGCAAAATTTCTCAGGTAATGCATGATCTATTTCGAAGTGAAATTGAATAATCTCTTTGCATCCGTTTGCGGAAAACAGATTTTCACAGTAAAAAAAAGTTTTTATGGAAAAACAAGTGCTTACCTTGTCACAATTTAAGACAGACACACACACACACACACGCGCACACACACACACAGTACATATAATGTCTAAGCACATCTTTGTATTCGTTCCTATTGTTCAGAGGTATGTGATTAAAATTGTATTGTTCTTATCTAATGTGAATCTTAAGCCTGGTGTTTGCCTTATCATACCTGGAGAATAGAAGGATTAATTTAAATGACAGACATCACTCTGAGTTAATACAGTAAAAGTAGCCATATAATATAAAAAAAACAGAGGTGCGAGATGTAATGCTATGAACAACTGCAGTTAATAGAAGTCCTGAAGCTGTCAACAAATTAACTGATTTCAATAGTCTTACCTGTTACACTATTAGTAAAAGTCCAGTCCTTGGCTGTCTACCATATGAAGCTCTTGGCCACTGGGTGAAGTTAAAATAGAGTATTTGATCATAATAATCCCATCCTGTCATGGACAACAGCATCTCTCATGGCACCACACTTAAACTGCTCGAAATGAACCTGTAACACAGATATTCTTTTATTTTAATTGAAAAATAGTCAACCATGTCCAAGGACCAGAGGGCATCACTACTTAATCAATAAGTGCTTCATAAAGGAGTGTGTGCAAACCCATAAATGGCTCTTGATAAACATTAAGGCCAGAGACTGTGAAGCTTATGCTCCACAGAAATTGTTTTTGCTGAATATGTGTTGGTATACCATGTAGTTATCGATCTATTATAACTGTCAGGCTTAATAATATATTTATCTTTAAAAAGTTACAGCTGTCCACCACGACTCTACTGCGAACACAGCTGTGGGTCCCTTCTCAGAGAGGGTCCCGTTCAACACCTTTTCCCCAGGCAAAGCTCCCATCTGAAGCCAACGGGAATTTTATCTGAGAAAGGCATGATGAGTAGAACTCAGTAATATTTGGGTGTTCCATGGTGGGCTTCCCAGGTGATAAACAGTACAAGACTGAATATAAACCAATATCAGGCATGTATACTTTTTGCACTATTACTTACATATAGGGGGGGAAAAAGTACATCTAAAGGCAAAATATTCAGGGCCAGATGCTCAACTGGTATAAACCAACACAGAGTCAATGGAGCTATGCTGTTTTGCATCAGCAGAGTTCTGGCCCTCAACATTTATGAAATGTTATGATTGCATCAAATTTTAAAAGTAAAAAAATTAAACGTTTCAGTCTCCTACAGCAACATCTACTCACTCCTGTGACACATTCTGTAAGCTGTATGGTAGACATTTAACAAGAAAAGCCAAAATTGAAACTGTACCAGGTGTATTTATTTTGCCTTGGGTGTTCTCTATTTTGCCCCAGGTTTTTATCAATGGAAGTCAGGCTGTGGCTCCCAGCAGCAGTAAAACTGCCTGGAGAATTTGGCTGCTGTGCTACTATTTTTGTGCAACTTCCACTTGACTGGACAGTTCAGATCTCACTGGCAATGTCCACAGAGCAACCAGGGAATGTTAGGGCCAAGGCACCCGGAAGAGGCAGTGATTCCTTTGGGGTCCTTCAGCTTTGCCATTGAGTTTAATGCACACAGTATCAGCCCCTCATATGCCAAAAGAATCGGCCACAGAACTAAATTTTAACAATAGAAAGAGACACTTACGCATCTAAGATTATAACTCTTATTGAGCCTCTGCTGGAATTTAAAGCTGATTTTGTCATTGTCTATGGAACACTCTGGGAAGCTGGCAGTGTGTTCACCACCTGCTCCCTACCCCTGGAGGTGAATGCCATCTTCTTGAATATTGCTTATATTCTATTATACAGGGCAAATGTATGTGTGTATGGGGGAGAGGTCCCCCCACCATTATATTCCAAAAAAAAAAACCAAACAGATTTTTCCTCTAACTTTTAAATCATTCACCATTGGGAAGACACTAAGTATGACACATTTCTGCTGAAAAAGATAAAGATTACACAGCTACAAATGAGCTAAAACATGATAGAGTAACCTAGAGTGATTGTTAGTGTAACCAAGATAAGCAAAAAGGTATTTACAAACAAAGGACAGGGCAAAAAAGAAACCCATGTAATAAAAATGTAAAGTAAACAAAAAAACACACAAAACATACTTTGCCCAACGTTAAGCAGATGGTTGGTTGCATCTGATGCACAATGCACCACCAACAACAAACAGTGGTAGATTTATTGCAGGCTTCTGGATGATTTTAGCTGAGAAGGCAGCAGTGTGCAAAGATCAAACATAGGTACTTGGATGCACCCATATTAACAAAGATCAAGACTAATAGCTCTGTTCTGATCTCCTGTACTCAAGGTCAGATGAATACCTATATTGTAAAACACAGCTGGGGACTGATCCTGCACCAAGATTTTCGTGGGAGTTTTGCCACTGAGTTTAATATGCATAAAGGATCAGAAGTGGAAGGAAATTTTAACAAAACACAGAATGAGACACCCTTGTGCATCTAAGATTACCGCTCATAATGTTCCCTAACCATAAATGTACTACATGGGGCCTTTTCTGTAGCTAGCTATCCCGTGGTGACATTTCCACAGTGGTAGCAAGAAGGAATTAGCTAGGAATGTAACATCACACACACACACTACTCAGCATGAACAAATATGTAGCCATTTATCAATGAGTAGATCTCTCAAAAATAAAAAGGAAAAACATGGTTTAATTAATTATTGTTTGCACAGCACATACAATGCATAACGTTTTGAATATGTGCTAATTAAAAGCTGCACATATGCCCACGCGCACATGGTACTTAAGAAAGTAAGGCCAATATTTTCAACAGTAACTAGTAAATGTGGACACCTCAACATTGTTGTGATCAGTCTGAGACACCTTAAAAGGAGCATCAGAGTTGAAAAGGCAGAAGGTGATGGGATCAAGAGGATCAGTTGAACGGAGGAAGGGCAGGTAATCCAGGGACTGGAGGTTAAGAGTAGGGGAGGACACTTCTAAATCAGAGAATGGGATGAAGGAGGAGAGGGTGGCTTGGGGTCCAGGCAGAACAGATGGGTGAGGCCATGGGAAGAGGAGAGCTTGCACTTGATACTGACACTTGAAAGGACAAAAAAAAGGTAGAAAAATCTTGTGCAGAAAGCAAAGTGGAGAGGAAGCTAAGAGTGCATAAGAAGACAGAGAGAGAAGAGGTGACAGAGGGAAGGCATGAAAGCCAATCAAGGGGGGAAGGCTTTTGGCAGAATTTAAGGAAGAGCAGACGAATTGAGGAGTGCAGAAAATCAGTGTGGTCTATGGATTTTCACCAGAATTGCTCAATAGCACAGTGAAAACTGATGCAAAGGGGGAGCAATGATTGCTTGTTGATGGGATGGACTAAACAGTGGGAAGTCTGGGGCAAATGAGTCAAGAGCAGAGGAGGGGATGGTATTGAACAAAGACTCCAGGGATCTGGCAAAACAAAGATGCACCAGTGCAGGTAGATAAGAGGCATAGAGAAATCTGAACTGCTGGACAATGACTAGAGGTCAGTAAAGAAATGTTTGATAGAATAGGAGGATGGGGAAAGTGAGTGATAGTAAAGGACAGTAAAGTGGTAAGAAATGTAACAGGTTTACTTCAACATATTTCCTCAAGAAACAAAATAAAGAAAAAACAGAGTCTGCTGTCCATTACGTGCATGATGTTAGGTATCTGTGTAGTGTACCCAGTGTTTCTATGCAATGCAATGACAATCATGGAACAAAAATTGAGTATTAGTAATCCAGTCACTGACACAAATTGATTATGATTATATGACTCTGTTTAGTTTTCCAGAAAAGGAAAAAGTACAGGATCGAAGCTGGTTAGTACCCATTTACCTGCCATGGATTTTAGACTTGGTCCCAATGCCAAAGGTTTTGACCAGGAATGCTTTAAAAATAAGGTTCAGATCACTGCAAATGCTAGAGACAAATCAAATGTTTTATTCTTAAGATTTAATTTTGCTTGGCATCTAAGAGCTGCTGTACTGGACAGATTTGAGCTCACAACCTTTAATCATTTTGTTAATTACATAAAATGGTCCAAAGACTGAAGCAGCAACAGCTTTCCTTCACCTCATATTGCCTTGGGGCAGATCAATGTAATCTGTTTTACAACAAAATATTATTTTACTTCAGTAAAAAGGAAACTTGACTGGTCTCTCCACTCTGCCTGTACTGCTTTTAATTAAACTGTATTAGCAATGATTTTACAAGGCACAAGCATTCGACAAAGCTGGTTTTAAAAAAAAGGTAGTACAACTAGGAAAGACTGAACATGGCACTACACCTAAAATCCCCTCCTGTGCCCCCATTAAACTAGATGGGCTCAATATCTAACTTCCAGCATTTCCTCCACTTATTCACACCTACTGTTATTTCCATCCCACTTTCTGAGAAGAAAGTGCTGACAATAGAATTGAAAATATAAGCTAAGAGCTGCATGGTACCTTTAAAAGCACAGCGCCACAGTACAGGGATACAGGGAGCTTGCAAAGGCACTGGGCCTGAGGCAGATGCAAAGGGCCTGAATCTCCATAGCCCTGCACCTTGCATAGGCCTTTCCACCTGTGCAAACAGGCGCATTGTGCTACTGGGTAAGAGCAGTGGCATTATGCACCTACTGTGCACAGGGGGAGATGGTTGCACAAGGTTTAATGCAATGTAGAATCCAGGCCAACACCTTCAGGGGCTTTGTGACAGCACAGGCAAGAGCAGTTCCCAATCACATCCCTTCACAAGGTGCAGCATGCCCTTTCCCCAAACAATGTCCATTCTGCGGGCTGACAGAGTGCAGGTAGAGCTGTGGCTTGGTCTCTCCCTTCCTTTGAGGAGGTTAGCACTACTGATGGCCTAAGCCTTTTGCAGGTCTTGCCCTGTTTACATGCAAGGAGGAGGACTGCATCTGGCTCTTGGCAAGGGCACAAATGCGGGAGAAGTTCCTTTTCCCCTCCTTTGTTTATCCAGTTTATTACAGCAGAGCGTAGGAGCTAACCCAGAACAGGGCCCCATTGTGCCAGGCACTGTACAGACACAGAAGGAGAGACCATCCCAAAGAGCTTACAATCTAAATAGACAAGACAGGAAACAGAATGGGACAAAGAAATAATGCAGACACGCAGAGCGAACCGTTCAATGATAGTAAAGGTCATGTGAGATCGGACAGCTTTTTGGTTTGGCTTGGTTATTTAAATCCTTTTGATGGGAGAGGATTAGCTAGATGGAAAGGCAAGGGGACCGAGGGGGCTGAAGCCCAATAGCCGATCAGCACAGGGGAGAGAATGACCAGAGCCAACACTGCAGAAAGCAGTCTGATGGCTTTGGTTAAACTACCTTCAGCAGCCAGCTGCAGTACCCAGTCAAACACACCCTGAACCACGGCAGATTTTGTAGTGTTTGCAACATGCATCCGGCCATGGATCACGACACACAGTCACCTGTAGTGGTTCTGGCCTGTACACGCACACACATACCGCTGACAGTAGGGACAATAGCCAGGCAAGCTTCTTGTAGCTCAGCCCTGTCCTGAAAGGATCACCTGTAGGAATGACAGGACCCAGCACCTCTTCTGTCTTTGCCACCGCTGACCGGCTGCTGACTGCCCTCAACGTTGCCAACGAGATTCAAATGTGGTGGTAGGTTTTTGTGTTGGGGATGCCGGTATGTTGGGAAGTGGACTGAGGACACTGAACAGTCATGGAAGGAACACCCTGCCCACTACCAGGGCCACCTCTGTTGAGCAGCCACCATTAGTGGTGGAAAGAATGTTTCATGTCATGCTGCTGCATAATGGAGGCTGGGGGTTACCAGACCCTCAGACGACCCATTGTGGAGTGAGAGAGAGGGGAAAGGACCCCTTAAATGGTCTTTGAAGATGTCTGATGAGGGGAAAGGGTTAGCCAGCAACACCACCCCACTCCCCAGGACTGCAGGGCCATACAATTAGCACCAAAGTGTTTCACTTGGTTTGGGTTTCCCTGGCAAGACTTTCCACAGCCCTTCTGGCTTCTACTTAAGCCCAAGGAGAAGCCTCACTAGGCTCAGATATCAGCTGGAACATTTACAGCCTGGACAACCCCAAGCACTCAACAGTCATGACTCAAACCCCCAAATCGGAAGATTTTTAAAAAATAATAAATGTTGGGTTCTTTTCATTTGTCTTATGGTTTCTGAGCCTTTGGGGTTCATGTTTTCAAATTTTCCTACACAGCCATAAGGGCTAGAAACTTACTTTACGCTCAGATTCTCACACATTCCACCTGATTCCAGGAGCTGGGGCAAATAGAATGTACAATCATGAGAGTTGACAACACTGCACTGACGTTCTGCTTTCAGGCCTCTTGCAACAAAACAATAATAACAAAATCCACCCCTGAATAGGTCACTCATGTTCCATCCAGTAGGAGGGATGGAATAGATGCAACCGAGGCAGCTTGCTATGGTAGACTGAGATGATGGGTCCATTTCAGCCCCTCCATAAACAAAAACAAACAAAATATATAAATCTAAGGCAAAATCTCTGAGCTCATTTTTAACCAAAGTTTAATTACAACATTAAGACCAATCAGACACACACAGTTATGATCATAATCTAAAAACCCTACCTTAAACCTTAATGTGTAAAGTCCTCTGGATGATAAAAGTTTCTTTTGAAACACAACTTGTCCAGTAAAGCTTGTAAAATTAATTTAGTGCAGGACAGGCAGTTCTGTAAACTGAAATCCTTTATTGAGCCATAGATCAGATACAGCATCAGCTGCGGTAATAAAAGCTTCTTCACCCTGCCCAGCAATGCACTTCAATCCTGACTTGGAAGAGCTACCTCTGAGAGATGAAAGTGTAAATTCATTCAGTCCCTGGGTCTTTCTTCTGAGTCTGCCAGCTAAAGGATCCATTGTGATATGGTAGACACCTGTGTACTAGGCACTACACTTCAACTCCCAGTGCCTTTCATATAAAAAGAGCTAGCACCTTTTAGATAGCAAGAAATCTTTTTAAGGCAATAACTTTTGTGGAGCAGATAACAATATTTTGTACTCCCTTTGTAGCACTGGTTAACCAGCAAACACTATTCCCACATAAATGCTGACATCACAGATGACAGAAGAATGATTCACCAACATCCTTTAATCTTATGGATCAAAATCTCTCCTTTTGGGGGACAAACGGGAATATAAAAGCAGAACTTTTATTGATTAATCAATGCTTCAGTCATTTAAAAGTAGAATTAGCAAAACACTGGAGAATGTACTATTAAGAAAAATCTTGCATTTGCAGAGGTATGAAAAGATGTTTTGATAGGTCTTATACTGCTCTAACTTCTACAATTCTCATATGCAGTAAAAAAATGAAGCTACATTTTGTTCATCCTGCAGTATGCAAAAGATTGGGATAGACAGGAGGAATTAGTAAGGATAGCACAGACCAGATCTTCAGCCGGCATAATTCAGGAATGGCTTCAATGGAGCTATGCTGATTTTACGCCAACTGAGCATCTGGCCTCACAAGTTCTAGAATTTAAAATGCTGTGGAAATGTGCAAGTTTCTGTTCCCTTTTGGTTGGAGATAACAGAAAGAAACTTATTTTATTTTGCAAAAATTAAAACCAATACTTTGCCAGTTTTAGAATGTTCCACTTGAATTTTGTCTTCATTTTTTTAAAATCAATTCACAAAACCTCAGACCTTCCATATCCACTTTTGTGAAAGTATAAAATTACCTCCCATCCCTGAAAAAAAGAGAGTTACTCATAACCAGATGACTATACTGGTATTCTATAATAAAATCATGGGTTTAGTAATAGTATAAATGCCATGAGGGTGTTGCAGGTCCCAATGCTTCATTACTAATTACACAGTTTCTACGAATCATCCATGACATTCTTTTTATGTTCATCTCATTAAAAAAATCTCTGAAGGAACCCTCTTAGCTCAGTGTAAAAACAGTTGGTGTAATCCTGTCAACAGCTGGTAATGTATTGGTTGGCACACACACACACACACACACAAAAATAATTCCCCAGCTTCAGAACCTGGCTCCTGACCTTCAGGCTAGGAAATAAGTGCTGATCCAAGAGGCAGGCCTTCTGAATCTGGTCAAACAAATGAGATTTGTCCATTGCACTGTGACAGATTCCAAAGATTAATCTTTGTTTCCAAATGCAAGCAGTCCCACTCCTAAGCCTCCTGGACTAGAAATGTCCCCATAGTACATGTTTTGATAAATTCCTAAATAATCCCCTGAAATTCCCAGAGCTGGGATCATAAAGCAAATATTTTTTTTATAACTAGCTAAATCAATAATAAATTCTGAACCATTATTTGCATGCCAATAAAATATATATTGGAGATAGAGATTGATTTTTCAGAACAGTGAAACTTTTTTTTTTTTAGTTTTACAAGTTTTTGTTTTTTATATATATATAATATTTATTTAAACATAATGAAACAGCCTTGACCTAAATGGCTTGATCTGCATTAAATTTATACCTAGAAAAGCAAATTTGAATCTCAGTTTCTGAAATCCTTCAAAAGAATACTCCACAGAAGCCGTACACTTGGAATTTAAGTACTGGAGAACTAAGCAAAACATGCTGATTTGAATCAACTGAATTAAAAATATACACAGAACAAGCAGAGCATGGATCACAGCATGGCACCTCACTTTAGGAGGCAGAAAAAAACCAAACAAGTGGGATAATAGGAAAAAAAAACATGTGGAAACTTTTACTTGGAAACAAAGGAAATGCTCCCTCGTAGAATGGCATTCTGCTCTGAAAAGTGACTAAAAATGCAGTTTTGGAATTGGGTGTATAGGGTGTGTGTATTTCTAACCACCTGTAAACTCAGTCTGGATTCTGAGAGTCAAGCTGGGTTTTTTAGAGCTGCTGCCTCATCACCAGGAATAAAAGTTCTGTACGCCAAATGAAGCCCTCAGTAACACATGCAGCAGCTGTTTTAATTTCAAAAGGTATCACTCACTGGAATTTAATTCTGTCACAATGCTTAACAATCAACTCCTTATTTATGGCACTGTCTTCTCAAAGCTCTTCAAGCATTCAGTTCTAAAGCAGCAAGGATGGCTCAGATCCTATAGGTAAGGTAGGATCTGATCTTGAAAACGTGTTGAGTACCCACAACATCCACTCAATGGGACTTGTGGGTGTTCAGCACCTCTCAAGATTGGGCCGTTAAAGTCAGTGTCCCTTATTCTCCACTCACACTGATTTCTACCTGGCGCAAATGCATTGACTTCAGTGACATTTGTCCTGATCTCCACTGATGTGAGAGTAGAATCAAGCAGAACATCTTTAATACATCTGCCTGTATTATGATATTGCATTAAGACACTTCATTCACATCAATTTAGTTTATTCTCATCTTGAAACATTTGCTTCCACAAAAAAGACTGCCAGACACATAAAAAAATGTCAATGTATGGTAACATACTTCACATTTCTAACTAAAGTATTTCTTACCAAGTTTCTTTCCAGCATAATTATTTATATTTACATTTGGCACTGGTTTTTCAGAGGTGTGAAGAAATATATTGATTTATAAAACCAATATGCTGCAGGATAAAGTCACATCATGGATATGGTTAGAAGTGCCATGAATAACTCAAAAACCTGTAGAAATCTGCTTGTAGCCTATCAATAGAGCTGTATCTGCACATTAGTAATGACTAAAAGCCATCCTGAAGCACAAGTGACTGAAATGATAGAGCTGAAACTGCTTATTCTTGGCAATAGAAAATAAAGGGGGCCAAATTCAGCTCTGGTGTAACTCCACTAACTTCCATGGAACTGGGTCTACATACAACAGGACTGAATTTGGCCCAGAGCATGCAGTATTTTGCTTTCTTTTACGGGCTACTCAAACACCTGACCCTGCAAAGTACTGAACATTCTACACCACCTCTGAAAGAACTAAACAACTTCCAGAAGTTTGTATGGACGGGATCAGAGACATTAGCAATATTTATCGACTCACCATGACAGGAGATCACAATACAAAAATGAATTATTTACTGACTTTTCACAATACAGTAGACAAATAATACCCTGGTGATTATAGTTGGTTTTGGTTGTGCCACACAATAATAAGGTTGACTGATACTTCCCAGTATAAGGCCGTGCGTTCAGTTACTCATACATTTGCTAAACTTTAACCATTTGGGCTGAAATTTTCCATGCTGGGTGACTGCCTCAGGCTGAAAATTTTGGAAAACTCCACTCAAAACATTTCATCAGTTTCTAGGAAAAAGGCTAGGGGAAAAATACATTGTTTGCTCGTCTTAAAAAAAGCCCCAAAAACTTTTCCTTGGGAAGCCCCAAGCTTTGAAGCAGAAATTTGAAATTTGGCAAGGAGGGAGTGGGGGACGGCTGTGTGTCAGGGATGTGCCTTTTGCTGTTTGTGTGAAAATCCACCCACATCTGGCCAAGTTGTAAGATTTGGAATATCTCGGTTCCCACATGCTCATAGAGACTTCTTATTTCAACAGCTAAAATCTCTGAAAATCCCATCCTCAATGAGCATGGTTCATTCCCTCATAGCTCCTAATGCTGAGTGCATCATGCATGTACCATCCCCAGAGAGCAACCCTGCTTATTCAGCCCAGGGTTACAAATGCAAAGCCTTGTCATTGCAGCTCCTAGCCTCTCAGGGCAGGGATGGGGTGGGACCAGGCACAGGAACAAAGTCATCCCACTCGTGCTCTGAATGACCCCCTTGTTGACTCCTAGGCAGCATGGAGAAGGAAGCTATCTGACTCACATGCACAGAGAACAAGAGCCAGACTGGGAGGGAGGGAGGGAGGGAGGGAAGGAATGGACTGGGACAAGGAGCCTGCAGAGTTTGGGACTGGAGCAGGAGGGGAAGGAGAGAGACTGACTGGATTGAAGACTGGAACTGGCTAGGCAAGAGAGTGGGACAACAGCCTCCTTCATTACACAACCGTGATTCAGAGCAGGTCCATGCTGTGCTCTGAATGAGGCAGAAGTCCTGTGATCATGTAATTAAAGACTGTTCCCTTAATGTTCTCTTACCACTGTCTGCATGTAATATATATTTAAGTTAATAGTACAATAAGCATTAAGAATACAACAGAAAGCTTTTATCTGCAGCCATTATTTCCACTGGAATAACTGTGATATTATCATCAGTTGTAAGATTTCATGATAGATATGAAGTCAAGTTGTGTCAGTGCAGGAAGCAGTTAGGAGAACCGAATCCTATTTCTGGCTCACCACTGAGTCACCTCATGATTTAGGGCAAGCCGCTTAAATTCTATATGCCTTAGTTTCTCCATCAGCAAAGTGAGCATAATTGCAGCTCTCTTTTAGGAGTGTTTTATGAATATTTGTACAACACTTTGGATTGAAAAGCATGGTAGAAGCACAAAGTCCAGCAGATGAGTACTATTTTGTGTCCCAAAAAGACAACGCAAATTTCATTTCTTTTCACAATCTATAAAATCAATTTGCTACTTTGCACACAATGAGAAAAATCACCAAATCTAAAGTAGTTGGCTGGGTGGTCTATAAAAACTAAATTCCCATAACTCTTCAACTGAAAACAATTAGCAGTGTAATAACGAAGGCACTGTTCTCACAGTTATGATGGGATAATCATAGGGCTTGTTTTGCAACTGATGAAGAAAGATTCTGAATGGAAATGTAATCACAGATTTCCTATCAGACAGTTAGATGCCTAACAAGATAACATAATTATAATTGAATGGATTTATATCTTTAGGCGATATATAATCACGTCTGGTGTGATGACTACCAAGCAAAGAAGTAGGAACCTCTATGCAAGAGCAGATTTGTTGGTGCTACCACAGAAATTAAATTAAATTAAAGTAAATTAAATTCCTGGGCTAGCCAGTTCTCATAAGTCATACGAGTGAGGGAGAACGGGCATTGCCCAGGCTTCTCATCAGGGTTCAATCACAAGATGTTTACAAGGTACAGCTGTGTCCCATCAGGAGTCCTGCAGGTAGAATCTGCTGAATTGTCAAATCCCCATCCTGGCCATGCCCTGTCCCAGTCAATAACCACCATTTTTTCAGTTCCCTTATTCTTCTCCACAACAAAGGTTTCTATCACTTTCTGCTACTTCCTTTGATGGTATGTTATATCTCAATCCCTAACCCTTTATCTGTTCTTGTGGCTTTTAGATTGTAAGCTCTCCAAAATGGGGACCCTTTCTACTGTGTTTGCATAGTACCTACCACAATGGGGCCCCAAATCCTGAATGGTGCCATTGGATGCTACTGTAATATAAATGCATAATAAGCTGATGTAACCTTCATACCCAGTAGACTTTCTGCCTTGAGATTTTTTCACCAGCAGCAACTAATGGAAATGCTAGTTAAACATGGCCCCAAAAGTTCTGTATTTATATGTACAGTGGCCGGGATACAATATAGAAAATACTAGATTGGCCTTAAAGCAGATAGTTTGATATATAAACAGAACAAGTAGAAACGTAGAACAGTTGACTTTATGTGACATTGAACAAAGGCCACTAATTTTAAAGGTCCAAGTCCACAAGCTTCTGAAGAAGCTGGACACTGCTTCACAGTTTCTGAGATGCAGTCATGTATGAAGACATAATATATCACTTTAGGCTTCCAGCTCCCGGCTGTCACCTCCCTTGGGCAGAGACCCACATCTCACTCCTCCTGACTGGGGCTTTTAAAGCCGCAACAGCTCTCTGTCTTACTGTGATGTCCCCAGCAAGCCAGACTACCTAAAAAGGTCAATGTCTGCACATTGCTTTCCCTCCAAGGGCTATGACCAGTGTATTTCCCACACTTATAAGTCACCATACAGTTATTTTTAAGCAAGCATGTTTATTCTTAAGATAAAAGCATTACAGATAAAACATTTAAACAATAAAAGAACCTACACACATGCTAAAAAAATGCACCAGAAGTCACCCTCAACTCCCACCTGGGGCTCTGGTAGGTGTCAGTCCTTTAAAACCACAACTGGGTTTTCCCCAGGGTTACAAGTTCATCCGTCTTAGATCCAGAACCAGAGCGCAGGCTGCTGGATCAGCCATGTCTTTATCCAGCTCAGGCCTTTGATCTCAGCCTTCTGTAACAGGAAATCAGCAGACAATCCCCCTCTCCTCAGGATGTAGCTTCAAAATGCTTGGATTTTGCATAACTGAGTTGGGGAATTTTCATAAACTTCTCCTGAAGGATTCCCCAGGAAATCCACTTAGCACTTGTCTCAAAATTCCATACATATGTTTGGCATATTTTCAGTATACGTTTTGAACTCCCGGGTCCTACATCTGTCACATCACTTCCTTGAGAGGTTATATACAATCCCAGACTACAATAATAAATAAACTTAATACAATAAGGTCTTTCAAGAATATTTCAGGAAATTGCTATATTTGGGTCTGACAACATAAGCATAGTGAGAGGTTTTACTTTCAAACTGCAAACCCGATTGGTTGTTTTAGTTTACTCTGAACCTGATGTTGCCATAGGTAACTGTCTAATGATGCCAACTTCAGTGCAACTGCACCTGTATTCTCCCTCCATGGTCCACCAATGACACCCACTTTAGGCTTCCAGCTCCTAGCTGTCACCTCCCTTGGGCAGAGACTCACATCTCACTCCCTCCTGACTGGGGCTTTTAAGGCTGCAACAGCTCTCTGACTTACACTGTAATATCCCCAGCAAGCCATGTCTCACTGCTATATGTTGTGATGCGACAACAATTGCTTTGTACACGTTTAGTTTTGTCTTGAGGGAGATGTTTTTGAGTTACCAGATGTTTTTGAGTCTTCCAAATGCAGTATTTGCCTTCCCGATTTTTCTTATTTCCTCAGAACTAGTACCATCTTGGCTAATGGTACTTTCAAGATATGTAAAATTGTTCACCTTCTCCAGTTTTTCTTCAATTTTGATTTCTGTCCTTGTAGTCTACATTAACATTTCATTGGATTGTATCTCAAAACTATCTTCTCCATTACTTCTTTTACTTGGTTTGTGCATTTTTGTAGTCCGTTGGCATTTTCATTGATCAGAGTGTCGTCGTCAGCAAAGTCTAGATCAAATAGCCTTGAATTGCACCATTTTAGGCCATATGTATAATTGTTGCATTGTTTTAATCCATAATCGATGACTAGAATAAACAATAAAGGAGATACAGAAATAATAGAAATAAGGGTGGGGAAAATCAATAGGTTGCCAGGGCTTTGTGTCAAACCCATGGGCAGTTCTTGGTATAAGGAGTATATTGTAAATGTGGTCTGAGAAAACTGGGTGTCATCATGAAGTCACACCTCTGGCTGCCCCTCTGAACAGCTCATGGGCCACAGACAACCACAGCCTACAGACTGCTCTCATTTGCTTTGGAGATTGGCTCAGTACCCCTGCAATCGGGACAAAGCAAAGGTGATTTAAAGACCCTTTTGCTCTCCTCTTCCCCAGTGCTGTATTAGGTGCAATATGGTCAGGTCCCTGAATCAGACCCAGTGTTTGTACAGTGCTTTGAATATACAAAATGCTATTTAAGTGCAAAGAGTTATTCATAGAATAACTCATCCATTCTTCAATGCAACAAACATTCTACACTGTGTGTTTGTCAGGAGGGAAACCTTAATTTATTGCAATAACTCTCCAATATGCTTGGGAGAGACCAGTGCAATCTTTAAATACTATTCATCCACTATAGTAGAATCATATTTATGACAGTGGAAGTAGTTAAATGGAAGCTGTTTTGCAGCTGCTGGTACATGGCATGCAATGACTGACAGAGCAATTAATTGTATATAGAGTGAATAGCTCTTCTGAGACAATCAGCAGTGCACATAACCATATGCATGTTTACATATACCAACATGGAGCAATGTTGATGTTATTGTTGCATTGCCAAACTGAAGTCTGAATAAAAGAAAGTATTACATATTCCTGAATGTATCTATGAACAAAACTGCAAAAATGAAGAGCATGCAAAGGAAAAATCAGTTCTCAACAGAAATCAACTGAAGTGTCAGATTTGCTAGTGCAATCCATTAGACACAACAGGTTGTAAAGACAGCAAAACTTTAGCCAGAGGGACCACCACATATCTGGAAGAAGCCCCACGAAAAAGAAAATGTTACTTTAAAGAACAATATTACTTTAAAGAACAGGAAATTAACTGACAGCAGTACAAGAACATAAGAAGGAAAAGACAAAAAGAAGAGCCATAAATATCAGGTTTGAAAGAGAAGCAGTCACATTGTAAATAACTAAATTTCAAAGCTGTCAGAGAACAATGTGCATGGTAATGTACCCAAAGCAAGAATCAGTCACAGTTCATCACCATTATTATCTGCATCAAAAAACCCACAAGGCTAACATCATCTCAGGGGGTGAGGAAGTGAGAATGTCTAATCAAAAGCATAAAATGTCAGCGAACGATGATGGCTAAAATTAAATGGTATTATTAAAAAAAAAGCAACTAATACTCAATGAAAAGGAATCCACTTACATGAGGCAGCCAAGCAGAGACATACTCAGTATTACTGAGCCTTCTCTCTCTGGGTTGCAGGCCTCTTTTTAAGAAACACATGCATGTGCACATAATTAGGCTACTTTACAAGAAACCTAATATCATATGGTTTCTAGTGATGACATATATATTTTTCAAGAGACAAAGATCAGAGTAGTGTAGCTATAATTAAGTTTCACTGGCTTTTTCTAACAAGGCAAGATCAATGCATATATAAAGCCATTCATCACTATCATAAAACAAAGAAAAGGAATATCATTAGTTCACAGCTACAACCACCCTTTCCCTCCCCGAAATGCATGTGGCTGTCTTGGTATCAGTGCTGTACAAAAACCCCCTTTTTGCTTTTCAAGTGTTTTACACACACAAAAAAAGGAAAATTCATAAACAGCTTTCAAACTAGCTTAGTGCACGTGTCCCCATGTTCTAAAGCAAATACATGCATATCAGATGTCTTATTTTGGTTGGGACTCTCACCATTAAAAAGAAACAGAAACATCTAACCCCAATCACTGTCCTGGCCAGTTAGCTGAGCAGACAGATTTTAAGATAAAGATTTTCTTTTCAGAGTTGGTCTTTCATCCATAGGAGGAGACCCTATGTTTTTAGTCATTTCCTCCACAAATATCGTGAACTCTGGGAGAATGTACAAGCTCCACTGGGAGCAAAGAGAGCTCATGGGAATGGGGAGATGAAGGCCTTATAGAACCCATAAGAAAACAGAGCCACCAGGGGTTCAGCTAAAGCCTCTTTTATAGACCCCAGAGGCTATGTCAGCTGCTTAAAGTGACCAAATCCCTTGGCAGGGGTTTGCATGATGCTGTGGTTATCCATTAAAGCACTGTATTGGGACTTGGGAGCCATTGTTCAATGCCCAGATCACCCAAAGCAATCTTGGGTGACCTAGGGCAAGTCATTTAATTTACTTTGGGCTTCATGCATGTACAAAATCTGTTCATGATTGAGAGGTGCTCAGACACTGTGGTGAGAGCCACGGAAACTATCAGAGAATCATAGAAGATTAGGGTTGGAAGAGACCTCAGGAGATCATTTAGTTTAACCCCCTGCTCAAAGCAAGACCAACTCTAACGAAATCATCCCAGCCAGGGCTTTGTCAAGCTAGGTCTTAAAAACCTCTAAGGATGGAGATTCCACCAACTTCCTAGGTAACTTATTCTATGTTGACAGACTTCTTGTTGCATGTTGATCCCAGCTTACTACTGCCAAGTACATATTTTAATGAGCTATATTTGAAGGTGGACAATTAAAAAAAACGAATAAATGCTTAGGTTTAAGGGCTTTAAACTTTATGAATGTATATGGGAAAAAGTTTTCATTTATTTTTAAAAGAATTCTGAAAAAAATGAGTTGTTAAAAAGTTAGGTAGTTTCTTCCTAAGAAGTTTTATTTTTCTTTAAAAATAAAGAAAAAAACCTCTTTACACAAACACCTTTATGTTATTAATTATTAACATTAATTATTTGTATTAGTGTAGTGGCTACAAGCCCAAGTCACGGTCCAAGACCCCACCAGGTGAGGAATTGTACAAACACAGAACAAAAAGATGGCCCCTGTCCCAAAGAGCTCATCATCAACTTAAAGGTCATGCGTAGATATCTATTAAAATGTTTTTAGAATCTTCCTAGGATATGCACAATATGCGTTAGGTGGCATGCGACCAGGATTTATCGCTGAATTTTTTCCTCTGGTTGGATCATTAGCTTCCCTGGCCTGGGCCAGGTACTGATGGGAAGTGCATGTTTTAGTAAAGAACAAAGGTCAGAACATTTGAAATTCTTCACGAAATCTAAACGTTACACGGTGTGGAATTGCTAGCCTTTCAGTTCCAAACTTAAGTTTCCCCACTCACCCTGACTTCCATCCCTATTCTAACCAGTTTTAAATTGCACCCCCTCAAACACACTCATGTACACACATAAGGCAACATAGTACAACAACGGACTTGCTAAACGCAACCACAGCAAATAGTTCATATGCTGGACAAAGAAGCCAGGCTGGTTTCGATTGTAAAATTCTATACTATTTGTTATACAGGAGGGCCAGGGATCAGTGGGAGAGTGCTAGAGGGAAATGTATAAGCTCAAGGCTAAGTAAGGCGTGGTTCCCTGTAGACTAGGGAAGGTGACTGTAGGTTACTTGGAGCACCTGCAGTCAATTAAGGCCCTGTTAGGAACCTCATAAAACCCACTGCATCAGGCAGACAGAGGAGGAAGAAGGAGAATGGACTGGAGCTTGGAGGAGTGTTGAGAGATTTGGAAGACCTGAGAATTGGAGTAAGGGAGACCCTGCCCAGCAGGACAGGGAGACTCCCTTCTTCCCAGCATCTAAGGACCGAGGGTAACCCCACCTAAGGGGGACGAGGGTTTGAGAGGGGCTGGGACTCAGAGTGTGGAGCAAAGGGTGGCATTTTAGCTCCCCACCAAGAAAAGTGCAGGACCCACCAGACTAAAATTGTCCATCTTGCCCCATATTATTCTCCTTTAAACAAAGGAGTGAAAATTCACTTTGCTCCTAACCAGACTCCTCCTTGGACTACAGTGCTTCTGCTTGCTCTCAAGGAACATTACATTGTGAATTAAATTTTAAGGTCAACTCTTAGTTGAAGCATAATATGAAAACTCCATGGCTAGGCTACATGAGATTGGGCATTAAATACTATATATTGTCCCCTTGTCCTAAATCTTCTGGGATAAAAGGAGAAGGCTACCTCTTCTGTTGGAGCTGGGGTATGATTCTCAGCCCACTAGACATACTTGTCCTAGCTCTCCTAGCCCTACTATGCTAAAAATAGTGTGCTTCTGCCCATGCTACTGCAGCTAAACGGCAGTGAGGTCTAGCTGTGCTGAGGATATACCCATAGGGTACAGGAGGATTTGTACTCAGCATAGCTAGACCATGCCACCAGTCCTGCAACCCTGGCGCCACTATTTTTAGCAAACTTGCTTGATGAGAGCTAGTTTGAGTATGTCTGCACAAACTGAGAATCACAGCCCCAGCTCCAAGTGTAGATAAACCCTAAGTGCAGATCATAGCTGGGAAGCATTATGAACTGGGATTTGATTTGGAGTGTCACTGAAGAGAGGATAGGGTGATAGGGTGTCTATTGCACAAGCAATCTGCAATAACAGTTCTCACTTATCGTTACAAGTTTCAGCTAACACAGACTAAATTATTAAAGTGTGCAGAGTATTTACAATGGTCTAATTAACACAGATGGGAAGAATTTGTTTCAATATTAAAAATAGGATAAAAGCACTTTTTCTACCCTCTTTTCAAATATATTTCATAAGTCAATTAAATTAAAAAAATTGAATCTTTACAAAATTGCACTGGGCTTATAACATCTGTATGTCAATGGGTGTTGCAGGAGCACAAGTGAGAATGGACTTACAAATGCTAAAAAAAGAAATAAAGGAAAGAGAAAGAAGAGACTATATAGCTGCCATGAAGTGAATAAAAACAGCAGTTACAGATCATCAACTGATTAATTCAAAATAGTTTAGTAGAAGGGAATCCGAGAGTTTCTGAACATTACAATTTTGGATGTCACCTCAGAAGAAAACTCACTATTGGCCCAATCCTGTGAGCTGGAGTCAGTTAGGACCAGATTTTTTAACATATTTAGGTGCCTATCTGCATGATTAATCACCCAAATATCATTAGAAATCTGGCCGCTAGGGTTCCCATTAATGTCAGTGCAAATCATCATTCAGAAGGCTTGTAGGTTTAGTGCAGATATATGGACTTGTCCCATTTTCTGCGTGTAATAATCTTGTTCATATGTGACGATGTGTCAGTGTTCGTAATGAGAGCAATAAAAAAAGATAGGTAAATAAAATGTCCTGAAGAGAAACAAGGCTATCCCTGTTTTAAATACTGTCACAGTTTGGGGCAACTGCACCTGTATTCCCACTCCGTCGATGAGCAACTCTAGGCTCCTAGCTCCTCAGCAGTCATCTCTCTTAGAGACCCATGCCTCTCTCCCTCGTGACTGGTTTTTTTCCAGGCTACACAGATTCCTGCCTACACTGAGTTCCCCAGCAGATCAGACTGCCTAAATAGGTCTGCTTACCATTCACCACACAGGCTATGAACAACATAATTGCCCACCATTAAAAGTTTCCACACCACCCTTTTTGAACAAGCACATTTATTCTGAAAGTAAAAGCATTACAAAGAAAATATTGAAGGACAACAACCTTAGTCTCTGGCAGGTGTGAGTCCTTCGAACCCTTCCCCTTAGGAATGTCCCACTCCCTGCCTTGGATAGAAGGTCCTGTTCATTCACTAGGTCAGAAAGTAGGCCCTGAGTCAGTTTAAACTCAGGCTATTTATCCCAAAGTCCTTTCTTTGTTTGTTGGTCTCTGGAGAATCCAGTTTAAACCTGTATATGGGAGCTCTCTAGGTGATGGTACTTCTTTGGGGATGTTACAACCTGAGTGAATTTGCCTAATCACCCCTGACTGTTTTTAATTTCTGGAGATGCTGGGGTCACAGAATTACATATAATCCCTGGCCCACAATGATGCATCAACTTAATACAGTATGGTCTCCCAAAGATATAGCTGGAAATTGCTGTATCTGCCACAAATTAATCACAATATAAAAACCAAGCAGCATAGGATCTGACTGCTTCTGAAGCATGTATGTAAATTAGCCAGTTTTATGTTTATGTATACTAAAATCTGCTCCTCTAGGGCTAGATTGTGCCTTGTAGGTACAGCCCTGCACTGGAGGCAGTGTAGACCAGCATGTCTCCGGGATTCCCTGGTGCACAGCCAAGCATGCAAACTGCTACTCTCCTTTAAAGGGAATGCAACAGCCTCCTTCTGGATGGCTAGCACATGGGGAGGCAGGCAGCTTTGCCTACTTTCTGATCCCTTTCATGGAGCTGAGTACCCTGCGAAGGAAGAAATTAGGGACGCGTCCCTGTGCTCCTGAGTGCATGGACTCAAATTCTGCTTGGCTATATTGGTTCATTTCTGCCCCCACCACACCCCTGCATGAGGACTAGGCAGAAAACAGGCCCTAGAGAATCTTCTTAGAATACTACTAGTACATCACACAGGTATCTGCTCATCATATATTTATACTACATTTATCTCTGTGATATCTAGAAACTGAATAATCGATACTCATACTTGTCTGAAGCATGAGCACAACTTTAAGCTTTTTCAAAGTGTTGGAGCCCCAGATGACCATAAAAAGAAACTTGGGGAAGGAGAGGTTCATCCTCAGTGGCACAAAAGACGGATAGGAGCTGCAGTCCAACACTGAGTTGGTTCTATTGTCATTAACGTTAAGGCAGTTCAGAGGGACACTTGATAGACTGTTGAAAAAATAATTGGCCACTATTCAATAGGCGCAGCTATGCTAAGAAGATTCCCAGAAGTCTAAATTACCTCTGTCATTTCAGCGATTTGCTATTCAAGAGTACAGAAGACATTTTACAGGTCAGGCACTGCTCTAAGCTTTTTAAGAGGTGGCCTGCCAATTTATAGTTCTACTGTGGGAGGAAATGCCAGTCTTGGTGATGCAGAGCTGGATTTAAGAACAATATAATCTTGGATTGTTTTGGTTCAATTTCAGAATCTCAGACCACTGCTAGCCAAGGTAACTAAAGACAAAGTACTGGAAAGCAACTTTCTAAAGACATTTCAATTTGGCATAAAATGGTGGCTCCTCACAGTCTGTATTTCTAGCCTTCTTCTACTGGCTTCACCAGAGCCACATACTTTCATTATGGCAACAACACTTTTTAAAACTGGTGGGCAAACTTTTTGGCACGAGGGCCACATTTGGGTATGGAAATGGTATGGCGGGTCATGAATGCTCATGAAATTGGGGATTGGGGTGCAGGAGGGCTCCGGCTGGGGGTGTGGGTTCTGGGGTGAGGCTCGGGATGAGGAGTTGGGGGGTGCAGGATGGTGCTCCGAGCTGGGACCGAGGGGGTTGGAAGGCGGGAGGGGGATCAGGGCTGGGGCAGGGTGTCGGGGGGCAGGCTCTGGGTGGTGCTTCCCTCAAGCAGGCCCCAGAAACAGCAGCATGTTCCCTCTCCAGCTCCTACATGGAGGCGCAGCCTGGCAGCTCTGCGCACTGCCCTGTCTGCAGCCGCTGCCCCTGCAGCTCCCATTGGCTGCAGTTCCTGGCCAATGGGAGCTGTGGGGGCAGTGCTTGGAGTGGGGGCAGTGTGAGGAGCCCCCTGGCTGCCTCTAAATGTAGGAGCTGGAGTGGGGACACGCTGCTGCTTCCGGGAGCCATGCAGATTGGGGCAAACCCCTGACCCTGCTCCTCAGCTAGAGTGCCAGAGCAGGGCAAGTCTCAGACCCTGAGAGCTCGAGAGCCAGATTAAAACACCTGGAGGGCCAGATGTGGCCCCCAGGATATAGTTTGCCCACCCCTGGTTTATGGCTATGTCAGAAGGAAAGTTTTGGTGCTTGTTTTCAGAGACTTTGGTGAGCAGAAAACTAGTCTGAATCATGGGAAAAAAGATATTAAATCAAGGGTTGGGCTTATACAATAGCATGAGATAAAACAAATTGTAAGACATCATCTTGAGAGACACAGTGGTTATGCCAAGCCACAAGTAGAGCAGTAAAATCTGTCATCCTAAATTTGCAATAAAAAGTAATTCTCAACCAGAGACATTTCTCCCCCTTGGCAAGGTCAACACATTAATGGTTGTCCAAGACTTACTACTGTATTTGGTAAAGAAAGCTGCAGCCTGTTCCTTTCATTATTGGCATGGAGATGTTGTAAACTAGATTTGGTATAAATGAGGATATGGAAAACTGCCAATATTAATGAGCTTTGCTCTTTCTGCTCGTCAGTTAGCTTTCAAAGGCAAAATATAAATCCTTTAAATAGAGATACAAAGGAAGGAATAAAGAAAAGGAGTACTTGTGGCACCTTAGAGACTAACAAATTTATTAGAGCATAAGCTTTCGTGAGCTACAGCTCACTTCATTGGATGCATCCGATGAAGTGAGCTGTAGCTCACGAATGCTCTAATAAATTTGTTAGTCTCTAAGGTGCCACAAGTACTCCTTTTCTTTTTGCGAATACAGACTAACACGGCTGCTACTCTGAAAAGGAAGGAATATAAATAATAAAACTAGAGATAAACAAACCTCTAAGGGATCAAAGATTCAGTTTGGATGAGCAGCAGAGATATGGGAGCTTATTTTAAGATTTTATTTAAGATTATCCAAATTTGTTGTGTCTGAAAAATTGGGAAGGAAACTAATAGTGTCTGGTTCCTATCAGGCCAGCTACGGTTAAGAACAGCCTCTCTCATGGTTGCTGGACACATCAGATTCCAGCCACAGCCAGGAATTACAGAAGAATGGCAATTGCATGTGGATATGTGGCAGAGGAGATGGAAGATAAAATATTATCCACACTGACACTCAAAGACAGTTAGATTCAGGTTTGGTTTGAGGGAGGGCCAAGGTTGAGGTGAATTCCTGTTTTGCATGGAGCTCTTCAGTCCTTAAATACCTAAGTATTTAGATTTTATTTTTGTATTTGTATTTAGTTTTAAGTGGTTCCTTTCCTCTGTGTCTAGACACTGGCCTAAATCCTCTAGTCCTAACTCAGTTTTTACTCTTAAAGCTCCCAGTGATCTCAATATGACTGACTTTTGCCTGTGTACAAATCAAGTAAGGATTTCAGGATTTGGCTTATTAACAGAGCAGAGAGAACGCAATGGGCCGTGGATCAGGCTCTTTATCAGCTTAAGACTTTGCACATATGTGATCAAGAAATATGGAACATCTTCTGTCATGCATCAGCAACAAAGTTAGGAAAAAAAAGTCTAAGAAGGAGAAAGCAGAAAATACAAGATTTTCACTGTGCTCTTTGTGTTACCATGATGGAATTAAATTGGACAATGGCAGATGGTAGCAGAATTATATTAAATCCAGCTCTTGCTGGATCTCCCTCAAATAGGCTCTGATCTCTCTACTTTGATGTCACCCTGATGGCCAAGTCAGTGGAGTGAACTGAGCTCGCCACCATCCTTAAGAAGTCCTAACTAGACAAAAACCACATTCAAAGCATTTATCAATGTAATACAGGTAGCAAGTATGCCAATGAAGTTTCTGATATCGCATTGAAACACAATAGGCACCACTGACTGGCATTTTGTATTCTTCAAACAGGCCAGCCACAGCTGACATAGCACTGTGTTTGTTTGTCAAGCACTGAATACAGGTGGGGATGGAGTCAATAAACATCAAAGATGAAGCTTGTCAGCTTGCGGACTCCAGAGATCTTCACTTATTTCACTTGGGGCAGCTTGTGAATACTTTACGCACATCAGTTGGAAGGTAATCACAAGAGTACATGTTGACTTCAATGGGCCTACTTACATGAGCAACTGCTCACCGATGAGAGTAAGAGGTATGCAAACTGACCCCTTGAAATCAGCTCCTTGAAATATTTAAATACAGATCAGCTGGCCGAATTTGGCCCTCAGTTACTCCATCTTCACACACTTCAGGTCCACTGAAGTCCAGGAGGCAAGAATAGATTTACAGGGGTGAAGCTGAGTGAAAATATTGGCCCCAAGTATCTGTGTATATGCATACAATTCAGAGGACAGCCAAACACCAGTTTAAAATGAGACTGGTTTCAAACTTTGCTGTACAGAGGAGACACGCTAATGTCCCACAGACTTTATTTACATTAAGCAAGTTTGGTGTTGAAGGAGAGAACCCATAATCCCATTTTTAATGTATTGAAGTGAACATAAACATCGGTACGCAGCACATGTGGATAACCGTGCAGCTTTACAGTCATCGTAAATTAGGTTTGGCAGACGGTGATAAACGTGAACATGGTATTATCAGACAAATAGCGAGCAGGATCCCAGGAAATTACAAAAGCATTTGAAGCATTTAGTTGGGCATTTAGTCAGTTTTAGTGTTTTTGAAGAGATATTGATCCTGCAACAGACTACCAGATTACCATGAAAGCAAGGGAATCAATCCAAAGTCCGTCAGCCTACTCTGAAAGGTTCTTACTAGTGACACTTCCCTTGTGAATGCACTCAGGATATATGATCTCTTAGAAGACTATTTGGGTTGTGGTGACATGTTTTGTGCAGGGAATCCCAATTGAACTTGGAAAAATTAAGACTGATAAAGCAATAAATATAAATTTCCAAACTGGATGTTGTTGTTTTGCTACTGTGAACTCAGATTCTACTTCTAAGATGAGTCAGATCCTCAGCTGACATAAATCAGCATAGATCTGTTGACTTCAGTGGAATTGCTCTGATTTACACCAGCTGCCCTCATATTTTTCTACTTAAGTGTAAATTTAAGTCCTCAGTTACACAGTCAAAAAAGATTTATGTTCATGCAAGAAGATATCTTCATGTGTAGGCCAGGTTTGCCAAACATATTTCAATAGGTTATTTAAAAATTTCATCCATAAAGCTAGGCATTATTGGAAATTAGTAGGTTTTCTGTATACATAGTACCAGAAGTACTGCAAGTACAACCAATATATCATCTTTAAAGGTTAAAAGGACCCCCCTTAAGGTCTACTGTTGTACCAGGACAAAGTCTATGCCAATGAGATGTATTTGAAGGGTAGAATTCTCTTGTGTTGACCTAACTCTGCTCCTACTGAAATCCTTGGTAAAATACCCAAGGGCATAGCACAACTCAGACAGAAGCACCACTCCCTTAACTATTGTTGGGAGTTATCCAAATAATTCCCTTGCACATTGCTCTGAAATATGCCATGTATAAATATGCTAAAGGACAGGTTCTCAAACCATACCTAGTCCACAGAGAGCTGGCAAGTCACATGGTTATGGCTCCTCCCCTTTGCATTTAACTGCTTGAACACATGTCTAAGGCCCAGGAAAACCTGGATCCATGTAAAAGGAAGGAGGAAGAGCCAGTTTAGCTATCTCCTTCAGGGTGCATAGGCAGTGAGGAATAGTAGCCACAGCCAGCATCAGCTGCTGCAGAGTAACTGGAGCTGTCAGTCACCAGAAGCAGAGGAGAGGAGAGTTTGCAAATGGAACCAGGGCCACCAGTGGGAAAGGAGCCAAGAGCCGTCAAAAATGGCCAGAACCAACAATGGGAATGGAACCTTAAGTGGAGCAGGAATGTCCATGGAAGTAAGGCAGAAGGGAGGGATAGAGATGGGCACTATGTGAAAAACAATAAGGGGAAGGGAGGTCAAGACAGCTAAGCCACTTTTGCCAGGGAGAAGGGGTCTGCAGGACAGGCAAGCAAGTTCAGTGAGGAGGCAGAGATAATTATGTGAAGGGAAGCAGAGGGTAGGGGGACTAGGGCGGGTAAAACAGAACAAATGGGAGTGGAAGATGAAATGAAGACCAAAAGGAGACATGCTGATTCCCTTGCCCCACCCCCCCAGAAAGGGTAAAACTCTAACTGCAGTAACACAATTAAAAGACATAAGTACTTTGCTAATATCTCTTTACCACATACACAAATATAATAGTTACCACAGGGACATGAACAGGATCAGAAATGCAAGATCTGGAAGGGAGGAGTTCCACAGGACAATCTCTCTATGAAGATCTACACTATGAAAGTATGAGCCAACTTTTACTATAGGGTGGTTTAAAACTGCAGTATGACCCAGTATAATTACACAGTTAGAAAGATACAGCTAAAATAAAGGTATGGATGTGTTAAAACACAAGTCAGTACTTCTTTGGAATCCATGAAAACAGGCAGAATATTAACCTGCAGCAAAGTTCCTCAACTCTGCAACATTCTCAGCATAGCACTAAAACAATTTCAGGTTATCAGTGATTATTGTTCTGAAAACTGCAAACAGCAAGCTAACTCGTTACCTTTGTGGTTTACTTAACCTGCTGGGACATTTATAATGTATTACTTTCTAGGGCTATGTTCAAATAACCATCAATACATTATAAAGAGCGAGTCCGCAAAATGAATGACCTCACCTCACCTGCTTGAAGCACTTAAATAAAACATAGCATCTTATCTACATATATTACTTTAAAATATGGGTATATAATCTCACTTCAAGATAAAACCTGTCAAAAACCTTCCTGAGATTGTTTCCTCCCCCTTGACATTTTCTAATGGTACAGGCACAAAAATAAATATTGACATTTACTGGCACCCTTTCTCGTTCCGTGCCATCTTGAACTTGCATCTCTAGACCAACTGTTTTCCTAGATACTCCGACATCTGTTAAAACTTCCATCAGAGAAATGCTGTCATTCAAGTAAAGCAAATGAAATACTCTGTCCTCTCTGGGATAACTCAGAGAAATCTTGCTAACTGGAGAAGATTTTTTTTTTAAAGCTGAACATGGTGTTAAAGAGAGAGAGAGAGAGAGAAGCTGATGAAGGCCACACAGTTGAAACATCACACATTAACTAAAAGTCTGATAAAAGGAAATCTGGTGGCTGGTTGCTCACAGAGTCAGATCACAAAATGTATGTATAACTGGGAGCCCCGGAAAATAAAGTGACTCACATGAGTGGCGCTTGCTTTGTGGACACAGCATGGAAGAGGATCCCCACCATTCCGCTGCCCACAATTCAATCCCTCATTGATTGTACTTGACATCCACCAAAGTTTGATAAACTAAGAATTTTCTTCATTGCCTATGTAAATGCAAAATCCTGGAGATTCACCCTCTCCATCCTATGGGGTATTTCTGATACAGCGGTTACCTGACACTTCTAATACTACAGGCTTCCAAATGATGTATCCATGTTGAATAACTATCATAATGCGCAGCACTGATGTCTCATAGGGGAATTACATTCTTTCTGTTTTTATTAAACAATTTGTCTAGAACAGCATACAATCATATATATATGAGAGAGAGAGAGAGAGAGAAGAATGAGTCATTTCAAGCAGTTAAGGTAGAGTAGGTATATTTATTACATTCTTTGATATTCTGCTGGAAAGTGCTTATGTGAAAATAGCTTCGTGGTTACAACTGGACTCAAATGTTCTCTTGCTAGTTACTTGCTGTGTAACTTTCAGCAAATTATGTAACTTTTCTGTGACTCAGCTCATTGATCTGCAAAATAGGTGTAATACTACACACCTCATAGGTGTGTTGCAACTTAATTAATATTTCCAATGTACTTTGGGAGACTAGGACGAAAGGCACAATTCTAAGAATATCATACTGGAACTGTTTGTTAGTGTTGTGTAATAACAGAGTTTGTCAGGTTAGATTTGCACACATCAGTTCCGGGCTAAAAGTAAAGCCCCTGATTAGGGGCAGGAACTATTCTGAGATATGCAACCTGTCATAAATATCAAGCGAAGGGTAACCACCTTTCTGTCCACAGTGCTATAAAATCCCTCCTGGCCAGAGGCAAAACCCTTTCACCTGTAAACGGTTAAGAAGCTAAGCACCTGACCAAAATGACTAATGAGGAGACAAGATACTTTCAAAGCTGGAAGTGGGTGGGAGAGGAACAAAGGGTCGGTCTGTCTGTGTGATGCTTTTGCAGGGAACAGATCAGGAATGCACCTCAGAACTCCTGTAAAAAGTTAGTAAGTAATCTAGATAGAAATGTGTTAGATTTTCTTTTGTTTAATGGCTAGTAAAATAGCTGTGCTGAATGGAATGTATATTCCTGTTTTTGTGTCTTTTTGTAACTTAAGGTTTTGCCTAGAGGGATTCTCTATGTTTTGAATCTGATTACCCTGTAAGGTATTTACCACCCTGATTTTTACAGAGGTGATTCTTTTACCTTTTCTTTAATTAAAATTCTTCTTTTAAGAACCTGATTGCTTTTTCATTGTTCTTAAGATCCAAGGGTTTGGGTCTGTGTTCACCTGTACAAATTGGTGAGGATTTTTATCAAGCCTTCCCCAGGAAAGGAGGTGTAGGGCTCGGGGGGATATTTTGCGGGGGGGGGGAGACGTCTCCAAGTGGGCTCTTTCCCTGTTCTTTGTTTAACACGCTTGGTGGTGGCAGCATAGGGTTCAAGGACAAGGCAAAGTTTGTACCTTGAGGAAGTTTTTAACCTAAGCTGGTAAGAATAAGCTTAGGGGGTCTTTCATGCAGGTTCCCACATCTGTACCCTAGAGTTCAGAGTGGGGAAGGAACCTTGACATGGTGGGAGGGGTGGGATCATTTTGAGATTTTTTTTTTTAACCAGAAGCACAGCAGGATTTTAAAAGTTTTTGTAAAAGAGGATTGCAGCTGTAAATGCTGTATCTCTGCCCTGGGGACAGAGCAGCAGGCATAACAAAGGGATCTTTCTTTTTCAATTTGTGTTGAGTAGACAGACAGAAGTGAGTCTCTGAAGGGTTGTGTCTCTAGCGTACATCAGGAAGACGAACATGGTAGGTAACATTGGATTTACAGCAAATATAGGGAGGTTGACGAAGGTAGGCTCAGCTGTGGAGGGTTGGTAAATGGGTATAGTTGATGTTTTTGGACCACAGCCCTGGTTTTGAGTTATACTAAAAATCTTTTTACATCATTGTTAACACATAAAATTGTGTTGACAGTGGGTATACTTGTAATTAATGCCCACTTTGAGGTTCTCTTACACTCCAAGTGGTGTAAAGTAAATGAATAAATGAGAATAAGGATTATGTGTTTTAAATGCATTTTACTGAAGCAATATACAAATAATACACATTTTCAATACGAAATAGCATTAATTCAATATTAAGGCTGAGAAATTAAGCAAACAGAAGGAGAGCTGATCAAAGGACAGCAATTCCATTTTTGTGAAGGATTTCAAAATTTTGCTTAATTTTGAATCACCATGAAACCCCAAAATTTCAAAATTCACGGTGAAGGAAAATTCCAAATAATTTTGTATCAGTCAAAATATTTCCTTTTGATTTGATGTCTTAATTTTGAATTAAAAAATAAAGTTATTTCAAAATGAAAAGTTGTTTGAAAATGAAAATGCAACATGTTTTATTACATACACTAAGTTATAGTACCGTATATATAAAGTACAGTATAGTACAATTTATATGGCTTGATTCTTAAGACACAGATTTAAAAGTCATGCCAAGTTTGAAAACCACTGGTTCAGTTAAATTTTTAAATAAGGAAAGTTTAAATCTGAATAGCCCAGATTTTTACATAATCCCTGATTTGAGAATGGCCCAAAGGTGGATGGCCCAGTGTTCTGAACTACTGTGGCTTTGGGAGGTAGCATGGTTCAGAGGATAGGACACCTGCAGAGTTAAATAAACCTATTTTCTTTTCTCAGCTCTATCAGCAACCTGTTGTGTGACCTTGTGCAAGTTACTTCACCGCTCTGTGCCTCAGTTACCCCATCTGTAAAATGGGGATAATGACAGTGCCCCTCCTTCGTAAAACAATTTGAAATCTCAGGATTAAAAGCTTTATTTATGAGCGAAGCCCATTAATACTGACTCAATTTAAAATAAGTTAAAAGTTTTATTAAAGGTTCATAGCTTTAAAAAGACTAACTCATACTTTCTTCAAAGCTAGACCTCTCCCTACCATTACCTTATACGTGAAATGCATTTAACACTGAGACACATCCTGTTCTGGTGCCCAGAATTCAAGAAGGATGGTGATAAATTGGAAGGGATTCAGAAAAGAGCCACAAGAATGATTCAAGGTTTAGAAAACATGCCTTGTAGTGATAGACTCAAGGAGCTCAATCTATTTAGTTTAACAAAGAGAAGGTGACCTGATTACAGTCTATAAGTATCTAAATGGGGAACAAACAGTTAATGATGGGCTCTTCAATCTAGCAGAGAAAAGGGCAACATGATCCAATGGCTGGAAGCTGAATCTAGACAAATTCAGACCGGAAGTAAGGTGTAATGTTTTAAACAGTGAGAGTAATTAACAATTGGAACAATTTATCAAGGGTCACGGTGGATTCTCCATCACTGACAATTTTAAAATCAAGATTGGATGTTTTTCCAAAAGATCTTCTGTAGGAATTAATTTTGGGGAGTTTCTCTGGCCTGTGTTATGCAGGAGGTCAGACTAGATGATCATAATAGCCCCCTCTAGCCTAGAATCTATATTAAAACCAATGCTTTGAAATATGTAAACAAATAAATAGTTTATGCTTCTGTATCAACATTATCAGAGGATCTCAAATCTCTTAAAATATTAATAATTTAAACCTTCAAATATTGCTGAGAATCAGATATAATCATCCTCATTTACATATGAGGAAACTGAACCACATAGAAGTTACAGTCAACAAATTATAGGTAGACTGATACTTCAATCCACATTTTTGCTCCCTAATAAAGTAGTCTAATGATCTGTGGTGCTGAGTACCCACAGTTCTTATAGAATTCAATGGGAACTATGGGTGCCTGGCATCTCTGAAAATCAGCTCACTTATTTTAGGTGCCTGAATATGGATTTGCTACTCATGTGACTAAGGGTTGCTATTCCGGTCCCTTAATAAATTCAGAATTCTGATTCATATATAGCAGCTTTATATTTTTATTACACCTATTACATTTTGTAGCTATTCAAAGGAATTTCTGGTAGTTAATTTCATAGTAACATTCTTTGAACTCTTTGAAAGAATCTAATAAGTCCTTTTGAGTTTTGTCACTCTTTGGCATTCAGTTTTTTGGTGAGCAGCATTTTTCATCTCTCATATCTTCCTGTCTGTGAGCTGTTAATTCTTATGCCTCTTTAAAACTTCATATTTCTACTTTTAGAGGCTCCTTTTTCAATTTTTCTATTATCTCCAAAGGGTCTTCAGTTCTCTAACACATCAGACTGTCAGTTGCTGATTATATTCACAGGTTTCAGAGTAGCAGCCGTGTTAGTCTGTATTCGCAAAAAGAAAAGGAGTACTTGTGGCACCTTAGAGACTAACAAATTTATTAGAGCATAAGCTTTCGTGAGCTACAGCTCACTTCATCGGATGCGATGAAGTGAGCTGTAGCTCACGAAAGCTTATGCTCTAATAAATTTGTTAGTCTCTAAGGTGCCACAAGTACTCCTTTTCTTTTTTTGATTATATTCAGGATCCCTATCACTGTTCAACATTTGTCTAAGGCGTCTTCACTTGCTTAGATTGTTACTATCCAACTGAGATATTCACTATAAGAATAAAGTTCTATCAATGTCGTCTTCACCCTAGATAGTCATTTGCCTACTGTTGTAAATGCATTTTTAGTCTAAAAGAAGAATGGTCTATGGTCATTATATGGGCTGAATTACAGTGATCGCTATGCCTTGCCTCCTCCCCAGTGGTGCAAGTAGAATTTCTTACTGGTACGCTGCGCATAGGTGACTCATGGGAAGGACACAAAGGGAAGGGGGCACCAGCTGAAGGGGGGGCACATGATTTCCCACATGACTCTGCCTCACCCCCAGCCCAGGACCCTTGTGCTCTTCCCATCCCACATTATGTGTGGAGGAAGGCTCTGTTCTCCATCTGTGCAAACCACACCGGTGAAAGGAGTAGAACGTGGGGCCACTGGATGGCCCCATGCCAGCAGCTCCTCCAGCGGGGCTGTACATACCCCAGACAGGAGACTCAGCTGCGTGGAAGGGCTGGGGGCAGTAGAGCTGTGCCATAGAAGCTGCCCAGTGGCCATACGTTCTTCTCCTGTGTCTTTCTAGTACAGTGTACCAGCAATAAATATCTTAATGGTACAGCGTACCGGACCGGACCACCCTACTTGCACCACTGCTCCTCCCTCTCCACCTTTGAGATCTTTAATCTGGTATCAGTTCCCTCCATTCTACCGAAATTGCTCTTGATAAAATATTGGATGATTTAGTTGGGGATTGGTCCTGCTTTGAGCAGGGGGTTGGATTAGATGACCTCCTGAGGTCCCTTCCAACCCTGATATCTATGATTCTATGACCTCTCCCTGGCCAAATCACAGGGCCTCTACTCAGTCTCATCCTTCTTGATCTTGGCAGCTTTTAACCTAAGTGAACAGTCCTATTTCTAAAAATTGTTTCCACCATCGTTTTTTTTTTACTGTTTGGCTGTCCTCTCACAGTTCTCCTCAGAAACAACTATCAGAGGCCCAATTGCTTCCAAGGTTCCCCTGCTACGATGACTGAAGAGGTAATTTCTAAATACCCCCTTTCAGGGTACAGCATAGTGACAGCATGTCAAACATCCAGCCAGATCTGCTGGGCTGAGCATGGTTGGGGTCAGAGGAGCTCTCGTCCTACCTGTTCCAGAGATGACCATCTCTGCTCAGCCCCCACTCAATACTATGCCAGAAGCTGTGATCCAGGAAGCCACAATTCAGCCATACAAAATGGATTCTTAATCACCTCTACACCCTGCAACTGCAACTGCATTAAGGATAGTCACATTCTATCCCTTAGCTGTTTGCAGTTAATACAAGTTTACTTTGCAGATGTGCTTATGTGTGCAGTCATATGTTACTATGAGAAAAAAAAAGTTACTGTTATTGACTGGAGGCCATAAACTGGCACAGTCTTTACTTAGGCAAACTTTCCACTGAGTCTGGTAAATCTTTTCTCAACTGTTTTAGCAACAGATACCTATTCTGTTCCCACCCAGTGTGTTTCACCATCACTGCTCAGTTCAGTGACTCACACCTTAACTTTTCTTTTCTCCAGAGTCAGGCATGTTAAAGTCTCCTTAATTCTTAAAAAAATAAAATTTCTACCTAAAGCACTGCAAATGTTCTTGCATTTCATCCACCGGTTTATCGGTGTGAATGCTGCAGTTAAATGTGTTAGTAATGTGGCTGTGTTAGCCTTAAGCATAAGCAAGGCAATGAAAGCGTGGGGAGAAATAAAAGAAAGACATATCCATCCTGCTGGCAACGGGATTGCAGGGGAGACTACTCACAGCCAGATCCCATCATATTCAGCAGTGGAACCAGGTCAGAAGTTTTTAAAGAAAAAGCCAGATAAGTGACTTTATGTCTATGTACCCTCAGCAATTCATTGCTCAAGTCCTGCAATCCAATGGGTCCTAGCATATTATAAAATGTGTTCCAAAGAAAGTCTGCTCTATCATAATTTATCAATAAAAGTATGATGCTGAAAATATTACAGGTAATGTTTTTAGAGATGCTGCATTCCTAAAAGCTACCAAAAATAACTCACTGATTATTTTTCATGTGCTCAAATCCTAGGCTAGATAATTTATCAAATATGATTTTACTTCTGTGAAGCCTGATCCTGCAAGTTTACATGAACAACTTTACTCAGGCCTAGTGAAACCAATGGAGCTACTCAACTAGTGAAGTTACTCCCAGCTGTATGAGTCTGCAGGTGAACCTCATTTGTAAAGTGCTTTGAGATCGACTAATGAAAGATTGACTATATATGAGCTAGCGATGATCACCATCATCATCATCCAGCTCATAACTTATATCATTCCTTGAACAGGAATGAGCATACAGTAAACACTACAGACATGACGACATAATTCCTGTCGACATATCAGTATTTCCATGGCCCTTGTGAAGTAGAATAACCCTGTTTAATATCAGAGAGTTTCCATCTATAAAGGAATGCCATTCTATATGGTAGAGCCTTGCAACACAACCCAAACCTGAAAGGACTCGAGTACAAGTGTCAGCTGAGTTTCGGTCAGGGCTGAAAACAATTTGACCTCCTTGGGCTTGGGTTGGGTCACCTTTGATCACCTCTTTGTGCCCATTGGGTTGGCACAGAAACAGCTGCAAGCACCACCTTGCTGTGCTGTGTGCACTGTGGAATGAGTGTGCCAACGAGTCACAGCACCTCTTGCTCAGCAGCAGACAGTGCAGTGGCCATCGGGAGCGACTCCCAAACCAACCCCCTGAACATGAGATGGCTGGAGACTGATTATAGGCACAGAGCATGGGGAGTGGGAAGCCCGATATGAAAGATTTTGAGCTGCACCATTTTGTTTCCAAACACAGCACTGAGAGACACTGCTTTGCCACCATTAGCTCAGAATAGGGGAAGAACTGAAATAAAATTAACTAAACTGTGAAAATGGGGTGGCAGCGGTAGACCATAACATTAAGGTGTGTAAATTAACAATTAAGCATATATTCAAGAACTAAGGTGACGGTTTATAGTTTAAAAGTTTGGTAACTTAAATGCGCGTACAACGTTAGCACACAGCAAAGAGCAGTGAATTGGTAGCTTCAAGTAGTTTAATAGATGACTAATGTGTTGGTAGGCAGAGTGTGGACTGAGGTTAGGTGAAGGCCACTCCAAAAACTGCAGGGAGGGGTCAGTCAGACTTGCTCAGTAAAAAACTAGATGTGGGTTGCTATCCCATAATAGCAAACAGCCCATAACACCAAAAACTTGTGCAACAGCTTTGATAGACAGCCAGACTTAGCAACTATGATTGGTCTATAAGCATAGACCAACCAGAGAGGGTTGGAAGGTGACTGGAGGATAGGTATGCTAATGATAGGATTGAAAAATAAGCCAGTCAGAACAGGCCAAAAACTGTATATAAGGCAGAGAGCAAGCAGGCAAAAATCAAGTCAGGAGCAGGAGATGAAGAAGAAGAAACTAAAAAGAGCAAAAGAAACAGAAGCAGCTGCAGAAGTGCTGCTGGGACAGAGCAGAAGGACCCTGACAGAACACAGAGAGAGAAGCCTATGGAGAGTAAGCATGCTGGCTATAGTTTAATATATAGAATAGAAATAAGGTTAATGAATTTGTATGCTTGAAATAATAAAGATGAGTGTCTGTGGTGTGTATGTTTATGTTACTATGTATAAAGTTTAAAGTTTATTAAGATTACTGTCAGTGTCCTGCATATGACTGATCACCATGTGCAGAATATAATCACTTAAGCCATTCCAACTATATAACATTACCGTATTGGGTACTTTATCTTGTATACCTGTGCTGAGGGATTTATCTTTTAATTTAGGTTTAGATTAATTGTATTATTAAAAGGTTGGTTACTCTAAATAAAGAAAATACTTTGTTTGGGAAAAGAACTGCTTGGGTATCAATCCTTTGAGTGAAGGGATATGTCCATGTCCTCCCAGGGGTGAACATATCTAGTCTGTTCTAGAGAATTTCCTGGAAGGTATAGGGAGATCCTTGGTAAACCCTGGCAATTCTACTAGGGCGGGCCCCCTCCTTTCACCTTGCAGGAACAAACATTTTGGGAATCCAAAAGTAAGCAATAGGAGGGCTTCTCTGGGATCCCTGACTCTGTTCTTGAAGTAACACTGCCACCAGGCCAAGCCCAAGAATGGACAGTGGCATTGACACAGGCTCTGGGGAGAAGTGTCAGGCCTCGGTCAGGTCAGTTCGGGAAAACAACTGGACACTTTTGGGCTGGGTTCAGGTCAGCTGTGCTTAGCCTGGAATCGGGTCCAGACTGGGCTTTATGGTAGACCTCTACTATATGGTCGTCTTAGTGTCCTCTGTATGTGAGGCCTGGCTAAATGGTATTAACTTTTTGCTTTTAAAACCTGTTTCTTTATTGTACCAGAAAGACGTAGAGGGCTGAATTGGAGCCATGCAAGTAGGTGGCCCGCAATGAAATGGCTTATTTTTTATAGGTATCTAGATGGCACTCATTGGCACATTATTTGAACACCTCCCAAATGTAAATGTATCCTCACCAGCTCTGTGACATAAGGCAGTATTCTTCCCATTTTACCGATGGGGACCTGAGGCATGGGGAGTTTACTAGCCTAATTTTCAGAAGTACTGAGCACCTGCAACTCCAGTGACATCTTCCATTGCAACTCCAGTAGGCACATGACACTCTGAAAAGCATGCACTAATGTCCTGTAAACACTTAAAAGTTTTACTAATATAAGGCTAGTGGTGTGATTTTTTAAATTACCTAAATAGTTATACTTGTACAACCCCTAGTGTGAATGCTTTTAAATTGCTACATATTATTTCCCTTCCCATATAGGAATACATTATACTGATATAAGCACTTCTATACTGGTATAACTGCGTCCACACTAGGTGGCTTGTACCCCATTAACTATATCAACATAGTTAAGATAGTACAAATTTCTAGTGTAGACAAGGCTTAAGTGACTTGCCCAAGGTTACTCCTAAAGTCTGACAGACAGAGCACAGAATGATCTCAAATAGCCTGAATCCCAGCCCAATGCTTTAATCCCAAGGGCACCCATCCTCTCACTAATTAAGAAGCTATCAATTCAAGACAAATAAAAGTTAGTTGTCTTTGTAGTGTATAATTTGAAGAGCTTTTCCCTTTTTAGAAGACTACGTTTGTAATTGAAAATAAGTGTCTGTAACAACAGGTTTTGGAACCTACATAGCATCAGCTGTCTTTGATAACATACTCCAGATTGTTGATTAGAGTTCGTTTCCATACCCTCATGGAAATACTGATTACAGAACTGATTAGACATAGACCACTCCCTGATGGAAGTTGCAATTATCATGCTGTATATTATAACAGTAATAGACTTTTCTCATTAAAAAAATTAGTTACCATAGTATTTACTTGAACAATACTAAATATGTTGTGTGCAAGAATGAACATATTGGACCAAATTTATTCCTGGAGAAAGTCTACTAAATTCAAACAATATGTTGGATTGTTGACAATGATTAATTTGGCCCATTATATTTTATATCCACTAACCACAGAGCAGAATCAATAGGGCTTTTCTACATACAATTTTTCTATTGATTTAACTATATTGATTTGGAAACAGAAATAATTACACCCATGAAATGCCCCAGCGAGGACCCCGTTATATTGATATAAAGATGTTTATATAGGTACAGCTTGCATCTCATCTTATAGAGTGTAAGCTCTTTTGGCAGGGGTTGCCTTTTTTGCTATATATTTGTACAATGCCTAACACAATGGGGCTCCGGACTTTATGTGCTACTGCAATACAAATAGGTATGATCGTGTTTGGAATACATTGAGATCATGTGAAAATTTAAAAAAAAATTAAAAGAAAATTATTATGGTTATAGGCAAAAAAAAATTCCATGTTGTATGGAGATGTTCAGAAAGCTTTGGCAAAATGGTAGGAACAGGCCAAATTTCTATTGTGTGCAGTTGTGAGCCCATTGCCCAAGGGCCTTGCAGACTAAGTATTATGCCTTCCCATACTGCAGCTGTGATAAATAAGCACAATTAAAGATTTCACTTCCTTTCTTTTAGGCTGATCTAAAGATCCCGGAAATTCCAATTCAGCATGTCTACAATAAGCAAGTCCCAAGCAAAAAGAAAGATTTAACCTGGAACTAACAGACAACTTAAACCGCCACCAAGGGCTAACTTTTTCTGTACTGGTGACGTAACTTCCCTGTCATACAGAGAACATGCTGAACATACAACTAATGTAGCAGCATCTTCAGGCAGCTAATTAGACTGTTCCCAGATGTGTTGGTATCCTCGGTACATTTCTCATACTGCACTTGCCTTGCATGTGCCTCCTGGTTTCTTTTATATACAGTGCATCAATCGGTAGTCATGTTCCCTAGCCTCCCTTAACCTACATAGCAAAAGCTGTAATCTCTAAACAGATCAGGAGATTGGCTGTTCGTAGTATCTTCTTGAATGATTAATCAAAATAGGAGAGACTGGCCTTTCAGTGCTGGTAGTGTAGCTACAGTGTTATAATTATCAACCATATTAATTTAAACAAATTCCTTTAGGACAATATTCGGTGTTGTGAAAACAGCAAACATTGGCATAAAAAGCCTTTACACACACAAGGGATTTCAGTGCATCTCCACTTTATAGATAAAATAATACTCCCTGGTTTGGGGAGTCTGAAAGGTCAATACTAGTCACTGCAGACCTCAGTATTCCAATGAAAATAAATACTGCCCTCTCTTCACAAGCCCACATAGCTAGGCAGGGCTTGGACACTTGGCAGTGACACGACCCCACTCCACAAACGTAATGACTTTTCTCCCAGGTTCCTGGCCAGCTTATTCTGTTGGATGAGGGAAGAGGAAGACTTATATATTCTCTATTATTTGTATGATAGAAATGGTGGTACCTAAAGGCCGCATCCAAGATGAAAGCCCCAGTGTCTGAGAAACTGTACAAACACAGAGACACAGGGTGGACTTATGGACAGAGAACTGGGAGGGACTCAGGAGATCTGGATTCTATTCCTGGCTCTCCCATTGGCCTGCTGAGTGACCTTGGGCAAGTTATTTATATCACCTCTCTCTGCTGCAGTTTATCTGCAAAATGGGGACAATCATACTGGCCTTCTTTGTCAAATGCTTTGAGATTTACTGATGAAAGGTACTATCTAAGAGATACTTAATTATTATTATTATTATTATTGTTTTTATAATTATAGTAAGAAATGGTGCCAGTCCTGAAGAACATGGCAATTTAAAAAGAGAAGCTGGACAAAACATGGGAGAAGAGACAGGAACTGAGTAGGGAAATGGCTTGCCTAAAGTCACACAGCAAAACCAGAAATAAAATTCATGTTTCTTGAGTCCCAATCCAGTGTCCTACTTACTGCATTCCGCTAGCTCTAAGTTCTCTGGACCATTCCTCATTCCTCCCTGGCTAAGCTCTACCATGCCCCCCACCATTGTTGCACTGGGATGTGGAGGGAAGTCCCGTAGAATCAGGCTTTGGGATGTACAACTTGCCTGACCTTTCCAAATCCTGCCTCCTCCTAACAGTACATTGCTCAATCTGGGGCCCTCAGCTGCTGTACAAGCGGATCAAAGTTTACCACTTTATTGCGCCTTATAACCTACATTTTTTTAACCCGAGTATTGTGCATCCTCATTATCAAAAGTGGCATGTAGTAGGTACAATGCTCAATGCTCTCCCACAATTTATGGAGCAATTACTTGATGTCCTTGTGGCATTTAAACATAATCTCTAGATAAATAATAGCTAGGTATTCCAACAGAAATGAATGACTTACAAACTACTTTGCCTTCAAAATCCTTGACAAATATAGTTTCAACAGAGGCCCCAGGATGGATGGGCCTGGAGGATGAACTACCTCTTGCGCCTATACTTGATCTAGTCAGGCAGGGCTGATACACCATGGTGTGGGGTATGGTTGCCAGGCATCCAGTTTTCGACCAGAACGCCCAGTCGAAAAGGGACCCTGGCAGCTCTGATCACCACTGCCAACCAGGCTGTTAAAAGTCTGATTGGTGGTGCAGTGGGGAACCGGGGCTAAGGCAGCTCCCTACCTGCCCCCGTGCTGTTCCCAGAAGCAGCTGCCAGGTCCCTGCGGCCCATAGGCACTGGAGCAGCAAGGGACTGGGAGGCTCCACACACTGCCTTCACCCCTAGTGATGGCTCCACAGCTCCCATTGGCCAGGAAAACTATGACCAATGGGAGCTGCGAGAGGTGATGCCTGTGGGCGTGAAGGCAGCACGCACCGCACAAAGCCGCCTGGCCACCCATTCTCCTAGAGGCCGCAGGGATCTGGCAGCTACTTCCTTGGAGCTATGGTAAGCGTGGCCAGGACCCCGCACCTCAACCCCCTGTCCCAGCCCAGAGCCCCCTCTGCACCCCAACCCCCAGCCCAGCCCAGCCCAGCCCAGAGCCCTCTCTGTACCCCAAACTCCTGTCCCAGCCCGGACCCCCCTCTGGCACCCCAAGCCCCTCATCTCCAGCCCCACCACAGAGCCTGCATCCCCTGCTCAGAGCCCACACCCCAGCCCCTGCCCCGCCCGGTGAAAGTGAGCGAGGGTGGGGCAGAGTGAGCAACGGAAGGAGGTGGGAATGGAGCAAGTGGGGGGGCAGGGCCTCAGAGAAGGGGCAGGACATTGGAGAAGGGGTGGGGCAGGGGTGTTTGGTTTTGTGTGATTAGAAAGTTGGCAACTCTAGTGTGGGGTCGTGCAGGGGCAGTTTGGAATTGATGTGCAAGTGTCAGTTTCCTTGGGGAAAGCAACATCTAGCAAAAGGAAAGAATGAAACTGAAGATTAAACATGCATACATGCCTCTACATATCCCGCTGCTGGAATTCCTGAATGCACCAGATAGAATATGAAAAGATGAGTTTGTTTTTATAAATGCAATGCTTAACAGCAATTAAATAGGTACCGCTTAAAGATCTTTCTAGTAATTTATGATTCAACAAAACTAGCTTCAGCACATGCATACACATATATGTTGCACTCAGACTTGGCAAAAAGTGGAGGGGGCTACTGGAAAGGGCTGTTCCACTCAGTAGAAGGTTACTGGAGAAACATATATCCTTGGAAACACACAGGGTTTTGTATTTAATGAAACAGCATAATTCGATATACATTTTACTGCAGAGCATCAATAATAAAATACCACTGCACTGGCCCTTCTGGGAACCCAAGCCTGATCCTGGCAGATAACTGCCTCGGAGAGAAATACAAACAGCCTTAGAGAGGCTGCAGTGTCTTTCTTCCAATCAAACATGTTCGTCAGTAAAACTGCAGAGCTCCATAGAGCAAGGGCATTGTCTACCTATTTTCTTCTGACCACCTAAGGATCACCTCTTAGACAACATACGTGATAATATCTTTGTTATCTTTCTTGTCCCTCTAAAGGCAAAGGAAACACAATTGACTGATAGAGATCACAAGTTTTTGAATCTTATCCTGCTGAAGTCTGTGCTTCATTAGGCACTGATGTGTTTAGGGACAGAGATGGATCAAAAAAGTCTATCACTTGGCTCATCAAATCAAGAGGGAAAAAAGGGGTATTGTCCTGTAACAGATAACCAGAATAATGACAAAAGAAGAGCTACTTAAGGGGCAAACATAAAACACAATGAACAGTTTTAAACCTGCCATGAGCACATTTCTTTATAGAGTATTCATCCACCTACAATGAGATTCACAATACAGAAAAGAAAAATCTGCACTCAGGCTGCCTAAAAATTACCATCAGTTCTAAAACCAATACAAATAGTGGACAATTTAATAGGCTTTTTGAGCAAAGCAATGTTAGCTGGTCAGCCTCAATTGACATAACAGTGCCTTATGGGGTGTATGAGCATTTCTATTATAAACTCTTATTTTCAGGGGCTTAGGCAGAGCATAGAATTTGTTCAAGGCTGACTTGTTCTCTTAGACACCTATGCACGATGCAATTTTGGGGTTTGTTTAAAAAATAAATTTTCACTTATTGAAAAAAGTTGCTCTGCTCTGGTTTAAATAAAATGGGAGAGAAAAAATACTTTTGTTTCTGCTGCTTTTTCTGCTCTTTTCTCAAACACACTTTTGAGCTCCCAACTGAGATCTGACAGTTGATTAGTTCACTGAGTGGGGATGACTCAAAGAATCCCAGACCATTTTTGGGAAAGTTTGGATTCAGAGCCACTCTTCATGACTCAATCTCCTCTCTTAAGAGGCTGGATGAGGGTACTGATTCTTGCTGGAGAAAACCTGATCCTACTCTGAACTGTGCAAGTTGAAACCATCTATACAATCAGCTCACTTTGTGCTCTCTTGCAAAGGGATTGACCACAACTGCAGTGCCTGTGCTCCTGGCTAACACTTAACCATCACAAAAAGGGCTTAGGAAGAGTGGAGCAATGGTCTTACTGGATGAAGCAGTGGGAACAATTCTCTGGGACTGTTCAGCTTTGCACCAGCCTAGCGTGAGCCAGTGCCTACTTCCTCATGGGGATGTGTAGTGCAAGCCAAAATCTAGTCCTAAAGTGTTACTACTCGATTATCATCAAATGCCATGGTTTTTCTTGCTACAGAGAGAAAAAGAGTAGGGAAGATACGTTCCTTTCCAAAGGACCTATGATGAATGCATGGTAAGTGTTTCACAGATTTGTTGATGATCTTTACTATATACAAAAACAACAAGGAGTCCAGTGGCAGCTTAAGGACTATTTTTTACCCACGAAAGCTTACGCCCAAATAAATCTGTTAATCTTTAAAGTGCCACCGGAATCCTTGTTGTTTTTGTGGATACAGACTAACACGGCTACCCCCTGATACTTTACTATATACAATCCTTACTGCACATGCACTGTATAGCACATATGCCAGAGTACATATTTTTCTGTACTCAACAGAACATTATGGCTCTTAAGAAACCATTATGGTCTATCAAGGGCATAACAAGCATTTACAAACTTAAAACCGCAACCGTCTGCTTTTGTGTTTACATGATAGAAAACAGTTGTGCTAATGTAGCTGTTTTGGTTTGGCAGTTAATAATATGCTTTTTAAAGAAAGATTTGAATGTGACATACAGTACATATTTACATAATAGACATGGTAACTAATATGCCTCTTACAAACGGTTTCTGTGGAACCATTACAATCTAGTTTGACATATTTCAAAAACAAATAAATTAAGGAATGTAACATATGCACAAAGGCTATGTTAAGAATACATCAGTTCTGGGTGTAACATACCAGCAGACTCTGCTGCAGCAGAGAACCTTTGGGAGAAGCCATTGTCAATCCCCTTTACCCCTCAGTTTCATTCTAAAAAATATCAGGGGTGGGGGGGAGCTGCTGGTGCGCCCCTTTCTGCCTGTATAGCTTGCACCCCAGAGAGCATGACAGTGTTGTGAAATCCTCCCCTCTGTGCCGCATGAGAGCCAGTCATTTCACAGGAATAGAGGGAGGGAAGGAGACATTAGAAAGCATGGGGACAGGAAGCAAAAAGTAGATCATGTGACAAGAATTGCAGGTTCATCCCTGTATTGCTTTTTAAGGCTATGTCTACACTGTACACTATGCCAGGGTCTATGGGACATGGGCTTCTGGACTAGATGTTTCCTAGCCCATTTTTGAGCATTCACACTGCACTGTAAACCTGGGTTCACAATTGTTGGACCTGGGTCTTACAGCCATGCTGACATGCACATACTGCATTACACAGACCTTCTGACTCAGATGCGTGGCTTGACCTGCATCCACACTGCAAAATGACGGGGCTTGGACCCGAGTTGCAGCAAGACTGTGGCTCTGACCCTTCCCCCACTCCGGGCAAGGTCCTGTGACCCAGATTCTGAGTACTTGCTGACCTGTGTCAGACTGATGTGTGTGTGGATGAAAGTGGGGGTTTGGGCTTAGTGTGTAGTGTATACATCCCCTGAAGATCTCCAAACCTCAAAAGGAAAAAAGAAAAAAAAGGCTGAAGTGATCCTAACTGAACTTCAAAGAATGGGATAAATATCAAAGCAGAGGATTCTTGCTTTAAATGGACTACTGGTAGTTGGCCCATCCTGAGTCTGAATCCTGCACTTCATTGTTTCACGCTTTTACCATAGTGATATGTAATATTCGTACCCACGCTTCATTTTACTCTCTGCCTACATTTTTCTGTAGGATTTCACTGAGATAGGAAATACTGTTGTAAGGGAAAGAAATTGTTTTTCCATTATTCAACTGTATGCATCTAAAAGGGGAGGGGAAAAAAAACAGAACAAAAAACAATCAGAAATGGAGTTCCCACCTAGTCCACTACATGAATTCACAGCTGCTGTGTTGAGGTCTCTGTACAGAGGCAGAAGGAATGCTTCATTACTGAATTAGCAGAACTAAATGTACCCAAATCCCTTTGTTCTTCTGCTCTCTATTTGGCATGAGTCAAATGCCATATCACTCATTATATTTGCTGAGCACAAGCAAACTGCTCACAACTTGGCATTTTACAGGTAATAGGCTTAATCTCTCCCTCCTCCTTCCTCCCCCTTTCCCTGGCTCAGTCTTTCAGCCTCCTGCAAAGGATTATATTAACATTTTGAGTGGTCTTGTGAGAGAGTCAGGGAGCCTAATCCATGAATTGCTTCTCTCCTTGTGGTCTTCATGAGCAAGTGATTCAGCCTGGGTGATGTGCAGAGACATGCACTTCTGGGGAAAACTCTCTGGAGTTTTTTTACTTGCTCTGGCCAAGGAAAATGTTCTGTTCACCAATTTCCTCAGTACAGTACATTGTGTTGCAGTACACAAACAATGGGGACTGGCAAAGCATTGCAAGAGAGCTTGCATACTGAAAGATCCCATCCTACAAGGTGCGAAGCCCTCTCCACTGCCACTGAATTCCAAGGGAATTGAAGGTTTCAGAGTAGCAGCCCTGTTAGTCTGTATCCGCAAAAAGAACAGGAGGACTTGTGGCACCTTAGAGACTAACACATTTATTTGAGCATAAGCTATTCAGGGCTCCCCCTCTCAGCTGAGAGGCACTTTACCCAGGCCTTTCCTTGCTCCCCTCAGGACCAGAGAGCTGCCACTTCCTTCTACTGCCTTCCAAGATAGCTCTGTCACTAGTTTTGCCTCCAAAATGGATTACACTTGCTTGAGGGGAGAGACTCAGCTGTCTAGCAAAGTGTCAGTCCCTCGCTGGAAAGAGTACTAGCCCTTTCAGTATTACAATATTTAACAAATGCACATTGACAAGCAAAGTATAACAAAAAGAAAAGGAGTACTTGTGGCACCTTAGAGACTAACTCATTTATTTGAGCATAAGCTTTCATGAGCTACAGCTCACTTCATCGGAATGCATCCGATGAAGTGAGCTGTAGCTCACGAAAGCTTATGCTCAAATAAATGTGTTAGTCTCTAAGGTGCCACAATTCCTCCTTTTCTTTTTAAGGGAACTGAAGGCGCTCAGCACCATGCAGGATAGAACCCTAGCCAACTCCTGCTGGAAAAAAATCAACAGGGAAAATTTCACATTAATCCTTTAATTAAATCAACTAGCCCAAGAAATGGCATTTTCCATCTTTTTTTGAAGCCAAGCTCTTACAAAGCCTGACAGTCTGATTCCTATTTGCCCTGGAGGCAGCTAATGCTGCATGAAATATTGTCTACAAGGTCGCTGGGTTTGACATTGAAACTTGGTAATAGATGCAAACTATTTGTCTAAAAATATTCAGCAGTGATCAAGGCCATATTCACTGGCATTGTTTGTTCTGTTTGAGGACAGACACCTGGGATCTCCCTTCAGAGCTTGTCAACAGACAGCTGTGAGGGATCCTCTAAGGTCACTCTCACCCAGAACATCAAGAACATTCTAACAGGACAACCATACATTGTGCTTAGTTTTCTTAGTGAGGAAGACTGCTGCACTGGGCAGCACAATATGGGAAGGAGGTGAGCAGCCCTCAGTAGTGAAAGAACAGGTTAAGGACTATTTAGAAAAGCTGGACATGCACAAGTCCATGAGGCTGGATCTAATGCATCCAAAGGCGCCGAGGGAGTTGGGTGATGTGATTCCAGAATCATTGGCCATTATCTTTTAAAATTTGTGGCAACTGGGGGAGGTCCCGGATGATTGGAAAAAGGCAAATAAAGTGCCAGTCTTTTAAAAAGAGAAGGAGAACCCAGGGAATTACAGACTGGTCAGCCTCACCTCAGTCCCTGGAAAATCATGGAGCAGGTCCTCAAGGATTCCATTTTGAAGCACTTGGAGGAGAGGAAGGTAATCAGGAAAAGTCAGCATGCATTCACCAAGGGCAAGTCATGCCTGACCAGCCTGATTGCCTTCTATGATGAGATAACTGGCTCCGTGGATATGGGGAAAGCAGTGGATGTGATATATCTTGACTTTAGCAAAGCTTTCAATACAGTCTCCCACAGTATTCTTGGATTGGATGAATGGACGAGAAGGTGAATAGAAAGCTGGCTAGATTGTCAGACTCAACGGGTAGTGATCAATAGCTCAATGTCTAGTTGGCAGCCGGTATCAAGCGGAGTGCCCCAGGGGTCCGTACTAGGGCTGGTTTTGTTCAACATCTTCATTAATGATCTGAACGATGGGATGGATTGCACCCTCAGCAAGTTTGCAGATGACACTAACTTGGTGTGGGGGAGGGCAGAGGTAGATATGCTGAAGGGTAGGGTCCAGAGTGACCTAGACAAATTGGAGAATTGGGCCAAAAGAAATCTGATGAGGTTCAACAAGGACAAGTGCAGAGTCCTGCCCGTAGGATAGGAGAATCTCATGCACAGCTACAGGATGGGAACCAACTGTCTATGTGGCAGATCTGCAGAAAAGGACCTGGGGATTACAGTGGATGAGAATCTGGATATGAGTCAACAGTGTGCCCTTGTTGCCAAGAAGACTAACGGCATATTGGGAGCATTGCCAGCAGATCACGGGAAGTAATTATTCCCCTCTGTTTGGCACTGGTTAGGCCACATCTGGAGCACTGCATCCAGTTTTGGGCCCCCCACTACAGAAAGGATGTGGACAAATTAGAGAAAGTCCAGCGGAGGGCAATAAAAACTATTAGGTGGCTGGGGCACATGACTTATGAGGAGAGGCTGAGGGAGCTGGGCTTGTTTAGTCTGCAGAATAGAAAAGAGTGAGGGGGGGGGGATCTGATAGCAGCATTCAACTATCCAAAGGGAGGTTCCAAAGGGGATGGAGCTCGGCTGTTCTCATGGTGGCAGATGACAGAACAAGGAGCAATGGTCTCAAGTTGCAGTGGGGGCAGTCTAGGTTGGATATTAGGAAAAACTATTTCACTAGGAGGGTGGTGAACCAGATCCTCAGCTGATAGGAATCAACATGTTTCACTGACTTCAATGTCAATTTACACCAGCTATTGATCCTGGCCAAAGTTTATACAACTTTACTAATTAGAGCCACATTCTTAAATGATCATTCACTTTGCGTGACAAACCTTTACAATATTATTCACTGCATAAACAACCCTGTGGTTGAGCTTTGAACCTGTTATGTCAAGAAGAACTCAGACTGAATGAAAAGAGTGAATGTGTGTGTGTGTTTAATCACACTACTTTTCATATATATGACTTCTAGAATCTAAAACTTGGTTCTTAGATTCTTTGATAGGAGTTTATTTATATTCGCCTCATCAGTTACATATTTACATAATTAAATAGGCGTCTTCAGATTCAGAATCAAGAACTGATATTTATATATTACATGGTAAGATTAAATGACTTGTCCAGTGTGCTTTTTTGTAAATCTGTATTCTCTCCCCATATCTGAAATGCATCAACGTTATGATACATCAACAGAAAGATGATCAATATGATTATATGATCTTTATCTTTGTGATGTCAGCAGATATGGTGACATGAAACATCTATTGTATTTTGTGTAATCAGGCTAGCAGAATTTTTTTTTTTTCCAGAGTATGGGCCAGGCCCCTAACCAGCATAGTTTCATTAACTTCAATGAATCAACACTCATTTACACCAACCGAGGAGTTGGGCCTGTGTGTTTACTTGCAGGCCTTCCCACATGCCTAGAGAGATTCTGTATTAGAGACCCCCTCCAATCCTGCTCTATGAGGTTTTTGCCTTCTCCCTGGATGCCAGTCAACACTACTCTCTGAACACTAGGGATAAAACTATGCTAGTTAACCTGTAGCTCAACTGACAAATTTAATCTCTCCCCCTCACCCACATTTTCTGTGATCACACTGCAATTTTCTCTTATTTGTTACTTGAAATTAGTTCTCCTAATAACTTATGTGAAGAGTTGTGTGCAGCTCTTTCACAAGCAGCTGACTGCAAATATTCAATGTTTGAAATTTGAGCCACATTGACTAGTTTGCAGTGATGATCCAGGAAGTTAGTGTGCCCTGACTGGAAAAGTAACTCTTATGGAATCCAGTTCTCCGGTGCCAATACTTGATTTTACAAATTCAAAGTTTGCTTTCCAAAATTATTCTCCAACCTTTGGTTTAAATTCACCATATCTTCAAACATTCCTGGAGGAAAACTTGCTTACTAGAATATACAAGGGAGAATGAAAAGGGAGGGGGAAAACACAGTGTAAGGGGCAGGTCTACATTTAAAATGCCACAACAGTGCCTCTTTAGTGAAGACGCTACTATGCTGATGGGAGAGCTTCTCCCATTGGCGTTGTTAATCCACCTCCGTGATTGACATAGAGCTGTCTACACCAGGAGTTAGGTCAGTATAAATGCAACACTCAGGCTATGGATTTTTCACACCCCTGAGCAACATACTTACACCAATGCAAGTTTATAGTATACACCCGGCCTTAACGTGTTAAAAAAATCATTGGAATATTATCAGAAATTATTTTCTTAATTGTAATCATCCACTTCTAGTAAGTAGAATTATCACTGTCCTGGTTTCACACAGGAAGAGCTGTGCCCAAGAACACACAGGAAGTCCATGACAGAGTTGGAAACAGAACCTAGATCACCTAATCATGGTTAAAATAAGGCACAATCTGAGACCCCAGGCATAATTCACATGGCCCACCTCATGGCAATGTAGCAGGTTTCCAAGTTAAGATGAATAGGAAAGTTCACACTTCTTGGAGCTCTTGTCTCAGGCAGCCTGCACACTCAGATAGCCACCAGTTACATTCAGTTTACATGTTCAAACTTTTCTTTGCATCAGTGAAAGCTGAAAACATTTTCAAATGAATGCTGAGATGTTGGTCTCAACATCTGACTTCAGGAGCTAGGACCCTAGGCACAGGCCGGTAATTTAACCTGGCCCTGGTTCTGATTCCCATTCCATAAAACCATACTTCCATTGTCTGTAAAGATTATTATTTTGGGTATTATGATATTAAATGAACTAAGCAGTCACCATTTTGATCTACTGAAAATGAGAACGATTTCTATGAACAGAGTACTGTTGCCTGATTTTTATATAATATATTAATTATATTTATTACTTAAGAATCCCCAATTATTATTTTGAGGGTTGACAGGCTCTTGCTCCAAGATCAGGCCCAGTATAATTTAAATTATTATGTAGTTGGGAACACTGATGTGCACAGTTGCAACAATGACACTATAGGAACTCTTTTATATTTACAAATATAGTTTATTAATACATTTAGCACAGTCACAAACACCCCAACTCAGTAAGGTAACTGAGATATTACACAACGTACATCTGCACATCCATATACTTACACCATCCATTGTAAAAGAACCTGAAGTGTTAGACATTGTCTTCCCCACCATCACCAGTGGCCACATTCTGGCACCTCTCAAGGACGAGATCGCTCTCCCCTACCAGTGGCTGGGATGCTACTTTTATAATATCTTATACTGATGCTGTTATGTTTGATGCATATTCAGTAGGGTATTTTTCCCCTTTCCTCATTTGTATTTCCTCACCTTACCAATGTTATTACTAATGTCTTTTTCCTATAGGTTAATATATCAATGATCTCAACTTATTATCATACACATCAATTCGTTATCATGGCCCTTTTGTGGTTAGGTATTACATTTGTTATTTCTGTCCTAACCAGTTATTTCGGTTCTTTCCAAGTTGTGGTGTTAGGGCTGCCAACTTTCTAATTGCACAAAACTGAACACCCTTGCCCTGCCACCTGCCCTCCCCCTTCCCTGAGGCCCTCCCCCTTCTCTGAGGCCCCACCCCCATTCACTCCATCCCCCTCACTGGCTCTCTCTCACCCTCACTCACTTTCAGAAGGCTGGGGCAGAGGGTTGAGGTGTGGAAGGAGATGAGGCCTGCGGATGGGGGTGTGGGCTCCAGGATGGAGCCAGAAATGAGAGGTTCAGAGTGTGGGAGGGGGCTCCAGGCTGGGGCAGGGGAGTTGGTGCAGGAAGGGGTGAGGGGTCTGGCTGGCTCTGGGGTGGGATAGGGGATGAGGGGTTTGGGATGCAGGAGGGGGCTTCAGAATGGGGATGAGGGGTTTGGGATGCAGGAGGGGGTGTAGGCTCCGGGAGGGAGTTTGGGATGCAGGAGGGGGCATAGGGCTGGGACAGGAGGTTTGGGTGTGGGCTCTGGGAGAGAGTTTGGGTTCCAGAGAGGATTCCAAGCAGGGATGGGGGTGCGGGCTCTGGGAGGGAGTTAGGGTGCTGGAGGGGGTTCCAACTGGGGCAGAGGGTGGGGGTGCAGGAGGGGGCGAGGGGTGCAGGCTCTGGGAGGGAGTTAGGGTGCTGGAGGAGGTTCAAACTGGGGCAGAGGGTGGGGGTGCAGGAGGGGGCGAGGGGTGCAGGCTCTGGGAGGGAGTTAGGGTGCTGGAGGAGGTTCAAACTGGGGCAGAGGGTGGGGGTGCAGGAGGGGGTGAGGGGTGCAGGCTCTGGGAGGGAGGAGGTGCTCAGGGCTGGGGGTGTAGGCTCTGGAAGGGAGTTAGGGTGCAGGAAGGGGTTCAGACCTGGGGCAGGGGGTTGGGGTGTGGGATTTGGGAGGGAGCTAGGATGCAGGAGGGGGTACCAACCTGGGTCAGGGTGTTGGAGTGTGAGAGGGGGTTTGGGGTGTGCTTACCTGGTTGGCAACACATTGGGGCTGGGGCAGCGCACGGAGACTCCTTGGCCACCCCTGCACCTAGGGGCCACAGGGACATGCCAGCCACTTCTGGGAGCTGCGCAGAACCAGGGCAGGCAGGGAGCCTGCCTTAGCCCTGCTGCGCCACTGACCAGACTTTTAGGGACCCGGTTGACTTTTCAACCAGGCGTTCCTGTTGAAAACTGAATGCCTGGCCACCCTATGTGGTGTACCTGTTAAGTTTAAAAGGGTATGAACTTAGGAAGCCCCCTATGCTAACCTCCTTCAACGCATCCTCTATGTTAAAGGTCACACCCATACATGGATCTTATGCTTTAGCTCATTACCATCTATCTAGGTAAAAGGTCCCAAACATATGTATGCTAACTTTGCCTTAGCTCAACATACAGGATGTGACCTGTGGGTCCCTTGTGTTACAGCCCAAATATACTCGAATATAAACCTATGCACCTAATAAAACAAATAATCAAACCCATATGAAAATAGGAAACTTGTTAGAAAAGATATATAGGCAAGCAAACAGGCTAGCCTTAGATGCATCTCATAGACCTGTTGTGTATGTTAGTTCATTGCCAGGACACTTCTGTGGTTGATTCATGTACTTGTGGTCAGAACTTCCCCTCAGACTCTATTATCAGCTCCCCAAATACTTGGGTTTTTCTTTTGGGCTGTTTATCTGTGCAAAGTTTATCTGTTCAAAGTTCATAAGCTTCAAGCCTTATGCTAACTTGCTGAAGCTAATGTCTTGCAGGATACAGGCCTGTAGGTTTCTTGCATTACTGCTGAATATAATGCAAAGCAGAATATAATTCAAAGCAGTGAACATAATAAAGGCAAGCTAGCTCACTGGGCTACAGTAAACTGGAAGGAAGCAATGTAGGATCCTCAAAAGGTTTAGAATGAATTTGGAAGAGCGTACAAACTTGGAAGTTTATGCCAGTTATTCAAGCCCCTATCTGCAAAATGGGTCTTAGAATCTTGCAAAATCAAGGGTTTTTTACATGATTTCCAGCATTTCTGCTTCCACTTATGGCTAAAAACACTAAAGGGTTTCTCATAGAGAATAGGCTACCACTATCCGTTTTGGTAAGGTCTATCCTGAATTTTGGCTCAGATCCAACTTATTTTTCTTGTGTTGTTTCAGAAATGCTAGTTCCTATCATAACCAGAAACTCAATTTAAAACTAAACAAAATTAAACAAAAGCAGAAATCTTAAGTGATTATTTCAGAACCTTAACATAAGTTCTACATACTTTTGGTTTTAGCCCTGGGTCAAAGATTTCAGGCGTTGGGGCAGATTCTTATTTTTCCCCAATAGGTTTTCCAGTCCTGGGTTTTATTTTCAGTTCTCTTTCAGTGCTGGTTGCAGTAAAATCAGGGGACCTAAAATGTCTTTGAAACGTTTCTTCACAATACTGCACATCTAGAGGCTGTATATTAAGGGGTATGTGCTGCAGTTGTCACATTTAGCTAAAGAGAGATGGTAAATAGACAACTTTGCTTTTCAACTATTATCTTGGCTTGGTTTATTTTCTTTATCACACTCTAAAAGCTAACATGCCCCATGGCATCACAGTTTAATCACTTGTTTTGTTGCTGAACTTCTCAATGAGCAGATTGTCGATTTCAGTCTACAAAGAAGGGGGTGGTTTCCACATCTCTTATGGAATCTTATAGCAATTGAAAATAATTACTTACAAGTAGTTTCAGGTATTATTCTTGTAATGTACCTGGAATGTAATGAGCCCTCAATCTCAAGTGCCACTAATTGTGAAGTTACGTATGGAACAGACCATGCTGAGCAGCACTATCTGGTCCTGACCCAGGGAAGCATTTAGTAGCTGCTGAACTTTAAGTACAAGAGTAGTCCCCCGGAGGTCAGTTGGAGCATTCACATGCTTAAAGCATAGCATGTACTTAAGTGATTTGCTGGATCAGGTTTTGATGCTGAGATACTACTGTGACGAGCAATCTACAAATACTACAGATATGCACTTCATACAGGTTTCAGAGTAGCAGCCGTGTTAGTCTGTATTCGCAAAAAGAAAAGGAGTACTTGTGGCACCTTAGAGACTAACAAATTTATTAGAGCATAAGCTTTCGTGAGCTACAGCTCACTTCATCGGATGCATTTGGTGGAAAAAATGCATCCGATGAAGTGAGCTGTAGCTCACGAAAGCTTATGCTCTAATAAATTTGTTAGTCTCTAAGGTGCCACAAGTACTCCTTTTCTTTTTGCACTTCATACAGAGAGTCAGACTAATCAAGGCATGGTGTTCTATGCACTGTTTAAAAAATGAATCTGGATAACGTCCTGGCCTAAGCATCTACTGATCTACTATCAACGTACACCTCAGTGAAGCAAGACGCCCAGATATGCATGGAGCGGGATTTTATACATTCACCATGGGTTAAACTTTTGTGCGAAATACCTGTACTTCAGGGATTTGTCAACATTTTGGTATTGAAGAGTTACCCCATGCCAGCAGAAATATCTGTGCAATAAACACCTTGGTCATTGGTGATCCATCCCCAGAACATGCCATATGTGCTCGCAGGAGAATTCGGAAGGCTCCAATAAGTAGAGTGAATACAACAGTTAAGATTTCTTTTCTCTTTTTTCCTAGAGTAGTAGTTCTAAGCTCCTTGTGTGACAGCCCTCTGTCCAGCCTTGAACAGTAGCTTTCAGTCACTGAACAACTCATGGACACTTCCTGGTGTCAGAGGATGGTTGGGTTATTCAGTTAACACTGGATATTTTGGAATTGCCTAAAGCGATCAAAGATCAACCTGCTCTGGTGGGCAACTTAGAGAAAGAGAATTTTGAAGACAGAGTTCACTGTATTTCCTTCCAGCTTATGGGGGAATCAATTTGGTAGAAAACTAAAGAAAATTAGATCCCCTCCTGCTAGTGGAAAAAAATTGTAGGAAAAGTCTGGGCATTGGGCATGTACAAGTTTTAGTTCCTCAAACTGTCTTGCACATGATTAGGCTTGGAAGCATTTGGTTTTCTAACCAGTAAATGGGAATTTCTCTATCCACACACAAACTGTAGAAAAAAATATTTTGATTAATAAAAAAAATATACAGACAGGCAAAGAAATAAAAATGTTGCTTGAGAAAGTTGGATTTAAGGTTATGTACTTTGTATATTTTGACATGGGATGCTGACAATTTGTGTCTAAACTGTTTTAAATCTTACATCTTTTTTAATCTCAACAACTACTGTCATTAACTATTGTCTGCCCCTTCCTCCAACTGTGAAATTTTAAAATCAATACCCATAGAAATGTGTGTATATATATAAATATATATATAAATAAAAACTGAATTCTGCTAAGCCTATCTATGATTCACACTCTGTCCACCATGGAACAGCTCTCAGCAATTCCTCTCTCTCCAGCTCATGATTTCAGTTTTGAGACCTTCTTTCTCCAACTGTTTCTTGCTTCAACTTCTTACTCTCTCTAACCAAGAGTGACACTTTATGTTTTATCCCCAGTGGGCCCTCATCCTGTCCTGACCTCCCCCCCCTTTTCTTCTCTCTCCCTCATTTCTTTGGTCCTATGAAGTTGCATTTCCTTTGAACCTAACAGATCAGGTCTCCTTTCCTGCCTTCTGAAACTTTCCATCAAACACCACTGCGTGGCTTTCCCCACAAACTCCTTGTTCTATTAGACACTCAGAAAAGAGGGCACAACTAAGAGTTCCATTTCTGTTTCACTGGTCCAGTCAGGGTGGCCAAAGATACCACAATTGAAAAAAAACAAGCAGTGAAGTTTAACCAAACTCTCACATTAGAAGCTTTGAATTTTCCATTAAATAATCACGTAAGGTTTGTTAATGCTGGTGAAAATTGCGCTCTTGCTAAAGCTTCACGTCTGCCCCAGCTGAACTTCCTCTAGAGTAGAGAAGATAAATCATTCTCTATGTCCTTTCCCTCCTCAGCCTCGCTGCCCACCAGGGTGCCAGCTGATAATGAAAAGTGCTATTAAGTAATGATTACTATTATGACAGTAGTTTTTATGATGTGGGCAGCTTTTAACTGGGAGCCTTACTGAGGTCACTGAAGAGCTATGCAGGCTAATGACGTTCAATCACTACTGAATAAGGCCTGAATTTGAACTGCTGACCTAGATGGAAAGATTCTGTATCCCATTACTAGTTTCCGTGAGTCAGCTAGGTTGCTCTTCACAGAACACATCACAGAGTAGATGAGAGCTGTGTCACAATGCCAAATAGAGTTCAGGATCCCAACTGCCATGGAGGAACAGACCCATGAGAATCAGAATTGTTGGTCGCAATTCCAATTCCCCAAATTCCAAGTAGAAAAATACACCCCCTTAAAAAACAGCCCTCTAGTGAAACAAACTGCACCAATTACAAGGCTTTTTAAAACAAACTTTAAAACACAATTTTTTTGCTCTGCAAAAGGAAGGAAGCACCTCTCTCCCGCTTATGTCCTGTTGAGGATGAACAGAACCTGGGAGGCAGGGCATCAGCAATTCAATAGATCTGTGACAGGCTGCATATTTTATATTAGACACCTTTTCATAGAATCATAGAAATGTAGAGCTGGAAGATACCGCAAAAGGTCTAGTTAAACATGGCTGTGTAGTCATGGCACCAGCTCTCCCAGAGCTACAAAAAACCCACCTCCATGAGGGGAGTATCTACAAGCGCTGGGAGTGCTGAAACTTGTAGCGCTTGGGGGTGTTTTTTCATACCCCTGAGCGAGAAAGTTGCAGTGATATAAAGTGGCAGTGTACACAAAGTCTAAGGTTTTCAAAACCTTTTATCATTTCTATTGATCTCCTCTGCGCTCTCTGCAATTTATCTCCATCTTTCTTAAAGTGTGCCACCCAGTGTCACAATGTAGAACAACTGCACCTGTATTTCCCCTTAGTGGCCCAGCAAAGGCATCCACACTCAGGCTTCCTGCTCCCCTGGCCGTTGCCTCTCTTGGGTGGGGACACATGTCTCTCTCCCTTCTGACCAAAGCATCTTCTCCAGACTGGACAGTTCCCTGCCTTCACTGTGTATTTCTCAGCAAAAGACAGTCTACTTAAGCAGACTTGTTGCTTTCTCGTCAGAGACTAATAGCGTAACAGCCAAAAGTAAGCTACCCCCAGGTCTTTCTATGCAAGAGAAAACATATTAAAAACAATAAAAGAACATGCTAACAGGCATGTTAACAAGATTGCCAGAAATGACTCCAACTCCAACATGGGCTCTGACAGGTGATTAGTTGTTCATACTCCACAAAGGGGTCTCCTCTCTTGTCAGAAGTTCATAACAGCCTCAGCGCCGAATTAACACACACAGAAAAGTTTAGTCCCTCCTTTATACAGTTCAGGGGTTCTTGATCTGGAGTTTCCAGGAACAGGCAATTAGCAGACAATGGGTTTTTCTCCCCAGGGGATAGCTTCAAAGGGCCTCCCAAGTAACTCCTCAGAAACCCACTTCACATGTATTGTAATAAACAGTTTGTTTAAGTTCCTCACATTTCCCCAATGTTTACATTACTCAGTCTCTTAGAAATGTTACAGACAATCTGACAATAGCATATACAGAATTCCAGTTTTAAAAAAAAATGGACCCCAAAGGTATTAAACTTAATTTAATAAGGTTTATGCAGGATAGTGCAGGAAATTGCATTCTGTCACACCCAGAACTGGACACAGTGCTCCAGATGAGGCCCCACCAGTTCTGAGTATGGTGGGACAGTTACCTTGCGTGTCTTACATAAGACTCTGCTATTAATACATCCCATAATCTTTTTTGCAACTGCATCACGCTGATGAGTCATTCCATTTGTGATCTACTCTAATCCCCAGATTCTTTATAATCTAATTTAACGTGATGCAAACAAGTGAGCCTAACAAAAACTGGGCAAGGATGGACAAGAGTTATAGTACTAAATACACTTACTCATATTCCGGTCTGTTTGTGTCTCCCCCACTCCTCAAAAGAAACCACCAATAAGCCTCCTTTCTTATAGGTGACAAGGAAGTAATGCATGTTCTGCTGAAACTAATTTATATGCTGCTGCTCATTTAAAAATTGTACTAGAGATGGGCACTACCAGCAAACCTCACCAAAAGTGATTTCTGAATGCTGAATGGTAGAGCATGCTAAAATTCTCAAAAGCAAATAAAAACCTATCCAGAAAGCCCTTCTAAGAGAATATAAAATGAACCTGATCCTATGCTCCTTACGGAGGTTGATCTATCACTGAAAAAGTTTACCAAGTAAAGTGTACAGCATTAGACCTATCAGAGGAACTTTGCTTTCAGAAATATTTCTGAATTATTATTAGAGGGTGAACTTCCGCAACCTACTTGTGCCTTCACTATATTTCTTATGACACTCAGTCTACTTGCCCTCCCATTGCATACATTCCCATTTAATCAAAAATATTAGTGCTATGTTTTAAAAGTTAAGAAATTTGACAATTATTTTAGGGTGCCTTCCGTATCCAATTAACTAGATTTCAAACTATAGTACATTTATTTCAGTCTTTAATAAGCAGAGTGGGGCTCCAGTCTACCCAGAAACCTGTCAACCCTGGTCCATGAAAGTCCATGGCCTAGACTGACACAGTTTGCAGAACTGGACTTCCCACCCACCCTTCTTTTCAAAGCCTCAAATCTCAATTTATCTGGGAGGTGAGGGGCTTGTAGACTGATACTGCTTGCCTACTACCACATGGCCCCCTCACTTAGAATCTCGGGTGTGTCAGAGAAATCAAGAAACACTCCCACTCCAATACCATCTGGCTCCTACACAAACAGTGTCAGAAAGCACCACTGGGGTTCCCCATCAATGTCAAGGATTATGAGTGTCAAGATGTCCCAGCCAGCTAACAGTTACTAGGAACCCCACTGTAGAAATGTGCTCTGGAAGTACTAGCTTCAGCAGCAGTATTCCCTGCTCCTGCTGTTCTAAGACAGCTCTGGTGTCAAGAATTTTCTTGTTCCTGTGGAGAAATCACAGCAGTGGCTTTTATCTGGTGTTCCTTCCACAGCAGGACAACACAAAACTCATAGAATTTAGACATGGGAAGGAACAATTGAGTAAGTCCACAGGCATGAAGGTCAATGTAGGATTGGTCCCTTAAGCATATTTTATAGCACTTTGTCCACTCTTGCTTTAATTGTCCCAAGCCAGCAATCTTTCCATACTTACTTTAGGGGGTTATTGATTCCACAGCCTGACAAACCTTACTGCCATGAAAATTTTCCTGATATCTAACCTATATTTTCCTTTTATTAATTCTCTCCAGTTACTTCTGTTTATAACCCCTCACATCACATTTAATAATCTCTCTCTCATTGGTGGTTACACCATTCAAGAATATTCAGAGTAATTTCTCCATGCTCCAACCTCTGCCACAGAATTGTCTTTTGGCCAAGCTCAGCATACTTAGATCTTTTACTGTTTCCTTGGAAATCAATCCCTCCTGCTCCTGGATTATTTGTATTGCTGTTATCTGAGATTCCTCTAATTTATTAATATCCATCTAGTAATACAGTGCAATGCTTTGATATGCTCTGCCCACTGCCATGGTAAGAAATTTAATAGAAGTGCAGTCACTCCATGGCCATACAAAGAAGGACTATTACCTCCCTGTTCCATGATATGATCCCTTTGTACTGGTCCCATTTGCTACCACATCACTTTGTCTCATTTGTTGTCTGCTAACTGCTCCCGGTCTCCGCCAGTGTTACTAATTGTTTTTACAACTTCCCCCTTCCATGGAATATTATTGCTTTGGATTATTTCCTTCCCAGATTTGTTAGCATCTGTTTTTACAAGTTGGATCTCACTTTGTTATTTTCTGCTTGTATTTCCAGTCTCTCTAGGTCTCTGCATTATTTCTTTGTCCTCAATACTATTTGCAATTCCACCTCACTCAGACAGTGCTATATTAATGCAATTAAATTAAATTAAATTTTATTTTTCAGTTCTTAAGGCGCTTCATCCATTTCCTCCAATAATTAAATAGAACCACTTAGGAGAGAAATATGCATTAAATAGAAAGGAAAAAGTGGAAGCCTGTTAGAGCTGTTGTTGCAGCATGATAACAGATCTGCACACAGCATCCACAGACACCACAGCCATCAGTTTTTCCGCACATGCACAGAATCAGGGAAGCCTGGCTGTTTAAAAATAGCCAGAGCCTCGCGAACCAGCTGAGCGGCAGCGAACCAGCGGAGCAGCGGGGACAGCAGAGCAGCTCACAGCAGGAGTTTGCCTGGGACTGGTAAGTATCCGAGTGTGTGTGTTTGCTTGCTGAGGAAGTATCCGAGCGTGTGTTTGCTGGGAGGGAGCCTGAGTGAGTGTCTGATTGGCTGCTAGCCTGCAGGGGGCGGGCATTAGGGTGTCTGTGTGTTTGCGTCAGGGAAGCCTGGCTGTTTAAAAATAGCCAGAGCCTCGCGAACCAGCTGAGCAGCGGGGACAGCAGAGCAGCTCACAGCAGGAGTTTGCCTGGGAGTTCGCCTGGAGTGAGCCCAGTGAGGCTTACATCTTGCCAACGTCTCTGAGGAAGCTCCGTAGTAGGTAGGTGATATGGAAGGGGGGGATTCAGCTGTTGTGACCTGCACTGGATGTGCCATGTTTGTCTTTCTTCCACAGGACAGAAGCGACTTTGTCTGTACAAAGTGCAAGCTGGTCTCCATATTGGAAGAGAAGATTGAAGGTCTGGAGCAACAGGTAACGACCCTGCGTTGTATACGAGAGACTGAGGATTTTCTGGACCAAACTCAGGATAGCCTTCTAGGGGCACAAAGCTCTAAAGATGTAGAGCAGGTTGCACAGAGGAGCCAAGAGGCCAGTGAAGAAGCTTGGCAACATGTGACCTCCAGAAGAGGTAAGCGGAATGTCCGGGTTCCAGTAACACAGACACAGGTAACTAACCGCTTTCATGTTCTCTCCACAGGTACCAATGCGGAGAGTGGACCAGATGATATGTCTGGGGGGAGAAAGCGGAAGGAGACTCCGCTGGTTGGGAGGCATGAGATGCGATGTCCTGAGGTTGGGGGTTCCACGACCACCACTCCCAAGAGGAGAAGGCGGGTGGTGGTGGTCGGGGACTCTCTCCTCCGGGGGACTGAGTCATCTATCTGCCGCCCTGACCGGGAAAACCGAGAAGTCTGCTGCTTGCCAGGGGCTAAGATTCGTGATGTGACGGAGAGACTGCCGAGACTCATCAAGCCCTCGGATCGCTACCCCTTCCTGCTTCTCCACGTGGGCACCAATGATACTGCCAAGAATGACCTTGAGCGGATCACTGCGGACTACGTGGCTCTGGGAAGAAGGATAAAGGAGTTGGAGGCGCAAGTGGTGTTCTCGTCCATCCTCCCCGTGGAAGGAAAAGGCCTGGGTAGGGACCGTCGAATCGTGGAGGTCAACGAATGGCTACGCAGGTGGTGTCGGAGAGAAGGCTTTGGATTCTTTGACCATGGGATGGTGTTCCATGAAGGAGGAGTGCTGGGCAGAGACGGGCTCCATCTTACGAAGAGAGGGAAGAACATCTTTGCCAGCAGGCTGGCTAACCTAGTGAGGAGGGCTTTAAACTAGGTTCACCGGGGGAAGGAGACCAAAGCCCTGAGGTAAGTGGGAAAGCGGGATACCGGGAGGAAGCACAGGCAGGAAGGTCTGTGAGGGGAGGGCTCCTGCCTCATACTGGGAATGAGGGGCGATCAACAGGTTATCTCAAGTGCTTATATACAAATGCACAAAGCCTTGGAAACAAGCAGGGAGAACTGGAGGTCCTGGTGATGTCAAGGAATTATGACGTGATTGGAATAACAGAGACTTGGTGGGATAACTCACATGACTGGAGTACAGTCATGGATGGTTATAAACTGTTCAGGAAGGACAGGCAGGGCAGAAAAGGTGGGGGAGTAGCACTGTATGTAAGGGAGCAGTATGACTGCTCAGAGCTCCGGTACGAAACTGTGGAAAAACCTGAGTGTCTCTGGATTAAGTTTAGAAGTGTGTGCAACAAGAGTGATGTCATGGTGGGAGTCTGCTATAGACCACCGGACCAGGGGGATGAGGTGGATGAGGCTTTCTTCCGGCAACTCACGGAAGCTACTAGATCGCATGCCCTGATTCTCATGGGTGACTTTAATTTTCCTGATATCTGCTGGGAGAGCAATACAGCGGTGCATAGACAATCCAGGAAGTTTTTGGAAAGCGTAGGGGACAATTTCCTGGTGCAAGTGCTAGGGGAGCCAACTAGGGGGAGCGCTTTTCTTGACCTGCTGCTCACAAACCGGGTAGAATTAGTGGGGGAAGCAAAAGTGGATGGGAATCTGGGAGGCAGTGACCATGAGTTGGTTGAGTTCAGGATCCTGACGCAGGGAAGAAAGGTAAGCAGCAGGATACGGACCCTGGACTTCAGGAAAGCAGACTTTGACTCCCTCAGGGAACAGATGGCCAGGATCCCCTGGGGGACTAACATGAAAGGGAAGGGAGTCCAGGAGAGCTGGCTGTATTTCAAGGAATCCCTGTTGAGGTTACAGGGACAAACCATCCCGATGAGTCGAAAGAATAGTAAATATGGCAGGCGACCAGCTTGGCTTAATGGTGAAATCCTAGCGGATCTTAAACATAAAAAAGAAGCTTACAAGAAGTGGAAGGTTGGACATATGACCAGGGAAGAGTATAAAAATATTGCTCGGGCATGTAGGAAAGATATCAGGAGGGCCAAATCGCACCTGGAGCTGCAGCTAGCAAGAGATGTCAAGAGTAACAAGAAGGGTTTCTTCAGGTATGTTGGCAACAAGAAGAAAGCCAAGGATAGTGTGGGCCCCTTACTGAATGAGGGAGGCAAGCTAGTGACAGAGGATGTGGAAAAAGCTAATGTACTCAATGCTTTTTTTGCCTCTGTTTTCACTAACAAGGTCAGCTCCCAGACTGCTGTGCTGGGCAACACAAAACGGGGAAGAGATGGCCAGCCCTCTGTAGAGATAGAGGTGGTTAGGGACTATTTAGAAAAGCTGGACGTGCACAAGTCCATGGGGCCGGACGAATTGCATCCGAGAGTGCTGAAGGAATTGGCGGCTGTGATTGCAGAGCCCTTGGCCATTATCTTTGAAAACTCGTGGCGAACGGGGGAAGTCCCGGATGACTGGAAAAAGGCTAATGTAGTGCCCATCTTTAAAAAAGGGAAGAAGGAGGATCCTGGGAACTACAGGCCGGTCAGCCTCACCTCAGTCCCTGGAAAAATCATGGAGCAGGTCCTCAAAGAATCAATCCTGAAGCACTTAGAGGAGAGGAAAGTGATCAGGAACAGTCAGCATGGATTCACCAAGGGAAGGTCATGCCTGACTAATCTAATCGCCTTTTATGATGAGATTACTGGTTCTGTGGATGAAGGGAAAGCAGTGGATGTATTGTTTCTTGACTTTAGCAAAGCTTTTGACACGGTCTCCCACAGCATTCTTGTCAGCAAGTTAAGGAAGTATGGGCTGGATGAATGCACTATAAGGTGGGTAGAAAGCTGGCTAGATTGTCGGGCTCAACGGGTAGTGATCAATGGCTCCATGTCTAGTTGGCAGCCGGTGTCAAGTGGAGTGCCCCAGGGGTCGGTCCTGGGGCCCGTTTTGTTCAATATCTTCATAAATGATCTGGAGGATGGTGTGGATTGCACTCTCAGCAAATTTGCGGATGATACTAAACTGGGAGGAGTGGTAGATACGCTGGAGGGGAGGGATAGGATACAGAAGGACCTAGACAAATTGGAGGATTGGGCCAAAAGAAATCTAATGAGGTTCAATAAGGATAAATGCAGGGTCCTGCACTTAGGATGGAAGAATCCAATGCACCGCTACAGACTAGGGACCGAATGGCTCGGCAGCAGTTCTGCGGAAAAGGACCTAGGGGTGACAGTGGACGAGAAGCTGGATATGAGTCAGCAGTGTGCCCTTGTTGCCAAGAAGGCCAATGGCATTTTGGGTTGTATAAGTAGGGGCATAGCGAGCAGATCGAGGGACGTGATCGTTCCCCTCTATTCGACACTGGTGAGGCCTCATCTGGAGTACTGTGTCCAGTTTTGGGCCCCACACTACAGGAAGGATGTGGATAAATTGGAAAGAGTACAGCGAAGGGCAACAAAAATGATTAGGGGTCTAGAGCACATGACTTATGAGGAGAGGCTGAGGGAGCTGGGATTGTTTAGTCTGCAGAAGAGAAGAATGAGGGGGGATTTGATAGCTGCTTTCAACTACCTGAAAGGGGGTTTCAAAGAGGATGGCTCTAGACTGTTCTCAATGGTAGCAGATGACAGAACGAGGAGTAATGGTCTCAAGTTGCAATGGGGGAGGTTTAGATTGGATATTAGGAAAAACTTTTTCACTAAGAGGGTGGTGAAACACTGGAATGCGTTACCTAGGGAGGTGGTAGAATCTCCTTCCTTAGAGGTTTTTAAGGTCAGGCTTGACAAAGCCCTGGCTGGGATGATTTAACTGGGACTTGGTCCTGCTTTGAGCAGGGGGTTGGACTAGATGACCTTCTGGGGTCCCTTCCAACCCTGATATTCTATGATTCTATGATTCTATGAATCCAGGGATAACTCACTTCTGCGAAACACAGGTTTCCTCTACCAGTTGAGTTCGGGGAAAATTTCTCTTAGCCATGGTAAACATAGCGTGGGAAGCAGGCACAACAGAACCAAAAAAATATTAAACTGTACAAACTCAAAACTTGACGAAAAGTCACAAATTTTTTGCATACAAACAGAACGATGTTAGTATGACCTCTCAAAAAAAGAGAAATTGCCAAATTTTGCACAGTCCTGGATTTATGGCAGGTGTTCTGTAGGTGGCCAGATTAAATCGGGGTGGCCAGCCTGAGCCTGAGAAGGAGCCAGAATTTACCAATGTAGATTGCCAAAGAGCCACAGTATTACATCAGCAGCCCCCTCCCCCCCCGCCATCAGCTCCCCCACCCTGCTCCCAGCGCCTCCGACCCACCGGCAGCCCCACCGATCAGCACCTCCCCTTCCTTCCCCACACCTCCCGATCAGCTGTTTCATGGTGTGCAGGAGGTTCTGGGGGAAGGAGCGAGGGCACTGCAGGCTCAGGGAGGGGGTGGGAAGGGGTGGATTGGGGGCAGGGTCCATGGCAGAGCCAGGGGTTGAGCAGTGAGCACCCCCTGGCACATTGGAAAGTTGGCGCCTGTAGTTTCAGCCCCGGAGTTAGTGCCTATACAAGGAGCCGCATATTAAACTTCTGAAGAGCTGCATGTGGCTCAGGAGCCACAGGTTGGCCACCCCAGGATTAAAAAGTCATAAAGGTCCCATCTGGCCTTAAAACTTATGAATCTTATATCTTCTTTGGGCTTGATCCTGTATTCACTGAAGCCAATATTAGAACTCTCATTGACTTGAGTAGTGCAGGATCAGGTCTTTAGTGAGCAAGCCACAAAAGGGTAATATTCTCGACTTTCCATAAATTAGAGTGCAGTAGCCAGCGTTTGCCAGTATAGTACACTATGTTCTTTCAAAACCTGATAGCTGGAACCTTCCGAACCACTCCCCAAAAGCCTACTTTGCTAGTCATTCATATTTCTTGGAGTTTAATGAAAAACAAAACTGTTATAACCAATGTATAAAACCATTTGGTGGCTCAATAAGTTGGCCCAGGACTGATTCATAAGGGCTGCAAAAACGGTAGCTGCCAAAGCAGCAGAACAGTTCCTCTTGTTCTCCGTAAATCCCATCTTTATTAACCAGCACAGAAATATGCTGTTGCTCAGAGTCAATTGTGATCCTAGTGGTTTGGGGGTGGGTGGGGAAGAGTAAATCAAACATGAACTACTTGGAATTTTTTACTTTTTCTTCAATACTCTATTTTCTTTGCTAGCCTTAATGACATATTTTTAGTGGTGGGAATAACTCATTTCATTGTTATAAAATAGCACTGAAAGACTGCTCATGGAGTTCCTCATTTCAAAGTTTACTCCAAAGCTGTTTAGGAACAGTTAGAGGGAAAAGGAAAGAACAAAACCAAACACTGAATTCATGGTGGGTTTCAATTTCAATCTCTTTTTAATAATATTTTCTTCTATAAGTAGAAGAAATTCTCATTGTTACAATACTGTATTTTCAACAACAGTAAGCACCATGATATGCTCACATTCGTTAATTAACTTGCACTTTTACCATCATGCATTTTTGTAAGTCATGTTGGCTCTGAGACGATCCAGTATTTCTATAATTAAATGACCATGAAGGCAAGGCTTTTAAATGGATTTGCATTCAGAAGACCATGACCATGATCCTGATCCAGTAAGGTGTTGATCACCCTGCGCTGAGTGCTGGGCAAAATTTTTAAACCAAAAAGGTGTTTTAAGTTAAAAAAAATAGATTTGCATTGACTGAAACATTTTGACAATTTGTGTTGATTTCAGTCAACTGTTCTGTTTGAAGGAAAAAAAAAACCCTAACAAAAATTCCCCAAAAAAGTCAAAGCATTTTGTTTCAACATTTTCTAAATGAGATGTTTTCATTTTTAAATTTGAAACAATTTTTTGTTTATAAGTTATCTTTGATTTTTTGTTAAAAATTTTAAAAGAAAAAACAAAAAACCTCAAAATCAAAATGAAAGATTTCATTCTGGGTCAAACAAAATGTTTCATTTCACTCAACACTAATTATTATGATTTATTATTAAGAATCATCAGTGAACTGAAAAATCCACTATTCATGCAGCTCTAAGCCTGACCCCAATCCAATAAACCCCATAAGCATATTCTTAACTTCAAGTGCATGAATATTTCCATGGACTCCAATAGGCATTGAATCAATGGGCTTTTCTGGATTGGGGTTAGAGGGGTTTAATATCTTACAGGATTGAGCCCTGTGTAACATATCTATGACTCACAGAGGCTAGCACTTGGAAGGCCTACCAGCTGAACCAACTTCACTGCTCACCTCTGAGTCATGGTATACCTGGCAGGTTTGGTATACCTTAAAGAGATTTGGTGTACCAAAGCATTAAGTAACTGTAATATTTACAGTGCCCTAAAACACTTTAAACTGCAGGCAGGTGCCCAGCATTCAGTAAATGTCAATGAGATTTGGGGACCTCACAGCCTTAGTGCTTTTCAAAAATTGCTTGCCTTCGTGTATGCAGATCCTGGTTATAGCAAGCTATTAATTACAGTGAATTAAAAAGCTATTACTTCACTATGGGTTGAATGCAAAGCCTATCAATGTCAATGGGAGCCTTTGAAATTGACATCAGCAGGCTTTGGATCAGGCCACATAGCAAGAATTACAATTTCAGTCTCCTCTGACTAAAACATTTCAGACACTTTCACCATGAAAATGGTGATCCACATTACATTATATTACTATTGCATGGCGAAGAAAATGTTGCCCCCAAATCTTCCATCTTCTCTAGAAGCTAGTGGAAAATAAACTGGCAAAAAAAAATTGAATAGCTGTGATGATAACTAGGAAGACTATCCTGGGTTCCTATACTGTAGTATGCCAAGGAAACAGATGTGTAGAAAAATATGTATTCTTGACATGCTCAGAGGTGTCCTAGCTCTGATATATGTTCCATACATCCTAATTGTACCTTAATCCTACTTTTCATAGGTTTCAAAACAGGGGGCTTGTCAATTTAGAAAACCATGAAATGCAACTTTTGCTGTCATTGCTCAAGAATGGCAACTATAATCTTTTCCAGCTCAGATTAACTGTGATTGATTTGATGGCAGTTCAAATCCACAAACAATACACGAATTCGCATACGCTAATATGATTGCAGCTTCAGAAATAATAAAGGACCGTTTAAATGCTTTCAGAATGTTAGCCTGGTCTTTATTTTCACCACATTTAGAGTCATATTAATCATGGGTGCACAAAGAAAAATGTTGTTAGGAGAGACATTTTAAGCATTAATTTGCACTTTTAAGATGCAGGGATTCTGATGCTTGTATTTAATTCAGATTAATTCCATTTCCATAATGAAACACTGCAGATAAAGGAGACTAACTTCAACTCAACTACATCTACCATTTATTATAAGCTAAATGTAGTGCAGATTAATCAGCATTTCGCTGATGGAAAACTGCAGTTCTAAGCTATTTTCCTCCTCTATTATAAAAGACTGCATGGTTGACTGAGAGTTTAGCACAGGGAAAACTCAATTTTGGAACTTTATTCTTAGGAAAAGGAGTTGAATGAAGTTCAAGGGCAGAAAGTATACATCAAAGCACAGTTCAACTGTTCCTGCTCTGCAGTCAAGTGGCAGTAGGTAGGTTAGGGTTTGTTTTTTTCTGTAAGAATGAAAGGCACCACTATGTAAGGGCTGATAGGAGAAACTGAGCTGGGATATATCAACATAAAATGTGGAGAATGAGAGTCATGCTGTGAGATAATGTTCAAGGATGCTTTTCACCAGACAAGCAACTCAAACACTCACTCCCCACTGAAATGCCATTAAGGCAGCAGATGGTAAAAATACTAACCAAACAGGAAGATGCCAAAAACCACTGCACGGAAATATTTTTTTAAAAAGCTAAAAAAAGAAACCTAAGGATATTCTAGACTTTACCCAAAAATATGACACATGCATCAGCATATCCTGAAAGGAATTGTAATTTTGTATGAAATACAACAAGGGGGGTAGCTAGCACACATACAAAAATGGTTTTGACCTTGTGCTAAGACATTTCAAGCCCAGCTGCCACACACTGTGGTTGTCAATTTGGACCCTGAGTCTGACATAATGAAAGAAGAATGCAGCAGAAATAGTAAATTGTCACAGTATTGATAAGAAAAAGGTCAGCATGTACAACAGGATACACCTTCAACATACTTTGCTGCAAGAGAGTGAGAGGGGAAAGTAAAATAAGAGCTAAGTTCCCTTACCACTTGTAAGTAACTTTACATCATTATGAGCTGGGGGAATATTCAAGCACTAAGTTTCAGGGGCAAGATTTTCCAATTTGACTGTCCAACTAGACACACCAAAAATCAACATTTAGGCACCAAAATAAGTGGCCTGATTCCAAAGGGGATGACCAGCCAATTCCACTATTTGGTACTATCAAATATTTTTATTATTTGACTTGGATAATGGAGTGGACAGTATGCTTATAAAACTTGCAGAGGACACCAAGCTGGAAGGGGCTGAAAGCATTTTGGAGAGCTGGATTAGGATTCAAAATGACCTTGAAAAATTTTAGAATTGGTCTAAAATCAACACGATGAAAATCAATAACACTTGGGAAGTCAAAAATAATCAAACACAAATACAAAATTGGGAATAATTGTAGTACTGATTAAAAGAATTTGTGGGTGAGAGTGGATCACAAATTGAATATGATTCAATAATGTGATGAGTTGAGAAAAAGGCAAATATTCTTGGATGTATTAACAGGACTGTCGTATGTAAAACACAGGGGGCAATTATTCTTCTCTACTCGGCACTGGTGAGGCCTCAGCTGGACTAATGTGTCCAGATCTGGGCAACATACTTTAGGAAAGATTGTAGAGTTCAGAGGAGAGCAACAAAAATAATAAAAGGTTTAGAAAACGTGACCTATGAGGAAAGGTTAATAAACCTGGGCATGTTAATTCTTGAGAAAGGACAACTGAGGAGGCACTTGATAACAGTCTTCAAATATGTTAAGGTATAAAGAGGACAGGGAACAATTGTTCTCCATGACCACTGAAGGCAGGACAAAAAGAAATGGGCTTAATTTGCAGCAAGGGAGGTTTAGATTAGCTATTATGAAAAACTTTCTAATTATGAGGATAGTTAAGTTCTGGAATAGGTTACAAGGAGCTTGTGGAATCCCCATCATTGGAAATTTTTAAGAACAAGTTAGACAAACAGCTGTCCGGAATGATCTAGGGTACTTAGCACTGCTTCAGCATGGGGACGGACTAGGGGAACTCCCAAGTTCCTTTCCAGCCCTTCATTTCTATAATTCTTTTCTTCCCTGACAGTTGTGGTTACTTAACTCTGAAAATCAGGCTACTTAATTTAGATTCCTAAATATGCATAAAAATACATAATGTAGCTCTTCCACTGTGGAAATGTTGGCCTTTGACTCTGTTTGGCTTTCAAGCATGTATTCCCTCCCCACCCCTCACCATACACAGCTTCTCAGCAGCAACAACTGTACAAATACCACACTGCATTCTAAGAAAAGATGTGCAGCAGTCCTCTCTAAAAATCAGTATCTACCAAGAATTACCACACAGACAGTAGTATCTGAAATAAACTATTTGTGAATATTGACTTTAATAACAACGGAATTAGAAGATGTTAAAAAAGATCAAGATTTCCTTTTCTGTGACTTTACATATTATAAGCATAAACTTGGGCCTTCAAAAATGATAATTTATTAATCATCACTGTGGAAAACGTACTCGTGACCAGAGGTGTGTGGAGGACGGAAATTCCATTTCATGACGGTTTTCAAAATTTGGCTTCATTCCAAAAGAGCAAAACCCCAAACTTAACCACAAAGGAAAGCTCGGGGGGAAGGGAGAGAGATAATTTTAGGTCATTTGGAATTGTTTCATTTTGACCAAATCTATATGGTTTGTTTCAATTTTGATTAATTTCATATTAACAAATTTTGAAACAAAAAGTTGTTTCCAATACCAAAATGTTTCATTCTGAATATGTCAAAACTAGACATTTCAGCACTGTTGGGACTGTTTTCTGGTAAGACAGAGACTGACAAGAATTCAAGTGTCAAAATCCCACCTATATAATTAACGTACGCATATTCCTAAATTGTAGGTAGTTTACACTTTTTTTTTCCAATAAGGAAACAACCACATGAGGAATATTTAGTAAAGAGGTTGCCCTTTACCTCAGTCTCAGGCCCCAACTCAACACCTTAATTTCAAATAGCTTCTATCATAAGACATCTCTCTAAATTGGGCTCATTTGGGGCTCTATAACTGGTCCTGATATAGAGTAAAGTTAATGTTCCCCTGAGCAGGACACATTACAATAGTACCTCACTAATTTCCACTTGGCTAAACCACACAGTCCCTAATTTGCATACACAAAAAAAGACGATCTCTGCTCGTTTCTCGGCAAAGATATTACAACAAAGGTGCTGGACTTAGGTCTTCATTATTTCTGAAAGAACATGCTACCATATGTTCATTTGAAGACCATAAAGTGTTATCAAATAAAACTAAACTACACTTGTCAAAAAATAAACCAAGTTCCCTTCGGATAGAGATGTTCGCTTTCTTAAAAAAATTGTGTTTTTCTGTATTTGCATACTTCATCAAATTTGATAATAGATAAATGATCTCACGTTATTGGTATAAAATATTTTTATTTCAATTAAAAAAAAAAAGCCTGCCATAGGCTCTAGGGGCCCTGTGAATTTTATAAAAGTGATAGAATATGCATAAGAATAGCCACCCAGCAAAGTACACAACTAAAGAATAAGCTGTTCAGTAATTATGTACATTCAATGTACAGATACCCCAATCCTCAGAAAACCATCTCTCCCATTCCTGTCATCAACACTCACAAATGCACAAGGAATAGATTCATAGATGTTAAGGTCAGAAGGGACCATTCTGATCATCTAGTCTGACCTCCTGCACAACGCAGGCCACAGAATCTCACCCACCCACTCTAAAGTGCGCACTGAAGGTTAGCAAATGCCATTGCTACTCCTTGGCCTGAGCTAATGTTCAGGCCTTGGTGGGTTCTTTCTGTTAGGAGGGGGAAACTGATACGAGTCAGGTATTTCTTTGGTACAATCCTGGTTATTTATGAAGAAAGCACACAGAGTCCAACATCCCTGAGTATAGTAGGAACAAATGGTTTCTTTGCTCACAATTCCAAGCCTACCTTTCCAACCACTCCTGTGCCCCAAGAAGCTTTGTCTCCTGGCTTCCTCCCAGGGCCATTTTCACCACTGTTTCCCTTGTCTGCTGCTCTTTTTTCTCTCTGGTTGCTTTTTGCAGTTCTTCTGCCTCTGCATTTCTAAGACCTGCATTTTCAATTGGTCCAAAGGAAATCCCTCTTATTCTCCCTGAGATAGGTTCTTCTCAGGCCTTCTCACTTGGCCAACGCTTTGGGTGGTGGCTTCTATTGTTTCAGCTATCACTACACAAAGGGACATCTATTTGCTTCTTCATATAGTCTGAATGAAAGATGCTCAGTACACCCATTGGCTATAACCTGGTCTGTAGCTGATGGCAGCCATTAACACCTTCCAGCGCATTGTAAAAGTTTAAGTGTTTTGATAAATTTGCTATCTAAAATTTCAAGGAGATCTATGCATTCCTGCAGAACATTTTGATTTCGTCCCATCAGCCTTTTCCAATGGAAAACTGTTCTGTCAGAATTTTTTTGACCAGTTTTATGTACAAGTTAGTGGCCTTCATGCAAGAATTGCTGGGTGACATTCTCTGGCCTTTGTTACACAGGAGGTCAGACTACATGATCATAATGGTCCCTACTGGCGCTAAAATCTATGACTAGAAAGGTTAGGAAAGTGACAGGGACATAGGAAGCAGTAAGAGTTTAGTAGTGCTAATTGCAGCCCCATATATGGATATGCCCTAGGAATTATTTAGGAGGTTTTATGGTGTGTGTTATACAGGAGGTCAAACTAGATGATCAAAAGATGATCAAGTCCCTTCTGGCCTTGGTCTCTATGGTGATACAAACTGTTTTCAGGATGCATTAAGAAAAAGATCAAGCATTACAGTACTAAAGCCCATCCTTTATGCCAATAGGAAAATTTACTATGAATTTTCTATCTATACATTATTTTAAAATACACCTAATAGAAGACTGCTTTTTCAGCCACTGGAGTCACATAAACATGGATTAACCGGGCCCCATCTTGCTCAGGACGGCACGAAAAACCATCCTGGATATTTGCTCATGCAAAGACATCGCAGAGTCTACTTTTGGCATTTGTTTAGGTATTGAGTCCCCTTTCATGCCTGCACCTTAGCTGTGTAGCCACTGCCCCATAAACCTAAACAAGGATGATTGCAGTGCAATGCATGCCTCACTAAATTCTGTGTCTGTCAACTCCAGAAGCCAAATGGTCTGGAGCACCTATGTTCTGCAAGACAGCAGCCTTGTTCTAATTAAAGTAACAGACAAGCTGTGAAGGTGAAACTGGCAGAGTTTATTCTCTCCTGGAGCTAAACAGCTCTGTTTTTATCTTGTGGGTTGGTTTGGTTTTTTTTAAACCTCCTTATTTCTCAACTTTTTTCTTAAAAGCACCCCAGGAAATTAAACAACAATTGGGGTTAATGTAATGTTAACTTTGTGAAATCAAGTACTCAGAATCCTCAGTTCCAAGATGCAGATATTTGACATCTTGTAAATTCCTTTTGACCTGTTGCAGTGGTGGAAAAACTGAGAGCTGGCTTAATGCAGCAGCTAAAGATTCTCTGATCAAACAGGGAGTCCTCACAGCCTTACCACCATCCATTACTTGCCAGGCTCGGAGTGCACCAGGGAGCTGTAATGCAATCACCTAGTACAGCTGGGGATGAAGCACGAAGTTCCCATTCCAATATTAACATATGGAGTGTGTGCTACTCCTTTTATTCCCCCTCGATAGACACAAATGTCAGGGTCTTATTGATGTATGCAATTCATTGTTTGCAATGTTGTTGCAGCTGTGTTGGTTCCAGAATATTAAAGAGACAAGGTGGGTGCACCTTGTCTCTTTATATACAATAGGTGCATTTAGGCACTGCATGAATGGGCAAAACTTCAGGCATGTGGGTAGTGACATGGAGACTCTTCACATGAGTGAAGTTAATCACATACACAAGGCTTTGCAGAATCAGGGCTTAAAGGGTTCTTTCTGATTTTTAAGCTAGGCTAGTTTTCACAGACTTTCCTTACTCTTAAGGTGGGGAGTGCTCCAAGATCTGTAATGAACATTTTAAGTTCCCAAAGTATTTTAACTACAAAACAGATATTATGCAACCTGGCTGAGTTAGCAATATAGTGGGAAACTCCAAAAGTTAATGTTTCTGACTTTTCAGTGCTTTACTTTTCCAAATTAATATTGGATGGATATTAATATCCTTAAGGATGGATATAAATACTCAGTTATAAAGAAACTATCTATATGGAGAAAAAGAGAGACAGAAATAGATGTAGATATGCATTATACAGGCAGTTATGAGGGGAAACACAGGGAAACCAAAACTCTGAAAGGGAATAAAGCCACACTGAAACTCCCCAAAGGATACACAAACACAGAACAATCTCATTAGTCTCAGTTGTGACTCCACAGCGAGAAACTATGGAGCAGCAGAAATGTTGGGACCAGATGCAAAAATTAATCAGCTGAAACCATCTTCATATGCTTCAGTGATTACCATGAAGGTAATCATTTCTTTCCCCCTGTTCTTATGCAGATGAGGATGGGGAGATTTGATAACGTTTTCCCAATTCACCCATTCGGAGCATGTAAAACAATTACTATTACTATTATCAATCAATAATATGAACTAGTTTCGGAGAGGGAAGGGATACATTGTTAGAAAATATATAATGTCTTGAATCTGGTATGACACCTCTATTGTCAGTGATTTATCAGCTATCATCACGTGAAAAAAGTATTAACACCATAGGTGACCAAATGTTTCTAATTTTTTCTTAATCTAATGTGTTTTCCCCCCAAATATCCAGTCTATTTTCTATTGCATTGGGAGAATGGGCATGAATGCAATGTGAGATAAACCAGTTACAGATAAAAACAAAACATTTTGACACTGAGAACCCCTCCACCCACCGTTTTTTTTTCAAAAAAAAAAAAATTCCAGCAAAATTGACTGATGTTGTGAAGTGTTTCACTTTCAATGGAACCACATATGTCAGTGGAATATAATATCCCCTGTTTTTCTATGACCAGTTGTAGTGAAAATCCTGTTACACCTGGAGACTAGATTTTGACTACAAGCAGTATTCCTAAAATAGTTTTTGGTCCCAAGGGAATTATAAAATCTTTACTACTTTTTTAAAAACAAAACAAAAAAACCAGAACACCTAGACAAAATGTTTCATGGTTATTCCAAATTTGGAAGTTCTCGGGAGAAAGAAAAGAAAAGAAAAGAAAAAAGAAAAAGAGCAATAGAATTTGTATTTGTATTGGTGTGATTCTTCTGAAGCTACTGAACTGTTGCAACTCAATGGGGAGGTTTTACTTTCCAGTATCCTGATTCATGACTACTTTGTATATTTAAGTCCAACCTGTGTTATCTGGGAGGGATCTAAATTTGCCATTGCAGCAGGGCCTCAGTGCAGGCAAATCCTGTAGCTCTTTATAGTCATAAGGATGCTCCCATTGATTTAAATGGAACTATTCATCTGACCGAGGGATGAAGGACCAGGCTGTTTTTCCATGGACAAACCTTGGATCCAAAGCTTCATCTCCTCAAAATCCTGATGATGTTTCATTTGCAAATAAGGCTGATCTGCAGAGATCAGATGCTAATCTGGATCTGCACTTCCTCAAAGACTTGTTTTGATCTGAAATTTTGGATCAGACTCGCGTCTAGTTTCATTATAATGGTACAATACAAACCACTGCAAAAATCAGGAAAGGATGAGATCTCCTTCAGAATAAAAAAATCTAGAAGTAGCAACCCTACCTGCGCAGTCTTGGGTTCCTGAGCCTCCATTGTCTAGAGTGGTTTTTAACAAGTTGCAATGAAATTATGATGCAATGTAAAATCCTCAGATGTAAATCAACATACCCTCATTGACTTCAAGTGAATTACACTCATTTACTCCAGATGAGGTTCTGGCCTATGCTTTGAAATGTACAAAATTTAACAAATACAGTTACTGGAAGCAGAAAGCCATCATCTTGCTGTCACTAACAAATTTTTACTATTATCAATACAGGATATAAGAAGTTGGAAATAGCCTCTGTTAACCGCTTTCTAAGGGCATTCTTTTGCCCAGAGAACCAGCTCGTATGTTGAGAGAGAATGGGTGTTCATGCACATAGGCACAGGAGAGATTGAGGCTAGGAAATAGGAACACCGTACTCATCTGCAGAACATAATAGATTAGTAAATTATTCCCACTGAATATTCTAATTGTGTTAATATTTGTTTCCTCTCTGGAAAGTTGATTAGGCACATTTATTGCTGGAAATTTTTGTTGCATCTTGGTAGGCTAGAAATAAATTTCATTTTCACTGCACTATTCTGACAACAGTCACATATCCTTAAAGCAGGACTTCCATATAGGAACAAACTTGAAAAGATACAAGAATAAATTCATTGGGCTAATATGCTCTGCCTCACATTACTGAAAATATCTGTATTTGTTTCACAGCTCATTTTCTGTACCTAAAATATCTATGGCCTTTTTAGTGTGCCCAACTGCAATCATCCATTATCTGCCTGATCCTGCAACATATTCATAATCCTGTGTTTATGGCATCAGTCTGATCCCTTTAGAATAGCCATGATATAAGAAACTTGCCATTCTGAATACATGCCAGGGTCCAGTGAGAAAAGAAGATGGGTTTACAAGAGAGCAAGCCAGTCTGCTAAGAAAAATTATGGAAAAACATAAGAAAGGTAAATGAAAGTTTATTGGAAAAAAATCAAAGAAGAAAGGAACCTGACTGAGTAAGGGTAAAGAAAATACACAGTAAGAAATGTCTATGTTTATATACACTCTTCGGGCAAAGGCCAGCGTTCGTTATTTAGGGAATGTTCCACTGACTTCAAACTTCCCTTCTGCTGCAAATAGGAACTCTAGAAAAGTAGCTGAGTTACTCTGTTGTGGTCCCTTGAGTACGTTAAGGCTCTCAGTTTTGTTTCTTGACTCACAAAACGCATTGTCAGAATAGGAAAGTTAAGGGGAGGAAAGAAATACTTTGGAGGAAGATGGAGAAATTTTATGATGCATTTTATTATGGACCTTGGATTTGGGGGAAAAAAAGCCAGGGGTTAGGGAAACAATCAAATATTATCCTCTTGTGTTAAATATACTTAGAGTAAAGGAAACAGAAACAACATCTAGTGCCAAAAATGCTACATTTTGATACAATATCCCCCAAAGTAATCTAATTATTCAGAATATTGACTTCTGAATAATTATGACCATGAGCCTGGTATTTCCCCACAAGTGAGCAAAAATATCCTCCCTACATATGAGACAAGCTCAGAAATGCCTCATTTTCTTCCACAATACCTAAAGCCAAGCCCAATGCCAAGTCCCAAAGAAGCTTACTAAAGGGTTACTTTAATTAAAAACATAAAAGGATTAATATACTAAATACTGAATAATCACCTCAACAGGCTAATAAATTAGTCATGTTAAATTATATAGTGCAAGCTTAAATCTTCACTATTGCCAGCAATTGCTGTCAATATTGCCATTTTGCCATCAAGAAAGAGCAAATTTATGCACCAGTTCTAAGAATAAAACTTCCTTTATCAGGTGTTGTAAAAAGGATCAGTATTGTGCACATATTTCATCTTCATAATTTTCTTTTCTCTTGCACCATTTCTGAGATTATATATATAGTAAGAAGGGTTGCTAGAGGCATACATTTTGATTAGTAACATAACTCAGCTAAGCATTCTCTTTGAAAAGAATTAGCAATCCAGGCAGGGTATCACAAAGTGCATTTCAGTGAGTACTTTATAAGGAAAATTACAAAGGAGACTATAATTACCAATTCTGAACAATGTTTTTCAGGTTTTTCCTGTAGATAGGGAAAACTGTTGGGAAAATTGGCTCAGTGTAAATTTATGAACTGCTAAGCCTGCTTCTCTGATAGATGAACAGTAAATCACCCTTTCAATCTTGGTTCACAGCTCATGCACCACGTCAGATGTCTCATGTGTGCTTATAGTTTGTGATAAAAAGGTCTCTCAAGACTTCTACTTTTTTGAAGTTGATCTGGAACAAAGACTTCTGTACCAGGAGCTAGATGTTATTTCAAACCTAAGTCAAATATTCTCCCAGTAAAAGTTGATAATGGAATCTCTTTTTATTTAAAAAAAGCAATTGGAGGGTAATTTAATTATGAACACGTGGTTAAACAACATCAACTGTAAAATACAAAACATGAAGTGACTGAAGAGGCAGAGTAATATCCCAAAGGATGTCACCGCTCTCATGCTCCTGGGCATAAGCTAATTGCTTCAGGGTTCAGAAAGAAACCCTTTACTGCCCAAATAGTGAAGTGCCCCCTGCCTTACTCTGAAGCATTGGTTGTTGGTCACTGCTGGAGACAGGACACCAACATAGATGGCTCAATGGACTGATGAAGAACATCAGATCTTATGTTCTTATAGATTAGAAAAGAGCCTACCAGAGAGGATTTGTAGCAGAAAAACAAAGAGCAGAGTTAAATCTGAGTCAGTCTGTCCGTTTTGGGGGATTCTCTGCTTCCAACACATGAGAAAATAGCACAGCTCCATACCTGGTAAAGAGTTAATACTAGTATAGGAGGAACAAATCTGAGAATCCTGTATTCTGGGCCATTTGAAGACTAGGGCCCCAATTCAGCAAAACACATGCTTCTACTTAAACACATATGTAAGTGTTTTGCTGAATATGCATGGAGTTAATCACATGTTAAAAGTAAAGCAAGTAGTTAAGTGTTGTGCCAATTAGGGCCCATGTACAGACATGATCACTTAAATGTTTTATTGCTGTGTTGGTGATGGTCATGGGGGAGGAGGGCAAACCCTGAGCCTCTGCCAAAAAGGCACTTTTTAGAGAGCAAGAAAACTTTAGCTGACCGTGAATATACATGGCAAAGATAAAGTGGGGGGGGGAGGGGAGAAGAGAGGGGTCTAAAATGAAGAGGCAGAAAATACCTCATCCTTGAAAGAGATCTTCCATGAAAACAGCTCAATAAAAATATAATTTAAAGGAGATGCACAATACTTCATATACAGCTTTAAACACCTCTTTGGCGCATAAGATTGAGACATTTGATCAACAAAGTGTATTTGTGAATTGGGGCATTTACTCAGTTCAACTAGATATAGAAGAAAATCTCATTGATCTTAAGAGGAAGCAGAGCAGCAACTGCAGCTGTAACTGAGAGAGCGACAACGGAGTGCCAGAACAAAAAGTTAATTGAACGGGATAGCTGAAAAAGACTTACAATAGGACACAAAACCTGTGACCTCTAGGTTGTTGCCATGACTCTACTGAACACCGTTAGCGGTTACAACTAATTACAACTGAATGGTTATTCAGTGGCGTACATAAAATGTGTCAATTTATCCTAATTCTGTGTCATTCATGTGCACATCACAAAATCCACGGTCACAAATGGGGCATCGGTTGCAACACAGATGCCAAGAATTTAACTGTATCATGTCTACTAATGACATTTCTAGGAAACCATCCTTTCAGCACTTCCTTCCCCCCAGTAGGAATGTGTGTGTGGCCTCCCTGAACTGTGCAGAAAGTAAAGTTATGGGGAAGATCTGATCTGCTGATTGTGATGGAGGAGTAAATTTTTTGGGGAAGAGAGCCTGGGAATCTGGCCTCTCTCCTATGACTGGGGTCAGACTGTGATGCTTGCTCCATGGCAGATGGTGGTTGTACTAGTGGTGAAGCGTGTGCATGTCTGTCTCTGAATGGAGAGGAGTATATATATATTGCTATATGGCTTCATTTCTCATTTCCTTGCTTTTGAGGTTTTGTGTTAAGTATGCTATGGAGTGCAGAAGCCTTAATTTATACACACACTTAAACGTATGTGCGTATGCAGCAGCAAGTCTCGATCAACTTGGCAAGAGCAAACAGGACAAGGCCCACTTTTGCCAAAAAAGTTGGGACGGCAGGGACTGTCCCGGCTGAAACAGGACATATGGTGACCCTAATCATCCCTACTCTCTGTCCCCTCTCTCTTTTCTCCTCCCAAATGGTCTTCTCTTTTACAGTCCTCTCCCCTTTTGCAAGTCTCATCCTTCCTTTCTGAGCACTCATATTTTTCCTGTCTCTTTTGTGCCTCCTCCACCACTCAGCCATACTGTTTGCACAGAATCTTAAAATTACATTCTCATTGCTGCTCAGCTGCCTCTTCATCACCATTCTAAAGTGGCAGATCAGAGAGCAACTGTTCTCTCCGCATAGTGCTGCTGATTTACATCACTTACTCTTCTGAAGGGATGATCCATCAAAGCCTGGAAGAGGCAGCCCTCACCTGAGGCAGTGTTAGTGCAAGTACATGAAAGTTGGCAGGGAGACTAGAAAATTTGAGATATATCATAAAGTATCACATAAGTTAGAGAATCCCCTGATTTTACTTTTTGCTTAACTGTAAATCCTAGTCAGTGTGAGTTAGCACAGCTCTATTGACAACAATGTAACTACACTGGTTTGCACCTGCAGAGAATCTGGACCAGAATTCATTCCCCAAGCCTCTACAAAATATGGAAATGATACTGATAGGTAGAGCTGAGCTAATAGCTGATTTTCTGGGGAGAGAGAAGCAAAACAGGCTTGCAATACACCAAAATTTGAAAGTTCTGAAAAAGTCCGGCAAATCAAAGAGTCCATTTCAGGTTTCACTAAACCTAAACATTGTTCGACCGAAAATGTTTTGTTTCTGAGCCTTTTAAAAGAGATAGTTTCACAAAATGGTCAGACACGGAGGTCTTGGTGGTGATTGTGCCCTACCATTCTTTATATCCAATAGCCGAGAACCACTCTGGAGAAAGGATCTGAATCCAGGTCTCTCTCCTCCCAGGTGAGCACCCTAACCCCCAGGCTATAGAATCATTCCCACTTTCTCTCCACTCCAGCTGATATTTTATACAAGGGGAACAGATTCAAGAGGAGAGATTCAGAGAGATCCAGCCCAGAAAAGTCTGTAGACTGAGGGGTGACTTGTAATCAAATCTCTGCTCCAGAGGAGGATTTGTATATGCGTCTCCCACAAATAAGGTGGGTACCCTAACCACTGGGTTAAAGATTGTTTTGGGGATAGCACCATCATCACCATCACCTCCCATTTTGTGACTCTAGCCTACTGTCAACTGCAATTGAATTTTTTAGTGAATAAACTATGTCTGAAAATGTTTGCCCAGCACTAGTTCTGAGTATGGTGCACTGGCTTCCAGAAGAATAATATGGTATAGTATCAGACTAAAGGAGAAACATTCATTGAGCACTGGACAAAGACAAACCTAGACATGAACAAAACTTCTGTGGGCTAGATTCTGATACTCTTATTTTTGGAGTTAACTTATTGATTTAAATGGGCCTGCTTTTGGAATAAAAATTGCTGGTGAACATGCATAAGAGTATCAAATTCTGGCCCTTTACATTTCGTAATGTGAATGTGACTTTGAAGAAAAGCACAGAGGTAGCACTAAGATTTTAAACAAATTCCTTTTTTTAGAGACTAGTTATTTGTAAATCCATCTCTTCTCTTTTTTGAGTAGTGGGAGATAGAAGGGCAATGATCTAGTGACATAGGGCCAGATTCTGCAATCCCTACACATGCTGAGTGGTACTGTCAACTGAAAATAGGTCAGATTCTAATCTTACATTATTCTGACAGATAAAAGGGGCACTACCAGGGCAGTGTAAAGACTTTACACCCATATTAAGGCCCCTTTTAACGGTCAGAATAGTGTAATAGGGCCTTAGTATACACAAGAATCTGGCCTCAAGGAAGTACTTCTCTAGGTAGGCTTTCCTCAATGTGAATTGGAATGCAGAATTGTATCCATAACAGGGCAGAAAGACATTATAGGAAAAAGTAAAGACAACCAACTGTTTGGTAAATACTGACAGAAGAAAATATAGATAGTATACTGATAAATACTGGGGAGAAAACAAGCAAATGGAAATCGTAGGGTTATTTCCTGCTGGAATAACACCAGGGGAACGCTCTCTAAGGGATGTGGAAATCTAAGGATTTATAGAATTTGATACATTTTAACATGAAAGTGCCAGGAAAAAAAAAGAAAGAAAGAAAAGGAAAGCTGTTTTCTTCAAGGAAAGCTTAATACGCAAGTAAAACTGAAATCTTGCATACCAAACTGATAGCATGTATTTACACTAGGAGGGTAAATAGTACAGTATAGCTAATTATAGTATTTACTGATTAAGTATTCCCAGCTCACCCTCTCTCTCTTTAAGCACACTGATCTGAATGAAAAACACATGGACAGGAAAAGATTAATGACTATAAATCATGATTACAGGTGCAAATGAAATCCCTTATTACATGATGGCTGTTTCATAAATATCAACAGACGTCCAAGGTCAGGACAAAATGTAACTTATTTTTACAAGCACAAAATGAAGGAAGATAAGCATTTGAAATTGGAGAGAACTTTACATGGCAAAATAAGGTCTTAAGTGGCCACTTAGAAACACATTCCTTAAATGAAAACGATATCATATTCCATCTGTTGCACAGCAGTGGTTTAAATATCATTGCATATTCTTGCCAGTATTTTGCCACATCTTTTTTAAAAATCAAATTATTTTGTTTATGCTTTCAATGGTAATTGGCCAAATTCATCTTTCTGTGATTCCAATAACTTCAGTGGCATTACACCAAGGATGAATTGGACCTACTATGTTCTGTTCATGCTTAGTTTCTTGTTTAACGTTGCAATGACAAATGGCTATTGCAAAAGGATAAATCACCTCTCCACTTGGAGTAAATTTGATTATTTAACACACTAGTCATTTCAAAACGTACATATTGATATGTAGTATGAAAGAATGGCCTTGTGGATCAGGCACCAGAGTGGGACTCAGGAGATCTGGGTCCAATTCTTAAGTAAGCCACAGACTTCCTGGGGAACCATGGTAAGTCACTTGGGGCCAGATTTTCAGGTGTTAACACCCACAGCTGGGATCACACTTTCAGAAGTGCTCAGCATCCAGCTCTCATTTTGAAAACTATGTACATTTTTTTCCCCAAGAAATCAGTATCCAATATGCTGAGCGGTTTGAAAATTTGGCCAATTATTTTTCCTATGGCTTAAAGCCCTTCGACTCAAAATAGCCTTGAAAGACTCAATACCTCATTTATTTCTCTGTCCTTTACTCAAATTCTATCAGGACCTTGAATGAATATTTTTCTAGTCCCTTCTTTTTGCTATTACTTCTGTTTAAATGCAAATATTACACGTCTGTGATATGGACCTGATTTTACATGCAGTTAACTGAAACTTCTTTTCCTGTAAAGGAAATCTATGATCTCTACCAGGGTTCCTATTCTGGGAAAATACACACATTGGACAGAAAAGTGTCTTGACCTTCAAGTTTCTGCCTTTACTTTCTTTTTAATCGTTGTTCTGACTCCATCCTGCAGCCCTATTTGGATAAGGCCACTCTCAGCCTTTTGCTTTGGGAAGGAACCTAGCTTTTAGATCAATCAGCTACTTACTGTGTCAACCTCTCAAAAGGTCACGCAAGCTGTGCAAAATGCTTTCCTCACCATAAATGTCAATATGAACACAAACAATCATCGGCTCAAACTTTAAAAGCTACTGTGTGTGTGCGGGGGCAAACATTTCTCACCCTGCACTATCCGCTTTTCCATATCTTACTATTCCTGAGTGTATTAAATAAAACAAATACGATTAACGAGCTATTTCTAGACTTGACATACAGCATCTGCTGTGCTGTAATTGAGCTGTGTTATGTCAAGAAACAGATCATCCATATTATTTGTTTTATTTAAATACATTAATTTTTTATGGGATGGATTCTACCTTTAGGCACAGCCCAAGCAAGGGCTGGTGCGTGAACTGCACTGTGACTCAAACACCCATCTAAGTCGCAATGCCTCCCCTGTTTTCTCTTCACTCCACTGGGTCTATACTGGCCGTAAATTTCAATAGAGTAACACTGGTGAGCAAGTACGATGGAAGAAGCTGTTAAGGTTCTGATTATTCCCCACCATAGTAGGAAGGACTTCTTGACTTCATATCCCAGATCTGACCATGACTCCTGTTTCTGTCCTATGGAAAATCACTAACCTCTCTGCTTCAGATTCTCCGTCTGTTAGAAGTACACCAAGCTCTTATATAGTGGTTCGAACCAGATGATCTCAAAACAGTTTACAAAGAGAGGTCAATATTGTGGAGTGTCTTTCAAGGCAGACAGAACTCTTCTTCAGGTCTGGGAAATTAAACTCCCAGACCTGAAGAAGAGCTCTGTGTAAGCTCAAAAGCTTTTGTCTCTCACCAACAGAAGTTGGTCCAATAAAAAAGAAAGTATTACCTCACCCACTGTGTGTCTCTAATATCATGGCACCAACATTGCTACAACAACATTGCATATAAGAAACATGGCATAAGAGACACTAATTTATCAGCACAGCAACACTTAGACCCAGATCACACACTAGCAAAAGTGAGAATACAAGGAACTACAAAGTAACAGGAATGTGGCCTACATACTAGCAGCAGAGACAACATTGAGCACATACCAGGAAAAACACTCACAGCATCAGACACTGTTGAGAACCCCTATCAAGCAGCCAAAAAGGGAAAAAGAAAAGGCTTTAGAGAAAGATGTCAAAGTCTACATTGACCTTGCCCTGGCAGCAATTCCAGCATTTGGCAGATGATTTCAGGGAATTGGAGATGAACAGCTAAAGATTGAAACATGTAAGAAACGTACTGAACTTTGCCAAAGAGAGTGGATTTGGAGGCGTAACTTCCAATAGACCTTTCACCATATTGGCAGGCCCAAAATGACTTTCACATGGTCGATGTTTCTGAAAAGCCAGGACTTCAGAAAGAGATGCTTTGTCTGTGAAGGACACCAAGTGCAGGGCATGAGCAAAACAATCTGTATGGTGGCCAAATCTGATTTCAGACTTTAGTGGAGGACTGTGACATATGTAACAAGGAACAAAAACCCCAACCAACCAAACATAACTCTACAAAGCTACCTGTAAGGACTTGGCAGTGGGTAGCAATTGACTAGTTTTTATGGAAAGGACACACATGCATTAGTGTAGCTGATTACTTCTCCAGATATATTGATTTGGCTAGCCTTCATTAGCACAGGTAATCCAGAAACCAAAGTCAATACTTGCAAGACATGGAATTCCTGAAGTCCTCATATCAGATAATGGGCCTCAATTTACCTCTGAAACATTCCCAGCATTTGCACAAGACTTTGATTCTGAACATCGGTACTAGTAGTCCACATTATCCTGCCCTCCCAAAGCAATAGGGAGGTAGAGAGCAGTACAGACATTAAAAAGCCTTCTGCAAAAATCAGTAAAGCCATGACATACACTAGTGGCATAATGGTCAATACGCTTGCGCCTGGACTTTCTCCAGCGGAGCTTGTGATGGCAAGACGACCCGTGGCACTGACACAGTTTAAATCTAAGTATCAGGGGGGTAGCCGTGTTAGTCTGTATCCACAAAAACAATGAGGAGTCTGGTGGCACCTTAAACACTCTCAGATTTGTTTGGGCTTAAGCTTTCGTGGGTAAAAAAACCACTCCATGCATCTGAAGAAGTGAGGTTTTTACCCATGAAAGCTTATGCCCAAATAAATCTGTTAGTCTTTAAGGTACCACCAAACTCCTAGTTTAAATCTAAGTGGACTTCTCCAGAGGAATTGGATTCATCTTCAGTATTTCCCCACATAACAAAGAGGATCTGCCATGCAGGTACTCTGTTAGGAAGTGAGCCCCCTCCCACAGGCAGCCTCACATGCAAACTCAACAGAAGTGAGAACATGGTCTGGAAGACAAATCAGACCACCTCAAAGACTTGATCTTTAGAACACTGCTGAGGACTATTCAAATGCAACTGATAAAGAGATATAGTAGTGTAAATAGATTTAAAAATTTAAAGTGTATTTGTAATTGTTGTATATATACACACACATTGATTTATGTTTTAATTTTATTTTTTTAATATATAAAGAAGGGGAGATGTGGATTGGTTATAGTTCCTGGTCTTCCACAGTCACCAAACAGGATCAGAATGTATTGCAGGGGGGAGCTTAATAAACAACACACATTTCCAGTTGGGGAGTTCTCTAGTTACTACTTTTGGGATGGCTCTTTGTTTTGATCTCCACACACTACAATTATCCCAATTTTACAGGTGGGGAAACTGAGGTACAGAGCCATTCAGTGAGTTTCCCAAGGTCACCAAGCAGGTCTATGGCAGAACCAGGAACAGAACAACCTAGGTCTCCTGAGTCCCAGTCTAGTGTTCTATCCACTAGGCCACACTGCCGCCCTGTAAAAAGGGTATACTAATCTACCTCATAGGGGAATTCTGCCACCCTTCTTCACACATAGAACTCTACTCTTCCAGTAGTCCCAGCAACTGGGGTTGCTCACAGAGTAAGAGGCAAAATCTGACTTTATCTGTGCTAAGTATTATAATAAATTGGTTATTGTGTATGTGTACCACTGCCCTCTACTGGATTGAATTAATACTTCTCAACTGCATGGCATCACTTCCTCCTAACAGAGTTTTTTTCCTTTAGGTTGAGTTGTATAGAGTTATAGATCTTCACTTTTGGAGCTAGACAGCACTAATTCTCACTCACTGGGAAGTTGTATGTGATCATGATATGCAAGTTGTGATGTTCTTAGATGTCCATGAGTTTATCACAGTGTTATTCATATTTCTCAACCTTCCAAAGCCCAAATGGGGATCAGCATGTGAAAGTGTGGGAGATGATGGACACAAATATTATTCACACAGGAAATTGGAGAATCTTCTTGTTGATGTAAATAACCCTTTGGATAATATCAGGTTCACAATTGTTTATTTCTGACATAAGTTGCTTTCAGCAATAAAAGTGAAGGGATGCCAAATGTATGAGAAATGTAGGTAAACTTTGGGATTAAAGTGAACAATGTCCCTTGGAAGGCAGGACACAGTGGAAAGGCACAGTGTTGTGGTTATTCATGGAAAATAGAAAAGTTTTAACAGTCAGCAAGAGAGAGACTTAAGTATTGAATACAAATGCAACTTTTTTCAAGCAAGCCTGATTTTCTAAATAGACTTTGTGTGTTAAAAACCCCAAACAAAACACACCTTTTCCATTTTGTTGTTGAACTCCTAAAATGATAAATTACAGTAGATTTGAGGGAAAAATAGTTATCTGAAGTACTCTAAAGCATTTTTCCATTTTATTTCAAACAGAACATTAGCACAAACACAACACAGGTATTGTGCAAATTTTCTTAAAAATTTCAGGGTTATTAAGCTCAAATGAGCAGGTTTTTGACAATGTAATCTTTCTATAGAACATTCAAATTGTCTTCCTTCCACACTGAGCCTAGGAGTTTAAACAATGGCGCTTGTGCAATTGGGGAGACCTTATTCATATAACCAACAATGAAAATAGTGTAGAATATTCAGGAAGGATATTTCTGGGCCAATCTACAAGCTTGTCTATATTCAGTGTTGTACCAGTTTAAACCTAATTGTGATTTAAGCCAGTGCTACAAAAAACATAACAAACAGGCCATGTTGATGTTCTTATTTTGGTTTAAAGCAGGCTTAAGCTATGCTTATTTTGATTCAACTTAAATAAAATAAGAACAAACAAACCTAACACTCAAACTGAAATAAGAATGTCTACCCAGGGTTTGAACCAGTTGAACTAAACCAGTGCAAATTTGAGGGTGGACAAAGGCTACCAGTGCTACTATACAACAATAAGCAGGGACACACTCCTGAATTCAAACTTTTTTTCCTTTGTGGAACTGACAGAAATACCATGAAGGCCAGCTATTCAGCCCTTGGAAAATGGAAATGCTTCAGTCACTCTGAAAACATATCTCCAGCAGCACTGATTGGCTCCAGAGAGTTTCCTTCAGCCAGTCAAATAAAAAAGTTAGAGTTTTGAGAGAGAGAGAGCAGCAGGCTTAAAAAATAAACAAAGGGAAATACTTCTTCACATAAGTGCTGGAACTAGGGGTGATGCCCCATTCCCTGGCTTAATGTTGTTTCCATTATATACACGGTTTACAGTTTGTTGAGAACAATGGTTCTCTACACCCCCACTCTACAAATTGTTCCAGCACCCCTGCTTCTTCACCCAACATACTGTTAACCTGTGGAACTCATTGCCAGGGGATGTAGTAAAGACCAAACTATAATGGGGTTCAAAAAAGAATCGGATAAGTTCATGGAGGATAGGTCCATTAATGGCTATTAGCCAAGATGGTCAGGGATGCAACCCCATGCTCTGGTTATCTCTAGCCTCTGACTGCTAGAAGCTGGGAATGGATAACAGAGGATGGATCACTTGATGATTGCCTCTGTTCATTCCTTCCAAAGCACCTGGCATTGGCCACTTTTGGAAGATAGGATACTGGGCTAGATGGACCATTGGTCTGACCCAGTCTGGCCATTCTTATATTCTTCAGTGAAAAATAGGAAACCTGCACTCATCTGAAATGGAGAGCCCAAGTTTGAGACATTAAATCACAGATGGAGATTGACCAGGAGTAGTCTGATTTGCAAAATCTAGGACAGGTGGAATCCAGTCCTATTTTATAAAATAAAACAAAAGCTATAGGGGACATGGGCAGAGATAAATGATTTAACTTTGTCTATTTGTAAGAGCTCAAGTATGCTTCTTAGTCACAGCCCACAGAAAGGGAGAGTGCACAGTGATGCTGAACCATGCAGAAGCATTATACAAGGCACTGGTGAGACCTCATCTGGAATACTGTGTGCAGTTCTGGTCTCCCATGTTTAAGAAGGATGTATTCAAACTGGAACAGGTACAGAGAAGGGCTACTAGGATGATCCGAGGAATGGAAAACTTGTCTTATGAAAGGAGACTTAAGGAGCTTGGCTTGTTTAGCCTAACTAAAAGAAGGTTGAGGGGAGATATGATTGCTCTCTATAAATATATCAGAGGGATAAATACAGGAGAGGGAGAGGAATTATTTAAGCTCAGTACCAGTGTGGACACAAGAACAAATGGATATAAACTGGCCATCGGGACATTTAGACTTGAAATTAGACAAAGGTTTCTAACCATTAGAGGAGTGAAGTTCTGGAATAGCCTTCCAAGGGAAGCAGTGGGGGCAAAAGACCTATCTGGCTTCAAGATTAAACTCGATAAGTTTATGGAGGAGATGGTATAATGGGATAACATGATTTTGGCAATTAATTGATCTTTAACTATTCATGGTAAATAGGCCCAATGGCCTGTGATGGGATGTTAGGTGGGGTGGGATCTGAGTTACTACAGAGAATTCTTTCCTGGGTATCTGTCTGGTGAATCTTGCCCATATGCTCAGGGTTCAGCTGATCGCCATATTTGGGATTGGGAAGGAATTTTCCTCCAGGGCAGATAGGAAGAGGCCCTGGGGGTTTTTCGCTTTCCTCTGTAGCATGGGGCACGGGTCACTTGCTGGAGGATTCTCTGCACCTTTAAGTCTTTAAACCATGATTTGAGGACTTCAATAGCTCAGACACAGGTGAGAGGTTTATTGCAGGAGTGGGTGGGTGAGATTCTGTGGCTTGTGTTGTGCAGGAGATCAGACTGGATGATCATAATGGTCCCTTCTGACCTTAATATCTATGAGTCTATGAGGCATTCTGTACATTTTTTTAAATGGAATCAGCAATACACAGAAATCCAGCTGCACCCAGACTACCTGTCTTTATTACCAACTCACTAATTAACATTGCAATTGACATTCAAATATCATATTGTTTCAGTTTTTAAATGCATAATACTGTGAAAGAAAAATGACTTACTTGTCCGTCTGCTATTCCTGAGATAGCACGTGTGCAGGATTTTCACTCCTGGGCCTCAACTACTTAGACAGAGACTGACACAACTTCCTTAGCTCTGATGTGTAGCTATGAGCCAACCTGAGCCACCCCTGCCAAGTACAAATGCTCCCCCTTTTTATTGCAGTATTGCAGTTTGTTCCTTTACACAGGAGAGGAAGGTTCCAAAGGAATGAGGCAGTTCAAGATCCGCATTTAAAAAAAAAAAAAAAAAAAAAAAAAAAACTTAAAAAATTCCCTCTCAAAAAAGTTAACTCCAAACTCTGGTAAAGGGGAGATACGTGGGACTGGGAATCCTGCAAGATGATCTTTGCTGAGAAACAGAATTGAAAAGCAAGTATTTCCCCTTCTCCGAAGATACTATCTGTGCTGCATTTTCACTTCTGGAGAGTAAGAAGCTCAAGGGATATCCCCCAAACAAAAAACCTCACCACTTGAAACAGACCCATTCAAATAACGGAAACAGGGTTTTTTAAAATCTATGTATCTGAAAGAGGATGAAAAGATGGCAGCGTTGAGGCCAGAGCTTGCGCTGAGCATCAATTCCCAGGGAGCAAGTGTCGGTTGCAGAAGGTGTCACTGCTACACAGAGCACTCTTACACCTGCTGATTCAGGCCAAGAGAAATGCCCCAAATCCCACAGAATCAGCTGTGAGGTAGCATCACATAGCTGCACCTGATCTTCTTTAAGGCCATTAAGCAAGTGCCAACTGCCAGAATCACCATCTCCCTCTCGACCACATGAAAGAAAAAGGAAAAGTCTGATACAACCTCTCTGAGTCAGGGATCTGGCTGGAAAAGGAATGGGATGCTTCCACTGTGAAGCCCCCCTAGTTGGCCTTATCACAGTGGGGAATAGGTCTAGGCCAGTGCAGCGGGTGCTGTCTTAGTCCTGGTGCTCCATAGTCTCATCTGACTCAAAGCACTACAGGTTGATTTGTACAGCCCGAAAAAGGAGTCTCCCTAGGTGACAGAGAGGCACACCTCATGTTTCTTCAGTCCTGGCAGTGACATTTGAGGTGTGCACAGCACCTAGTGGTTGACTCTGAGGCAGATCATGCAATGAAGATAGAATTTGGCCTATGCCATTTTTCTGCCATGCTGATGGGTTTGAAGTCACGGAATTTCCTCCTTGGATGCCATACTGGTAAAGCCAAGAAAACATTGAAGAAGCAAAAAGAAACACAAGACTAGCTAAACACAAGCATCAATGCAGCAAGACCATCAGAACAAGAGCCTAGTGCTGAGAAACATACAGAAAGTTGGACTAGAAAAAAAAACTGGTTTCAGAACACTAGAGCGGGTGTCACTGCACAGAAGTGCCTCGAAGAGTTTAGTGCCTGAGTGGCCGACCCATACTCGGAAATGCTGGAGACAAACAGTCCAAAATGTGGCCACTTTAACAAGACCTGACTAGAAGGCAGGATGTTAAGAAAAGAGATACGCAACAAGGCATTATTTTAACAAAGCCACAGAAGGGTGGACGGGATGTCGCTGCTGTGGGGGAAGCTCCTTCATCAAACACAGTCAAGAAGAAGCACAGAACGTCCTGAGGACTGCATTTATACTTGGCAAGGGGTAGTACCTGAATACCAAGGGGGGGGTCCCTATTCACGCTGTCTGTCTGTCTATCTCTCTCTCACTACTGCTCCCCTCGCAGGTGAAAAAGTTTAAGAATTAAAGGACTTATGCCCATCACACATTAGGGAATGAGAAGTCTGCACAGATATTATCTTTAGAGAAATGAAATTTAGGACCCCCTAAAACCTTCAGAGAAGACAAGGCATTGGCCTTTTATTCCTTTACTTTGATGTGTGCATATGTCTGTTCCCACATTGCCCTCTGCAAAGACTGTGAAGCTAGCATTCATCCCAAGACCTATTTTTAGCAGGACTCCTTGAAGAATATGACAGAGGCTCTCCTTTTACAAATAAAAAAAGCCACATGGGTTGACAGGAGAGCAGGTGATTCTGGTACTGATAGAGGTTTATGAGCACTGTACTGCATAGCTGCATGCAGATACCTTTGACATTCTTGTGAATCCCTTTTAGGCCTAAAGAAATGCCACCTGAGCCTCTCGTGCTGTTCTGATGCTGTGATACCAGCTGTTTTGTCTCTCCAGGTTATAAAGAAATGGATTTAAATTTACTAGCTGCTACAGCCTGTCCAGATACTACTTTAACCTTTAGAACTGCCTTATAACTTCCAAATATTGTGTCTTTCTAGCCTTGGTTTCTTGTGTGGGTTCTTGGGTGCACAGTATCACAACCACTAGGTGGCCCAGTGTCCAAAGGGAGCAGGGCTACCATTCAGAAATACACCTAGGCGCTAGTCCCCCAGAAAGAGAGCATTGTTTATACTGCACAACAGTCCTCCCTTCCCTAAATGGACCAGGGTGTCTGATTGCTGGTGTCAACTATAATATTGAGTGTCTAGGAGCTAAGCCAGCAGCAGAGACAGAATACTTCTGTTTTGTTAAAAGAGAGGCCAGCTTTCATCAAGGATAAAATGGAAAGCCAAAAATACGAGGGGGGGAAATCTTTGTAACATCTGAGAGGTTATTGTAAATGTAAGCAAGATCAATGATGGAAAAAAATCACCATCAACAAAATAAATTAATAGAGACTTACCGGATTGAAACTGTGCATCATTCTTGCTTCTGGTGGAGCTCTTCTTCTGCTTCAGTGTTTCAGAATGTACATCTTCATATCAACCTGATTTTTTTAAAAAAGAAAAGATGACATTAAAGTCTTTAGAGGAAGTAACTTAGGTAAATAGGTCAGAAATCTTCCAGTGCATTAAAGTGACAGTTCATGTTGTTTCTTTCATTATTTTTAAATTTGTGAAGTTGAGTAGATAGCACATCTTAAGAAGTGCCCTTAAGCACTTGTCACACAGCCCAGTAAAATATATAATCTATATATCTAATAAAATTACATAAAAGGTCTCTCTAATGCTCCTCTATGTACCTATTTTATTAAATAATAGGAGAAGCTTTAGAACTCTTGTATTCTTAGACAGTAGGTGGTAGGACCTGACATTTATGTATTGATGCAGATTATGACAATAGATGCAGTCCTGGATGCTTCAATTATTTTCCAATGCCATATGCTATTACTGCAGACTTGTATATTCTGAGGAAGGATTTCAAATACAGCTAACTCTGGTGCATTAGCAAACAACTGTGCTTTTCTTTTTGAACAACTAAATAAAGAGAATCAGAGATCAGAGGATACAAGAGGCAGAGATTGCTCACTAAGAATCTTCTGTCTTTAGGGTAGTTTTTGTAGTTTTCTTTCCTCTAATTGGAAGTAGGAACACACTAAGGGCTAAAATGATGATTTGGATGTTCTTTGGACTTTGAGTTGGAGGTGCTGGAAGAATTAGGGAGAGAGGGAGGGAGGATGTCTAGTGGTTAGGGCAGTAGCCTAGGACTATGGAGACCTGATTTATATTCCCTGCTCTGCAACAGACTGTGTGTGAGACCTTGGGCAAGTCACTTTTTCTCTCTGTGCTTCAGTTCCTCATCCCCTTTAATGGAGGGTAATAGCAACTATCACATCTCTAAAGGGAGGGAATAACACTTCCCTATTCCACATGGATGTTGGGAGGATACATACAGTAGAGCGTGATGTGCTCATATACCACTGTGATAGAGGCCTTTTAAATATAATAGACCTATCCAACCTGAACATAAAACCACAAGAGGGTATCCTTTCAGCCTAAGTAAAGGGTGGCTGGCTTTCAAAGCCCAAATACTTAAAAAATGGTTTCCTCCTTTCAATAGCTTTTGAGCTTGTTGTTGTATTTCCTGGCAGTTTTTTCCTGTGCACTCAAAGGTTTGAGTTTTAGCTCCTGAATACTTTTCTCCAACATAATATTGCATGTTGATCAACTGGACACAAATATTAATGTCACTACAGTACCGAAAGCTGCCCTGAGAGAACCATTGTGTAACCTGAAGACAAGTACAACCACATACTTTGGTGCATATTTGAGTATATTTGGGAGCCTTGGCATATAAAGCCGGTTGATTAGGGTGGGTTAGGAAAATAGAATGGGTTTGTGTTCTACGTAGGAATACCAATGGCACTTGCAATGTCCTAGCATTGTAACCTGTGTTACATTTAATATATTCATCTCCCTTCATTATACTAATCACAAACTGACCTGATAGCAAAATTGCAAGAACTCTACTGCGTTTATCATAGCACCCTTACTTATTTGAATGGGAGTATTTGTGGAGTAGATTGTTCCTGAAGATGAATAGAAGTGGCACTGGTGCTATATTAATTTTGCATTTCTAGGAGTGAGATTCTCCCTCCTGCCCTTATGGAAACTGGTATCTTAAATATCACTGAATTCAAATCCACCATTCACCCTGAGTAAATAATCTGGTCCAAAGCCATCTTGAGTGGCTACCTCTCCCTAAAGCCGATAGTGTGATGCCATCACTCACATAGAGTAGCAACATACGCCTTCTGTAGTCCCATCCTCTTGACTTCAGTGTGGCTATGTGTTCAGTAAGGTGATATGTGCTCTGATTAAGCTGGGTGAAATTTTACTGATGAAACATTTTTCCCCCCTCACCAAAAAATAGCAGATTTGGATTGAGCAAAACATCACAAATTTATATCAATTTCAGCAATCTGTTTTGTTTGGGAAAAAAAAATCAAAACATTCTTATTTTGGGGGGCTACATTCACAAGGGGATTCTCTCTGGCCCACTGACCATTTAAGTGTTTATACAAAATGGAACAGAGTCAACAGGAGAGATTGAGAGAAGCCTACCCCAAAATAGACTATAGCCTGGTAGTTAGCATGCTCATCCAAGAGGGGGACACCCCTGTTCCAGTCCCTGCTCCAATGACAGTACAACTGTTTATACAAAATGGAGCAGCTTCAACAGTACAGCTTGAGAAAGACCCACCCCAGAATAACCAATTTACTGGTGCTTAGGCACTCATCTAGGAGTGGGAGATTTGGGTTCAACTCCCTGCTGCAGAGCAAGAATTCAAACTTGGGGGTCTCACATCCCAGGTAAGTTGCCCTAAAAACTGGGCTACTTGGGTAAAAGAGGGCTGCTGCCACTACCACCACCTCCCTTTTGGCAAATCTAATCCTTCATTTTCTTTGCTTTTATTCAACCTATCACAATATTCTGTCAACCTGAAATGACTATTTTCCTGTCTTTTTCTATTTGATGAACATTTTTAAAAAATGGTTATCAGTTTGACTTCAGTGGCCTTTATTTATTTACTTGTTAGAATTGTCAGAAAACCAAAAAAAATCAGTTATTTGGAGAATTCTGTTAGGGTCACCCAGTCAGGCCCTTATTGTACTGGTTATTGGTTCTCTTGATTTTTCAATGGTTTTATTCTATTCCACGCTTTTAAAAATAGTTTCCCCTCCTCCCCACCTCAGTACATTTAAATGTTTCCATTGGTAAAGTGCTCTCCAGGTCAGTCACGAGATTGAGGGGCAGTTTTTCTCATGCACAAGAGCTGTGCTTGGTGTGGGCGGAGGGGAGGAGAGGAATGTGTGTTAGGTAGCCATATTATTGGGGCCAGAAATTACTAACAGCTGCGGCTGCGCAACTTAAGTTGTGCCACTGACTTAGGGTCCTTAATTGACCCTCAGTCAATGGATGATAGGTATAATGGAGCAGAGCTCTGCCACAACTTCTCCCTGGCTCAGCACCCGCACCTCATACTGTGTGGGAGAGGTTCACATGATGGATGTTCAGCAGAGGCTCAGATGCACCAATAGGAAGTTTTCCTAAATAGAAGGAGTTTTCTACTTGCTACCTGTAGCTCCATTACAGACCCTTTATACCATTTGATTGCTGTAAAGGGGGGGGTAACTGATTTTGAGACTCTAGTCCATGGTTTGGACCTTATTTGAGATATTTTCCCTAATTAATTTTAATATCCCTTTAAAAAGCATAACTTCTGAAATCTAACATTTTGGAAATAACTTGTGCAGAATTGACTGATTATAAATTACATAATCAGCCATGTATGTCCACTTGCTTTACATTCATTCTCAACAATGCAAGTGTATATTTTTGCCTTACTGCTATTGCAATTTCAGTACACACTTATACTCAAGAGGAGACAATCCTGATCTTGCAATTCTATTTTGAACATCCTTCCATGTCTAGATACTGCTGCTTCTATTTCTGAGTACAACAAATTATTCAGTTGAAATTTTGCCCCAGTCAAAAGCAAAAGCTATGAAGAAAAATTATTTCTTGGCAGCTATTTTTGCATCTACCAAGTCAACAATTTGGTCCTTAGCATAAGGATTGATATTTATTAAGCCAATGAACAGTGTGATGTTTTTACACGAATATTTATTTTTAATACAATCTACTTGGCTGGGATATATCAAGTCTGGCAGAATGATTTCCAGTCTGTTTCATGAATGCCTCTGCAAATATTTTACTATCAGTATTAATCAAGGAGACTGGATGAACATATCCATATAATTCAACAGACTTTGCCTTATTTTAATGTTTTAGGAGGCTAGAGAACATCAGTGTTTAAAGTAATACATTTCTGTTAAATACAACATTTTACTCACGAAACCCAGGAGGGACTCTCACAACTTATACTACAGAGATTGTGGGCCCTAAAGCATCTTGGAATATTTTACAGAATTCTGTATAAAATCTCTGAAGACCATGGGCCAAATTCAGTCATGAAAAATCAAAGTGAATGGAAAGGGTACATTGTGACTTGGGACTGCACTCCTACACGAGGGAGTAACTGACCCAACCTAACACCCACCTCCAAAATAAAACAAACTACAAATAAGTGCCGACACATGATCTACAGAACTTTGGTCTGAACACACATGAATAAGCAAGGGCTACATGCCTGCTTACTCCCTGTCTGGAGCAGGTGGCAAAAACGGATAGAACTTTGGATCTACTCCAGCTACTTGAAGGTGGTGGTAATTTAGTACTGGCCTATGCAAGCAATACATTAGCAAATTACTACACCATCATCTCTCTCCTCCCCCCCCCCCCCCCCCGGAGCAGAAGGTGACAAATCCTAGCCTTGTACTGATCTAATTTACACATCCTTCAGTCCCCTTCACCATTCAATGTATATTAACAAATACCTTTAGATTCACACCCACTTGCCAATGTGCAACTTGCACATCCCTTCTGAATTTGGCCCATTGAGTTTAAGGGAATGTAATTTGTTTTAACTCATCTACTGAGAAGCTGGAAGAAAAGGGCATACCAGGAAAAGCAACTAACAGTTTTATGTTAAAGTGGAAGGTGGTCCACTTTAATTTACATCTGCTTAACACATTGTTGTTATTTGCTTAGACTCAACTCTGACTTTTGTGCCACGTGATTTACTGTTTAAATAATATCAGATTTTCTCTTTCTAAACTCAGAATTCAGTCAGAATATTTGAAAGTTCTTCCATAGAAAACGGGCAAAAAGTTGCCCATACATTTTTGTGGAAAAAAAAAAACACTCCATTTTCCAACTGCTTTCCTTGGTATGTTTTAGAATCTTCCAACAGAAGTGCATCTAATAAAACAACATTTCTGATTGGACCCCCACACTCCCAATATTGAGCAGATTGTCTTACAAACATTTAAAAGACCAGCAATGGCAAATGCAGGCTAACATGCTACCACTCCATCAATGATTCTGTCGTGGCAGACAATGGAAGACTCTCCAGTGAGCATCTCTCTTAACTGGGTCTGTCCCTGACACAAAACCTTTATTTTGCATCCGCTTCCATTTGGAAGTGCCTCACTCATGTGCAACTGCCTCCCTCCCCACACTTTTTCCCAGGAGCCACAGTTAAACAAGTCTCTTGGGCGGCCTTCCTGATGCCCAGGTCAGAGACTGCAAAAAGGAGGAGGGAGTGAGGCTTGCTCCAGACAGCCACCAATAAAACAAGCTATCCGTAGATCAGTCCACACATGGTGAGTATCTCCTCTAGGCCCAGTCACTAGAAGGAGCCTTTATTGTTATGTGCTTGAAAGCCCTTTCCTCAGGAAGAGCTTTCTTCTCCTTACTCTCAGCTCAGTACATGACACAAGCCAGTTTATCAGAGCTGTAATTGAGCCCAGTTGGGCAACTCCCAATTCTTCCTGGGCCTACCCTACCTTTCCCTGCCCTCAGGATGCAAGGAGTTTATACACTAAAATACAAAGTCTCAAGGGACTGACATGATTTTTCTTCTATCCACTCAGGTTGTGTGATCCAACCCCAGAATGATGTATAAGGAAGGGGCATCTAGTGGCATTTTTAATATCCATTTTGAAAAGGAATACTTATTATATTTGTTCTTGATGCACTTGTGTTTGGTCATTTACTCCATGAGGAGGCAATAGCTTTCCAGGACAAGGAACCAAACCAGGGATTTATTACTGGAATGCTCATGGCATCACACTAAAATGTTAAGTGTCCTTCTGTAGAAAATAACTACAGGATTATTTCCCCTCTTATCAAAGCTGTCTGATAGGCATTGGTGTTTAATGAAAGCATAGCAGTAACTGAATTGCTTTTATCTAAGGCATGGGAACAATTTTAAATGTAGGGCCCTGGAATACAGAAGGTGGGGATGGTTCTTTGTGGGGGAAAGGGAGAGAAGGTTAAGAGGAATCACATACATCTTTCCAGAGAAAATACTTAGCTATTTGCTTCTTAATGTCAATTTTTGGCCTGATGGGTGATTTATTTTACTTAGTTTCAATGACTTTTCCTCTGCTTCCTTTTTTGCTGTGTTATTTAGTTATTTATGGATGAGTATACAACTCAGCACCTTTGTTTGCCTCCTCCCGCACCCCTTCCTTATTGACATTTTATAGTATTTTAGGTACATTTCAATGGCTAAAATGGATTCCCAGACTGTCAGATTAAAATACATAACCTAATTCCGCCATCCTTAAACAAACTTTCTTGGCAAGAAGTCCCATCAATTCTGAAGAGCTAGACTGTGACTTGGTCTACATGCCCTGGTAAAGGAATAGGAATAAGGGGAGCAAGAATCCCCGCTTTGTGTGGCATATCCAGACCTTGGGTCCTGGCACTCAGGGGTACGTGTCCACTTACCGCCACTACTCCCCAATGTATGAGGACAGGGTGGTGTGAGAAATGTCATCCCACAGTTCAGCAGCATGTTACTTCGCCTCTCCCTCATGCAAGGGGGACAGGGAGGGAACTGTGACTCTTTAAGTGCCACAATTCCTTCCCCTGGTGTGTTCCTGGGGCAACACAGCAATGTATTTCCCCTTTCTATGCTCTTGTAGAAGAGCCATGATATGGTTCAGAGAGAAACCAGAGGAGAGAATGAGGATAACCAAAGCCAACAGTTTACAGTCTGGTAAAGGGGGGCAAAACAAGGAGCCAGTGTTATTGCTTCCAATTACTTAAATAAAACATCGTGTAACTGTCAGTCTTGCTCGTAGTTCTGTAATTCTTCCATAGGAGTCATTCCAAAAGAAGTATGCAGCAGTAAGTCTTGAATTTAAATATAACCATGTCTCTTGTTTTCATGAAGGAGAATGGGTGTGCCAATGTAGAATAGCAGAACTTAATTTTTTTCTCCCTAAAATGGAAAGATGCGAACACAGATCTACACTAGCCAGTTATTTTTCAGGTTTCCATTTTAGTAATGCAAAGGGCATTTCTGCAAACTAGTCTCTGGTTTGGAACCAAGACAGCTATACACAGCATTCTTTCCCAATCCCCGTTTTGCTCCAGTGCATTTACGGCTTAGAAGCCGAGTCACACATTTTACTACCTCTGACAGTGATTAGACAGGTTTGAACATGTGGCTGCTTACACACAAGGACAGGTAATTTTCCACTAGGACTACACTAAGTTGCTGAGCAACAATAATTGTGGACCTCCCAAATGAATTAACATTTTCTCCACAGAACAGGTACATCACAGGCAGTAAACTTCCTCATACTGTCCCACCACAAAGGGCCCTGAACTGGAAAGGCATCTTCTCAACCAAGAGGTAGCAGGCAGAGATGGGTGAAATCTTTTAACCAAAAATGTTCACCAAAGTGTTTCAGTCAAAAAATAAATAATAAATAATAATAATCTGAAAGTCAAAACATTGTTTAAAATGTTGAAAGCAAACATTTTGATTTTTTAATTTGAAATAACTTTTCATTTTTAAATGACCTTTAATTTTATTTTTAAAAAAATTAAAAAAGGAGAAAGCTCAAAATTAAAACAAAATGTTTCATTTCAGGTTGAACAAACCATTTCATTGAATCCAAAACCATATACATTTTTTATTTACTGATTTATTTTTTTTAAATTACTTTCAGGTTGACCCAAAACAAAACTTCTTTGATTTTTGTTTGGAACTGCCAGCCAACTGAAAACTGCATTATTTGAACAGTTCTAGTAGCTAGTTCAAATCTCTATTTCCATTGAACACTTGGACTTTCTGTTGAGACTATCAAAGAAGGTCCCAGTTGTGATGGTGGTTTGGTGATTCAGGCACCTCCCTAGTTGGAACTAGATTGAGATGATTGATTGATTGATTGATTTGGCCACTGAACAGCCAACTTTTGCCATTAAGAACATAAGCAGCATGTGAACCTGGAAAGGAGTGTTGAAAGACTGAGGATTTCATTGCCAATCCTCCGATATATATATCCCACATCCCTAGTATATCTGATACCTTTACTCATTTACTACATTACTTCAGCAGTAGTTCCATTTATTTCATTATTCCAAATTCCCATAGGAAGGCACTAATTCAGTGTGATCAAGGGTGTCGGAATCTGGTTTTAAATACATGCAGAGACCTAGATTGTGCCTGCAGGAAAAGCAGCAATCACAAGTAGATTAACAATGAAGATAATAAGTAACCAGTTAACAAATTCTGCATACATCTGTTGCCTTTCCCCCGGGAATCTTCCCATTTACCAACAGCTGAAAATAAATAAATAAATCTTATCTGGTTTGTCAAAATACATGCATGCAATAGGGCTGGCTGCTACTGAACACAAACAATCACCGTGATTAAATTAAATATAAATGTCCCTGTCTCAAGCAGGAAGCTAAACACATGTTCTCTCTAGCTACAGCTGGTTAGTGAACAAACCCATTTATGACTCAAGTGATGATCAACCTGAAATCAGATGCGGGGGGAATATTTTCCATAAATGATCAAATTTAGGTAGCTAGTGAATTTCTAGCAAAAGGACATAAGGCCGAGCATCCGAAACTCCAATCTACTTCAAGAGGGACTGAGGGCTTTCGGTACCTGGCATGATCAAATCCATTGTTTACAAGCTCTAGTCAGATTGACAGGATTTCTCACAGGTATTCAGCTAGGTTTTTCAGCAGCAGAAATTTTATCACTTTGGAATTCAGAAATGCCTCAACCTTTTACTAGTTTTACTTTCTAATTTTAAAAAGTCAAGTAATATATCATATGACAAAGATGCTGTTAAAATATGCAATTTTGGAGCAAGCAGTTCATAGAAATGACTACTTCGGGTATCAGGGTTTTGGTACGTTCATGTGAGAAAATAAAGAAACCACCTCTGAAAAGCAGACCTTTTCAAAATATCTTTTGACAGTGACATGTGCTATCAGACCTTTGGACATCTGGATTTATTTAATATATACGAGTTTTCATTGGAATTAAAATTGTTTCTCCTTAAAAATCATCATCATCATCACCCCCAACAGACTACATCCCCGTACCACAAAGATGCTCCCAGAAATTTACATCTGCAGAGCAATGGGCTGTCTGTTGATAAAGTGCTTTTTTGTGTACTACAGGCATTTTGGAAATAGCTTTTGGATCAAAATAAATGAGTTCCTGTATAAATAAAGAACCTGAGAAATTGCAGCAGGCACTCAGCAAGATATTGGTGTGACAGCTAGACAGATGCAGCGTGACCCACTGCAATTGATGTTTTATATTGAGTGCAGGGTCTAATCAAATGAGTTCAGTGAGCACACAAGCTCCATGGTAGAAATCTGTATTAAACCTCCAATATGAGTTTTGACTGTTGCTGTTGGAGGGGAAGGTGGGGGAAGAGAGAAACAAAAGTGTCTGGAATTGTTGACTGAGTAATCTCTGAATTTCCAGCAACCATCTTAAAACACACATTTTCTATTCTAATCAAGTTTAGAGATGAAATAGTGTTTGTATTGTATATGTTGCCTGTCTCTGTAAATTATTTCACAATCCACTGAAACAAACCTTACAACATTTCTCTTAAAAACCTTAGCTCCCTTCTGCTTATCCTGCAAGTCTAACCAAATTGGGGCTACATGAGATCTCTGCAACCCATTTTCTAAATAAGTGCACTATTTATATCCACAGAGACATTTGTTCCTTTACTCAGGAATATGCTAAGAGAGAATTGCAAAGGCAGCAAAACTTTCTCTGTGAATTTTTGACATGGTGACGTTTGGGGTGTTCACTGGATTGTGTGATGAGCAGGCCTTCACCTCACTTCTGCCTCTGGGGAAAAGATAGATGGAATTATCTAGATAGAGAATTTCTCTCTCACACACTCTCTACACATTCACAATTCACATTGCCAAATAGTTCAATGCAGGAAATAAGTCTTCCACGCATTTACAATATACATTTTTCATCTCTGTCTCTGGCTGGTATTTCCCATGGTGGAGGATCTTATAACTGTCTACAGTATCTTTACAAGAACTCTTTTTCAGGGATGCACTTAGGCTGTTAGCTGGCTTAATCTGACCAAGTATGATTCTCTGAGCATATTCCCCAACTGATGCTAAATTGTTACTGTCTATGTTGAAGTTGTGCTTATTTCATAAACAGAGTAATCTAAGCAATTCATCACATTTAATTAAACTAGCTTAATATGACATGAGATAGGGTTATAGTATTATAGTTATAACCATGCTAGTTATAATTATAGTAATAAGAATAGTACTTTGAACTTGAATAGAACCTTTCATCTGAGGAGCTCAAATTCCCTTTCAGACATGGATTACTGTAACACAGCTTGAAGGAATGGGAAGGAAGCAACAGGTGGCTACGTTCCATACTCTTCTACCCCTTCTCCAGCTTTGTAGCTGCCCTCTATTATCCCTCACAATCCTCTCTCTCATTCTGATACTTCACTCTCTTATCACAATCTCCCCAAACTCATCAAGTTCAAGTTTATACTTGTTTTCAAGATCTTGGCTAAATTCTGCCCTTCCCTGTTTATATGAGCATGTCTCTCTCTTCCTACAGTTCTACTTACAATGCCAGCCTCGACATGCTGTTTGTCCTTTACTCCAACAAATGTCTTCACACTTTTTCCTATGCTGCCCCTCTAACACAGGGCCTATAAGATAATGGCAAAGCTACATAGGGTAACCTGGAATTGTGTATAGGACCGGAAAGTCAGACAACTTTTATTTAGGCACCAAAATATGGATTTTGGTGCCTAAAGGCTCCATCACATAAAGAGGTGAACATTCTGGCCCTGAGCCAGCAAAACACATAAGCATGTGTGACTTTGAGCATACAGTTGTGTGGTAGGGGACAGATTACCACACTACTGCTACCCTGGGGTTCTTATACTTTTTCTGAAGCATCTGGTACTACCCACTGTCAGAGACAGCATACTGGACTAGATGGACCTCCAGTGTGATCCAGTCTGGCACTTCCTAGGTTCTTAGAAGTTGATTCCCGTTCATTTGCTTGTGAATAATTATGTTCATAACCCCCACACGAACCATCAACACAACTGGCAACTTGGAAAGCACACACTGCAGAGAAGCCAAGGACTAAATGGCCAGGAGACTGAACTACCCTGCATGCTATTTGCTACCTAAACAGCTTCCTGTGGCAAAGAGTTCCACAGTCTCATTACACATGGTGACAAAAGGCATTTCCTTTAATCAGTTTTGAGTTTGCCACCTGTTAAGTTCTCTTTGTTCTCATGTTATAAGAGAGAAGTCCTCAATCTACCTCCTCTATACCATTTATTATTTTAGATACATTTTATCCTGTTCCTCTTATTCATTTCCTTTCCGAGGTAAACAATCTCCTTTTTTCATCTTTCTTTGAACAAGTTTTTCCATCTCTCTAATCATTCTCACAGACCTTCTCTGAACCCTTTCTAATTTCTCAGTAGAACAGAACTTACTTCAATTAAGCCACCGAACAGCTTTCATAGTAGACTTGTGGTCACTCACTAATGCACCAGGGCAAGAGATAAACCAGTTGGCTAGAGCTGAAAGGCTCTGTATATCATTGTCAATCATCCCCGAGCCATCCAGTCCCCCTATTTCACAACAGACGAACTCAAATTGTAACAAAACAATTACTCCCACACTGAAACCTTGTTTGCCATGTTCCAGGGACAAATAATAAATAAAAACCCTTGAAAAATAGAAACTTTAATAGCAGTGCTAACAGCAATTACAGGAATAGTACTGAAGCTTCAAGTTACAGTGAGCCTGAATACGTACTTACACACCCCTGTATGTGTGTGAAGTTTAGTCCTTGCAAACATAGGACTTTTCAATTCTGAGCTGTCAGAACATTGTACTTGTTCACCAAAATACTTTAGTGGGAGTTTATACACATGTACACATTTAGGTAGAGCTGGGAAAATACAATATTTGGGGGCGGGGTCTAGAATATTAAGGGAAACATTAATGAAATCCCCATGACATTGCAGAGGGAAGCCAAAGATTATGAGAAAAGTTGAGACACGTTAATATATGTCATGATCATATTATATCTAATTCAGGACACTTGTGCATGACAACATTTTGGTGTTACTACTGCGTCAGTGATTCATATTATTTTCCTTTTTCCTAAGGAATCTGAAACTTGTTCAGCTACGAAGCTGGAGGGCTAATTGGCTTGAACCTCTGAGACCATGATTTATGTTCCAAGTTCAGTAGTTTAAAATCAGTATGCCTAAGAAAATTACTACATCCAAGGCAAAATTCCTGTACTCTAAATAAAACTCCAAGGCTGAAGGAATATCTATGTATCTGAGTTGCTGATCACCCTAAAGCAAAGGCAGTACAGGAAGGGATTATACAATGCCCACAGTAGGAAGGTAGATTATGTTAGAAATCCAAAGGCTCAGGTTCAGAGGAAGAGACTCACTGAGCTGCATAGAGTACGCTATCATTCACCATGACCAGAGGAGGACCGACCATTGTGTAAACCGAGAACCCCCTGTCTCCACTCAGAAAAACAAAGATATAAAATCAGTATAAAAGAAATTTGCCTTCATTCCAATTCTATGCACCACTTCCATCTGTTAACTTAATGGAATAGTTTTCTAGATGAAGGCTCCATGCCAGGTCAGCCACTTTAATGCCCCACATGTGCACAGGCCAGCAAGCGACTTCAAAACAGCAATAGCATTTCAATGAACAGCTCAAATACTATAACACACCAGCGAGAGGCACTTTCAAAAATGCCCTTATTCAAAGAGCAAAATAAGTTACAATGCCCCAGCAAAAGTTTAGACTGAGAGTTCCCCCACTGTAATCACAATATTCAGTGATCCCAGATTTCTTGCTGTTTTCCAGGGATGGGGGTTCTCCATGATCCTTGGAACATCACAATCAAGTTTGTGCCACGATATCTCACAATCAGAGTGGTAGGAAATAAAGCCATTTTAGTTCATATGGGTTTTGTGAAAATATTTTTTTGGAATGAATTTGCTTTGCACTTAAGAGTTTTAGATTCAAGCAACACAAAAATCTCAAAGCAATACTCTTGTGAATTTCCCTCCGCTTCCACAGATAAATAAATAGATACAGATCTTCCCCAACACCAAAGACCCAGCTTTAATCTACCCGAGTATTTCAATGCTCAAAAAGCCTCTAAATCAGAGATCATTAATGCCACAGAAACATTTTTACCTATACACAAGCCAATTGTGAATAGAAGACTACAGTAACTTACACAAGGGCACAAATGCTATCTGCATCACAACTCTACATTGCTGACAGTCTAAAATTCAAACCTTTGTGTTATTGCTGACATCTATTTTTTAAACTAAAAAAGTGATTGTAGTTTGTGTTTATAGTGGACAAAATAACCCTTAAACCAAGAAATTAATTAAACAAATAAAATGGTGTAGATTGAATGCAGTTATTATTTTGATACAGTGAAACAAGGCAATAAACATAGCAGTAATAAAAAGCCTTTAATACATAAGCATAGCTTTCCAGTGCCATAAAATGTACTTTCAAGAGAGTAGCACATTATGGTTTAAGTGAAGCTCTTCATTAGATAGTGTGAGAAAATGAGGCATGAAAGGAAGATAGAAAAGCCTTCTTAATAGTTCCCATGCAGATAATGTAGGACAAAGACAATCAATAGCCATGCCTCATTTATTTTATGTCTTTGAACACTTGGAGACAAAATGTTAGTTTATGCTCTTGTTGGGAACTTCAGCTTTGCATTAGTAATGAAAAAATTGATTTGCATATTATGATGTAATTTACACAAATTTCTATTCAAATGACAGGTTGCTATTGTTAACTAATATGGAAAGCAACACCTATTGTATTATTCTAGATTCATTAAAAATCATTTCATGGAGCCATCAGAAATTGTACAAATTTACTAAGTCAACAAAATGACCCAATCATTATGAAGGTTCATAAACACATTATGAAATCACATTAAATGTACATTAAGAGTCACATAAAATATCCTATTAAAAAGACTCAGTTGTTACAAACTGTACAACTAGTTATGATATCAGCAGATTGAAAAAGTATGGTTTCAAATACATTTTATTAATGGATGCTTTTAACAGAGTGCACTGACTTAATTTTTTTACTACATCTTTAAATATTGTAGCTTGTGACAGTTCTATCACTGTCTGGCCTCAATTACATACCATCTTCAGCTATTATTAATGGAGCAAAACAGTAGCAACTATGACTATGAGCTCAGAGCAAAATGAAAGAAAAACTAATATTCAGCACAAATACTAGGGGAAAGACACACCTATGGTAAATGCTTAATGCTGGTATTTTTTAAAAAAGGAATCCAACAATGTAAGTAATCAGTTTTGAACTATTTCATATATTCTTGAAACAGCACAGTTCTGCCATATATAAATACGGATTTCTACTAATAACAGACCCATTAGAAAAAGGCTAGCCAGTTCAATGGTCAAGTTAAACATGATACAACTCAGACTTTCATGTCCCACTCTAGCCCCAAACTCATATAAAGGAGCTCTGAATTGGGTAGAGGGAACTATAGGCCCAATCCTGAAAATCCTTGCCTGAATATTCCTTACTTGTGAGAGTAACCTCATGGACTTCAATGCTGTAGCTTGCTGACCACCAGCATTACCATAATTCCTCAAGAAAGACAATTATTGAAGTTTATTTACCCTGGTAATTTACCCAGAGGGGGGTTTGGGTTTGATCTCTAATTTAGAATTGGTTTTAGTATTGTACAGAAAGAAAGATTAAATGCAGCAGCATTTTTGCTTACATAGTGTGACAAAGCTCTGTCCTCGACTCTGTGGATCTCGCGTTTCCTGGCGGATTTCGCTAGCCTCAGAGACTCACTGTGACCCTCCACGTAATCCTTCTTTCTCTAGAGACAAGGGTCACAATCTACTGAGACATTTTCGTCATAAGCCAGCAAGGAAGGTGAGGAGAAGTTATCCTTCCTTGCACAGTCTCTGGTGTCTCCCAGTCTCAGTGATTAATCAGGGGGCAAAGGTGGCAGGGGAAGCCCGGGCCCACCCTCTACTGCAGGCTCCAGTCCAGGGACCCTAATAATATCAGCTATGGTAGCTGACCTTTTAGAAACATGACATGTACAATTCCCTGACCTACTTCCCCCACAGCAGCCCTCACTTCACCCTTACCTCAAGGCCTCCTTCCTTGTGCCTGATATGGTGTGTACTACTCGGCCTCTCCAACAGCACAACTTCCTCCCACAGCTCCTGACATGCACACCCACCTGACTGGGAGGTTTTTAACTAGTTTCAGCCAGCCCCTGATTGGCTTCAGGTGTCCCAATCAACCTAGCCTTCTCCCTGCCTTCTGGAAAGTTCTTAATTGGCCCCAGGTGTCTTAATTGACCTGAAGCAGCTTCCTTTTCACTTATCCTGGTACCAGGGATGTGTTTAGCCTGGAGCTAACCTCTCCCACTGCTCTCCCATAGCCTTCTAGCTTGGAGGGAGGTGGGAAGCCGCTACTCCTGCTGCTGCTAGGCCCTAAGCTCTCCCTGCTGCTCCAGCTGCTCCCCTGGCTGGGCCAGACACCCCCCATTCTCTGCTACTTGGCTGCTGGACCCCCCACTCTTGGGTGCTGCTACTGCTCCAACTGCAGCCCTGGGGTGGGGAGGGGGCTGCTAGCCCACTCCCCAGAGAGGAGGAGTGAGGAACCCCAGCCACTGCTGTTGTGGATACCACCACCACCACCACCACCTGAGAGAGGTCCATTCTGCCTGCCTGGACTACCACCTGGAGTTCCTGGAGCTGCTGCTGCTGCTGCTGCAGAGGCCGCTGCCTGGAGCTGCTGAAGCCCGAGGAGGAGAAGAAAAGGATCATCTGCCAGTGGGGCAGCACCTAGAGACTTTGCAGACCACCGTGGAGGGGGCCCTAAGACTGAGTAATTTTCAAACTGTGCTCTTGTGGTGGGGGTTTTGACTGTGTTTGTAGGGACACAAGGGGTGTGGCGTGGAGCTGCCCCCCGATCCATCTGTGTGTCCCCCCCAACCCCCACCACTATTACTACCACCGCTGCCCCCTCCACCACCCCCACTGGCTGTATACCATCTGCCTCAGCTCCTGCCTCTGGACTCAGCTGCTTGCTTGGCTTGCCACGCCCTATTTCCACCCTTTGGGCCAGAAGCAGCAGCAAGCGAAAAAAGACTTGTGCAAGTGCACATGGGCACATGTGCCCCCCCTGGACTGCCTATCCCCCAGCTTTGCCCTTTACTACCTGCCCCATTTGCCACTTGCTTTGCCTCCTCTTTTGCTCCAGCCCCCCTTACTAGCTTCAGTTTGCTTGCCTGCCCCGCCCATTTCCTTCTGCAGCCTTTGTTTGTTTGCCCCGCCACAGCCTCTGAAGCTAGCCCCTTGGTTTCCCTGTTCTACCCCCAGACCGCTTAGCCCCTCGCTCCGTGTGCCCATGCCCCCTCCCATGCGCTTGTGCAATTCCACTTTTTAGTTGCAACCCTCTTCACTGCACCCGCAATGTTATTATATCCCCCCCTCCCCTAGTGCACCAAGAGGAGCCGGAATTTCCACCTTGTGTCGGTGATTGACCCCTAACCCCTGATTGCCCCCCGTCCAGCCCACCCCTTTTGGTGCCCTCCTCCCCTGCCTGCAGCCTAGCGGGGAGGAGTGGTCGACCTGCTTCCCCTTTCCCCTCCTCCTTTTGGTGTCCCCCTTTCCTCCTTGCTCATGATGGCGGGGGATGAGACGGGTGAGACCTCTCCAGTAGCCCGAGCTCTCCCTCCCCCGCCTGCCCCTCTGTCACCTCCCCAAGCTTCTACGTCCGCTGCCAAACCATCTGCCATCGCCCCCGCTGGGGCACCAGCAGCGACGGGCACCGGGGTGACCTCCACTGCTGCCACGTCTATCACCCCCTCAGATTTGGGGGGAGTCCCCCCAGCCGGCGGGAAGGGCCAGGGGAAGAAGAAGGGGAAGGGCCCCGCTAAAAAGACCAGGCCCTCCATGGCAGGGGCTGCCCCCGATGCCCCGGCCCCATCTCCAGCTGGGGCGCCCCTCCCCGCTGTTCCCTCCACCAGCTCTGCAGGTGTCCCTCCCCCGGCCCCCAGAACATACGCCCAGGTGGCGGCAGCCCCCCCGCCTGCCGCTACATCATTTCTCCAGCCCCCCGCCTCCGCTACCATCTATAGCGGCCGGGGCCCCTTTCCCACCATGACCAGGAAGCACGGCGTCCGTTGCCTCCTGGTGCCCGCCTCACCCCACGTGGAGACCTATGTGCGGGCGTTGGCGAGGGTGGTGGGGCCCACGGCCATTGTGGCGGCCTCCAAAATGTATGGCAAGGTCGTCTTCTTCCTAGCATCGGAGGCCGCCGCCCAGGAGGCGGTGGAGAAGGGCCTGGCGGTCGGGGGCATGTTCGTCCCTTTAGAGCCGCTAGAGGACCTGGGCGTCCGCCTGGTCCTGACCTCCGTCCCTCCCTTTCTCCCCAATGCCGCCCTGTTACCCGCCCTTTCTACCTTGGGAAAGCCCATCTCTGTCATCAGCCCTCTCCCGTTGGGCTGCAAAGACCCCGCCCTCCGTCACGTCCTCTCGTTCCGCCGGCAAGTGCAGCTTCAACTGCCGTCGGCGGCGCGCGACGGAGAGGCACTGGAGGGGTCCTTCCTAGTCCCCTACCAGGGGACCCCTTACAGGGTGCATTATTCCACGGGGGAGGCCCGGTGTTACCTCTGCCGGGCGATAGGGCACGTCCGGAGGGACTGCCCCCTTGCCCGGGAAGAAGGGGCATCCAGGACACCCGAGCCCCGGCAGGGCACCGGCCCCGTCATCGCCGACGCCCCTGACTGCCCGGCACCCGAAACTGCCCCTCCTCCTTCCCAGTCCACCATTGGTCCCGCTCGGGCCCAAGGGGTACCTCCCCCACTATGCCCAGACGAGCGGGAGAACCCCGCCCCCGCTGTTTGCAATCTGGCGGGGCCTGTGGAGGAGGGTGCGGCAGGGACACTGCCAAGTATGGGAGAGGACCCGCCCCAAGGGGAATCTTCCCTCCCTTGTGCTGCCCCACCGTTACCCCCTCGAGTCCCTGAGCCATCGCCTCTGCCCCCTGACACAACCCCTGCTAGCCAGCCCCCGGAGGATGCCATGGAGGGCTGGGCCCTAGTCCAGGGGAAGCGGGGCAAGCGGAAGGCTCGAGCTCCGCTCCTCCCGTCTGACGCGGAGGCCCCCCGGAAGACCAGGAAGGGGGGCACCGATGCCGAGCCTTCCGCTCTACCCACGGGTGTGTTCCACCCACCAGAGCCGGCTGGGGAAGACGTGGCAGCACTGGAAGGCGGTATCTCCCCTCCACGGGAGTCCCTCCCCTCCAAGACCCCCGAGGCACCATCTGAAACCCCAGTGTGCCCCGAAGTAACCATCGCGTCAGGTGCCGGCGGGGAGAATCCCGGGGTAGCGGAAAACAATTTCCCCTCTATATATGAGGAGATCGAGGCCCTGGGTCTGACCCCGGTCACCCAGGGGGAGGACGATCCTATGCCAGCGGGCCTCGATCTGGGCGACTTCTTTCCAGCCCCCCTTTCCCCATACTCCCTCCCCCTAACCGTTGCTTCTGCTCCCACCTCCGAGGAGCCCCTGGACTCCTCCATCAACCCGGCTGCGGAAGGCACCCTGCTGAGAGCCACCGAGCCAGTTGAGGCGACGGCCAGTGCCACGCGGCTGGAACCTGAGCCACCAGGGGCATCCCTCGCTGGTGAGGAGCATTCGACCTCCTTTCCGGGAGAGGACCCTACAGAAGAAAGTCCACCTCCTGATGCCGTGGCTGCCAAATCCACCAGACAGCTTGCGCCCGGCATCGGTGAGAGCCCTCTCCTGACCCAGAATCTAACCTCTACCCCTGCCCCTGCCCTTCTCCCGCCCACCTCCCGAGATATTATTGCCACCCCTGGGACAGTCTCCTTCCCCTTTCCAACAGATGACTCCCAGGGAATGGCCTTTGTGTTTGCCCGTCCCGACCCACCAGGGGCTGCTATCCTCCCTCCGCCGCCCCCTATCGCCCCAGCACTCAGGTCAACCCATCAAGAGCCCCGTCGGGGGTCCGCACCCTGTCTGCCCGTCCCGCTGGGCAAGGGGGCTGTACCAAGGGCCCCATCGGGAAGCAACCAGACCATAACCCCAGCCCCCCATGCGCTGCGAGAGGAGTTGCGGGAGTTCCTAGAAGACGTCCGTGGCTCCCGCAACAAAGTCCAGCTTGCCCTCCAGCGATGGGGGGACTTTAATCAAATCCTCCGGGCCGCAAGGGCCCTCATGGGGGAGGGGAAAAGGACCGGGAGACAGGGCGCCGCGGCCTACCAGCGGGTCCGCCACTTCCGTGACTCCTTACTCACCTACGGGGTGGGTCAGGGACTGATACGCGGCCCGCCAGGAGCCACGAGCATTCCTGCCGGCGAGGATCCCCCCCAGCCCTCCTCATGGCACCCTTTACCATCGCAACATTGAACACCCGTGGCTGTAAGATGGGTCTCCGCAGGTCCCAGGTGCTCTCCTTCCTTCGAGAGGGGAGGTACTCTGTGGTTTTCCTGCAGGAGACCCATACGGATCCGACCGCCGAAGACAGCTGGCGGCTGGATTGGGGGGACAGGGTCTACTTTAGCCACCTCACAGTTCATACGGGTGGAGTGGCGACCCTGTTCTCCCCCGACCTACGGCCCGAGGTGCTGGGGGTCGCCGAGGCTGTGCCGGGTCGCCTGCTGCACCTCCGGGTCCACATGGAGGGGCTCGTAATCAACCTCGTCAACATCTATGCCCCAGCAGCGAGCCCGGAGCGGCTGCAATTCTATCAGCAGGCATCCGCCTTCCTCGGCACCTTGGATCCTCAGGAGTGCCTGGTCCTGGGAGGGGACTTTAACATCACCCTTGAGGAACGGGACCGCTCGGGAACCGAGAAGAGCCCGGCCGCCGTCGCCGTCCTCCAGGAGATAGTCGAACACCACTCCCTGGTGGACGTCTGGCGCGACCACCACCCGGATGACACTTCCACGTTCACCTTTGTCCGGGTGGAGGCCCATCGGTCGCGCCACTCCCGGTTGGACCGCATTTATTTATCACGCTTTCATCTTACACGAGTCCACTCCTCCAGCATCCGGCCGGCCCCATTTTCGGACCATCACATAGCCACCGTGACAGCCTCCCTCTGCGCGGAGAGGCCGGGGCCGGCCTATTGGCATTTTAACAACAGCTTGCTGGAGGATGCGGGCTTCGTGGCGTCCTTCCGGGAGTTCTGGCTGGCCTGGCGAGGGCAGCGGCGTGCCTTTCCCTCGGCACGGCGGTGGTGGGACGTAGGGAAGGTGCGCGCCCGGCTCTTCTGCCGTGACTACACCCGGGGCACCAGCCGACGGAGGGATGCAGCGATAGAGCAGTTGGAACGGGAGGTCTTAGAGCTGGAGAGGCGTCTGGCCGCCAGCCCCGAGGATCCACCCCTCTGCGGAGCGTGCCGGGAGAAGCGGGAGGAGCTCCGGAGCCTCGAGGACCATCGGGCCCGGGGTGCCTTTGTTCGATCCCGCATCCGTCTCCTTCGGGAGATGGATTGCGGCTCCCGCTTCTTCTACGCCCTGGAAAAAAAGAGGGGGGCTAAGAAACATATCATCTGCCTACTGACAGAGGATGGCACCCCCCTCACGGATCCGGTGGAGATGTGCGAGAGGGCGAGAGCCTTCTACGCAAGCCTTTTCTCCCCGGAGCCGACCGATCCTAACGCTTGCAGAGTGCTGTGGGAGGAGCTCCCGACGGTCAGCGTGGGCGACCGAGACCGGCTAGAGCTGCCTCTCACTCTGGCCGAGTTCTCGGAAGCCCTCCGTCGCATGCCCACCAATAAATCTCCGGGCATGGACGGGCTGACCGTGGAGTTCTACCGCGTGTTCTGGGACGTCCTGGGCCCAGACCTAGTCACCGTCTGGGCCGAGTCTTTGCAGAGCGGGGTCCTCCCTCTTTCGTGCAGGCGAGCCGTGCTCGCCTTATTGCCGAAGAAGGGGGACCTCCGCGATTTACGAAATTGGCGTCCCGTCTCGCTCCTCAGCACGGACTACAAAATCGTGGCAAAAGCCATCTCCCTGAGGCTAGGGTCCGTGCTGGCGGACGTGGTCCACCCAGACCAGACCTACACCGTCCCGGGCCGCAATATCTTCGACAACCTATATCTGGTCCGGGACCTATTGGAACTTGGGTGTAGGGATGGTCTGTCGTTCGCCCTCCTGTCCTTAGATCAAGAGAAGGCGTTCGACAGGATGGATCACGGGTATCTCCTGAGCACTCTGCAGGCATTTGGCTTCGGACCCAGGTTTGTGAACTTTCTCCGGGTGCTGTACGCTTCCGCAGAGTGTCTGGTAAGACTCAACTGGACCCTGACCGAACCGGTCAACTTCGGGCGAGGAGTACGGCAGGGGTGCCCCCTCTCAGGCCAGCTCTACGCTCTGGCGATCGAGCCCTTCCTCTGTCTCCTCCGAAGGAGGTTGACAGGGTTGGTGCTGAGGGAGCCGGAGCTGCGGCTGGTCCTGTCGGCGTACGCTGATGACGTGCTCCTCATGGTCCAGGACCCGGGCGACTTGCTGCGAGTGGAGGCTTGCCAGGCCATCTATTCAGCAGCCTCCTCTGCGCGGGTCAACTGGGTCAAGAGCTCTGGCTTGGTGGTAGGGGACTGGCGGCAGGCGAGCCCCCGCCCACCCGCGCTTCAAGCCATCCGGTGGAGCACGGGTCCGCTGCTCTATCTGGGCGTTTACCTTTCTGCCACGCATCCCTCTCCGCCGGAGAACTGGCAGAATTTAGAGGGCGGGGTGATAGAGCGGCTCCGGAAATGGACAGGACTGCTCCGGTGCCTCTCCCTTCGAGGGAGAGCGTTAGTGCTTAATCAACTAGTCCTGTCCATGCTTTGGTACCGGCTCAACACCCTGGTCCCAGCCCCGGCTTTCCTGACCAACCTGCGGACATCGATTCTGGAGTTCTTTTGGTCAGGACTGCACTGGGTCCCTGCAGGGGTTCTCCATCTACCTGTGGAGGAGGGAGGGCAGGGCCTCAAATGTCTGCTTACTCAAGTCCATGTCTTCCGCCTCCAGACCCTGCAGAGGCTCCTTTATGGTGCAGGTAGTCCGGCGTGGAGCATACTGGCGCATGCCTTCCTGCGCTGCTTCCAAGGGCACCGATACGACCGACAGCTCCTTTATCTCCATCCGAGAGGTCTTCCGCGAGACCTCTCCGGGCTGCCGGTCTTCTACCAGGACCTCCTCCGGACCTGGAAACTCTTTACAACGAGCAGGTCCGTGGCGGCCACCGAGGGGGCAGATCTCCTCGCGGAGCCCCTGCTACACAACCCCCAGCTCCGTTTGCAGGTGGCGGAGTCCCGCTCGGTGCGCCAGAGGTTGGTCCTGGCAGAGGTCACAAGAGTCGGAGACCTCCTGGACTATGACCGGGGAGACTGGCTGGATCCCCTAACCTTCGCTCAGCGCATGGGGCTTTCCAGACCTTGTACTCCCCGATGCATACTTCAGGAGGTGAAGGCCGCTTTGCCGCCCGCTGCTCGGGTTTATCTCGACCGGGTCCTGCACGAGGGCACGCCCCGCCCACCCACTACCCCAGGCCCGCCGGACCTTTTAATTGGACCCCTCCCCCGTGGACCCAACCGATCCCTTCACCCCTTCACTAGAAGCCGGCTGCACGAGATGCAGCCGGTCTGTTTTCAAACCGCGCCAAGAAAACATCTCTACACGCTCGTGTTCCACACCCTTCACGCCCGCACCCTCGTGTCCCGCCCCGATACAAAATGGCGGGACCTCCTGCCACCTTTGGAGGGTGAAGAGCCCCGGTGGGCCAGCCTATATTCCATCTTAGTCCCAAAGCCCGCCGGGGATGTCAGTTGGCGGCTCCTTCACGGAGCCGTGAGCACGGGCGTGTACTTGGCGCGGTTCACCACAATCCCAGACACCTGCCCCTTTTGCGGCGTGAGGGATACCCTGGCACATGTCTACCTGGAGTGTGCCAGGCTGCAGCCCCTATTCCGGCTCCTCACCAATATCTTATTACGTTTTTGGTTGCACTTCTCCCCTCACCTTCTCATTTATGCACTCCCTATCCGTGGCCCCACAAAGTCCCGGGATCTCCTGGTCAACCTCCTCCTGGCCGTAGCTAAAATGGCCATCTACAAAACCAGAGTGAGGAGGTTGGCCGATGGAGTCTCCTGTGACTGTGGGGCCTATTTCCGATCCTCGGTCCGTTCACGTATCCGGGCAGAGTTACTCTGGGCGGCGTCCTCTGACTCCCTTGACGCCTTTGAGGAGCAGTGGGCTCTGTCCGGGGTTCTCTGCTCGGTGTCCCCGTCCGGTTCCCTTCTTTTGACCCTTTGACCGCACTCCTGTCCCTGTTATTTTATTAGTTGTCCCCCGGAATTTTTTGGGTATCTAGGTCCTGTGGACCCCCCTTTTAGGCTGGGGGGGACCCTTTAGCAGTGGACGGGCTTCGCCCGCCCACTTCCCGGATCCCAATAAGACTCCTGCTGCTGCTAGGCCCTAAGCTCTCCCTGCTGCTCCAGCTGCTCCCCTGGCTGGGCCAGACACCCCCCATTCTCTGCTACTTGGCTGCTGGACCCCCCACTCTTGGGTGCTGCTACTGCTCCAACTGCAGCCCTGGGGTGGGGAGGGGGCTGCTAGCCCACTCCTCAGAGAGGAGGAGTGAGGGACCCCAGCCACTGCTGTTGTAGATACCACCACCAGCACCACCACCTGAGAGGGGTACATTCTGCCTGCTTGGACCACCACCTGGAATTCCTGGAGCTGCTTCTGCTGCAGAGGCCGCTGCCTGGAGCTGCTGAAGCCCAAGAAGGAGAAGAAGAGGATCATCTGCCAGTGGGGCAGCAACTAGAGACTTTGCAGACCACCGTGGAGGGGGCCTAAGACTGAGTAATTTTCAAACTGTGCTCGTGTGGTGGGGGTTTTGACTGTGTTTCTAGGGACACGGGGGGTGTGGCGTGGAGCTCCCCTATTCCGGCTCCTCACCAATATCTTATTACGTTTTTGGTTGCACTTCTCCCCTCACCTTCTCATTTATGCACTCCCTATCCGTGGCCCCACAAAGTCATGGGATCTCCTGGTCAACCTCCTCCTGGCCCTAGCTAAAATGGCCATCTACAAAACCAGAGTGAGGAGGTTGGCCGATGGTGTCTCCTGTGACTGTAGGGCCTATTTCCGATCCTCGGTCCGTTCACGTATCCGGGCAGAGTTCCTCTGGGCGGCGTCCTCTGACTCCCTTGACGCCTTTGAGGAGCAGTGGGCGCTGTCCGGGGTTCTCTGCTCGGTGTCCCCGTCCGGTTCCCTTCTTTTGACCCTTTGACCGCACTCCTGTCACTGTTCTTTTATTAGTTGTCCCCCGGAATTTTTTGGGCATCTAGGTCCTGTGGATCCCCCTTTTAGGCTGGGGGGGATCCTTTAGCAGTGGACGGGCCTCGCCCGCCTACTTCCCGGATCCCAATAAGACTGCTCTTCCATAGCCTTCTAGCTTGGAGGGAGGTGGGAAGCCGCTACTCCTGCTGCTGCTAGGCCCTAAGCTCTCCCTGCTGCTCCAGCTGCTCCCCTGGCTGGGCCAGACACCCCCCATTCTCTGCTACCTGGCTGCTGGACCCCCCACTCTTGGGTGCTACTACTGCTCCAACTGCAGCCCTGGGGTGGGGCTTCCAGCCCACTCCCCAGAGAGGAGGAATGAGGGACCCCAGCCACTGCTGCTGTGGACACCACCACCACCTGAGAGGGGTCCTTTCTGCCTGCCTGGACCACCACCTGGATTTTCTGGAGCTGCTGCTGCTATGGTGTCTGCTACCTGGAGCTGCTGAAGCACGAGGAGCAGAAGAGGACTCTGGGGCAGCACCTAGAGACTTTGCAGACCACGGTGGAGGGGGCCCTAAGACTGAGTAACTTTCAAACTGTACTCTTGTGGTGGGAGTCTTGACTGTGTTTGTAGTTACACGGGGTGTGGCGTGAAACTGCCCCCCGATCCATCTGTGTGTGTCCCCCAACCCCCACCACTACTACCACCACCGCTGCCCCCTCCACCACCCCCACTGGCTGTATACCATCTGCCTCAGCTCCTGCCTCTGGACTCAGCTGCTTGCTTGGCTTGCCACGCCCTATTTCCACCCTTTGGGCCAGAAGCAGCAGCCAGCTTAAAAAGACTTGTGCAAGTGCACGTGGGTACAAGTACCCCCCCCCCGACTGCCTTCCCCCCAGCTTTGCCCTTTATTACCTGCCCCATTTGCCACTTGTAGCTTTGCCCCCCTTTTTGCCCCAGCCCGCCTTACTAGCTTCAGTTTGTTTGCCTGCCCCGCCCATTTCCTTCTGCAGCCTTTGTTTGTTTTCCCCACCCCAGCCTCTGAAGCTAGGCCCTTGGTTTCCCTGTTCTACCTCCAGACCACTTAGCCCCTTGCTCCGTGTGCCCATGCCCCCTCCCATGTGCTTGTGCCACTCCCCATTTTAGTTCAACCCTTTTCACTTCACCCCAAATGTTGTTGTTGTATCCCCCCTCCCCCTAGTGCACCAAGAGGAGCCGGAATTCCACCTTGTGTCGGTGACTGACCCCTTACCCCTGATTGCCCCCCATCCAGCCCACCCCTTTTGGCGCCCTTCCCCCCCGACTGCAGCCGAGCGGGGAGGAGTGGTCGACCTCCTTCCCCTCTCCCCTCCTCCTTCTGGTGTCTCCCCTTCCCTCCCTGCTCATGATGGCGGGGGATGAGACGGGTGGGACCCCTCCAGCAGCCCGAGCTCCCCCTCCCCCGCCTACCCCTCCGTCACCCCCACAAGCTTCTACCTCCGCTGCCAAACCATCTGCCACTGCCCCCGCTGGGGCACCAGCAGCGACAGGCACCGGGGTGACCTCCACTGCTGCCAGATCTCTCACCCCCTCAGATTCAGGGGGAGCCCCCCCAGCCGGCAGGAAGGGCCAGGGAAGAAGAAGGGGAAGGGCCCCACTAAAAAGACCAGGCCCTCCATGGCAGGGGCTGCCCCCAATGCCCCGGCCCCACCGCCGGCTCGGGAGTCCCTCCTCACTGTTCCGTCCACCAGCTCTGCGGGTGTCCCTGCCCAGCCCCCAGGGCGTACGCCCAGGTGGCGGCAGCCCCCCCGCCTGCCGCTACGTCATCTCTCCTGCCCACCACCTCCACTACCATCTGTAGTGGCCGGGGCCCCTTTCCCACCATGACCAGGAAGCATGGCGTCCGTTGCCTCCTGGTGCCCGCCTCGCCCCACGTGGAGACCTATGTGCGGGCGTTGGCGAGGGTGGTGGGGCCCACGGCCATTGTGGCGGCCTCCAAAATGTATGGCAAGGTCATCTTCTTCTTAACATTGGAGGCCGCCGCTCAGGAGGTGGTGGAGAAGGGCCTGGCAGTAGGGGGCGTGTTTGTCGCCTTGGAGCCGCTAGAGGACCTGGGCGTCCGCCTGGTCCTGACCTCCATCCCTCCCTTTCTCCCAAATGACCCTGTTACCCGCCCTCTCTACCTTGGGGAAACCCATCTCTGTCGTCAGCCCTCTCCCATTGGGCTGTGGAGTTCTACCGCGTGTTCTGGTCCATCCTCGGCTCAGACCTAGTCACCATCTGGGCTGAGTCTTTGCAGAGTGGGGTCCTCCCTCTTTCGTGCAGGCGAGCCGTGCTCGCCTTATTGCCGAAGAAGGGGGACCTCCGCGATTTACGAAATTGGTGTCCCGTCTCGCTCGTCAGCATGGACTACAAAGTCGTAGCAAAAGCTATCTCGTTGCGGCTAGGGTCCATGCTGGCGGACGTGGTCCACCCAGACCAGACCTACACCGTCCCGGGCCGCAGCATCTTCGATAACCTCTATCTGGTCCGGGACCTTTTGGAACTCGGGTGTAGGGATGGTCTGTCGTTTGCCCTCCTGTCCTTAGATCAGGAGAAGGCATTCGACAGGGTGGATCACGGGTATCTCCTGAGCACTCTGCAAGCGTTTGGCTTCGGACCCCAGTTTGTGGGTTTTCTCCGGGCACTGTACGCCTCCGCAGAGTGTTTGGTCAGGCTCAACTGGACCCTGACCGAACCAGTGAGCTTCGGGCGAGGAGTATGGCAAGGGTGCCCCCTCTCGGGCCAGCTGTATGCTCTGGCGATAGAGCCCTTCCTCTGTCTCCTCCAAAGGAGGTTGACTGGGTCGGTGCTGCGGGAGCCGGAGCTGCGGCTGGTTCTGTCGGCGTACGCTGATGACGTGCTCCTCGTGGTCCAGGACCCAGGCGACTTGGCGCGGGTGGAGGCTTGCCAGGCCATCTATTTGGCAGCCTCCTCTGCGCAGGTCAACTGGGTCAAGAACTCTGGCTTGGTGGTAGGGGACTGGCGACAGGCGAGCTCCCTCCCACCCGCCCTTCAGGCCATCCGGTGGAGCACGGGTCCGCTGCTCTATCTCGGCGTTTACCTTTCTGCCACGCATCCCTCTCCGCCAGAGAACTGGCAGAATTTAGAGGACGGGATGATAGAGCGGCTCCGGAAATGGACAGGACTACTCTGCTGCCTCTCCCTTCGAGGGAGAGCGCTGGTGCTTAATCAACTAGTCCTGTCCATGCTCTGGTACCGGCTCAACACCCTGGTCCAGGCCCCGGGTTTCCTGGCCAACCTCCGGACATCGATTCTGGACTTCTTTTGGTCAGGACTGCACTGGGTCCCTGCAGTGGTTCTCCATCTACCTCTGGAGGAGGGAGGGCAGGGCCTGAAATGTCTGCTTACTCAGGTCCATATCTTCCGCCTCCAGGCCCTGCAGAGGCTCCTTTATGGTGCAGGTAGTCCGGCGTGGAGCATACTGGCGCACACTGGCGCACACCTTCCTGCGCCACTTCCGAGGGCTCCGATACGACCGGCAGCTCCTTTATCTCCATCCGAGAGGTATTCTGTGAGACCTCTCCGGGCTGCCGGTCTTCTACCAGGACCTCCTCCAGACCTGGAAATTCTTTTCAACGACCAGGTCCGTGGCGGCCACCGAGGGGGCAGATCTCCTCGCGGAGCCCCTGCTACACAACCCCCAGCTTCATGTGCAGGTGGCGGAGTCCTGCTCAGTGCGCCAGAGGTTGGTCCTGGCAGAGGTCACAAGAGTTGGAGACCTCCTGGACTATGACCGGGGAGACTGGCTGGATCCCCTGACGCTCGCCCAGCGCATGGGGCTTTCCAGACCTTGTACTCCCCGGCGCATACTTCAGGAGGTGAAGGCCGTTTTTGCTGCGCGCTGCTCGGGTTTATCTCGACCAGGTCCTGCACGAGGGCATGCCCCGCCCACCCCCTACCCCGGGCCTGCCGGACCTTTTAATTGGACCCCTGCCCCGTGGACCCAACCGACCCTTTCACTCCTTCACTGGAAGCCGGCTGCGTCTGCTTTCAAACCGCACCAAGAAAACATCTCTACACGCTCGTGCTCCATACCCTTCACGCCCTCACCCTCGTGTCCCGCCCCGATACAAAATCGCGGGACCTCCTGCCACCTTTGGATGGTGAGGAGCCCCGGTGGGCCTTATTCCACTTTAGTTCCAAGGCCCGCCGGGGATGTCAGTTGGCGGCTCCTTCATGGAGCCATGAGCACGGGTGTGTACTTGGTGCGGTTCACCTCAATCCCAGACACCTGCCCCTTTTGCAGCGTGAGGGATACCCTGGCACATATATACTTGGAGTGTGCCAGGCTGCAGCCCCTATTCCGGCTCCTCACCAATATTTTATTATGTTTTTGGTTGCACTTCTCCCCTCACCTTCTTATTTATGCACTCCCTATCCGTGGCCCCACAAAGTCACGGGATCTCCTGGTCAACCTCCTCCTGGCCCTAGCCAAAATGGCCATCTATAAAACCAGAGTGAGGAGATTAGCTGATGGAGTCTCCTGTGACTGTGGGGCCTATTTCCGATCCTCGGTCCATTCACGCATCCGGGCAGAGTTCCTCTGGGTGGCGTCCTCTGACTCCCTTGATGCCTTTGAGGAGCAGTGGGCGTTGTCCGGGGTTCTCTGCTCGGTGTCCCCATCCAGTTCCCTTCATTTGACCCTTTGACCGCACTCCTGTCCCTGTTGTTTCATTAGTTGTTCCCCAGAATTTTTTGGGTATCTAGGTCCTGTGAATCCCCCTTTTAGGCTGGGGGGGATCCTTTAGCGGTGGACGGGCTTCGCCCGCCCACTTCCCGGATCCCAATAAGACTACTCTTCCATAGCCATCTGGCCTTGCCCTATCACAATGGGTAAGCAACGTTCAAACACAAAAGTTATTTTAACTTGTGCCTGATTCCACCAGGCAATCTTAGAATCAGTAAAGAAAAGCCACTGTGAGTTAGTGGAATGGCTCCTACAGATACAGTGTGATGGTTGCCATTCCAGGGATTGAATCAGGGACCTTCAGAACTCAAAAGACTGAAACACTACAGCCTGAGCTAAAGAAATCTAACAGCCTCACATCCTCTGTGGATGAGGCGTAGAGGGGGGCATGCAACACACACCGACCAGACTATCAGATTGTATCCAATGCTTACCACAGTCTAATGCAGAGATGGAGAAATGACACCATTGTGAAAGCTGCCATTAAAATGAATTTGATGCAACTCCCTTTTTTCCTATTAGATTTTTCAGATCTTGTCTATCTTTAAGAGAACTCATTGTCCTAAATGCTCTCTCTGAAGGTAATGGCACTGGATAACAATATGCTCCCCATGATAGGATGTGCATGATGTTGGGAAGTATATAACGGCAATAACCAGTTCCTGGAATAGAATTAATTCCCCCGGAAAACACTATTGTAATGCTACTTAATATATAGTAGTACAGTCACTCAGCAGGACGAGTATAGTCACAGTCAAAAAGTAATAACTATCTACTTTAAATCAAACAAGCTGTTTGTTAACAACAAGCAAAGTTGGTGCAGTTACCACAACTATTCTGTTTTAAGCATAAATCTTTATAAAATTCTGCTTAACTGTGTTAGTAAGGACAGGGGGGTTGGTTGAGGTAAAATGAGACGGTCGCAGCCCGGGCTGCAAGATAAAAATTTTTACAAACCATTTACAACTTACTCTGCGTGCACAGTACTTTTCTTGCTTAGCTTTGTCTGCTGCTTCGTGAATGCTCAAGACTTGTATCCAAGAAGAAGAGGGGAGAAAACCATTCCTCTGGCCACCATGTAAATCAAGAGCGGAGGGGAACAGGAGCAGAAAAACATCACTGGGAGCAGTTTTTGAAACAAAAATGCAGTCTTCCTTTTGAAAGAGTGGCATAAGACAATGAATGGTAGAAAACTAAGCCAAACATGTTGCTCCTTGTGCCAAGCTTCTAATGATCTTACCAACATAGGCCAGGTTAGTATAGCTCAATTGTCATAAATATAAAGGGAAGGGTAAACACCTTTAAAATCCCTCCTGGCCATAAGAAAAACTCTTTCACCTGTAAGAAGCTAGGATAACCTCGCTGGCACCTGACCACAATGACCAATGAGGAGACAAGATACTTTCAAAGCTAGAGGGGGGGAGAAAAAAAGGGTCTGGGTCTGTCTGTGTGATGCTTTTGCCGGAGACAGAACAGGAATGGAGTCGTAGAACTTAGTAAGTAATCTAGCTAGATATGCGTTAGATTCTGTTTGGCTGAGAAAATAAGCTGTGCTGAATGGAATGGATATTCCTGTCTTTGTGTCTTTTTGTAATTTAAGGTTTTGCCTAGAGGGCAAATGTTTTGAATCTGATTACCCTGTAAGGTATTTACCATCCTGATTTTATAGAGGTGATTCTTTTTACTTTTTCTTCTATTAAAATTCTTCTTTTAAGAAACTGAATGCTTTTTCATTGTTCTTAAGAGCCAAGGGTTTGGGTCTGTGCTCACCTATGCATATTGGTGAGGATTTTTATCAAACCTTCCCCAGGAAGGGGGGTGTAAGGTTTTGGTGAGGATCGGGGGGGGGGGGAAGATGTTTCCAAATGGGCTCTTTCCTAATAAAATAAAACCGGTTAGATGTTTGGTGGTGGCAGCGGAAGTCCAAGAGCAAAAGGTAAAATAGTTTGTACCTTGGGGAAGTTTTAACCTAAGCTGGTAAAAGTAAGCTTAGGAGGTTTTCATGCAGGTCCCCACATCTGTACCCTAGAGTTCAGAGTGGGGAAGGAACCTTGACATCAATGAACAACATATTTGTAACCGTGCAGTCTATCAGCAAATTCCATGGGAATCAGAAGAGATGCCAATTGCAATGCAATTATTAAAACAGCATTCAGGTTCATCTCTAAGGTGAGGGGACATTCATCCTCACTGTCTCTCCACTCAGTGTTGACGCTGCTACTCCCCTAACTGCTGGCTTCCTATGTTATTGTTAGCACAACTGACTCATCACTGGCTGGTCCATAACCGGAACCATGCACAGACCCCAGCCCAAGCAACTGGGCTCCATCTTTGAAGCAAGAGGTTGAAACACCTATAGAAATTCTGCTGTTTGTAGAAAAGCTGGTCAGCTGAATTTGGGCTACATTTGCCCCTTCTCCCTCCCAACCCAAAAAAGAAACCTCATCTCCTTAACCACCCTCCAAATCTTTACACTGGTCCTGTGATCAAGATGGCCAGGAACCAGTGATATTTTGGGGTGGGAGGGTACTGAAAAGCTGTTTTGGAGACCCATGCAAAAAATGCCACCCCTTCCTGTTTGTGACCTCTTCATACTGTTGAAAATGACTCCTTGCTAAGACAGAGGGCACAAGATATTTTCCCTAAGGGTGGAAGTGAATGCTCTAATCTCCACATATTATAGTACGTTGTGTAATAGGTATAAAAGGACACTATATTCCAAGTAAGAGCATGGAAGTGAAACTTTTCTATCATACCCTGTTTGTGCATGTATAGTGAGTAGTGAATCTCTCTCCAACCATCTCAGTGCTTCAGTTCATCTAGAGTAATCAAAGAAGTTAAGGTGTATCACAATTAGACATAAGATTCCTAGACCTAGTTGTAGTACAGATTATCTCTCTAGGTTACTGTGATTTCGCCCCACCCCCGCTCTCTCTCTCTCTCTCTCTCTCTCTCTCTCACACACACACACACACACACACACACACACAGAGTCACACAACTAATGGTTAGAATTAAAAGCATGTTGGCTCATGTGTGCAAATCCTAAGGTTACAAAATGTCAGTCTACACGGAGACATGAAGTACCGTGGTGACATCCATGAATGACAGCAATAGCACCAGTTTATGTGATACATTAACATAGCTTAATCTTTTGCTACATGCCATCAGCTCCAGTGGAAAAAAAATGACAAAGTAACACGGGCCATTAGAGAGAATTTGGAGAAATTCTCTCAAAGGGCTTATAGTTAACATGTGTCACCACTTTGACCTCACCATCTGTCTATCTCTTAGTCCTTAACATGGTAGTTTTCTGTCTGTTATTTAAATCCTGTCTAAATGGATCTCCATTCCCTCATAACACCACATATCTTACTGATCTTCAAGTCGGAGGGAATACAAAGCTTTCTGTGAAGGGCATGGTTTCTAATAGTAGATAGGAATTTTGGGTAGGGTTTTCCAAAGCACTCAGCAGTGGCCTAACTCTGCTCCCACTAAAGTCCATGGGATTTTTTCTATTGACTTTAATGGAAGCCAATTGAGAGCAATGTTCAGCACTTTTTAAAATCCCACCATTACTATTTAGTTTGAATAAAGTTACCAGTCTCTATGGCGGCTGAACCATATCTAGGGGAGACAACACAAAATTGTCTTTATGTGAGTTTGATCTGGTTTCATTCCCTGAGGTACAGAAAGTTCTTGAACTTTGGGATAACCTGGGAGATGAACCCATGCCTACATTGGAAAATTCTATTCTGAGACATTACTACCATTAGTGAAGGAGATTGTCAACGTTTCCCCACACAAGCATAGGCTGTCAGTAGGTCTTAAATAAACAACTTTATACCCTTATTCCAGAAATGACTCTTGATTTTGAGAGCATTACCAGTTATCACCCTTTCTGTCTAATATCCTCTAACACCCTGTATTTAGGGAGGCTTAATGAGACATTGTGGAGAAGCACTTCTGATAATACCTCCCATTCACTTGATCCCTCTCAATCTAGTTATTGTTTGGCACTAGTCTTGCTAGCTGATTATCTTCTTTTGACAATGGACAACGTGTCCATGCTGTTTCCTTTAAACTCTGCCAGTTACCTTTGACAATAACGGCCAAGAGATAGGATTGAGAGGTGCCAAGAACCAGGTAGGGTTAGATGGAGTTATTCTTGAATGAATCCACTATTTTCTCTCTGTGAGAACCCAGTCAGTAGTACATGGTCATTGTTCATCTGCTCCATGGACTCTCTCATGCAGATTACTGCAAGGTTCTATTCCAACACCCATACTGTTTAACATGTACATGATGCCTTTACATCATGTAATGAAATGATGCAGGTTACTATGCCTTCAACATGCCAATGACACTCAGATGCACCAGGATGGAGCAGGGCTGGCTTTCTGAGGGTCTATAGAATGGGGTTTGAAAGAGAGCTAGTTGACAGAGTCTGAACCCAGACAACGTACTGTTGATAAATTGGGGAAAAGGGGGAATAGAGGAAACAACAGACCCAATATTCCCCCCATCCCTTCTTTTGAGGGAGTCTACATAATGCATAGCCAGAAGGTTGCAACCTTTCCTCTCAGATATGGAAGCCTTTGTCACTTCCAGAGTGGAATGACTTTGTTCATGATAGCTCACATTTTTTTGACCTTCCAGGTGTACTGTAAACCCCACTTTTTTGAACAGGCATCTGGGCATGGCTGCGGTGATAAGGGTGGGAATGTGAGAGGAATGGAGATTTTGATTTGTCATATTTTCTTGAGGATTTGTGGTTGTCAGATAATCTGGAGGAGGAACTGCTGGCATTGTGATTTTGTCATTATTTTTGCTGTGTAATTTCAATTGATCGCATTTGTCCTTAGATGCTGTGTACTGCATTACTGAAGCTATTGAAATCCAGATAAATATTGATGCAATACACACTATAACTAACGACCTCTGTGAAGCTTCAGCTGACGCAAACTGTTGCTGCTAACTTATTTAGTGATGCTTCCTGGAGGGAACATCCTATACCTGTGTACCTCATTCTTCACCGGCTTTCCTTTTGCGTTTGGGGTGCAATTCGAGCTTTTGGTGTTGACATATAAAGTCACAATGGTTTAGGTTTTTGATACTTTAGACACCACAAGTAGTTGAAGGTCTTGAGCTAAGTGGCCCAATCCTACTCCCATTGAAGTACATGACAAAACTCCCATTCACTGCATTGGTGCAGGATCTGAAATATAGACACCCGTCCAGACAACGTAGCTTACACAACGAGGCTGTTGGTAGGGAACTCCACTTTGGAAATTGTTTTGCTCTACCAGAACCTGAATCTATTGACCTTCCAGATTCCAAGGGCTTTGCCCCAGATTCCAAGTGTACAATGTCATGCCCTGTCTTCTTTGAGAAGATTTGTCATTCAAACATAAGCAAAAAAATAAACAAGAACAGTTTCTCAGCTCACCCTTTGTCCTAGGTTTCACAGCCTCTGCTCCCAGGAGTTTCTAGTGATCCTGCTCCTTGCAGCTTCCCAGTTCCAGCCATCTTTCTTCTCAACCAGTCCTTATTCAGTCAGCTCTGCTCTCAGGACAGTCTTCCTGAGCATCGAGCCCCAGGAATCCACCACAACTCTGCTCCTCTGTGGTTTCTCTCTCCAGGCAGAGCCTGTCCCAATAACTCCTCCTCTTCCTTTTCTCTGACAGCTCCAGGGGTAGTCCTGTCCCCCTTCCATTGGCTCAATTGGGCCCACCTGTTCTGACACAGGGACACTAGGCCTGGTCTATTCACTGGGACCGGCTACTGTTGCGACAAGGGTACATTGCAAAGTTTATTTCCCAGGCACCTTCTGAGGAGAGGTGTGTGGGAAGCATCTTAGCCTTGGCAGTTAGAGGATTTTAACTGACATTGTTTCACCTCATGTTCATATAGAGAAAGCTGCTCACAAATTTTCAAAGTTTGAAATTTCAATGAAACTTTGATTTAAAAAGTGACAGTTTTTGTGAAAGTTACATCCCATTTTTTGATTAGCTCTTATTTTAGAAAGAAATTGATTCACAGCTGTGCCTAGAACACTGGATAAACACATTGTTAAAAAAACTGAAATAAAATGTTTTTAATAGATGGATGCAGGGTGTTTGTACACTACTGAGGGTGTGTGTGAATATGAACTAACCCTGAAAATGCTGGAATGTACTTGCATCAATGACTCTTCCTCATGTCCCACTGAAGAAATAAAGATTACTTATTTCTTCCTTGTACTGAGATTTCATCTGGATTGACTGGTCATCTCCTTTCAAAGATCCCCTAAAAATGTCCTTTTTTGGCTGGCTTCAGGATCCATTGCAAGGTCTCTGTTTGGGACATATAATAGTGATCATTTGCAGGGTTTTCTCACTGGCTTTTCTTTTTTGTAAAATTTCTCTTCCTTGCTTGATTTGGTTTGCACAGACAGTAGCTCTGGGCATGCAGCCCAGTACGGTATAATTTTTGTTTACATTACAGTGTCCCAGATACTATTTTTGAGAAGAGCACCTATACACAGAGCAGTGGGATTAAGTTAACATTATGTCAGTTATAATGGACATTGACTATTTGTGGGATAATTTTGGCTCAAAGGGGATAAGTTTTAAAGCTGTTTTTATATTTTGTGGATCTTCAGTATAAGGAAGCCAGAAATAGAATCAATGATATAGTGCCATGCTTTCAAAAATAACTATCCCTTTTTCTTTTCTAATTCTAGGGATCTTTAGGTATCACAGTTAGGAGTTTTAAAAGTGTTGGTTAAGGTATAAACCATAAGCACTGGCAGTCTAAAACTACACTGCATTTGTGGAGAAAGCTATCACTATTCAGTTGCAGTCGTTCTTTTCAATCTTGACCAACACTATTTACATATCAGCCTGGGTTCAGAGAAACCACAGATCTAACAGTGTTTTGTCAAGTGTCTATGCTCATCTTCTTTTGCTGATTCTGAAGAAAGTTTCTATTATGTTGGGTCTCTCTGAAGCTTCTCAGGCCAAATTCACAGACTTTTTGGATCTTTTCCACTGGCACTTGCTTAAGTTCTTTGCTGAATCAGGGCCCTATGTGGTAGCTCTCTTTCAAGTACCTTTTGTGGGAGTTGTTTCCAGTTCCCACTGAAGCTCATCTATGGTGGTTAGAATACAATAAAGTTCTTGCATGCCAGTGTTCTCCTTTGGAAAATGAGCACATTTAAATGGGACATATCTGGGGCAGCAATGGGGATGTGCACACTCAGATGAAGTTGTTACAAAAGTGTTTAGTTTGGCATCTTTGACGGCCTGGATTTTATACACAAAATACCATCCTGGCTCTGCCTTTCTTATATGCCCTACCTGCCTTCTTTCCATCATATCCATAGGTCTAAAACATTCTATTATGGACACCCTATTCAACTATAATAGGTTCTAAAAAAATTAAGGCACTGTTCCCGCTGCCTCTGTTAAATAATCTACTGACATACCTTACTTAGACTCTGCTCTGCCATATCAGTTTTGTGGTTAGCACTCGATTTTAATATCCTAAAGAGTTGCCAGACTACAGCCAATAATAATGCTTTCCACTTACATAAGTTTCAGAGTAGCAGCCGTGTTAGTCTGTATTCGCAAAAAGAAAAGGAGTACTTGTGGCACCTTAGAGACTAACAAATTTATTAGAGCATAAGCTTTCGTGAGCTACAGCTCACTTCATCGGATGCATTTGGTGGAAAAAACAGAGGAGAGATTTATATACACACACAGAGAACATGAAACAATGGGTTTATCATACACACTGTAAGGAGAGTGATCACTTAAGATAAGCCATCAGCAGCAGCAGGGGGGGAGTAGCACTTTTAATACACAGATGTCAAATCACTTTACTAAATGCATTGCTATCCTCGAGTAAGATAGTTTAGATGCTACTATAACTAAAATGAAGACAATATGATCCTTTTAGCCCCCTTTTCAGACTTTCCAGCAGCTCACCATTGGCTTCGTTTAGGAGCAAACACCCCTTAACATGGCTAAGATCAACTGGTGATTACGCCATAAAAACAATTCCAAGGCAAACACTTGAACTTGATAAGAAAGTTGCAACCTTCTTTTATGCTAACATCATCCTCTTCAATATAGCAGTTTCAGCAACTTAAAGAAGTGATTTAATCCCTCACCCTGGTTATAGTCTCTCCAGAGGCATTTAAATGTATATGTCCACTGCCAGATGCTGCATGTGAAGAAACAGAAAAAAAAATAAAGGAAAAAGTAAAACCCATCAACATTGATATTAATGCTAGATAGCTGGTATAAGAGATGTGACCTGATAATGGCTATAAACATCCATACATTCTTAGTTAATACTATTGATTCCAAGTCTGAAAAGAAAACTGCAGAATATTGTGTCTTAGTTGCTGAAGATGCCACCCAAGAACACAGAAATATTCATGAAAAGGAAGTTTTTACTATTTGCTTGGGCAACAAAACTAAAATGAAACAGGTGAATTTCTAAGATACAATCATATTACACTTTTGATATACAAGTGCTCAGCACACGATTAAAACTTTGTTGAGAAAACAGCAATACCTAAAGCAAACTGTGGAAGTTCAAAAAGTCTTCTACAATTATGGTTGGCCTCTGTGCTGAAAGACTGAAAAAGAAGGCCTGATGCTTCCGTTTTTCCAATGACACTCAGGAGAACTCTCAAGAAGATTTCAGAGTAGCAGCCGTGTTAGTCTGTATCCGCAAAATTTGTTAGTCTCTAAGGTGCCACAAGTACTCCTTTTCTTTTCTCAAGAAGATTGCGATCCCTCATAAGTATGTTGAAATTTGAGCACAAGAAAGATGTTGATCAAAACTTACCATGCATTTTGCACAATAATTGTATCTACAGAAAGATATTAGACTTCCAAAAAATAATTGAATGCTGTTTCAGAGTTTAGGCGGATGAGAAGTATTTCAGCTTGGACAATGTGTGCATTTTTATATTTGATGAGTAAATCTCCTTATGAAGTGAATCACATTCAACCAGATTTCAGTACTGTCAGTTTACAAATAACTTTACAGAAGTCAATAGACTTCTTGCAGAGTAAGATACTACTAGGCATGAGTAAGTATACCAGAATCTAGCCTGCTGTATGTTTCGTGTTTCATTTAAGGAAGATTTTGCAGTTCTTTATTTCCCCATCACTTATTTTCTTAGGAAAAACAGTGGGGTTCTTCAGATAGGGAAAAATCACAGCTCTTCTCACTCAAGGTCACACAACATCTGAATAACAGAGAACAAAAAGTTTTCTGCCCTGATTCCCATCCCCACTTTCTCTCCAATAGAGTATAGCAACCCAAATCCCATCACAACTGCTTCACCAGCTGTAGTCCAAACACCCATAGTGCATAGTGTTAGATTGTTCCAATGTCTTCTTAAATGTATCCCTTAAATAAAATTTCTACCTAGTCTTAGACTTGTGCAAAACACTGCTGCTGTGATTTTAACATGCCCAAGGTGGCTTCAGTGTGTTACTTTAGTTCTGAGAGAATTACATTGGCTTCCTATTCAATATTGCATTGATTTTAAAATTGCTATATGATGACTTACAGTATAAAGCAGTCCACAATTTGGTACCTCTGTATTTATCTGGGCTATTATCTTTCTAAGAGTCTAGCTGTTGTTTGAGACCATCTGAAGTTGTCTATTTCAAAACAGTGCACATACTTTTAGCGGTTATACATGCCAATTTGGAACTCATTCCCAGTTGGGGTCTAGAATGCAGAGTGAGACTCATTCAAACCTGAACTTTTATCTTTTTACTCAGGCATGTTCACTGAATGAACACTTCGTACCCTTTGTATTTTGTGTAGTTAATGTAAAACCACCCTAGAATGCTTTTGCATTAAAAGGGCTATGTAAGCTTTTATTTGTACTGTGTTCTAAATCTGTTGCCGATGCTAAATAGTTGAGATTACCTTCTAATACGTACCAGGGTTTGGATTATTAATAATGAAAAGGTGTCAAATAGTCCATCTACTAAATTATTCTCGAGTCAGACTTGCAAGGATACCCATTTATATTCAAGTACCTTATAAAACAGATTTACAAATCAGTTGCCTGTAAATACATTTCATTTTTTAAGCCAAGCAGCAGTGACAAAGTATTAACAGAGTATACTGGAATCACTGTGCCAGAGATGCTACTTTAGGTCAGTCAGGATGATTAGGATCTGCCTGTTCTGGAATAAAAATTAAACCCACAGATGTTTACGATTAACTCCTTTGGTTTAGCTAGCCTCGCCTTTAGGATCACCCCCTAAATATGAAGGGTAAAAGCTCAAAGTGCCTAAATCCCATTGACTTTCAAGGAAACTTTTGATCCTGTGTGCCAAGGGCTTCTCTACATGAACAGCTCATGGCGAGCTGAGGTGTAAATCTACCCCACAATAGCCTGCTGCGCAGACCCTGCTACCATGCCCTAAAAGTTTCCTAGTTTGCTCTGATCTAGGCACTAGGGGACTTTTAGTGCATGGCAGCAGGGGCCATGCGAACACTTAGCACATAGTAGGCTAGTGCAGGGTAGATTAACTCACCATTTTGCCACAAAGTATGGGCTAGTACACACTAGGGCTTACTTCAGTTAATTTAAGTCACTCAGGGGAGTGGAAAAACCATGCCCGAGTGATGTAAGTTATACCAATGTAAGTGCCCATGTGGACAGCGCTATGTCAGCGGGAGAAGCTCTCCTGCTGAGATAGCTACCGCTGCTTGGGGAGGTGGAGTAACTATGCCAACGGGAGAGCTCTCTCCCATCAGCATGGAGCATCTGCACTAGAAGCACTACAGTGGTGCAACTACATCGGTACAGATGTGCCACTGTAGCTATTCTAGTGAAGACTAGCCCAAAATATTCAAAAGTCACTTTTGAAAATGAAACGAAGTCACTTTTGGAAATTTTACCCCTTCACATTTATATCTCCTCCTTGATAAATGAGGCTTTGAACTGTTCACAAAATAAAAATCCTATTGTCTAGCACATCTAAGGAAAAACAAGTTTAAAAAACCGAGTGTTGCTTCTGCACCAGAACAGGGTCCTAATTCCCCATTTCCCCCATTTGGGCTGTCAGAAGATGGCCGTACATAATGCATTGTTCATTTGCTGAATTTATTCATAGTCGAGTCAGTTTGGGGCTGGCTGGGGACGTGGAGTGAAGTGCAGACATGGTTGTCTGGCTCACTGCCCCCCAGAATGGACCCAGCTGAGGGGTCCTGTTCTCTGCATCTACAAGCTCTGTTTTAGATCATGTTCCTGTCATCTAATAAACCTCTGTTTTACTCACGAAAGCTTATGCTCAAATAAATACGATAGTCTCTAAGGTGCCACAAGTACTCCTTTTCTTTTTGTGAATACAGACTAACACGGCTGCTACTCTGAAACTGTTCATAGTAGAGATCACTCTTCTCTGTGTTCTTTCATTCACATTAGCACAATTAATGCTATGTTTTAAGACTGATAATCACCACATTCTATATGATCTGAACAAGAATACCCCTTGAAGAAATACAAGAATAGATTTAGCTTTCTTTGTGGATATCATTAAACATTTTCAGCATTTTGCTGGAGAGAAATGTTTCTGAAGAGTCCAAGGTCACTACAAACTGAAATGTTCAATTTGATATAAAGCTTCCATGTAACCAAATGATTTGACTACCAACTTAAGTCCGTATTTTATTATCTAGTATTAAACATAACAAATTATCATGAAAATGATTCAGATCTGGGGTTTCAAACTATGATAGTTGTGTCCTATAAATCAAATACTAATATCCAACATTCTCCCTTCGCACCTCACATCCTCGCCCTCCAAAACAATAAACTGCTATATAAAATTGCTATCAAAAGCAATGGAAATACAGTGAGCCAAAGAGTGATTTATAAGGGGCCTAGTTTTATCTGCTTTCCTCATATGCAGTGAACAGCAGGTGTTTAAAAATACCCTGTTATAGCTTTCTACTGGAGATATGAAGTTAAAAATAACATGCCAAATATAAGAAAGACTGTTAGAAGTTAAATATGGTGCAAAGATAAAAAGCAGATTTTCTAAGTTGTCTTTGAGGTGGACAAGACTAAGGATAATATTTGTGGCTTTGCCATAAGCCCTGTGTATGGGGTAATGCAACCTTGTTCTGCTCCAGGAGCAGATCAGGAAGCAGACTCCGAATTAGTGGTTGGCAGCATTGAAACTGATGAGAAACATGTCAGCAGCTCCCTGGGGATCCCAGAGTCTGTGGCTCTGGGACAGCCCTGCCATGCAAATTGCTCCAGAGCTTCCAAACTCCCAGGGCAGCTGGTTCCCCAGGCTCCAAGATTTGGGCAACCCAGGGAGTCAGCTGGGCCAGGAATCTGGCTCCGAGGTGTTGTATCAACCAGGCAAGGTACTAACAAGCTTCAACAGGACTTTATTTTCAAAGTGGAAATCTCTTTACCAAGCTGCTGCTGCACCCTCTGTAGCTTTTTCCCAGCCTCTCAACTCCTCCACGCTCCTTCCTGTCCTTTCAGACTCCCAACAGCCAGTGCTCCCAATTCTAATAATTACAAGCAACATCTAAACACCACAGGTGTTTCATCTGAAAATGTCCAACCAGTCGTAATGACTGCCCTGGGACCGCCCTTCCCTGGTGCACTTCCCTGTACTAATTTTGGAGCTAGTGGAGAGTAGGCCTGGTGGTTATCCTGTACCCTGCCAATCCTGTGATGTCTTCTAGGGTTTGTGTGGAAGCTCAGTGGATTGAGGACGAAGCCCAAGAATGTTAAAATGCAGTTTTTCTCCGAAACGTTTTGGGAAAATATCATTGAGGGGTTCTGAGTTTACTGTGTCTCTGTATGGGACTGGAATGTGGGTGATCATGCTTAGAGGTCAGAGCAGGAGTTAAGCAGCCAGGAATCAGCAATGAGGGTCAGAGTCAGGTTAACTAGAGGGTGGTAAGGCAGCGGAAAGGCTAGTGGGTAAGGCAGGAGCAGGACTGGGTCCGGGATATGAACAAGGCAAGAGCAGAACTGGGAACAAGACAGGAGCTATCACAGATCAATGCTTAGAGCAGCTGTTGAACTGGTGCTGCTGCTGGGCTTAAGACCAAGCCTGCTAGCTTCTTAGCCAATGAGGCAGGCATTCCATCAGGCAGTCCAGCTGGTGCCACACAGCTGGGCTCATTAGGCAGCCAGGAGACTGAGTAGGCTCATCCCTGACACACTCACATTTTCCTTTGTTAAACATACTCAACTTACTACTAATGAAGATGTGCGTTTGGTACTTATCTAACTGCCAGCCCTTCAAGCTTAGCCTGGGCTCTTCTCTTCAGAAGCATCACTACCTGTAAAAGTTCTGCAGGCCAAATTCTGTCCTCAGTTACAGCTGTGCAGTCCACTGTCTTCAAAACAAGTCTTCATTGGCACCTGTGCCACCTCATTATTATTATTATTATTAGTGAGGCTGCACAGGTGAAGTCAATTATTCATCTAATTGTATTTTATAATAATGAGCAATTCTGCTGGTGACACACAAGGAGGAATAGAATCCAGCCCAGTCTCTCTCAGCTGTCTTGGTTCTGCAGTGCTTATTGAAATAAAAAGTAGTAAACATTTATTTTAGCCACCGAAGTAATGGGATATGACCCCAAATACACACATGAAGCAAAGAGATAAAGCAAGTAGGTGCAGTTTTACATAGTTAATTTGCAAAGTAGAGCAAACACATTAAAACAAACAGACAGAATTAATGGAAGAAAATGGCTATTGAGATTGGACCCCGCAGGCCATCCTTCAGACTGAAGCAAACCTTTACAGTGCTGTAATGAACCTTTGAAAATTAAATTTATAATGTAAGTTTGCATAGCTTTCACCACAGTATAGCTCTGTAAAGGGCAAAGTCAGAAGATTAGAATGAAGAGACAGAATCTGATCAAAAATAGATGCGGAAGCTGAATCTATTTATGAATCTGTTCGTAAATGAAGGATGAGGGCAATGTGATTTGACAGGACTGTTGGAAATGCTTCTTTATTTCCATCCTTTCAACATTTTTAATTTCCTAAACAAAACACATCACTATCTAACTACGTTCTGCCTAAGGGGACAGCTTAGTCACAGAGATTCTCAAAGTGCTCTGGGGATGACTAGGGGGCCTGCAGAGCCTTTCCCGACATTCCACAGAATAGTGTGAAAACTAAGAAATGTGAGGTATAGGGTGTTCATGAAGAGCATTCTCCCTCATGAAGCAGACCACAGAACGGAAAGCATGGGAAATGTTGTATGTATACCACGATCAGAGTGAAGTCAGATAAAAACATAAAATACGCTTGCTGAAAGACTGCAATGTAACACTACTTCATTTCTTAGAAATCAGTACCCAAAACACAGAAGAACCCCAAAAGTGACAAAAAAAAGCAGGCTGTTTCCTGAAATGGAGGATCACAACTCACCCCACCTTACTCTAGGCAGGCTATTGCACACTTCCCTAGATAGCCCCCTAACCTGGAAGCAGGAGCAAGAAACCCCATACAAATTAAAGTTTAGTTTTTAATTTGAACAGTTTTCCAAATACACCACAAAGTTTCCATGGGATAGTGGTATAAAGCTTACCTCTGGAACATCTAGCACTCCTTCAATTCTGGGATTTAGCCCTTTGCCATTCTGAGGTTAAAAAAATATATACTATGCAATGTACTGCATAGAGATTTATTGAATAAAATGGCTTCTTCTCTTCTCCATCCTGTCCCCCCGCCCTTACACTTCTCACTATTAAATTTCATCCTAGTACTATTACTCCAGTTTACAAGGTCATCCAGATCCTCCTGTATAATATCCCGATCCTTCTCTGAATTGACAATACCTCCCAGCTTTGTATCTGCAGACTTTGTTAGCACACTAACACTTTTTGTGCCAAGGTCAGTAATAAAAAGATTAAATAAGATTGGTCCCAAAACTGATCCCTGAGGAACTCCACTGGTAACCTCCCTCCAACCTGACAGTTCGCCTTTCAGTAGGACCCATTGCAGTCTCCTCTTTAACCAATTCCTTATCCACCTTTTGATGTTCATATTGATCCCCATCTTTTCTAATTTAACTAATAATTCCCCATGTGGCATGGTATCAAACGCCTTACTGATATCTAGGTAAATTAGATCCACTGCGTTTCTTTATCTAAAAAAATCTATTACTTTCTCAAAGAAGGAGATCAGGTTGGTTTGGCACAATCTACCTTTTGTAAAACCATGTTGTATTTTGTCCCATTTACCATTGACTTCAATGTCCTTAACTAATTTCTCCCTCAAAATTTTTTCCAGGACCTTGCATACTACAGATGTCAAACTAATTGGCCTGTAGTTACCCGGATCACTTTTTTTTCCTTTCTTAAAAATAGGAATTATATTAGCAATTCTCCAATCATACGGTACAACTCCTGAGTTTACAGATTCATTAAAAATTCTTGCTAACGGACTTGCAATTTCAGGTGCCAATTCCTTTAATATTCTTGGATGAAGATTATCTAGGCCCCCCGATTTAGTCCCATTAAGCTGTTTGAGTTTCGCTTCTACCTCAAATATGGTAATATCTACCTCCATATCCTCATTCCCATTTGTCATGCTACCATTATCCCTAAGATCCTCTTTAGCCTGATTAAAGACTGAGGCAAAGTATTTGTTTAGATATTGCGCCATGCCTAGATTATCTTTAACCTCCACTCCATCCTCAGTGTTTAGCGACCCCACTTCTTTCTTAGTTTTCTTCTTATTTATATGGCTATAGAACCTTTTACTATTGGTTTTAATTCCCTTTGCAAGGTCCAACTCTACTCGACTTTTAGCCTGTCTCACTTTATCCCTACATGTTCTGACCTCAATAAAGTAGCTTTCCTTGCTGATCCCTCCCATCTTCCACTCCCTGTATGCTTTCTGCTTCTTATTAATCACCTCTCTAAGATGCTTGCTCATCCAGCTTGGTCTACAACTCCTGCCTATGAATTTTTTCCCCTTTCTTGGGATACAGGCTTCCGATAGCTTCTGCAGCTTTGATTTAAAGTAATCCCAGGCCTCCTCTACCTTTAGATCCATAAATTCTTCAGTCCAATCTACTTCCCTAACTAATTTCCTTAATTTTTGAAAGTCAGCCCTTTTGAAATCAAAAACCCTAGTTGCAGATTTATTTTTGTTAATCCTTCCGTTCAGTTTGAACTGAATTAGCTCATGATCACTTGACCCAAGATTATTCCCTACAACCATTTCTTCTATGAGGTCCTCGCTACTTACCAAAATTAAATCTAAAATGGCATCCCCTCTAGTCGGTTCAGCAACTACTTGATGAAGGAATCCATCAGCTATTGCATCTAGGAAAATCTGAGTCCTATTATTATTACTAGCACTGGTCCTCCAGTCTATATCTGGGAAGTTAAAGTCTCCCATGATCACGCAGTTTCCATTAGTATTTATTTTATTAAAAACATTAAAACGGGCTCTATCCATATCCAAATTAGATCCCGGAGGTCTATAGCACACCCCAAGCACTATCGTAGGAGAGTCTCTACTAGTTATTTTCCCCAATATAATTTTTGCCCAGACGGACTCTGTCTTATCCATTGCATCGCTTCTTATTTCTTTACATTCTACCTCATCATTGATATACAATGCTACTCTACCACCTTTACCTTTGTTTCTGTCTTTCCTAAACAGCACATACCCTTCAATACCTGTAGTCCAGTCATGACTACTATTCCACCATGTTTCTGTTATCCCTATAATATCTGGTTTCACTTCCTGCACTAGTAGCTCTAGTTCCTCCATTTTGTTACCTAGGCTCCTCGCATTGGTGTACAAACATCTTAATTTTTGCTGTTTGGCTTTGCTCACATTTGGTGTCCTATTAGGCACAGTCATTCTATAGCCAGTATAACCCATTGGACTGGTATCCACACTGCCCTTGCTCCTTATATACATTCTCCTACCCACGGCTGTATCTTTTCTTACTTCATCTTCTTCCCTCTCAATGCTAAAATCTGGCATGGAGATTACCTGGACATCTCCCAACCATCTCCCCCAAATTCCTAGTTTAAAGCTCTCTTTATCAGTTGTGCCAGCCTTGATCCTAGAAGTCTATTTCCTTCCCTACTCAGATGAAGTCCATCCCGAGAGAACTGTCCTCTGTCCATGAATGCCTCCCAATGGCCATACATCCCAAAGCCCTCCTTATAGCACCACTGCCTAAGCCATCTGTTGACAGTCATAATTTTGTCACACCTTAGTTGCCCTTCTCTAGGAACAGGCAGGATCCCACTAAAGATCACCTGAGCCTCGTTTTCCTTAAGCGTCTTCCCCAGCCTAGCATAGTCTCCCTTAATATTTTCCAGCGAGAATCTAGCCGTATCATTTGTTCCCACATGAAGGATAATTAGGGGATTCTTTCCCGCTCCCTTTAGGATCCTTTTCAACCTCAGGTCTACATCCCGTATCTTAGCACCCGGAAGACAGCACACCCTTCTATTCTCTGGATCAGCTCTAGTTACAGGCCTGTCTATTCTGCTCAATAAAGAGTCCCCGATCACACAGACCTGCCTTTTCCTGGTGACAGTGCTATTCTCCAGTCTCTCCCCTGTTCCCTCTGGCTGCAAGTTCTTTCCATTCCTATTTTCCCTTATAATCCTCTTCAACCCATCCTGTATCCTCCTGGGGCTCATATTTGGTGTAGTCTCCCTTGACTCTTCCCCTTTTTCTATAGGACTAGCCTCTCTTCTCTTCTTCCTTGCCCTTCCACCTTCAGCGACTACCTGCTGAGCCCCTTCTTCATTTTCCAACTCTGCAAACTGTTCCTAAGCTCTATTTCTCCTTCACTAGCCCCTCTTTTCCTCTGCCTGGTTCTTTTAGTCACATGCTTCCACCTGCCACTTTCCTCACCCAGAATCCCCTCAAAATTCCCCAACCCTGCTTCCATCTGTAAGTCTGAGCTTTTCCCTTCAGATACCTCATGTCTTTGCTCCTTCATCTGCTCAAACCCCTTCCTAAACTCAATCAGACTTTCCACCTGCATCTCCAGACCTCGGATCTTTTCCTCCATCAGCTCCTTCAGATGGCATTTCATGCAGAAAAAACTCTTACCAGGCCCCCCCTCCAGGCTCATGTATATACCACAGCTTCCACATCCAGTCATCCTCATTGTGTCTTCCACTACAGGAGTCACTCCCACAGCTGCCTCCGTATCCGTCGTAGCCTTCCCACCTAAATCCTGTTAATCTGGGAAACACAAGCCACACCATCTTGTCCCATCTCAATCAGCTATTCCATGCAGATTCATAGAGGGTAAAAAGCCAGAAGGGACCATTGTGATCATCTAGTCTGACCTTCTGTACAACACAGCTACAGTACTTACATGAATTAATTTTTGCTTGAAGTCCAATCACTAAGTGAATTAGAGCACATATTTTAGAAAAAAATCCAATATTGATTTAACAACGTCCATTGATGGAGAATCTACCACATCCCTTGATATATACACAGAGAAGTTAGATAAAAACACTCTAGCTGGAAAGTTGCAACACAACTATTTCTTAGTGTTCAGAACAGTAACCTAAGAGAACCGCAAAAACAAACACAAAGCAGGCTTCTCCCAATACAGAGAGGCACAACTCATCACACCTTGTCCGAGTCTGGCTTTTTCCAGACTGGCTGCTGCTAGGCCTAGATCAAATACTTCACTATAGAGCTCCCCGAGTCTGGAAGCAGGACCAGGAACCAAACCTTCCCCTGGCTCCACTCTTAAAAGTGATAGCTTGCAGTTCAAACAAAGTCCTCAATACGTTATACCCATGTAAACACTTATAGACTATGATCAAGCTTTCTCTTAGCTGTCTCTAAATTAAGCGAAATACAATGAGCTTCTTTAGTCTATAACTATGTTTTCCAGTTCTTTAATAATTCTTACGGCATTTCTCTGAATCCTCTCAATTTCTAAAAAAATCCTTTTTGAATTGTGGACACTAGAACTGGACATGGTATTCCAGTATTGATCGCACAAAGATAACATAACCTCTCTACATCTATTTCAGGGGTGGCCAACCTGAGCCTGAGAAGGAGCCAGAATTTACTAATGTACATTGCCAGAGAGCCACAGTAACACGTCAGCAGCCCCTCCATCAGCTCCCCCCGCTCCCAGTGCCTCCTGCCCACCAGCAGCCCCGCCAATCAGCACCTTTCCCTCCCTCCCTGCACCTCCCAATCAGCTGTTTTGTGGCATGCTGGAGGCTCTGGGAGGGAAGGGGAGGAGTGAAGGCATGTCAGGCTTATGGGAGAGGGAGGAAATGGGTGGAGTGGGGGCAGGGCCTGTGACAGAGCCAGCGATTGAGCAGTGGGCACCCCCCTAGCGCATTGGAAAGTTGGCGCCTATGGCTCCAGCCCCAGAGTCAGTGCCTATGCAAGGAGCTACATATTAACTTCTGAAGAGCCGCATGTGGCTCCGGAGCCACTGGTTGGCCACCCTGGTCTATTTGGTATTCCACTGTTTATACATCCAAGGATTCATAGATTCATAGATACTAAGGTCAGAAGGGACCATTCTGATCATCTAGTCCGACCTCCTGCACAGCGCAGGCCACAGAATCTCACCCACCCACTCCTATGAAAAACCTCACCCATGTCTGAGCTATTGAAGTCCTTAAATCATGGTTTAAAGACTTCAAGGAGCAGAGAAGCCTCCCTCAAGTCAACCATGCCCCATGCTACAGAGGAAGGCGAAAAACCTCCAGGGCCTCTCCAGTCTGCCCTGGAGGAAAATTCCTTCCCGACCCCAAATATGGCAATCAGCTAAACTCTGAGCATATGGGCAAGATTCACCAGCCAGATACTACAGAAAATTCTTTCCTGGGTAACTCAGATCCCATCCATCTAATATCCCATCTCAGGGGATTAGTCCTATTTACCCTGAATATTTAAAGATCAATTACTTACCAAAATCCCATTATCCCATCATACCATCTCCTCCATAAACTTATCAAATAGAATCTTAAAAACCAGATAGATCTTTTGCCCCCACTGCTTCCCTTGGAAGGCTATTCCAAAACTTCACTCCTATGATGGTTAAAAACCTTCGTCTGATTTCAAGTCTAAACTTCCTGGTGGCCAGTTTATATCCATTTGTTCTTGTGTCCACATTGGTACTGAGCTTAAATAATTCCTCTCCCTCTCCTGTATTTATCCCTCTGATATATTTATAGAGAGCAATCATATCTCCCCTCAATCTTCTTTTAGTTAGGCTAAATAAGCCAAGCTCCTTGAGTCTCCTTTCATAAGACAAATTTTCCATCCCTCGGATCATCCTAGTAGCCCTTCTCTGTACCTGCTCCAGTTTGAATTCATCCTTTTTAAACATGGGAGACCAGAACTGCACACAGTATTCCAGGTGAGGTCTCACCAGTGCCTTGTAGAACGGTACTAAAACTTCCTTATCCCTACTGGAAATGCCTCTCCTGATGCACCCCAAAACCGCATTAGCTTTTTTCACAGCCATCACAGGATCACATTAGCTCTTTTGGCACCACCATCCCACTGAGAGCTCATGTTCAGCTGATTATCCACCATAATCTCCACATTTTTTTTAGAGTCATTGCTTCCTAGAATAGAATCCTTCATCATGTAAGCAGGGCCTACATTCTTTGTTCTTAGACAGCTGGTGCCTCAGAACATGGAGCTGCTAGTGCTCCCTCACCCTCCCTCCTGAAAGCACAGAGCTAGAGCAGGTGAGTTTAGAACAGACTAGGGACCAGTGACTACTACCCACTTGGCTCCCATCACCAACCGGGAGTAACACTCTCTCATTTGTCTCTTGCCAGGCCTGGTGCGGAATGCAGGATTGTATCAAATGTGGGGGGTTCCTGTGTCTGAGAGGTCTGTAATGTATGTAAAGTCTATTCAATGTGTGGTGTCTGCATTAGTTGGGTGTGGTTCTATGAGTGGGGCGATCTGCATTAGTGGTGTGTATGGAGTGTCTATCAATTGTGAGGAGGCAAAATTAAATGTTCTGGGTTGTGGGGAGTGTTAGAATTAACTGTGTTAGATCACTTGTTTATCACATGGTGTGACCTCCCCATAATCTCCCCCCCACACACACACCCAGTATAGGCATATGCACACACACACACAGAGTCTTGATATGATCCCCTGCTTCCTGGACAGGAAGTGGAATGGACAGCAGCTACTGATTCCCCACCTATTCTATTCACTTAATTGTTGACCAGTCACTGATTGGGTCTGGATTTTCACAGATGAGAGGAGCTTCAACAGTGAGCACAGCTTCAGCAAATAGTAACTTCCTCTCCACCAGTTGAACCCCTGGTTTTGAGTCTAACAAAATGAGGAGAGTTATGCATGGTTTCAGGGTTTACTAAGAAGACTTCTGTACAACTCTAAAATGTTACAAGAACAGTGTGAAAAAAGTACAGCTCTTCATTCATGGAATTACATTAGGGCATTCAGGAGTGAATTTCTCTGTTAATTTCTTTTATCAGCCAAGATAAGAATTCAGCTATAATTAATATTTGGTTCATTCACAAAAAATATGCATTAGGATGTCCGCATATGGGCATGGACTGCAAGCAAATGTGCACTTCTAGTTCAATGTACTCATATATATTGGGATTACATTTATTACTAGGAAATAATTACATTTTAACTCAATGAAGAATATGCATGGTACTGTAGAGAAATAAAAAAAGACTTTGGTATTGAACATTAAGTTCAAATGCTACTAATAATAGAACATTTAAAATAACTATCGGCAGAGCATTCGCTTGTCAAGGAGACAAATTTTCAATTTTGAAGGTACTCCGTCTTTGCCTCATGAAAATATATGTAGGGATGTCATGTTTTCAGTCTAGCAACTTAAACAGTGATTTACCCCCCTCTGTACTTCTACAGATAAATGAAAAGTGTGACATGCCACAGCTGACAAAGCACACAGAATCACCAAGCAATACTACATATGAATGATTAAGTTAGTTGATGAGATTATTGTACCAGAAATCTTACATGCTAAAGAATGGTAAAGAACCAAACTAACAGCAGAAGTAAGATGGAAAGCAACCATAGGAGTCATTGGAGTGTTTGTCTGCACAATATTGATCTACATTTAGAACAGCAAATGAGACTGAGAAAAAAGGAATGACAGTAAAAGAAGGAGCCCTTGACTCTACCATTCCTGGAACTGATTAGCAGGGACTGTTTACACAAAGCTGCAATACACAGTGTATTCATGGTACTGTTGAACCACCTCATTACACAGAGGTCAGCATAACACAAATTGTGGGGACCAGAAGAGAACAGAGGGAGGTCAATCAGAGCACTGATATAATACTTTAGACACAACAAATCCTGCATCTTGGAAGGGGGTTAGATTAGATGACCCTTGCAGCCCCTTCTAACCCTATGGATCTATGATTCTCATAGGCAGGCTTTGCGGACAGATAGCTTATTCAACTTGACTGCCTCTCAAACAGATTCCCTTGGAGTGGGTTAGTGGCAATATTGCTGCTGCCGTCCCACAAGGTGAATCCCCTTGTGACAAATAGGGCACAGTTTATCCTCAGTCACAAGAAAGTTTAAAATTTCTTCTCATACATTGTTATGCTCGCAGATACTTACATTTCTAAAGCTACAAAAATACCATTGGAAACCCCAAGCATTTAAAAATCATGAGTCAAGTTCCAAAAATTCATGACATTGGCTTAAAAATAATGAGAGTTTAAGGATAAACTTTGAGGATTCCTTAACTATTTGCCTTCTGGCTTTTGAGTCATTGGGGTTCATGTTTTCAAGCTTCTCTCCTCAGCGGTGAGGGCTATACACTTTTTTTTTTAAGTGAAAGCTAAGTTTCTGGAGCAATCATGGCACACTAGTGTCTAAAGCTTTACAAAAAAACACCAAATACCACTGCACAGATGCTGTAAATGACATCTCTACTTTGTCCCAGAAAGGTCTGCGTTTGACATAGGTTGACCCCTGCCCAGGTTTTCCCAGGACCCTTTTTGAGGTAAGTGGGAAATCTGTCAGGTTGCTCAGTATACATTGCCAGTTGTCCAATTTTATGGGCTCAGGATCGTAACGTATGCCCCTTTTTGGGGTCTCAGAGACTACACCCTAGCCTGGACTAAGTGAAGAGTGGTTCACAGAAACTGTCTGAATCAGTCACCCTCTCCACAAAGCCTGGAGAGATAAGAGCTGTAAGTGCTCCAATTTTTAGAGCCAGATGAGCATCTAACACTGAATGGGTTTTTCCCAGAAATGACATCCAGGTGCAGGAATCACAAAAACAAACATGGAACTTTACTTGGTCTGTCTGGAATAATGTAAGTGATTTCAATAAAGCAATAATTAAAAGAATCACAGAACAGCCTGACAAACACAATTAAGAGAGCCAAACAGTAGCTATTCACAGTGGATCCTTCATGCAGCCGATGAAGTGAGCTGTAGCTCACGAAAGCTTATGCTCAAATAAATGTGTTAGTCTTTAAGGTGCCACAAGTACTCCTTTTCTTTTTGCAAATACAGACTAACACGGCTGCTACTCTGAAATCTGTCAAAGTATAACAGTTATATTGAACCAGCAATCCATTTTGTACAATCATATTTTTTTTTCCTCATGGGAGACTCTTTCTTTCCTCTCAATCCGATTCATTAGTGTTCCACTGAAGTTTAAAGATATTAATAGGAAGTAATTAACAAGAATTCATCATTTCACATTGTACTGTGGATGATATTAAATGCCCAAGTTTGCACAATCTGAATTTTATTGATTTTCCGTGTAGCACTGTATTGCAACACAGATTATCTTAAATTTAATCAGAATACAATTTTAATCTAAATGTAAAAAATGAAGAACGCGGTTGATTCTCCACCCTTTTTTGTCCCTCGAATAGTCATTTACACCTGTGCACGGAGAGTGCAAAATGCTATCAGATCAGAACAGTTTGGTTTTACCAGAGGGGCCAAGCAATGAAGAATCAGGTCCTATTATCTCTTACAAGAACTATAGTATAATAAAAACTATGGGCCAGATCTGCAATCTGGATTTCTGAAATCTGGCTTGATGGAATGGAAGTAGCATACAAAAAGTATCTGAGGGCTGCAACATATGCTGCGAAGTGCCGGAGTACATGCTGGTTATATGTTTTTCCATGCTGAGAAGGATCCTACTTATCGGATGTTGACAATATGTAAGGAATGCTGGACTGCTCTTGCGGTAGGGGAGAAACCATCTGTACTGACTGGCCTCTTACAGACATTGATACAAAACATTATACATTGCCAAACTCACACTGCAATCTTCCTATTCAATTCTGCTGGTCTATATTTCTGAGGTGTGATATTTCTGATATGTACAAGGTAAAATAATCTACCATTGATAAACCTTTGGAATTATTCATGGATATCTTCATTTGGGCCTTTCAGACAATTCCCTGCCCATTCAGCAAGCAGATTAGTGTAATTTCACATAAAGGAATGACTAAGCCCCATCTGAAGATTTGAAATGATGCCCCTCATTTCTAAGACAGAAAGGTGTACAGGTCAATAATGGATTCCCTCCCAAAAACTCTTGGGAAGAAAACGGACAGAAGACTATTTCTGTCCAAGAACTGATATGAAAAGCAGCTCTGTGTAGCTCAAAAGCTTGTCTTTTTCACTAACAGAAGTTGGGCCAATAAAAGATCTTACCTCACCCACTTTGTCTCCCCAAGAACTGTTACTTTGGAAATCTCATGGGATCTTCACAAATTCATGATCATTCTTATGTTGGAACAAATGCTATTTTTTAAAGTACTGTACTAAATCTAGTGCACCATTATTCATATTGGTTGTGCATTTTTCTCTCCCTGTTGCTGGCATGACACCATTTATGCTTTAAATAGTTTTATTGCATATGATTACCAATCAAAAGTCATAAAAATTATGGTAGATAGAACTAGTTAGCGATTAACCATGTTTAGAAGTTTGGTTAAGCATTAGAAAAGCTAAATCTTCCTGTCTGGAAATCCTGAAGGATAATTTCAGTACTTTCCTGTTTTGGCCAGACCAGAATTGTTCCTATTATAAAACCAACCCATCTCACTACATTTCAGTGTCCCAGCTTCTGGTCCAGCAGCTAAAACTTAAGAGATGCAGAGTTGCAAAAATAAAAAATGAAATTTCTTTTAAAAACTTCATAAAATGTTCAGAATGGGATATGGTTTGAGTTTTGACAAAGATGAAGTTTAATTCTTAATTTATCTGAACTGATTTTCCCATCCTTTATTGGGATTTCTTGATTCCCATGAAGCAAAAAGGTAACACAAAATGAATTAGAGAATGACTCTTAGATGTCTGCTCTCCAGGAAAAATCAAAAGAGGATGTGGTAAATGTTTTAGGAAGAGGAATGATCCAATACCAGAAGGAGATCTCTCACTAGCAAATCACATACAAGGAAAAAGAGGGGTTTAACATAGAGATGCAGAGAGCACATGTTGGAGGCAGTGCTCTGGGACTGATTCTCAGGTTAGGTTGAGCAGCGCTTTGGTGCAAGAACAGAGGCTAATGTGGCTTTATGTCACCTTTGCTGCTCACCAAATCTGGGGCTGGCTGAGGGCAACTGTGATCTGGCTGAGGGCTTATGTTACATCAGCCCCAGGAGTGAGTAACATAGATTCTCTCTACACAGATCTGCCAGGTTTCTGTTCCATTTGCACTGACAACAACAGTTCTATCGGTATAAACGAGCTTGGCACTGATCATGACATAGGGCTTTGAGAGTGGTGAGATCTGGATGAAAGTTTTCACATTTCAACAGAAATTGGCAACTTATTTTGTCCACAGCTCTGCTACAGAATGAATCTTGACATTTTTTACATTTTGCAATAGGAAAAAAATAGCTGACTGGGATCAAAAGTATTTTTTCTTGATAAATCTCCTACCCATTCACAGGAAAATTACATGAGGCCAAACCCCCAAGCAATCACTAAAAACATTCCCCAAAGGACCTTGCGCCTTCTGCTCAATGAGCCCTAATTTTCTTGTTATCTAAGAGGTCAGTCATAGTTTGTTGGTGTAGCATCCTGTGCACCACCTAGTTAGCAAGAGTTTTTTCTGAGCCCAAAGTTACGAAGTGCACAATTTTTGGTAACCATGAGCACTGCCTTATTTGTATCAGTCCCAATCAGTTTTAATGATAAAGTTATAAACTCTTCAACAAGGGAGGATTCTTAATTCAATGCATCACTCACTGGCTGTCAATTTGTCTCTATGGGATTATTCAAATAACTTCTATGTACCTTACATTCTGTACAGTTGGTAACTGTCAGATTTTCTATTAAGGCTCACAACATTAATTGTCTACTATCCAACAGGGGAAAGGCTGTTACCTCCTTCACATAAGTGAGGTTTGTTTACACGTGTGCAGAAAGATTCACTGACATGCAATAAGGCATACAAACCTTTAGGAGGGGGGAATATGCATTCATCTTTCCCAGAACACTCTCCTAAGAACCCAAGAAGTGCCTGGAAACATGCTGAATAGTTTCTAAAATAACTGAGCCCTGCATTGTGAAATTTTCACCAGCATCTCTCTGCCACCTGTTTGAATGAGAAAATGTGTTTGCTAAATTATGTGTACCGTAGCTCATACCAATAACATTGTTGTATAATATGATGCCTATACTCTCAACCTGGCTTATTTATTAAAGACATAGGGCGTGTGAATAAATCAGTCATCTTGTTTAGCTTATTCCCCAACGTTAAAAGAACAAGGTGATCTTCAGATTCTGTTTTCAGTATGATTACACTGCTGTCTCCTTTCAGAGTAGCAGCCGTCTCCTTCACATTCTTCAACAGCAACTGGCCAGCATTCACTGTGAATTGCTAATTCATCTCTTAGCTGTAAAATAATCCAGATTCAGAGAGACTGTGACAGTAGCTGGTAAACAGTACTAGAACTTACAAGCTTTGTCAGCTGTATGTACCTCAATGATATCTGTGGCTCAAAGCATCTTGTGCGGTTGCCACTAATTTCATGCTGTCAAGATCTGAGTTACCTAAATGATGAAATAATGCCCATTTCACCCAAGACCTTCCTAACAAAGGATGCACAAACTGAATATAAGATTGAGCCCAAATCTCAGCTAAAACAATTGAAGTTAACTTGAAAGTATTGGTTTGGCTTAGAAATACAAGTGGATTATTTACTTAACAGCTTTAGAGGCAATTTAAAATAAGTACTGGTATTCCTCTCCCTGAACTAAAGTCTGTTTTGCCCTTGAAAAGGTCCACTGTCTTTGCAGTATCTCATCCAATCCATGAAGGAGTCTCAGCAGGTACAGCAGTCTTTGTCACTATCAAATCTCATGCATTTGCTCAAGGCCAGAATGCATAATGCACAGTTGCATTCTGGAGCACCTCTGAACCCAAGCCTTGAATGCACAAGATCTGATGACATTAGATAGGACAGCAGAGGTCCCATCCGGGGATGTCAGAATATTAATGAAGGTGGGTAAGAAGAACAGATATTGGATTGAGTTGATATGGTGGGATGCAGGGAGGAAGGGGATCAGAAAGAGGAACACAGGAGCAGTGAATGGAAAATATGTGAACTAATGGCTTAAAAATATCAGCAGTAAAACTTGCTTTCCCTTTTGCTTTACCAATTTAAATCTGAGATTTTGGATACTTGTTTTTCCATTAAAAAAGCCTGAAATACTCTACTGCATCCTTTTAAATAGCATTTTTCTTTGACTCTCCATTGTTTAAAATACAAACTAGGTCACATTATTTATTATTTATACAACGCCAAAAGTGTTCTAGACACTTTCAACCTGTCAAAGTTTTTAACATAAACATCTTTGGCAGACTCACCGTAACACTATTATTAAAAATACCTTATACTTATAAAGCACCTTGCTAACTATGGACTCTCCAAGTGCTTTGCAGACATTTAATTAAGACTCAACATCTCTATGATGATTTAATTAATACTCAGCATCCCTATGACGTAAGGGAGATGTATGGGGATTACTTCAAACTACCACTGAAACACAGCCACTCCTGAGATGAAATGCAGCAGTTGTTTATCAATGCTCAGCAACACTACATAACAGTTTAGAACCAAAAGTGCATAATGGCAGGAGGGAATTTAAGTGAACACAATGTAAGTATGCTTCTTAGAATTTAGTCAGGTTAACCTTACTCTTGTAGAAAGTACCACAGGGTCTTTCAAGTCCAGAGTAGTTGCGAATCGCAGTTTAATATTTCATCCAAAGGATGATGCATCCTCAGCAGTGCCCAATGCTACTGAAACACTTGTGCAGCACCGACAGAGGAAAAAGTGCCAAATACTAAATAACCAGCACCACTTCCTCGAGCATCTGTGTGTTTCTGATTATGTTCCATCCAAGTTCTACCCCCAAATTAGCCTATTTTAGCTTGTGACACCCAACAGGATCACAGCACCAGATGGACAGAAAATCTTTTTTTCCAGTGAAGATCCACAGCAAAAACATTACAATATTTTTTTCCAAATTGTGAGCTAAACTACACATCTTAACATGATTTTCAATCCACAGACAACTTTGAATGAATATGTAGGGTTAGAATTCAGTAAAGATATGGCGACTGGGGAAAGAGGTCCAGTAATTCTCATTTGAAAAAAGAAAGAGATTCTGTATGCAAATGTAAGCCACTGGTGAGTGTGTGTTACACACATCTCCTTTTGTGCTGAATACACAGAGGATATGGGTCTGGTAAAAACATAGAGAGATAGTTCTTTAGCTCCAGCAGTAGCAGCTCATGCTTTTAGCTGTGGGTGATCCCTGGTTCAATTCCTGGTGTGTTGGCCAAGATGGCCCCACCCAAGTCTTTCAATTTCTTTCCACAGGTCAAACTTTGATAAAACAGGAAGAGCATTCTGAACATTTGTAAAGAAAAACCATGTAACAAAGACGACAATGTTATTGTCCATTGACTGGAAAGAAGATCTGTGTGTGGACGGAGGGCCAGCCACAGCTCCTAGGAATGGCATTTTGTTGCAGAATGTGTGCAGTCATTACTTCTTGACTGAAACAGGATATACCCATGGTGAGTCTGAAAATGTGGCTGTTCACAGAGGAAGCAGGGAGCTGTAGTGGAGAAAATGACTGAAATTCAGGACGTCTGGAATCTGTTGTAGGTTCTAATCCAGATACGTTATTTAAGTCACTTATGACCTGATCTTTTCACACAAAAGTAAATGGCAAGACTTCCTGTAATAATAATCTGTCTCTCTTATATAGCACTTTCCCTCAGTAGATCTCAAAGTGTGATTTATAAAGGAGGTCACTAGCATTATCTCCATTTTAAATATGGGGAAACTGAGAAACACAAATCTGAAATGACTTTTCCAAAGTCACCCAGTAGCAGAACCAGAACTTGCGTCTCCCAAGTCTCAGTCCAGTGTTATATGCTTTAGACCACACTGCATTAACTTAAATAATTTTTGGTATCTCAGTTTCTCCATCTTTAAACTGGAGATACCTCCACTTATGTCACAGAGATGTTTCAACAATTCATTAGTGTCTGCAAAGTGCTTTAAGATCCTTAGATGGAAGTTGCTATGACAAAAGTTTTCCACAGAACTGAGCACTCACTTCAAAACCTAAATAAGGAGCCAGATCTCCAAAAGAGCTTAGCACTTTGAATTGTGAGCAGTTCTGCACATCTCGCCATAACTGTTTCAATGGGAGGTATCAGTTGAGCATTTTTGAAAATCTAGTCCTTAAATCAGATAACTAAATGGGTGTTGAGCTCTTCTGGAAAGCTGGCTTTTAGTCAATTGAACTATAATAGTGTATTTCTGATTACAGACTTAGATAAAACCAATCTGTACCTGCAAAAAACTATTAGTAAAGAATGATTAATTATATACTACAGAACTGCCTATTTACAGATGTCACAAATGAAAGGATATTAAAATAGTCGTCAGTTACTTCAGAGTAACAAAAACTATGAGTATAATAATTCATACTTTCGGCAAAGACCTGAAACGTCTCTGCCAGTGACTTGACTCATCTCCAGAACCTCGCTGAGATCTTACCAGATGTCTGAAAGTGTTTTTATTTTCAAACCTTGACTGGTGGCATTTGCAGGAGAGAGGATTTTGGCTGTTGTAATGAATGGTGAATTAAACATTTTCCACGCAAGCTAAACCAAAACCGTTAATATGGAAGATATTTACCACCCATCCCACATCTATCACCCCTTGCAATAATCCTATCAAGGTTTTTACTGAAAAACTACTTGCTACTCTCTGCAACAATTTCAATACCCAAAAGGTGCATTACATCACCAAGATTTGTGTTTTCACATCTAGTCCTGCCAAAGGGGGTGATGTGTTGCTCAGTCACCCCAGGAACAGCTCAGTTAAGACACTGTACATTAGAGGGACAATTCATCCCCTCTTTTCCACTCGCTCTAGGAGGGAAGAAATCTGCTAATGGCTCATACCGGTAGCAGATTGCTATCTTATTACCCTTTCCACTGTGCCAGCTCAGCACACTGAGGGGGAAAAGCCAAACCTCCCATTGCTTGACCTGCATGAGTGAGAGAAGTAGCAGGTCTAGTGCCATAGTTCATCCGTCTATACCAGCAGCTGGGACACAAAGAGGACATACTCCTCCCTTATGCCCTAGCATAAGATAAATGGTGTTGATATTTTCAAGCTTCTGCAGGATTCATTTTATGAAGCTAAAGCTCAGAAACATTTAAACATGAAGCACATTTTAAGCAGTTTTCATTTTATGAAAACAATTCATTTATGAAGCCAGTATGTCTGAATATTCTATTTAAATACAGTGTTAAAAATTCCTTCTCAGCCAAAAAGCTAGCTAGAGAAGGAATGTTTGCTAAATGGCAGGCAATAAGACAGCTCCCTCACTAAATTTGTATCCAACTGGGTTGCCTTTAGACAGTGAAAATAAAATGTCTCTTTTTTTTAAAGAAAAAGGGATATTTTATTTTCAACTGCATTTCATTTTTTCCTATTTTTCGTCTCTAGGCTCTTTCCAATTGTCTCTCTCCTTATTACTCCCATCTCTTGCCCAACCTGGCAATATGCCCTCTTTTAGTTCATCCATATGCTCTGATCAGTGTCCCAAGTCTTGCCTGCCAATTGCCCTTATTCTCTTCCCAAAGACTCACTTCTTACTTGAAGGCCTTCCATTGTTGATCTGCATGCCATCATTGCCCAGCATACACAGAATATCACTAAATTAATGATAGACAGAAACTATAATGAGACAAATAAGTGAAAGACAGATGGAAAAGTGATAGACACACAGCATTGAGGCAAAAAGCTTGGCAGGATTCCAAAGAAGATTAGGCATGTATCGGGATAACAAATATCAAACAAGAAAACAAGAATGTCAGAAGGTATACCAACTTTCATGCTTTGGGGCCAACCTCTAACTAACCGGGGTTTGGAGGGAGTTTTCCCTGGAAGGCCAATTTTTCTATATCTGTTTTCCTCAGGACTTCTGAAACAGTTAGCACTTTCTGCATTCGTGGTGCTCCATTTAAAAAACAACAACCATAAACCATCAGGAATCCATATCAAAGACAGTGTAATATGCAATAGGGAATCAATTGTAAGGGATGAAAATGCTTTAAAAAACAACAGGTAGGCTCGAGGTATCTCCACAGGCTACAAAGATTAAAAACAAAAACCAACCAGCCCCCCACTCAAAGAACGCCCCCCAAACCAAGAGCTAAAATATTCATTCATTGGTCATGCAGTGTTAGAGGGATAAATTGTATCCTTTTCAATGGACATAAATGCAAATGTATCACTTTTTCCATGAATTTTTAAATTATAACATTCTCCCCAGTTATTTAAGGCTAAATTAAATAAAAGGCAATTCAGCACCCCCCTCCCTCACCAAAAAAAAAAAACCCCTGGAAAATAGCACAAAGCTACGAAAAAGCAGCCCTCCTCTCCCCCCAAAAAACTTTGCTATGGTATTAGCCACCATCCATCTTACGAAGAAGTAATTAACCTACATTCATTCCTGCAGTTTATTAGCACCAGCCATGGTTTAAACATTTTCAGATTTTAAACCTAAAATTTAAAAAGGCTTTTACTTTCTACATTTAATCCACAAATTTGTAGGCTGGTGCTCTCAGTTGGTCATTATGTCCCATAACCTGCAAAACAACCTTCCTGACCTTAAACTTCAGTTTTAATTTAAAGGCTGTAAAATGATTGCAAGGTGTTTCTGCTTAGATAGAAATTTGTTTCATAGGCTCACAGTGATTTGACAGCAAGTGGGGATTGGTACTGCTAAGCTCTGCTTCCATGAAAGGCTTGAAATGAGCACTTCGTGACAATAAGATAGGAACCGCAGATTCAAAAATTCCAAGGAATGCAAATCTTATTAAATGAAAATTATAGCGGGTAGTATTTGACACTTACTTCTACACCAGAATAAAGGAGGTGTGTTCATACAAGGGACCTCAGCATTCTTTGATGTATGGCATGTTTTTGAATACAATAAGCATTTCTCCGTGGTGCAAGAGCTACCTGTGCGTTCCCCACCTTCTGATTAATACTGAGTCTCTATAGCAGTCAGAGAGAGTGAGAGAGAGATAAACGGGCTTATCAGATACTCTCACCCTGATGCATTGACATCTCTTCCCATGCACGAGAGGAACTGATGTGGATGGATGTGTGTGTGTGTTAATACAAGCTATTAAACACACCTCTGCATTGTACATGATTATACAGCAGTAGGAATGGCTGCATAATTCCTGCTTTTTGCAAAATGACTGCATAAATTGCTAACGGGGATGGACTAAGACTTAACAGGGAGGACCAGGTGGCAGCCAGTGAGTCCTCAGAAAAAGCAGACGAGCAGGGGGAGGCTTTTGGAAGAAGACCATGCCTCACAGAGTCCTTTTAAAGCAGGTTTCAGAGTAGCAGCCGTGTTAGTCTGTATTCGCAAAAGGAAAAGGAGTACTTGTGGCACCTTAGAGACTAACAAATTTATTAGAGCATAAGCTTTCGTGGCATCCGATGAAGTGAGCTGTAGCTCACGAAAGCTTATGCTCTAATAAATTTGTTAGTCTCTAAGGTGCCACAAGTACTCCTTTTCTTTTAAAGCAGAACTCCTTCTTTGACAGCAGAGCGTGCTCCAGCCACAGAACTCCAAAAGGGCTCTTAGACGCTCTAGCAGAGTGGAGGCCAGACCAGGCAGGCAACTCTTTTTAGGGGCTCTATAGGTAGGGAGGCACCTGCTTTGCCAAGTTCATCAAAGCCCTGTCAGCTCCAGCCTCCCCAGGCTGAGTTTTAACTTTAAGAGCCACTGGGCTGTAGTCCCCTCCTGCCTTCTCAGGCCTCCTCACATTTCAGGACTAAATTCTCAGAAGATTCCCATTTCCTTACAACTGCTGCTGTACTCCCCATTGAAAAGAAAGGGAGCTTAGAGTCAACTTGTGTTTGGTTGCAGCCCCAAGTGGAGGTTTTAGGCTGTGGTCAGTGGTGGGGAAGGAGGTTTTGTGGCAGTGGACTGCTGCTTCTCTATTGTGCTAGGCCCGGCTTCAGAATTCTAGGGGTTTTGGCATTTAATGTAGGTCAAATGTGGCATAACAAGCATTAGCCTTGCTAATACACAGCTACACAGGGCCACCAGCTGCCTGTGTTTCATTTTGTCCAAGCTGTATTTATTTTGAACTTCCTCAGTTCGTTCCTTGAAGCAACTGCAGCACAACTATGCATATTTTGGAAGGCCATGCTACGACCTCCTTATGCAGATCCTGGGCCAGATTCACTAGCGTGTTATGTCAACCTATGCTAGCAGAAATCCTGGTCATCTCTGCTAGGGAGACCTCCAGTGGGGATGAGTGGGTTGCAGCAGCACAAACTCTACTGGGGGGAGGGAGGGAGGAGAAAGAGGCATTAGGGGGCAGTGCTCCCAGAGCAGCTGGAGCATCCACGGCACTTGCTGGCGGAGCTCCTACAATGCTCAGCTGAGTTTAAATCTAGTCCTCCCTCTGCCTTTTTTTAATCAAAGCCCACTGGAGGGTAACAACAACAGCCCTGCCCTGTACAGGAATGGACTTCCCCTCAGGAGGGCAGGTTACTGCTAGGGCTGGAAAGGGTCATGTTCACCTTTTTGCATCACCTTTGCCAAATCTAGCCCCAACTGTACGTGTTGCTAATAAATCAATGGTTAGAACAAAGATGTGTAAGGCTTTTTCACTGGGAAAAGATCCCACAGACCCATAAAGCCCTGAGGAAAAGGGCAGGTATTTAAATTGACCAGGTTTCTTCTTGAGCCCCATGGGTAAGGATAGGTGCCTTATACCCTGAGCCCTCAGAAGGGAAGCAGTAGGAGTGCCTAAATTGATTGGGTTACTCCTTGAGCCCTCGGCAGGGTATGGGAGGGTGCCCTAAATTGAGCGGGTAACACTACATATGGTCAATATTGTAGCATATTGAATATTATTTTGATAGTTTTCTTAGTTTTGTGTTGAGTACACAAAAATTGTTCTCTATTCTTAGTTGTTGTGAATCATAATTTCTGTGCTGAAAGTTACTAGAGAAAGGCTCATTGCATATAATTAAAAACACCCCATTCAGGCATAAAGGAACATTTTCCCATTTATTTTTGAAAACTAAATAAATCCATATATACCACATACGCAGTACTGAATATTGATGAGAAATCGCAGAGCCTTGCTATAAATTGTATTAATATAACTTAGACCACCTCACTTGTACTCTGTCTACTGCTGCGTCTCCTCCAGGACTAAATGGGACTAACATTCCACCCCTGTGCATAGTCTCAAATAGCTTATTTAAAACAAAAAACTCTGCTAGGCATAAACTAACTCCTCACCCTCTCAGATGTGGAATTTCTCCCAAAAATTACATCTATCCAGTGCTCAGGATTATTCAATCCTATCTCAGTGATATGCCATATCTCATGATCCAGTAGAACTAGAAACAGGGGCCAGATCACTGGGTCCAAATGAGCTATACTGAATGTAGGATCTAGTGCAGGAAGGCTCTAGTGCATTGCACTCTCCTAAATCCTGGGGGCAGCTGTAGACCTGTTAATCTCCCCCAACTCCCCAGGCATAATTTAGAGCAACCTCAACTACTTGACCCTATACCAGCTGGCAAGGCACTCCAGCTTCCTCCCCTCCCAGCATGCATGCCCGCCCTCTACACTAGGGAAATCCCAGGGCAGAGTGCAACAATCAGGTTTATGAACTTCATTCTACTGGACAAGGTAGGGCAGATTCCTAGCTTTCTGCTGGGTCACCCAGCACTTGTTTTTAGCCCTGAACAAACCTGAGACATTGGACTGTAAGAATGAGATGTAATTATGCATGTAAAAGTTAATTTAAAAGGCTTCCAAATATGTATTATATATTTGTCTTTTCCTCTGAGACCTGGATGGACTTATGGTAACTTAGACCCCAGTTCAACAAAGCTCTTAAGCACACCCGTAAGTGTTTTGCTGAATGTGCATAGCACGTGCTTGAGAACTTTGCTGAATTAATGACTAAGACACGTGACCTTGTTGGTGGAGGAATAAGGGGGGGAAGCCACAAAACAAGTTCTCACAGCTATCATTTCTAAAATATATTTTTCTGCAAAATATGCAGCACGTCCAGAATATACAGTTGTGAGGTGTGATACCAAGGTTTTACTGGCAATATTTTGGCATTACCTACAAAATTTAAATTGCAGCCTTTGCATTCATGGGTATTAAGTGAGCTGTAGCTCACGAAAGCTTATGCTCAAATAAATTTGTTAGTCTCTAAGGTGCCACAAGTACTCCTTTTCTTTTTGCGAATACAGACTAACACGGCTGCTACTCTGAAACATGGGTATTGATGTCATCCCAAATGCAAGAAAATGTTTATGTGACACCATCCTTTTTATTCCCTCTCTCTCTAAATAAATTGAGGGTCAGGGAGAACAGACAGACATGCATAGAATTTCAATTAAAAAATTAAATCTGAACAGCCCTGTACTCATGAGGAACCCCACAAAACCATCCATCAAGAATGCTTGCAGGAGGAAAGCATTTTAGTCAAGAAAAATGTAAGTTTCATGCTTCCAAGGAGATATTGATTAAAACTACGGATACATTGACAGCATCATTTTAATAAAGCCAGCTAATTCTTCTCCCTTAGTTTTATGTTGTGCCCTCAAAGCCTGTCTAATATTACAATGAGTTTTATTAGGTTTTTTTCCCATACATATTAATGGCGTTCCAAAACAACTAGGTAATTAGTCACGTAAATGCAATGTAGTAACTGTAAAAAGGAAAACAATTACCGACTACAATGGTTGCCTTTCCTTAAGGATGCAATAATGATACGGAATTTAGAGGCATATGCATCCCTTTGTTCCAGAATCCATCTTATTTATCGTGTTCCACTAATACATGAAGCTATGTTGTCAAAAAACATTTTGGATGGCAGTTTTTAAAGCAAAAGTCTGGCTTTTCGATTTTAAAAAGGCTATGTGTATTTTAATTTTAATTTGTCTGCACTGGAATCTTTATTTTTTATTGTGGTTTAAATATTGTATTTTTGATCTCGCCCTAAAATCAAATGTTCTCTCCACACATTCAGCAATGAAGAGTGGTACTTTGCAAATTTGGAGTCACCTTTGAAAAACCAGATAATTTGGTTTATGTCCTGTAGCTTTTTATGTTTAAAGCAACAGCAAAGACAAAAGGCTTATGCACTAAGTTTAATGGTATTCCCACCACAAACTAATAACTTGCATTTTACTGGCATGTTTTAGCATATTACAAAAATTCCGGTGGAGACCTTAATGCTAAGCATCCTAACCAGTCACCTAGGATCCCAGCCCCACCACAAAACAGCTGATAACATTAGTGTCAGCACTGCTGATGGAATGCCCACTCTTCTGGTACCTGGTGGACCTTACTCACAACCTCTGTTCCTTCCCTCTCTACTGTGACAAAGTTCCTCCTCTATCTTGGTGGGTCCTGCACTTATTGACGGATTTTGTGCACCACAGAGATTCACAGTAGCCCTCAGTTTGGCCACTTTCGTGGCTCAAATCTGCCGTCCACTCAGATAACCTCATCACTGGCCAGCATGAGGAAAAGGAAGAACAATCCCCACAGTCTCTGCTGGTCCACCTAGTGGGTCGGGGGACAGGCCAGGAACCTTCCCCTCTGGCGGGACCCGCAATCCAAGTCAACTCCTCCAGTATCAAGTAGGGAGTTGGGGGAATGGAAGGATGGGGGGAACCCAGTCCCGCCCTCTACTTTGGGTTCCAGCCCAGGGCCCTGTGGATTGCAGCTGTCTACAGTGGCTCCTGTAACAGTGTGTGACAGCTACAACTCCCTGGGCTACTTTTCTATGGCCTCCTCCCAAAACCTTCTTTATTCTTACCACAGAACCTTCCTGATGTCTGATAATGCTTGTACTTCTCAATCTTCCAGTAGTACGCCTTCTCACTCTCAGCTTCTTGCGCCTCTTGCTCCCAGCACCTCGCAAGCGCACCACAAACTGAAGTGAGCTCCTTTTTAAACCCAGGTGCCCTGATTAGCCTGCCTGTTTTAATTGATTCTAGCAGCTTCTTGATTGGCTGCAGGTGTTCTAATCAGCCTGTCTGCCTTAATTGTTTCCAGAAAGTTTCTGATTGTTCTGGAACTTTCCCTGTTACCTCACCCAGGGAAAAGGGACCTACTTAACCTGGGGCTAATATAGCTGCCTTCGATCATTCTCCTGTAGCCACCTGGCCTGACCCTGTCACACTATTCACAGCCCAATGCCATGTGCTAACAGGATGTTCTATCATAGATTTCTTCCTATTGTCTCCCCCATTCCTGCTTCATTTGTATCACTTCTTTCACGTCTCTTATCTTATGTACATCCAAGCAGCCTTTGCACAGGCTTAGCACCACAGGAGAGAGCGTTATAGTGGCTGTGGCCAAAGTCATCTCTCTTGCCCACCAATCAACTGTGTCACACAATTCTTTAAATCCCTTCCCTCTTTACCCATTGCTCTGTGCATTCAAGCTCCTTGTCCTTGCTCTCAAGGCCCTTGATCATGCACCTTCTTACTGAGTTTCCAACCTCAGGGGTCAACATGGGGAAAAATTAGTGGTGGAATTCTCCCAAGTGCAACCAAAACTCCGCCCACTCATGACACCATCATGCTCAGAAACTACAGTGATGGGTAAGTGTCACCAGGATGGACACAGAGCAGGCACCTAGACAGAATAGAAGGCAACAACAAAACTGACAGATGTCACTATGATGCTGTGTTGGGTTCCACATTGGCCCGTCTACCATGGACCCATCACTTCCTCGGAGCAAGAGTACTAGGGTGCTCAAAAGCTGCTACAGGCAGGGAGCAAGGACTCTTCTGTCTTGGCTGCACCAAGAGCCAATAGGGGCTGCTAGTCCTGTCCTCCCCAATGGCAGCTCCTCCTGCTACTTCCGCACCTTGGGAGGGAAGGGACTGTAGAAGCAATGCTTCTGGCTATGGTGGTGCTCCCTCTGCTTGTGGCGGGAGGTAAGGCAGTTGCCTGCACTGCAGGGGGTTTATGCCCCAGTATCAAAAAAAAAAGTTTCAAATTTTTGTGCAACTGGCTCTTATTGGTAAGCATGTCAACTGGGGCAGGGCAGAACAGTGGGTGACTCAGATAGGGGTTGGTATGGCATATGAGTACATATAAGTCTAATGTGAGCCTTGTTCAACCTCATCTCCTTCTGTGGCCTTGCCCTTTTTGTCTAAAACAATGAGATTACCCTTGAATCACCCTTTCTGGTCCTCTGACACAAGCATATCCAGGCAGTCTCAGGTGCTTGGAATGTTTGTGCAATGCCTGTCCTTCTTGCCATCACTTTCTCCTCATTTAAACCCCTCCCAAAGTCTCGTTTCTGCCTGGAAGCACAAGAAGGGAACAAGCTAAATTAGGAGCATAAATCCCCTCCCCTAAGGACAGAAAAGAAAAATTACTTTTGCCCACAGAACATCTGAAATCAATCACGGCTTGATCTTACTTTTGTAATTTTGACGGACCCTGATCTATGTGTCATGTCCTGTTTAAATTCTAGATTGTATGATCGCTGGGGCTGGGATCTGCTGAGCTATATATTTTGTGAGGCACCTACCCTAAGTGTGCACATGGTACAAATAACAAGGAACAAGAATAGAACACAGTCCCACTCACAGGTGAGGAAGGAGCTGGATGGGAGATCCTGCAGGTTCTATTTTGCACAGAGCACTATGTAAGGTCCCATGGCTGAGGCTGTATGGGAACTAATATGCAATATTGCATGGAATGGTCCAGAGCCTATGTTCACATTGGTAAGCCACTTATTCAGACTATCTACAAGCTGGACGTTCGGCTACCTGCTCAACCTTGCTCTGATGCCAGGTTCAATACTGTGCAGACAGCAGTTTCTGGAAGGATTGCCTCGTCAGATGCCGTACTTTTTGGAACTGGTGTTGCAAGTGGAGAAGTCTTCAACTGCCAACATAAAAATTTTATTTTCCAAAGTGTTAGCTTCCAGGAGCTCCTTCAAAAAATTTAAGCTTAGCACAGATGCTTGTCCCACAAAAAAAACAAACAAACAGTGTTGTGCTTGTAAAAAGCAAACAGACCGAGAGCATCGCATTACTACCCGCATGGCTCTACCATAAACAGACCAAATGGCCTAGTTTGTTTCAATACGAGTTCTTTGCAATTCACAATAAAATACTATCCTTTCCCCCATCTAAGGGACATAACATTCACACAGGAATGGCATTATCAGTTGTAAGGCCATAACAGCCCATTATTTTATGAACACTTAAACACACTGAAATCTCTGCAAGCTAAAGGATATGCAGATTAATGCCTCTTATGCTCACACAGTCAGCCACATGTCAAATCAATGTATCTGTTTATAAGTATTTCACTTTTAACACATAGTGTATTGCAGTTAAATAATACCCAGTTTGCTGAGTAAATGCTACATTTGTTTTTCTATTGATTCTGCTTCCAAAGTGCCTTGAGATCACTCTGCTGAGAACAGAATATACATACCTATTATGATGATCAAAATTGACTACAGTTAAATTATATTTATCCTGATCACTTACTGTGTCTGTGTGTGTGTGTGTGTGTGTGTGTGTGTGTGTGTGTCCCTAAATTTCTCAGCATGTTCTTGTCTTGACATATAATGGGGACTTTCAAGTTTTAACATTTTAGTTTAACTGGTGTGTTATCAAGAATGTGGCTAGTAGTTATATTCCTTGAGTCCCAAGAAACCCTAGTTGAAAATGCTGACCTACATACACCTACATACACCATACATGTATGCTGACCTACATACACCTTCTGAATTTCTAAAGAAAGATAGAACACTAAATGAAATAAATAAATAATAATGAGCCTCAAAGGAAAATGGAAAAAAAAAAACACACCTTTGTAACTCACTGAACTCCATGATTATATTCCAGTATTGGCCTCTGTTGTCAAGAATGCTTCTGTGTCTTCTGGGATTGTACCAAGTTTTTTGGTGGTGTGTGTAAAACTAAAGGTAACTAGCAAAAGGTGGATGGGGCTGAAGTCTACTATTTATCTATAGAATTAGTTCCAGAGTCAGCAAGGACACTGCAAGCCTCTCTACGCTACTCTGCGTAAAGTTTTTCATCGATGCCCTGCCTAATGAAACCATCTCTAGGACTGAGTGGCTGGTTGTCTCCATATCAGCCCATTCTTTCAAAGTGACACACCAATATCCAACCCCTTGTTTTTATCAGTAGCAACATCAAAGGCTCTAAACTGATGCAGTCCAAGCAGGAAAGTGAGGGCTCAAGAGGCCTGTTAGCTGAATGTAGCATGAAGGGGAGTCCTGCTGTGTCACACGCAGAATTGGACACCAACTTTACAAGATGCATCACGCAAGAAATAATTTGGGCTTTGCTTGAAGGCCACCACACAGGAAACTGACATTATTATTATGAAAAATCATTTCCAGCGAAAGCCCCTCTGAATAAACAGTGAAAAGGAAGTAGTAGATTTGGATCATTTCATAATCCTGCACTCACTGGAAACTCATTTGGTTACCTAATAAATTAATAAATAATAGTCATCTCAGCACTATGAGATCCAAACTTTTATCATCATGTACAGGATCAGAAAAAGTAGCTGCTTGCTGCACATCTGCGAACTTATCCCAATGCATACACAATGGCCTTGTGCAGTGATAGAGAAATTTGTTGCTGAGAGCCAATAATAGTAGGATAGTATGATGCCCTGCTAAATTTACTTGAGTCATCTATGTGGGAGTGGAACTAGGGGTCTGTAAAAGTTTTCAGGAGTGGATCCCTCAATACTGTTTTATAAAACAAGAGTCTAACAATGTTACTGGGGATTTCATTCAATTGAACATGTTTAGGTCCAAACAGTACATGGCCTCGGGATTAAGTTATCAGTAGTATCTACTGTACATGCTTCCATTTGCCCACATGCAACTGAATATGGAACAAGTTATTACTAATGCATTAGTGACAATCCTCTTTCTCACTCAAATCACAGTACAGTGGTCACCATTAAAGTGTTAGTAATTGCCAGGATACCACAATAGTATCTGAGATACTAGTTTTCCCCATATACTTTGGATAGGAGATGACTGTAGCAAGTGTGCAGGTTCAAAAATCTGGAGGTTATATGCAAATAACCCAAATATCCTGCTTTGCATATTTGATTAATATATGATGCCTTATTTACATAAGTGACAGCAAAGGTCCTGTTTTCCAGAAACTAAGACTGACAAGGGTACAGCTGTAACAACCTTCTGTAACATAGACTTGCCACATTCCCAGTTGGCTCTGACTTCTCCATAGCTTGATATCCCAATAGCTAGCAACTACAACATTGCCAACTCTCAGGATTTTATTTGAGAGTTTCGCACAATTTTTGGTGTCTTTCTAAAAGTCCCAACTCCAGGAATTTTTTGATCAAGAGAATTTCAGCTTTCATTTTAAATAAAATAAAATAAAATAAAATAAATAAAATTTCTAGCCCTCATGGTTAAAGAGCAAGGCTTGGAATGGGTTAGCAATATTGATTAATTTTCAAGGGTTTGCAGAATCAGGTCAGAAAAAGGCCTAAGGCCCACTTAAGTCCTCCAAGTGGGACTGAAATGATGCATAAGCTTTCTGTTAATTCTCTGCACATGAGTAAATTTCACTGAAGTGGGAGAAATTTTACTGTGATACTATTTGAAGCTGAGTTTCAACAGTTCCTAGTTAAGTATAAGAAGGAGTTGCCAAGGTTACACCAATTGCCAAGAAAACGCATAAGAGAATGAGCAAAGCCCTCTGAAACCCCTTGAGAGTTTGTGATACTTGTGGAAATCCATGTAGGATCCTTAATACTGCATGAGCAGTTAGATTTGATTTGTCACCTGCGGCACATAATTAAAGGTAACTGGTGAGTAGAGGTAACTTCATATTGCTATTTGCACTTTCACACGACTTGTGTGGCTACATGGGAGCTCTCCAGCTGTGACAACTGCCCCATGTTTTCATCAGAGAAAGCAAAAAAATTGAACCAAGCAATAAAACAAACTTTTTTACAAATTCATGAAAAACTGGACTTAAAAAAAAAGCAAGCTGATTTTTCATCTTCAGGTCAGATGAAAGACTGTTTTTATCACTTGGGATTGAAAGCTTTATCTGGAAATAAGATGCATAAAACTGTACTTAACCCAAGAATAAGTTTAATCACAAAATCTATGTGACATATATTCATAAGGTGTTGAATACGAAGCATGAGGAAAAAACCCCCAACATTCTTTGCTTGCATGTTGCCTAGACAAGAGCTGCTAACTGAAGACCTGTCTTGGAGGTGTTATTTTAAAGTTTTTTGAAACCCTTAAACCAGCTCTTCAGCAGGTGTAGATCAGCTGGGCTCCAATGAATTCAGTGGAGGTACCTGACTTCAGAAGCTAGATTCTCAATGGGTATAAATCCAGACAGAGGAAACAAAATGCACTTAATTTCCTCAGTGGAAAGAACAAGAATTTGGAATGACCATGAAACCTGAGTCATATAAACTGGATTTTCTTAGTGAGGCTTTTTTTTTTTTTATAAAGCTGAAATTTCTCCGGGGTCTGGATTCAAACAACCCACACCTAGTGACCTACCAGACACTCCGACTAAATGAAACACATCCATGCTGATGGAGACCAAGATTCCCCAATGGTTAAGAGTTGGAGGCCCCAGCTGGAGTACTGTGTCCAATCTTGGGAAACACTTCAAAAACATGTGGACAAATTGCAGAGGGTCCAGAGGAGAGCAAGAAAAATGATACGAGGTTTAGAAAACATGACCGATGTGAAAAGGTTGAAAGAACTGGGCATGTTTAGTTTAGAGGAGAGAAGAGTGAGGGGGGCCATAGCAGTCAAATATATAAATGGTTGCTATAAAGAGGACAGTGATTAAATGTTCTCCATGTCCACCAAGGGCACGACAAGAGGTAACTGGCTTAGTTCGCAGCAAGAGAGATTTAGGAAAAAACTTTCTAATGAAAGGATAGTTAAGCACTGGAGCAGGTTACCTAGGGAGGTTGAATCGTTGTTGAACAGTGTTGAATCACCATCACTGGAAGATTTTTTTTTCAGAACAGGCTAGACGAACATCAGGGATGGTATAGTATATTTAATCCTCCAGTAGCACAAGAGGGGACGGACTAGATGGCCTCTTGAGGTCTCTTTCAGCCCAACATTTCTCTGATTCTCTAAGTATAATTCTTTATAGTATTAGCTTCTAGCTTGCCTAGCTATTTGTAGTTATATTAATCCATGGCATGTCTGAATTGAAATACATTTTAGTGTCCTTTCTCTTTCAATAACTTGCCAATAAAATCTGACATTATTCCAGAACAAAACAAACCTTGTTAAACTACAGCTAAGGATGCTAAGCATAAAATTCAAGAGATGATGCAACATTGGATACATACTAAAGAAAAAAAAATCCCTACAGATCAAAAACTACGAAAGAGACAAGCTCAGGTTCAAACCAGGGCACTCTATGCAGTTCTCTTAGAGGAAAGCCAAAGAAGGAAAAGGTGCATGTTATTAGTCCTGGATTGCTGGGTACCACAAAAGCTCCTACTTTGGACACTGGATGAAGCTGGAAAGCCACATACTTCCAGCTGAGGTGGTAGTTATAGAAGAAACTTATTAATCTTAAACAAAGATCTTATTAATCTTAAATTGCTCTGCTCAGTGTTATGTAATTATCAACATTTTACATAGACAATAAGAGATTAAACCAAACACAAGCTGCTATCATTCAAAAAAAATGCTTGCTAATTTTTCATGGTTCCTTTTTTGGTTTAAAAGAAAGGCATTGTTGAATCCTTAATTACAACCACAATGACCACTGACAGATACATGTCATGAAAAGTCAGCCATATCCCTGAGGCAGGAAAGAACATGAAGTAGTTCAAACTATAGACTTTGGTTCTTATGAACATAGTGACATATATACCCTGCTGTGTAAGTAAACTAGCTATCCCTCTAGTGCCAAAAAGCAGGGATACTGTGAAAGTTGCCTGCTATGAACTGGAAAACTAGTGACCAAACCTCCCATCAGATCCATTCTTTATAAGTGCTTCTTTAGGCTTCTGTTGAAGAACAAGGGGAAAAAAACACACCAGAAAAACTCCACTGAAAACCTGAGAATTCTTATAAGCTGTAAGGTCCAATGAAGCTATGAAAGCAAAAAGCAAGGCTCTGAATCAGACCACTGTGTCACAATCCCATTCTCTTTTTGTTTTGTTTTTTCTACAAGAAAAAAATTAAGAGTGAACTTAATGCTAAATTGACTGAAGAAGATATCTCCCCACAGACTAGATACAGCCATAGCAGCAGCTGGGCAAATTTATCCTCCCCATCCAAGTACTGCACCTCAACCCGGATATGAAGAGAACACTTTAAGGGAGAAAAAAATGGTTTGGTCTCCATGTCCCTTCAATCCTTGCCCTCTCTGTTGAGACTAACAATAGTGTGCCTTTGTGACCATGATTATTCTGATATAGTCACCTGCTGCAAAGCTCTAGACTGAAAACCCCAACTTATTTCATACGTAGGCATTGGAAAATAGGAATCTAACTCAATGTGCCTTTTTTACCATGTCTGCACTAGGGAATGTTAGCCAGTCTAAATGACATGGCAGTGAAAATGGATGTCGGAGCCAAAAAACTATTTCCATTAGAATCTTACCAGTGCTGGAACTAAAGTGTGTGTGTGTTTTACTAAAATTCCTTAGCATAGGCAACCATAAAGTGTGTGTGCACACATGCATATATATACAATATGATGGGTAAATGCCAGCAGGATTAAGGAAGGAGAGTGTGCAAATTGAGCAACCAACAAACAACAACAAAGCAAGTTCTGAACTATAAAATATTCTTTTGTAAATTGAGTTGAGGAGAAGAAACTCTCCGTTGACTTCATGATCTCTCCAAAGTTTGTAAACCTGGGCATTGATCCTGCATTGAAGTATGTGGGCGGAACTTTGCCCTGCACCAAGCCCCACTAAAGTCCATATGGCTGTGCATAGAAGTTCAGAGTCAGCTGCAGGATCGGGGCACTGGCAATTGAGATTTCTTTTTAAATAAGCAGTTTGTTCTACACGTGGTTACTCTCAAACTCTCTCATCTTCAGGCTGAAACAGAGGGCCAGATCCTCAGCAGGTGTAAGCTGCCTCTTGATCCACTGCACTTTTGAAGATGTGGTTATCAAAATACCTCCTGGCTGCTCCACTGTCCGTGGATATTCCACTGGCTTCAGGCAAATAGAATTTGTAAAAAGAGTGCAGGTCCCAGGCTGAATTTGTGAAGCTGAGTTTCAGAGTGATTTTTCCCTCTCCTCTTTGTAACATACCATATAAGCATTAATGCGTAACATGAAGTTTTAGTCTAATTTATTATGGGACAAAATTTTAGGGGGCTTATTTTCCTTTTAACAATAGCAGTATTTACTATATTCATAAAAGACTTTAAAAATAGCTTACATTAGGAGTAACTCTTCACATTATCAAAACAGATAAACACTTCCTGCTCCACTTTGAGCGCTAATATCAATTATGGCCTTCTGCAGGTTTCTTGGTGGATGTTAAATTAGAATTCTAAGAGATAAAGGAAACGGGACCCAATCCAGCTACTGTTAGACTCAATGACAATAATGCCACTGACTCCAATAGAAGCAGGAGCAGGCCTATGGAACAGTTTCTGAAACTCACCATGGATTACAGGGATTCTGTAGTTCAGGGTGACTGAGATGGCACTTCCAGTCTAAACCCTGATTTTCAGTCACTTATAAAATGCTCTCACAACATTACAGTTTGGACTAAAATATCTCCTGCTGGACCTATGGGTCAAAGATCAGGACGATGTTTTAATAAAATCCCTTCAACAATTGGAGTTATTTAAGGCGGGGGGGGGGGGGGGAAGAAGGTTTATTTTTAGCTGTTAAGAAAATTGTTCAGGTGCACTTTGATATTTTAACAGCTTATAAAAAGTGGCATCCTTTTAAAAATTCCTTCCTGACATGTATGTGGCAGTGAGCATGATGAGCAAGGCCTTCTTAAACAAACTTGATTTTGAAATAAATAAAATTAGCAGCTGGGCTCCAAATGAAGAGCAATTTTGTGGCCTGGCAAATGGCTGTATAGTTGACTCATTTGTCCAAACATTGTGGAAACCTTTTTGCACCACACAGACGGATGGGGGGAGAAATAGCCATTTCCCATCTCCTCAGCTTCTCTGCTTTAGGAACTCTATGGTAAGCGACCAGTTTGGGGCAGCTGAGCTGCTGGAGTAGGGAGTGGCACAAGGAGCAGGAGAATATGTAGCAGTGTCTTCAGGACTCCTGACACATGAAGTAGAGCAGAGCTCTGCTCTCTAGCCTCACACTACTGTTGAACTCCTAAACTACATAGGGCTCCTCTGATTAGTAACATCAGGGAAAGCTACCTACTATGGGGATATCTTGAATCCTGCAGGAGAAGAGCACTGTCTCTATGTGGATTGGGAGCCCCAGACAAGAGCTGTCTCCTTCTTAAAGTCCCTCTTGGCCTCTTTTTCCCTCCAAGATAATGCTTTAGCTCCATCTTCTTGTGTTACTGGCCCCTCTGTCCAATAAAGTTCCTAAGCATTGCAGGAGAGAACTTGTGCTTTGGCCGGGTTTAAGACCTCTGGACCGCCTCTTACAAGCCTCCGTTTCAGCACCTTTGTTTTGCCTGCCTCCCACTGCACACATAGTATTGAATAATTTTCTAATCAACTAACACTGCAGCCTCAGTCCCAGCTGCTACAGAATTCAGAGGAGCTCTGCTACTTTTACAGGAGGTGGAGAAGGCTTGCTGAGTAACTTAGCTTCACTGTGTCATAAGTCACTGGGGTCTTGCTTATCCATGTAGAGAAAATGACAATAAATTATTTACTGGCTTAAAGGATATACCAGTATGAGATATTCTGCATAGTCACAGGAACAACCCTTAGGGCTTGTTCCCCAGTGCAGCAGTCACCAGCTAAAACCAAGGGCTCAGAGGGTCAAATCGTGGCCTTTTAGCCCCTTTACATTACTGCAGACCCAGGGGAACCTGTCGGGGACAGCAGGGAAGAACAGTCACCACAGATTCCTGAAACCAGTTTCTGCTCAACTAGGAGCAATAGGACTTAGGTACATAGGAACATCTTCAATATATATATAATAAGTAAACTGTCTGTTTTAGGAATCATTCTCATAGCCATCAGTGATTAGTAGTTATTGAATAGGGAATTTATATACCCTCTCAAGAGCTGGAACCACTTACCCAGGATATCAATATACTTTTTATATGACAGCTACCTTCCTGAACATTTAACTTGTCATCTTTGCAGTGGTTTATAAAACTTAAAAGCTCATAATATGAGAAATATAATTAATGACACTGCAGAGGTATGTATATCCTAGGAAGAATAAATTATAAGTGCCATAGTAAATTGCAATGAATGAGACAGCAGCTGGATGCCTGAAAAGAAATGCTCTTATAGTCTAAATTTAAAAGTCAATAGGTAAGGTCAGATTACATGGTCACCCATTTAGATATTGGAGACAACCTGTTGCTGAAGGCTTGTTGCTACTCTATGATAATAATACATGAGTGTGTGTAAGTATATGAGATATTTACCTCTCCAACAAGTGATGGGCTAGCTGAGTCTATTCCAATTGTGTTTAGTATGTCTGAAAATAGGTAAGGCTCTCAAGGACGATAAGAGATTTACCCTTCATCACTGTAGAGGGGATTAAGGTTATTTATCAGTGCAGGGGCTGCCAGGAGTGGATCTCCTATACTCTGTATGTCACTGGAAAAGGAAAATATTCCTTTTTTCATTCCTTCCTTTTGATTCCATCAAGGCTCTATTTTAAACTTCTACTTGAGTTCAAATCCCCTTACAAAAGAGGGAAGCCAAACATACCCATTGTCTGTGTGCAATCCTTTCTCTCTCTTTATTGATTCTAATTGCTGGCCAGGAAACCTCCCTTATATTTCCTTCCACTGGCTGTAGTCTTCCAGTCTCTTGCAGCATTCTATCCCAAGCCCGTGGAAGTGCATTTGCTATCAGACATCAGAAAATGAATCCTCCTGCTGCTAAGGGTCTTAATTTGGTTGGTGTGCACACAGTACGGGGCACTTTGTAGATGAAATGACAGGTGCTACAACGAAAAAGGATGTTCTTTTCCTTAGGAAAGGACTAGGTCTCCGAGCACAGTCTGGGGCATTATCCACACATTTAGCTAAAAGGAAAATCCTTTAAAGTATCGGGTTCTCTTTTTTCAAACAAAGATGATTAAATAAAACCAAAAACTTTAGTTGGATCATGCAACCAGAGTTAAAGTAGTCACATGGGGCTTCAAAGCATAACACTACCACCAAAATAATCACTAGCTTACAGCCATACTATGAACTGTGATCCATACATGCCCTACATGTAGGGACACCAAAAAACCAGTCATGTCCTTCTTGGCTAACACCCTCACTCTCTGAACTTTGAAAAACTACAATGAAAGCAAAATATATAAATAAAGCATGAAAATAAGTCTTACCAACCTTGAGTAAATCTGAGTGGATTGTGGGGCTCAAGAACTGTCTTCTGTATGACCTGTAGGACCATCTCCCTGTTCCTCTTTTGTTCTAGTCAACTATCATTTTCATCATGGTTGTGGCCCCTACAGCCAGAAAACTTGAGTGCCTGAGAATCCCCCCGCCCCCAAAGTCTATATCTAAAGCAAAAAGCCTGAGGATAAATAGATATGCTGCAAAAACAACAAGGAGTCCTTGTGGCACCATAGGGACTAACAAATGTATTTTTGTATAAGCTGTCGTGGGTTAGAACCCACTTCATCAGATGCATGGAGTGGAAAATACAGGAGCAGGTATAAATACATGAAAAGATGTGAATTGCCTTACCAAGTTAGGTTAGTGGTTAGGCCACACCATCAGGGGCTCGTTCACCTGCATATCTACAGATATGACATATGCCATCATGTGCCAGCAATGCCCCTCTGCCACATACATTGGCCAAACCGGACAGTCTCTATGCAAAAGAATAAATGGACACAAATCTGACATCAGGAATTAGAACATTCAAAAACCAGTTGGAGAACACTTCAATCTCCCTGGTCACTCAATAACAGACCTAAAAGTAGCAATTTTTCAACAAAAAAACCTTCAAAAACAGACTCCAACATGAAACTGCAGAACTGGAATTAATTTGCAAACTGGACACCATCATATTAGGCCTGAATAAAGACTGGCAATGGTTGGGTCATTATAAAACCTAAATCTAATTTCCCCAATACTAATTTCCCCCTACTGTTACTCACACCTTCTTGTCAACTGTCTGAAATGGGCCACTCATTACCACTTCAAAAGTTATTTTTCCTCCCTTGGTATCCTGCTGTCAATGGAATTGTCTCATTAGATTAACCTCACACTTGGTAAGGCGATTTACATATTTTCATGTATTTATACCTACTCCTGTATGTTCCACTCCATGCATCTGATGAAGTGGGTTCTAGCCCACGAAAGCTTATGCCCAAATAAATTTGTTAGTCTCTAAGGTGCCACAAGGACTCCTCCTTGTTTTTGCTGATACAGACTAACACGGCTGTCACTCTGAAACCTGTAGGTATGCTGCATTTGCCAGCTCTCAGAAGCTTGTGCCAGGTCAATACTTGAGTCAGACACCCCAGAGTAATATGCAGCCTATAACATATGCATCTTTTATGGACAAAAGTGCAGGTGATACTTGGCCACTTGCAGAACCATTTCCTTTAGTTCTTCTTGAACTTCCTTTATTCCATACACCTCTTCAACCTTTTGTCTCATCATTTTTGTCTTATTCAGAAGTGCATAATTTATGTTAAAGCAACAAGTATTTATAATGTGGACATCAAACTTGGCCTCTGGTTGAAATATGACACAAAAAGTTTCAAACCTGGAAGCAATTCCTCTCCTCTCCCCTCACCAAAAATTGACTGTTTTAAAATAATACATTTGGACATACCAGAGTCTACTGGTACATTCCATAGAGGCTTCAAACATTCTCTTAACATAAACTTCCATGTTAAAAGAAATCATAGTGGAAGAATAAAAGAGAGCATGTGTATATGTGCAATGTAGGCAAGGAAGTGGTAGAAAGTTTCCCCCTCTCACTTCGTCAATAATAGTTCCATATTTTCCATTTCAAAGTCTAACCTATGCACAGCCCATCACACACATTCCCCACTCTCCCCTCCCTGCTTTTCTCTTTTCCTCTGCACAGCTCAGTCATTTCTTTTTAAAGATGTTATTACTTTGCTTGAGAACTAGCCCAGCCTCTGCACTTGATGGCACTTCACAAGTAATGGTTTCATATACCTTCTGAAGGAAAAGTTCAAAGTAGCCCAAGCTGCCTGCTAAGCATGGAGGAGAGCAGCAGTCAGGTTGGAGGAGAGACAGAATTTCCATCTGAAGTTGGACTGCCTGAGAAATGTTAGTGGCCCAACTTAAAAGAAACCTGCTGTGTCCTTCCTCCATGCAACTGTTGTGCTTTGTGGGTAGCCTCATCCAGCCTAACTTTCTTCAAATATATTCAGGGCAGCCCTAAATACTAGGTACTGAAAGGCCATTAAACATGAGCACATCCAAGAAAGGTAGCTAAAGGCTCGGCAGCATTCTGCAACAAGAGAATTAAAAAGCAAAAATAAAAAACAAAAAATTAGTACTTCTGATTGAGATTTTTATCAAAGTAAAACTTCTGACTGAGCCCTGCTGCCTCTGTGAGACTGCAGATAGTCTGGAAGAGGGGTACAGTCTGCAGATGAAGCTTGTAATTAGAGCGGGTTGAAAAAAATTGACCAAAGAGTTTGCCATCAGAAATGCTTGTTTTGTTGACACAAATGTTTTGCAGGAACTTGTTGATTTTGATAAAATTTGATGGAAATTTTCAAAAGTCTTCAATACTGAAATGGAGCGTTTTGTTTCAACATTTTTGTTTTATTTAGTTTCAACTTTCCTGTTTTGTTTCAACTCTTACATTTTAATATAATATGCATTTAATGTTTTCTATTATAATGTTCCAACATTATTGAAATGAAATATGTCAACAAGGTCATTTTGATGTTTCCAAAAAGAAATCTTTTAGAATATTTCATTCTGTGAAATATTTTGAGATTTCAACTTTTCGTCCAGATTTGGATGAAAATTCATTTTGGAATCTCATTTTCCAGCAGGACAGAAATTCCATTTCCCAACCAGCTCTACTTTTATATGTACTTTAAACAGCATACACTGACCATTCACATATTCCCCCATTATTGGCAGAGGGAATTAAGAACTACTTGATCTTTGTAGGGCAGGCTCAGAAGGAGAGTGTGCAACACCTACTGCCTAAAACTTTCCTTCCCTCTTTTTGAATACATAGAAGTTTTGCTTTTATTAAAAAATACTCCCAATAAAATGGTTTGTTTCAAATGAAATAAATTTGTTCCAATTCACTAAAAATTTTAAAAAATGGTTTCATTTTGGGTCAAACAAAAGATTAAAAATGATTTTTCAGAACTTCCAGTGAAAAAAACAAACAAAATATTATACAGCTGTAGCTCTGGTACCTTTAGGCCAGTGGGGTGTTCCCCTTCGCCAGAGCAATGCTCCCCTTACAGCCAGAATTTTGAGTGTCACAAGTGGACAGGACATAATTAAGGATCTGGCTCTTGCTACTTTGAAGGAGGAGGTAGGGAGAGGACAAATCATAAAAAGCAGGATGTAGGAGAGGATTTGTTTAAATAAAGTTCCTAAGAGTTGTTAGTATATGGTAAAAATAGTTTATGCATATGCGGCAACCACACTGACTTGACATACTCAAAAGAACCTGTTTCCAGTGTTATACCTGTGTTGGATCCAGGATATTAAAGAAATAAGGTGGTTGAGGATAATATCTTTTCTTCGATCCAATTCTGTTGATGAAAACAGATAAGTTGTCCAGCTACACAGAGCTCTTTTTCAGGTCTTCTGTCATCCTCTCAAAAGAACCCGTATTTCAAAGGGTGAAAGATGCCAGTTCAAAACATTCTGTACATTGATATTCACACAATAAATGTATCCAGCTCTAAGGAACCATCTAGGCAACTGAGCAAATGTGTTGTTAAAAACTCTATCAGTTACTCTCCATGTGCGGTTACAGTTATGCAATTTCACATAGGTAATTCTCTCCCAGACATTTATTCTTAAATCGGAAAAAATGCCCGAACAACCAAGCAATCAAAACACACCTAAAAACTGCAAAGGGGGAAAAAAGAGTACTTCTTTTTTGTTGCTTATACCAACAACCAATGTGTTTTATAATATACACATATTTATGGTGTGACCTAACATTTTCAAAAGCAACTAAGTGACTTAGGGGGCTTTGACAGTTTTATTCTTCATCCTTTTCTCATTGAAGTCTATGGTAAAACTTCTGTGGACTTGAGAGCTAGTGTGACCCTAAAAGAGTGAGTAGAAAGAAATTGTCTCCATGCCTTTGCATTTCATGTTGCAATATCCCATGAGGGTTAACATCCAAATGACTGTACTGTTCATTCCTGCTTTACCATGCCTGAGTGTGATGACATGTGGAAGAAGAAGCGAATAAATCAAATGGCAACATTTGCAGCTGAAAACGTTATTTGTTAGTCAATTAGAAGGACAGCAAAGGACTTCAGGAGGGATCTAGTAAGGAGCAGAACCCCCCCCCCCAAAAAAGGTAAGTGGACTAACTGCTGAATTCAATATCGTTAAGGACAAGGTAATAACACATTGGAAGGGACAGTGTAAACTACTTGTACACGCTGATGGGTTGTGAATTGGTTGTTTTCCTTCAGAACAAAAAGATCTAGTTGACATTGTGAACATGTCAGCCCTGGCCTACACGGTAAAGTTTTGCCAGCATAGCTATGTTGGCTAGGAGTATTAAAAAGATACATAACTATGTCAGCAAAACCCCAAAGTAGACGCACCGATGCTGGCAGAAGAGTGCTTTTGTCTGCGTGGCTAATGTTTGGGGAGGTGGTGTAGTCATACTGGCAGATCTCCTGCCAGCTTATGCTGCATCTATACTATGGGGCTCTGCCAGCACAGCTATGTCAGCAAAGCTCAAAGGCCAAGGCTCTGAAATATAAACAAGTCCTCTCAGGGAAGATGTATGCTTATGTGAAGCAGCAGTCAACCCAATTAAACAAAAGAGGCAGCTGATAAAATGAAGAGTCAACAGCTTTAAAATAGATACAAGGAAATATGTTTTCTGGCAATGTGCAATTAACCTGTGAGTCTTTCACTTCAGGATATTATTGAAGGAAAAAACTTACTAACACCATGTCTACTCTATCACTTATATCGGCCAAACTTATGTCACTCAGGGATGTGAAAAACTACACAACTGAGCAACATCAGTTTCACTCGCATAAACAGTAATGTGCATAGTGTTATGCTGGTGGGAGCTATGTCACCAGGAGAGCTTCTTCCGTCCACATAGCTACCACCACTCATTGAGGTGGTTTTATTATGTCAATGGGAGAGCTCTCTCCCATCAGTACAGAGTGGCTACATGAATGATCTTACAGTGACGCAGCCACATTGGTACAGCTGTGCCGCTGTAAGCTCACTAGTGTAGACATGCCTAAGGTTGGTGAGAAGAGAATGAAACTGCAGTAACCAATATAGGTCCATTTTGATGTTTGAAGAGCAGACTCGTTCTTCCACATTTGCCTTATCCTTCAGTTTCCCACCTGTTTCAGTCTATTAGGGAAAATTTTGGAAAGAGGATTTTAAAATTTCTGCTTCAGTAAAAAGTGGTGATGTACAAATGCAGAAAAAGAAGAGGAGGAAGGGCTGGGACATTATTGCCCCCACCCCCAGAATTTAGACAAGTGCATTAGTTTTCTTGATCTTTGCTAGTGTGTTATGTATACTCTGAATACCAGGAGAGTCAGGAAAGTCCAAGCTATATATGGGCAAACAGGCTTCTTGGATTAGGCATGACTAGGAGTTATTGTTGAGGGAACCCATCTTCTGTCTTGGATCTCTAGCTGTCTGGCTTTATACATCCAGCCTTTAACCTGCACATTGCTGGCAGTTTGCAAATCCTGCTGCAACTACATGGAAAGGAATTTACAGCATGCAGATTCCATGGTGGAAGAAGCCCTAGAAATACCATACCACAGATAGTTTTAGGAAGATGCCCTATTAAGAATTCAGCAAACACTTCCTTCTAGGTGCAAATAAAATGCTCATAATTTGATGAGCAGCATGGTGATGGAGACCATATGATTTTCCAAGGTAATTTAGATACTTCATTGTGTTCTGTCAACACGTGGCTGAAGATCATGCGAGTCCTGGAGATACTGCGCATAATACCTCAAATATTGAAGTATCTTGAATTACTTGCTTAAAGATAAAACACACAATAACATTTGAAACACAATCTTGTTTACCTTACAATAAATATTTACAATAAATATCCCAAGGAATACAATGATGCTAACCTTACAAAGACTACAGCAGAGCAATTATGTTTGCATGCTGCAGAAGTCTAAAGGTGAACAAATGTGATGTTGAAAACAATCTTATCTTTCACTAACTAGTTTTTGTTACCAACCAATACTTAATATGCTATTGGCCATAATCTAAAGATAGATATGTTCTTATTTTAAGCTTAGAATAAATATAATGCCATTGCCTTAGTATAAACAAGTACAGTGCTTTGAAGCAAAATAGTTATAGTAAAATTCTTTATCTACTTGCTTTGAAGTTTATATAAAAAGCTATCTGTAATAGAGCTGGGTGAAATTCTTTTGACAATTAGTAAATTTGTTCAAAAATGCATTTTTCAGGGCACTGAATCTTTTACTAATTTGGTTCAAATTCTGTGAATAGTTTCAGCTTAAAAAGGGGGAGGGTTTTTGTTTGTTTTTTGAAGGGAAATGTCAAATCAGTGTTTCATTTTTGAAACATTTAGCTTGACCCAAACAATTTTTTCCAATATTTAATTGTGGCTAAAGGAAAAAAAATCAAATTCAAAAATCAAAAATCAAAAAATCAGTTATTCCTTCAGCATTAATTTATGGACCATTTTGGAAAGACACAGAACAGTAAACTCATTTCAGTTAAAGACCTATCCTCTTTAATTGAACATATGTTAAAAATCATGAGCCAGATCCTCAGCTGGGGTAAACTAGCTAGCTTCAATGGAGATATGCCAATTTACAATAGTTGAGGACGTGCTCCTTTTAATAAGGCATTGGAACTATAGAAGAATCAATGTCCATCTAAAACCTGTAATTATTAATAAAGTTTTGATGTCACTGGTTTTGCATCAGCATAACTCAGATAGACCAACTCATGATTTACACCAATATACTGTAAATGAGATTGGAATCAGGCTGAAAACATCAAGAGGAAGTTGTATGGTTTTGTGTATTTTAAACAGAAATATGAGAAAAAGAAAGTTCTTTATCTTATGGTATCTTACTGGAATACATACACTACTTTTGGGTACTTGCTTCCAGTTTGATAACAGATGAGGATTAAACTCAGCTTTAATGTTTTTGACTCTGTGAAGTACCCAATACCTGATGACCAATACCTAAACTGCAGCAGAAGCACGACACCTGCTAAACAACCAGTGGGGCCACTGAACAATCGAGATGCTAAAGAGCACTCAAGGATAAGGTCATTGCAGAGAAACTAAATTAATTCTTTGCAACCGTCTTCACGACTGAGGACGTGAGGGAGATTCCCAAACTTGAGCCATTCTTTTTAGGTGACAAATCTGAGGAACTGTCCCAGATTGAGGTGTCATTAGGTTTTGGAACAAATTGATGAACTAAACAGTAATAAGTCCCCAGGACCAGATAGTATTCACCCAAGAGTTCTGAAGGAACTCAAATGTGAAATTGCAGAACTACTACTGTAGTCTGTAACCTATTATTTAAATCAGCTTCTATACCAAATGATGAAAGGATAGCTAATGTGATGCCAATTTTTAAAAAGGGCTCCAGAGGTGATCCTGGCATTGGCAGGCTGGTAAGACTGACTTCAGTACCAGACAATCTGGATGAAACTACAGTAAAGAACAAAATTGTCAGACACATAGATGAACATAACTTGTTGGGGAAGAGTCAGCATGGTTTTTGTAAAGGAAAATCATGCCTCACCCATCTACTAGAATTCTGTGTTAACAAGCATGTGGACAAGGGAGATCCAGTCGTTATAATGTATTTAGATTTTCACCAAAGACTCTTAAACAAAGTAAGCTGTCATAGGATAACCGGGAAGATCCTTTCATGGATTGGTAACTGGTTAAAAGTTAGGAAACAAATGGTAAAAATAAACAGTCAGTTTTCAGAATGGAGAAAGGTAAATAGTGGTGTCCCCCAGGGGTCTGTACTGGAACCAGTCCTACTCAACTATTGATAAAAGATCTGGAAAAAAGGGGTAAACAGTGAGGTGACAAAAGTTTTGATAAATGCAAAGTAATGCACATTGGAAAACATAATCCCAACTATACATATAAAATGATGGGTCTAAATTAGCTGTTACCACTCAAGAAAGAGATATTGGAGTGAATAGTTCTCAGAAAACATCTACTCAATGTGCCGCGATGGTCAAAAAAGTGAACAGAATGTTGGGAATCCTTAAGAAAGGGATAGATAATAAGACAGAAAATATCATATTGCCTCTATGTAAATCCATGGTATGGCCACATCTTGAATACTGCATGCAGATGTGGTCGTCCCATCTCAAAAAAAAATATTGGAATTGGAAAAGGTTCAGAAAAGGGCAACAAAAATTATTAGGGGTATGGAGCGGCTTCCTTATGAGGAGAGATTAATAAGACTGGGTCTTTTCAGCTTGAAAAAGGGATGGCCAAGAGGGGATATGATAGAGGTCTATAAAATCATGACTGGTGTGGAGAAAGTAAATAAGGAAGTGCTGTTTACTACTTCTCATTATACAAGACCTAGAGGGCACCAAATGAAATTAATAGGCAGCAGGTTTAAAACAAACAAAAGGAAGTATTTTTTCACTTGACGCACAGTCAACCTGGTGAACTCTTTGCCAGAGGATGTTGTGCAAAGCCAAGCCTATAACAGGGTTCAAAAAAAGAACTAGATAAGTTCATGGAGGATAGGTCCATCAATTGGCCTAGGATGGGCACGGATGGTGTCCCTAGCCTCTGCTTGCCAGAAGCTGGGAATGGGAGACAGGGAAAGGATCACTTGATGATTACCTGTTCTGTTCATTCCCTCTGGGGCACTTGGCATTGGCCACTGTCAGAAGACAGGATACTGGGCTAGATGGACCTTTGGTCTAACCCAGTATGGCCGTTCTTATGTTCTACTGTGTTGCATTTTCAATTCCTTTTAACTGGCAGGCACAACATAGACAAACTGCCAGCTAGGCCACATGGAGAGAAAAAAACAATAACCACCACCTGCCTCAAACCACCCAGCCATGATCTATTGGTTGTATGTGCAACTGGCACACAAAAAGAGAAACTCAGAGAATTTAGGTTGTAATACATCACCACAAGAGGAGCATTTATTGATTTCTATTAATGTTACCCTTTGACTTTTCTGGGTCCTTAAGGTTTACTAGAATAAACTTGGTCTTGTGACTTGAAGTCCTTGGGTCCTGAGGTCTTTTGTCTTTCTTTTTCCCCTCTTTGTTTCTGACCCCATTATTAACAACAGCTTATTATGGAAGGACTAGACAGTCTGGAAAATTCGGGAAACTAAGGAAAATTCTGACAATTAAGAGCAAGCGCTCAAATTTTGTGCTGTACACTCTTTATGAGGCAGAGCTACACTTAGGTGCTGAAGAGAAGCACAGCATCTAAGTTGTCACCTGAAAAAAATTCTGAAGTTTGATTGGTCACCCATGCCTGTCCAATTATGGTGTAAGCAAAGACCTGTCGAGTTAGAGATTGACTTTGTTCCCACTGAGATAATTATATCTGATGGATTGTTATTCCTAACCCAGTTACTATGGAAAAGCAATGTATTATCTCTCTCTGCTAGAGTTCATTGTATACAACACTTATGCATGCTATGAGGGTGGACTAGCATTGGCTTTAGAAAATAACTGTATATGGTATCTTTACTAAAAAAAAAATCTTCCCAAAATTTATCTTTACAGGAAACTTGACAGTTGAAGTGTAATGTATGCAATTCATGTTCTATTTATGTATGCACTATTTTCTGGTTGAAAAAAGATCCAAGAGCTCATAATAATTATCATTATTTTACTTAAATTGCAAGATTCACAGCAAATTCTACTTGTACTAGAGTATGTTTCCCCTACATTTTCATCCATTATTTCCCTCTTTCCTTTTGGGAGATGGGTTTTTTCATCATTAATCATTTATTTTTGGGATTTACATTTCATTGGTATGTTATTGCTAATTCCCTTCATATCCCATTAACCTGCTTTCATGTTACCCTCTTTATATTTTTGCCTTCCTTCTGTTTTAGCCATATTTAAGGAAAGCATGACAAATTTTGGGCACTCTACTCTTTATAAGCTCATTGTGTCACTCTTTCCAATTTTGCATTAAAATAATTATAGCCACATGAAAATGGTCTGCATACGGGATCTTTTTACACGTAATCTTCAGTATACAATTGGTCTAGGTAATTTCCATCCTATTTCTAAAATGGGTTTAAGTGTGTAATAACATTTGACTGCAACATAATTTTACATATACTCAAAATGTATGAACCTTAACAAACAGAGCTGGTGGGTTGAATTAATATAGGTTGTTTAGTCATGTAGCGATTTCCTGAAGAAATGCCAATTAGAGCAAAACCACATCATAAATTGATACTGGCTATTCATGCCTATTTATTACCCAAGAACCATTTGGTCAAAAAGGGCTGAAGCTGTTCTGGTGACCTGAGGACTTCTAAACGTAAGCATTGAACTGCACTCAGAGATGTTTTGGCCTGGGAGGCTCAGAGTGCTCATGGACTTCAGCTCATTCTCTTCCAAATTTATGAACCAGCACCAAAGTTGCTTGCATGGTTACAAAACACACAAATGACCCTCTTATCAGTTGGCCTAACTGTTCCTTGCATAAACAAGCACTGGTGAGTTCTCCTCTTCCTGTGGCTATCCTCCAGAGGCTGTTGCTCCACTTTGTTCAGTCCTGGAGTTGGGTTTTCCTGCTAGCTTCTCCCTGGGATTTTCAGGGGATGCCTGTTGGCTGCACTTGTCATTACAATGGGTGCTTGGAGAGCTGGTATGGAAGTTACCCTTCCCTAACTTGTACAGTGATCACTAGGGCAGCACCGTAGGTATCACCACCTCAAGATTGTAAAGGAACTTGGGAAAACATTCCTTTTTGCAGCCACTTCTGCTGAACAGAAAACATGTGGTCCTTAGTCTAATAGCTAAGAAACAGGTAAGGGGTTCCCTAGAATCCCGTAGCTACCATGTGTTAAACATTATGAGTCATCACTCCTATTGCGTGGTGGCCAGCGACCGCTCACTTCCATCTCAGGAATACCCAATCTAAGCACAGATTGTTTTTCTGCTGCAGCTCATGGAGGAGGCAGCAGCCCAAACTATACAGTCCCTGGGAAGAAGCGGTGGAGTGACTCCCCAGTACTCCTCCTGCTATTTCAGGATGGCGATGGACGGGACCCACTCAGCCCCATGAGGAAAGGGCAGCCTACCAGACCCTCCCTTCTCCAAAGATATCAAAGATAAAAAGGGGATTGTAGGCTTTACAGGGGGAAGGAGGATTTGGAGGTAGAAAGGGGCAGTTGTAGGGGTTTCTCCTTGAATGTACAAGTTTGTCAAATCCCAACATCCCCTATAGGGATTAGATTAATTTCCAGTCCTTGGGGACAAAACCACAGGGTTTAGTTTCTCAAACACTCTATGGACTGTACTCAGCAGCAGACCTGATATTCCGATGACTTCCATTCACAAGTTAAGAAGAAAGAAACAAACGTACAAAATGGATATTTCTGGACACTTGCAACTTTTCTCCTGTTTCTGCTTTCTGCAGATGAACAAAAAAAATTTCCCCTAATTCCCCCAAGGGCAGCATTGGGACAGCATGGCCATCTCTGGCTTTGCCAGCCCTCTGGTTCTAGCTTTCATGGTTTCTTTGTTCCACAGTGCTGCTTTAAGCATGTCACAGTTTTCCCACTTACCATGATCTTCCCCAGACTAACTCTTGCGTGTTTACAAACCTCAGAGTTTCTCTTTGCTGCTCACTTCTCTCTTTCATACACCTCTATCACTATGGTAACTTAGTCACCTCTACTGACCTGCTGATACCCAATTATTTGTGTTTCAGTAGCACCTAGAGGTTCCAATCAGGGTTCCATTGTGCTAGGTAGATTACATCAAGTTTCTGATTGTGATGAGTTTACAAACAAAATTATGACAAAATGCAACAAGTGGGTGCAATAGAGGAATGGAGGTGTCAAAACGAAATCTGATCTAACAGTGACAGGGACACAGAATTTTGTAGGTTAGCTTTTTGCACAGTATTCAAGGTTTGATTCAATATTTTTTTTCATATTCATCAGCAAGATAAATTAATGATAACAATCCGTGATGGCCACCTACTTACCCATTAACTAATGACAAAATATTAGCATATATATCTCTTGATTAATACATGACTATGTACACTGGAAACATTTATGTAATGGATACATGAGCATTTCTCAGGACTACATTCAGGATGGGAAGTTCCACTTTCTGTATATTCAAACAGCTGTTTACAACACTAGGGTTAAGGTGCCATTCCTCACAACCCAGGATTTCTACACTGACATTTCAGTTCATTGCCTCACAGTCATAATAAAGCAGCATCACCACCAAATACTGAAGAAATATTTCAGTTTTCACATCTTGTTGAACCAGCTGTTTCATGTGAAAGAACATCAGAGAAACAAAATCCATGTTATGGTTTATGGATCTACTTTGCCACTCCTCTGCATTGTCATTGGTTAGAAAGATTTTTTTTTGTTTGATTTTACTAGAGTATATAATATTAATTTATTTTGAAATTGACCAAACTGCTATTTCACTTTTAAATTAAATGGATTTGAAAAGAAAAGAAAAGAAAGCTGAAATATTCCTTAGACAAATACAGAAATATTTTATTGCTCTCTGCCAACCTCTCTCCAGCTATCAACAAAAATATATTTATAATTTTGTTTATAATTAATCAGTGTTTCATATAATCTTGTAAAACATGTAGTTTACTTTCCATTTCTGTGGCATTACTATCAATCATTGATCACTGGACTCAAATCTTTCCATTTGGGTTATAGCTGCCCTCTTTATATTAATCCTCCTCTAAGTCTAGCTGTCTGCAAACACATATCAAAGTAAATCCTTACTAAAGGGGATTTGTATGTCCAGTTTTCACTGCTGCTAAAAACATGCCTGAGCATTTTTGTACCATTATTTTAATTTAATCTCTGTCGAGAATTGTGAAAACAATATATGACTCTCTTGTGGCATTTTACATTAGCAAATTATAATTAGCGTCAATGTAACATACTTCATGTAATAGGATCTCCCTGTTCTTTTGTTCAGACAAGACTCTACTCCCATTGAAGTCAATGGGAGCTTTTTCATTGGATTTCAGTGGAAGCAGTATTGAATCCATTTAAAGATAAATTGCAGTTTTGATATCCTTACTTACTTACACATCACAACGCTTTGCATGACTGGGGCCTAGCTGAAGAAGTAACCATTTTCAGGGCACAAGGGGGTTGATCCTGACCTAATGGAATCAATTGGGTCTTGATTCTGCAAGGCACTTAAGCACAAAATTGACTTTAAACTAGGTCCCTCAAGAGATTAAAAAATATTAATCACGATTAATTGCACTGTTAAACAATAATAGAATACCATTTATTTAAATATTTTGGGTGTTTTTCATCTTTTTCAAATATATTTATTTCAATTACAACACAGAATACAAAGTGTACAGTGCTCACTTTATATTTATTTTGATTACAAATATTTGCACTGTAAAAAAACAAAATAAATCATATTTTTCAATTCACCTAACACAAGTACTGTAGTGCAATCTGCTTATAAGGAAAGTTGAACTTAAAAATGTAAAAAACAAACAAAAAATCTGCCTGCATTTAAAAATAACACAATGTAAAAATTTAGAGCCTGCAAGTCCACTCAGTCCTATTTCTTGTTCAAGCAATTGCTCAAAAACGTTTGTTTACATTTGCAGGAGATAATGCTGCCTGCTTCCTGTTTACACTGTCACCTGAAAGTGAGAACAAGAATTCTCATGGCACTGTTGTAGCTGACGTCACAAGTTATTTACGTGCCAGATGTGCTAAAGATTCATAAGTTCCTTCATGCTTCAACCACCATTCCAGAGCACAGGTGTCCATGCTGATGATGGGTTCTGCCCGATAACAATCCAAAGAAGTGTGGACCAACTCATGTTCATTTTATTTATCTGAGTCAGCTGGCACCAGCAGAAGGTTGATTTTCTTTTTTGGTGATTCGGGTGCTGTAGTTTCTGCATCGGAATGTTGCTCTTTTAAGACTTGTGACAACATGCTCCATGCCTCGTCCCTCTCAGATTTTGGAAGGTACTTCAGATCTTAAGCCTTGGGTCGAGTGTTGTAGCTATCTTTAGAAATCTCACATTGGTACCTTCTTTGCATTTTGTGAAATCTGCCGTGAAAGTGTTCTTAAAATGATCATGTGCTGGGTCATTATCTGAGACTGCTACAACATGAAATATATGGCAGAATGTGGGTAAAACACAGCAAGGGACATACAATTCTCCCCCAAGGAGTTCAGTCACAAATTTAATTAACACATTTTTTTTAATGAGCATCATCAGCATGGAAGCATGTCCTCTGGAACGGTGGCTGAAGTATGAAGGGGCATATGATTGTTTAGCATATCTGGCACGTAAATACCTTGTAATGCTGGCTACAAAAGTGCCATGCAAATGCCTGTTTTCACTTTCTGATGACACTGAACAAGAAGTAGGACTGAACGGACCTATAGGCTGTTTTGTTTTTAAGTGCAGTTATGTAACAAAAAAAATTACACAACAAAGAGATTGTATTACAGTACTTGTATCAGGTGAACTCAAAAATACTATTTATTTTGTTTTTGTCAGTGCAAATATTTGTAATAAAAATAATATACACTTTGATTTCAATTACAATACAGAATACAATATGTATGAAAAAGTAGAAAAAAATCCAAAATATTTAATAAATTTCAATTGGTATTCTATTGTTTAACAGTGCGATTAAAACTACAATTAATCACAATTTTTTTTTAATCGTGATTAATTTTTTTGTGTTAATTGCATGAGTTAACTGCAATAAATCAGCAGCTCTACTTTAAGCACATGTAGTCTCACTGAAGTGTCCACAGGTGCTTAAAGTCAAACACGCTTAAGTGCCTTGCTGAGCTAGAACCTTAAGAGTTTTGTTATCAACATCAGTGGGTGCAGAATAGGGCTAAAAATCCAATTCTTAATCCAAACCTGAATGTTTTGCCAGTTTGGATTCAAACTGAACTGTATTGCAGAGGAGTCCTGTACCGCTGTACTAAGAATAGTGTGGAACTTACTGGCAATAGTATTCAACAGAATTCATGAGAGTTCTCAAACCAAATACTCATGCTAAATGCTTTGAATTGATCAATATGAATTTCTTCGAAGTACCTCATGAAATATTAATCTCCAATACAGGAAAAGTTTAAGGCACTTACTATTTTTTCTTAAGAGAGCCAGCTACCACCTATAGAGACAAATCCAAAGCTTCAATGCAATGGCTAAGGTTGTCAGCAGTACTGTATCCTCTGGATTATTTTTCTATTCAACCTGAAATATCTCCCAGCTGGACAATACTCTACCAAAAACGCATCTAAGCTATGGAAAGGAAAGGAAAGACTCACTTTCCCTCCTCAGTACTTTGTGCTTCAATAACATCTTTTGCCCAAGAATTTAAAAGCCCTTTATAACCTTTCAGTGCTCAAGGGGTATTATTTTTGTCCATTTTACAGAAGAAAACACTCATATTCAAAGAGTCCAATGGTTCCCAATGCCTCTGAAAATCAGGTCATAAATGGTTGTCCAAGGTGGTACTGGAAATCTCCAACAGGGCCAGAAAAGAACTCAGGTCTCCTGCCTCTCAGCCCTGTGTCTTAAACCATAACACCATTCATCTACACAGTATGTGGAGTTACACTTCCTTTAATGGAGGACAAAACCAGCTTTATAAGCAAATTGGATGAGGTATGACAAAATGATTTACATTAATTCTTTCATAACTCAAGGATAGGTACAGAGTTGGCTGTTTGTCCTGCAGTGGGACGTATCAGAGGTAGATACTTATGCTTGCATAGACTCCTGCTGTCTTGTGTGGGACTCCACACAGAAATAAAGGTTCATGTCTGTGAATCCCTTTAGAGAATCGAAGCAAAAACAACTGTCAGGAGATCACCTCAAGACTAATTGTGAACTGGCTAAGAAGAAAACAGATGCCTTATGCCTCACTGAAAGTTTATGTAAAAGCTATCAATAAAAATATTTAAAATAGCAAATAAATGCCATAAGTATTAATTAAATTGTCACGATTCATCAACAATGCAACAGAAAACCATTTTATTAATAGGGAAATTTCAGTACTACAGGAGAACATGCCTGATTTCTAGAAATGGTTTCTGTCAGGCTCTGTGGGAGACACAGGAGACGGAGTCATAGCACAAAAAAAAGCAAGATAGCACTATAGTTATTCTCCCTGACATATACAGTATAGCACCTTTCATCAGTGAACTAGCAATGACATGCATTGTCTGCCACATTCCTGGGCGATAAGATTGCATTGTGGCAGGCCATTCTGAGCTGTCACTTCTGGTTGGCATTGTTTCCCCTGGAAACAATAGATTCTGGTTACTGTGAAATGATGAAACATGGCACGGTGCAAAAAGAATCCCACAAGGTAACGTGCGTCACCACTGTCTTTACATGGATGCATTAATCCTCTACACAATAGGGTGAGTGTATGGTCTTCATTATAATTCTCAAAAGAGATTTTCAGGAGAAGCACACTGACAAATGGCCAAAGTTGGCTCAGCACTGTCCAGCGGCACAGATTTTTAAAATGGACAGATGTGAGCCTCAAACAGACTCTAAAAGGGGACAGTGCTAGTCACTTCAGAGGAAACCAGACTTTCAATGCTTTTTGTTAATATGAAGTTACAGGTATCTGCTGCAGGAAGAATCGAAATCAAGGTCTCCCAACACACAGTACCAGACTGGCTTCACAGTATCAAACACAAGAAGTGTCATTAAAAAAAAAGTCAAATGCCACTTGGTTGTCTTCAAAACTGTAGCACTGACATCTTCTGAAGCTTGTGATAGCAAACACCTTCACAGTCCTACCCTTCTGATGAAAACATTGAACTATTTTGGTCCACAAGAAATGGAACTGTAGAAGCAGATGGTCTCTAAACAGTAGCAACATCCCAGCAAAAATAAAATTACACTCTTACGTAGATGGAAGCTCATTTAAAAACAACACAAAACAAAACCTCCTAACTTCCAATTACAGAATAAGCCTCAGTGCTCTCAGTGATCTAATAGAGTGGGATATGTAGAACAAACAAAACCAGCAATGATTTAATGTTTACCTGCAAAATGAATTTGCTAATGGAGAGGCAGAGGGAAAAGAAGACAGCATTACTAAGGGATAATCAGAGAAAAGTAGGCAGTGTGCGGAAGTCGATAATAATGCCAAAGTTAGTGACTACACTGGAAATATGTCAGGCAATATATACTATAATTTTACTTAACTCATCTATAGCACCTCCTACAAGGATCTTAAACCACACTACAAACATGAATAACTTTAAATGTCACAGAAGCCCTGGGAGAGATGTATTATCATCCCTCTTTTACAGATGGAAAACAGAGGTTCAGAAGTTCCAATCCTGTGCATTGCTAAGCCCTTCCGGCAAACTGCTGAATGGAATGTTGCAGCCTTGTAGACCACAGACTGTGGGGAATGAGCCTGGAACCTCCGACTCTGAAAGCATGAGACTCTATTGCATGAGATAAAAGTGCCAGCTGTTAGCCAAGGGCTGTAGTAGGCTCATCAAGCTCTATCTGTGGCCCAGCCATCACTAGAGGAGAGGACAACAGCCCACTGGGCTGGTGAGGGTTACAGGAGCACTCTCAGCTCCCATTTCAGCCAATTATTTTTCAGGGTATTCAGCAGCGCACAGGACTGGGATACCACTCACTGGAGAGGAGATAGAGATCTCAGCATTGGGAGAATGGTGGGGGGGGAAGAAAAAGTTTTTGTTTTTGTTTTGTTATTTTACCAATATCTATATCCAGATCCTCTGGTCTAACCAAGTTGTGCTTACTGCAGGATAGTTTGTTTTACATCATTTTCGTGATTTCACAATCCCAGGGCCTAGTTCAATCCCAGCAAAGTTTATAGCAACCTCAGGTCTGCCCATGTCTCGTTGGGGCCACTTCAGAAGCTAGGTTTCAGCAAAATGCACTGATACGATGGTCACATCTCTACATCAAGATGGAAACAGGAAGAAAGCAGCACAAAGCTGCTTTGGCAGCTCAACAAAATTCCCTATACACTAGGAGAATGCCAATGTTGCTGGTTAAGGGGCAATAGCAGGGCCAAGGATATGATGTTACATGCTTAATGGAAAGATCATCCTTTTTACCTACAAGGATAGAAGGCTGAGATTTCTGTGTCACAAGAAAAAAATGGACTAGATGTTTTGATTTTTTTTTCATTTTGCCATAACAGTCAAATATTTAGGATATTTTAAACTGTAAAAAAAAAACTTTTAGGAGAAATTAAGCTCAAGTTAAAGCTTGTTCCCATGTCTAAAATTACTGATCTATGAATTTTCTAAATTTAAAAAGCCCTGTGATTAAAGCAGTTTTTAAGGAGACATTTAATAAACCCAATAAGTAAATAAAGGAAAACCACCATACGGAATTTATTGTAATATATATTGTGGAGGAAGGTTCAACCAAAGCTTTTTCAAATGTACTTTGGTTGTACTGTGAAGTAAGACGATACAAATACACATTTCAAGTAGGGCTGTCAATTAATTGCAGTTAACTCATGTGATTAACTCAAAAAATTAATCACGATTAATTGCAATTTTAATTACACTGTTAAACAATAGAAAACCAATTGAAATGAATTAAATATGTTGGATTTTTTTTCATTTTCATATATATTGTATTCTGCGCGGTAATTGAAATTGAAGTGTATATTATTTTTATTGCAAATATTTGCACTGTAAAAAACGATAAAATAGTGTTTTTCAGTTCACCTCATACAAGTACTGTAGGGCAATCTCTTTGTCGTGAAAGTGCAACTTACAAATGTAGATTTTTTTTGTTACATAACTGCACTCAAAAACAAAACAATGTAAAACTTCAGAGCCTACAAGTCCATCCAGTCCTACTACTTTTTCAGCTAATCGCTAAGACAAACAAGTTTGTTTACATTTACAGGAGATAATGCAGCCCTCTTCTTATTTACAATGTCACCAGAAAGTGAGAACAGGTATTTGCATGGCACTTTTGTAGCCGGCATTGTAAGGTATTTAATTACCAGATATGCTAAATAATCATATGCCCCTCATACTTCAGCCACCATTACAAAGGACATGATTCCATGCTGATGATATTAAAAAATAATGTCTTAATTAAATTTGTGATTGAACTCCTTGGGGGAGAATTGTATGTGCCCTGCTGTGCTGTTTTACCCACATTCTGCTATATATTTCATGTTATAGCAGTCTCAGATGATGACCCAGTACATGTTGTTCATTTTAAGAACACTTTCACTGCAGATTTCACAAAACGCAAAGGTGGTACCAATGTGAGATTTCTAAAGATAGCTACAACACTCGACCCAAGATTTAAGATCTGAAGTACCTTCCAAAATCTGAGAGGGACGAGGCATGGTTTCAGAAGACTTAAAAGAGCAACCCTCAGATGCAGAAACTACAGAACCTGAATCACCAAAACAGAAAATCAACCTACTGCTGGTGGCATGTGGGTAAGGAATGGTGTTTGTCAGAGGATGGAGAAGAATGGCAGGAGAGAGATCACTTGATCATTACCTGTTAGGTTCAGTCCCTCTGGGGCACCTGGCATTGGCCACTGTTGGCAGACAGGATACTGGGCTGGATGGACCTTTGGTCTGAGCCAGTATGGCCAGTCTTATGACTTAGATTATGAAAATGAACATGCTTTGGTCTGCACTGCTTTAGATGGTTATCGAGCAGAACCTGTCATCAGTATAGATGCATGTCCCCGGGAACAGTGGTTGAAGCATGAAGTGATATATGAATCTTTAGCGCACCTGGCATGTAAATATCTTGTGATGCCAGCTACAACAGTGCCATGAAAATGCCTGTTCTCACTTTCAGTGACATTGTAAACAAGAAGCAGACAGCGTTATCTCCTGCAAATGTAAACAAACTTGTTTGTCCAAGTGATTGGTTGAACAAGAAGTAGGACTGAGTGCATTTGCAGGCTCTAAAATTTTATATTGTTTTATTTTTGTATGCAGGTTTTTTGTGTAAATAATTCTACATTTTTATGTTCAACTTCCATGATAAAGAGATTGCACTACAGTACTTGTGTTAGGTGAATTGACAAATGTTTTTTTTGTTTTCTTTACAGTGCAAATACTTGTAATCAAAAATACAGTGAGCACTGTATACTTTCTATTCTGTGTTGTAATTGAAATCAATATATTTCAAAATGTAGAAATGGTATTCTATTATTCACTTCAAGTCCATCTCTAATATGAATGCAAATGTCATGCATTTGTTGAGGTGATAAAAACCCAGGGCCCAATTGTGATACCTTTTCTCATTTTGAATAGTACTTTTCAGCACAGGTAGTCCCACTGCAGTCAGAGTGACTACTTGTGGAGTATGGTCCTTACTGGATATGAGCAATGGTATCACAGATTGGCCCTCTGGCGGATGCAGGTTGGTTAATGAGAAAATGCTGATTAAGAGCCTATTCTTGGTTCATGTCCTACACTGACTGCGATCAGCTTCCTGAATAAAAGAAGTTTGGTTTTAAGGGACAGTAACATTTTACAGATCTCAGAAAAATAGATACTCCAACCCAGAGCACTGGGTAGTGCTCAGATGCATGGCTGAGAGGAAACAGCATGGGTTGATGAGGTAGATTATCCACCAGGAAAGGTCATTTCTGCTTTTCTAATTGCATGGCAAATGCAGATTCACAAAGAGCTGATTTATTGAGAAGTTTGAGATGGGGTGAGACAAATTTCAGTACTTCAGAGCTTGCTCTCCAGAGCTTATAGTATTGATGAGCATTTCCTGATGCTGCAAGTTTAAATAAGAGGCATGTCCATCCCTTTCCTTCCCATAGTCACATCAACAAGCCAGCAACTCATTACGAGTCTTTGATTCATTCCTCCTTCCCTCCAAGTTATGGCCCATAAGGTCACAAGACATAAATGCTTTGGTCCTTCATTTTCATCCTTGCCTTCAAAAAAGGCTCACTTGACAAGGATGTGGTCCTGACTCTACTCCTGTATTCTAATTCTGCTGTGTAATTATTGCATAGTAACTCACCAGACCTTTAATTTACATTCCCTGATCATGAAGAATGACTGCAAGAGAAAGAAGCATGTGATAAGCCACTAGTATTTAGAAGACTTGCATTTATTTTATTAAAAATTGTTTTATTTCTCAGGGAAAACTAATCAAACCAAAAAGCAAGAAAAAACCCCCTTCTTTTCTCCTTAAATTCAGTAATTTCACCAATTCAAAACAAAAATGTAAAGTGAAAGCTTCCCATTTTAAAGGTTTCTCAGGTTTAAAGGTTTTATTTCTTGTGCCTCTTAATTAGAACATAGCTCTTTGTAAAGGAACAATCTGGGGTCCGGCCCAAAATCCTAACTGGGAGCATATTGTACATGTTGTCTGCACAGCTCTGGAGAATTTGAAGAACATAGATTCATAGATACTAAGGTCAGAAGGGACCATTCTGATCATCTAGTCTGACCTCCTGCACAGCGCAGGCCACAGAATCTCACCCACCCACTCCTATGAAAAACCTCACCCATGTCTGAGCTATTGAAGTCCTCAAATCGTGGTTTAAAGACTTCAAGGAGCAGAGAAGCCTCCCTCAAGTGACCCATGCCCCATGCTACAGAGGAAGGCGAAAAACCTCCAGGGCCTCTCCAATCTGACCTGGAGGAAAATTCCTTCCCGACCCCAAATATGGCGATCAGCTAAACCTGAGCATATGGGCAAGATTCACCAGCCAGATACTACAGAAAATTCTTTCCTGGGTAACTCAGATCCCATCCATCTAATATCCCATCTCAGGGGATTAGTCCTATTTACCCTGAATATTTAAAGATCAATTACTTACCAAAATCCCATTATCCCATCATACCATCTCCTCCATAAACTTATCGAGTAGAATCTTAAAGCCAGATAGATCTTTTGCCCCCACTGCTTCCCTTGGAAGGCTATGCCAAAACTTCGCTCCACTGATGGTAAGAAACCTTCGTCTAATTTCAAGTCTAAACTTCCTGGTGGCCAGTTTATATCCATTTGTTCTTGTGTCCACATTGGTGCTAAGCTAAAATAATTCCTCTCCCTCTCCTGTATTTATCCCTCTGATACCTTTATAGAGAGCAATCATATCTCCCCTCAACCTTCTCTTAGTTAGGCTAAACGAGCCAAGCTCCTTAAGTCTCCTTTCATAAGACAAGTTTTCCATTCCTCAGATCATCCTAGTAGCCCTTCTCTGTACCTGCTCCAGTTTGAATTCATCCTTTTTAAACATGGGAGACCAGAACTGCACACAGTATTCCAGGTGAGGTCTCACCATTGCCTTGTATAATGGTACTAAAACCGCCTTATCCCTACTGGAAATGCCTCTCCTGAAGCATCCAAAACCGCATTAGCTTTTTTCACAGCCATATCACATTGGCAGCTCATAGTCATCCTATCATCAATCAATACTCCAAGGTCCTTCTCCTCTTCCGTTACTTCTAATTGATGCGTCCCCAACTTATAACTAAAATTCTTATTAATCCCTAAATGCATAACCTTACACTTCTCACTGTTAAATTTCATCCTATTACTATTAGTCCAGTTTACAAGGTCATCCAGATCTTCCTGTATAATATCCTGATCCTTCTCGGAATTGGCAATACCTCCTAGCTTTGTATCATCTGCAAACTTTATTAGCACAATCCCACTTTTTGTGCCAAGGTCAGTAATAAAAAGATTAAATAAGATTGGTCCCAAAACCGATCCTTGAGGAACTCCACTGGTAACCTCCCTCCAACCTGACTGTTCGCCTTTCGGTAGGACCCGTTGCAGTCTCCCCTTTAACCAATTCCTTATCCACCTTTTGATGTTCATATTGATCCCCATCTTCTCCAATTTAACTAATAATTCCCCATGTGGCACGGTATCAAATGCCTTACTGAAATCTAGGTAAATTAGATCCACTGCATTTCCTTTATCTAAAAAAATCTGTTACTTTTTCAAAAAGGGAGATTAGGTTGGTTTGGCACGATCTACCTTTTGTAAAACCATGTTGTATTTTGTCCCATTTACTATTGACTTGAATGTCCTTAACTCATTTCTCTTTCAAAACTTTTTCCAGGACCTTGCATACTACAGATGTCAAACTAACTGGCCTGTAGTTACCCGGATCACTTTTTTTTCCTTTCTTAAAAATAGGAACTATATTAGCAATTCTCCAATCATTCGGTACTACTCCTGAGTTTACAGATTCATTAAAAATTCTTGCTAATGGGCTTGCAATTTCAGGTGCCAATTCCTTTAATATTCTTGGATGAAGATTATCTGGGCCCCCCGATTTAGTCCCATTAAGCTGTTTGAGTTTCGCTTCTACCTCAGATATGGTAATATCTACCTCCATATCCTCATTCCCATTTGTCATGCTACCATTATCCCTAAGATCCTCTTTAGCCTGATTAAAGACTGAGGCAAAGTATTTGTTTAGATATTGCGCCATGCCTAGATTATCTTTAATCTCCACTCCATCCTCAGTGTTTAGCGAACCCACTTCTTTCTTAGTTTTCTTCTTATTTATATGGCTATAGAACCTTTTACTATTGGTTTTATTTCCTTTTGCAAGGTCCAACTCTACTCGACTTTTAGCCTGTCTCGCTTTATCCCTACATGTTCTGACCTCAATTAGGTAGCTTTCCTTGCTGATCCCTCCCATTTTTCACTCCCTGTATGCTTTCTACTTCTTCTTAATCACCTCTCTAAGATGCTTGCTCATCCAGCTTGATCTAAAACTCCTTCCTATGAATTTTTTCCCCTTTCTTGGAATACAGGCTTCTGATAGCTTCTGCAGCTTTGATTTAAAGTAATCCCAGGCCTCCTCTACCTTTAGATCCATAAATTCTTCAGTCCAATCCACTTCCCTAACTAATTTCCTTAATTTTTGAAAGTCAGCCCTTTTGAAATCAAAAACCCTAGTTGCAGATTTATTTTTGTTAATCCTTCCGTTCAGTTTGAACTGAATTAGTTCATGATCACTTGAGCCAAGATTATCCCCTACAACCATTTCTTCTGTGAGGTCCTCGCTACTCACCAAAATTAAATCTAAAATGGCATCCCCTCTAGTCGGTTCAGCAACTTCTTGATGAAGGAATCCATCAGCTATCGCATCTAGGAAAATCTGAGCCCTATTATTATTACTAGCACTGGTCCTCCAGTCTATATCTGGGAAGTTAAAGTCTCCCATGATCACGCAGTTTCCATTAGTATTTACTTTATTAAAAACATTAAAAAGGGCTCTATCCATATCCAAATCCATATCCAAATTAGATCCCGGCAATAGAGTAGTCTAGAATACTGCTAGAAGAACCACCACTCAACTCCCTATCTTTTCATTTGTCACTAGTAACTTATATCTTCTCCCTCAAAGATTTTTTTATTGAGACTAGAAAATCTAGTCACTTGAGCTACACCAGTTTATACTGATGATGAATTTGGCCATATTCACGTGGTAAAACTTCAGTCAGCTATGTACTTTTGTTAAGTCTCTATATGCAAATGATTATGTTTTATTCATACAATTGTTGTGGGTGATTGATTACCAGACCTTTGTATCTGTTTCCCCTAAGAATGCTATGAGGACATGGATTTCACTTTGTTTTATGTGAGAATGCGTTCCGGGTGTGCAAAATGTAATTAAAAATCTTAATTCAGCAGGGATTGTAACAAAAGAAAAGAAGAAAAAGAGAAACAACTAAATGTCATTTTTATCTAAGTGACAAGGACTTTTATTGCCTTTAAAGGTAGCTACCACAGTTAAAAGTAGAGAAGAAATGTGTTGAGTGTGACCATAAATGAGTGGGTAGGAAGGGGTCAGATTATCTTTGTATTTCTATTCAAATGTGGTCCTTACCACTGCACAGCTTGCTCTGCTCAGCTCAGCTGGATTGAAAGCACTAAAATGAACCTTCCTTGAACTGACAGGTGCTACTGAAGCAGAATCTGCTTTCCCTCTTGAAGTATGATCTTGTGGAAAATATCCCCAGCTAATAGCAGAAATGCTTGAAGTCGATAGAAATTTAACTTCCAAGGAAGCACCTGTAGTTTTAAAAAGACATTCACCTTAACTGAGAAGAATGCCCTCTATATAACTTCTCAGGGTCAAGTCCACTGGTTGATTCAGTCCCATCAGAGTGGATTGTCAAAATATCATTTATAAAACAAGAGGAGTGGGGGAATGGAAAGAAGGAAAAAGGAAACCCTCTAAACCCATTCCAGGTTTATCTTCCCTGTCTGATTTTATATTTCTCCCTGTTTCTTATAAAATGTGTGCTGATGCAACTTCAGGAGATGTAGCTAGGAACATTCAGTCCTGAAGAAGGGATTAGTTTGGCACAGCTGTCAGTTACATTATTTATTGTCTTGAGTAAATAACAAGAGATTTGTATGATGGAAATAAATTTCTTGGTCGGCCTTTTAATTTTTTTTTAATTCACAGCTGCGTTTGCATGCATGAATTTCAAATAATCTATGGCACCCTTGTCCCTGGAAATTACCCTGTGTTCCAGATAGTTAACATACAAAATATCTTAGGTTAGCATTGTGACTCAACTATGAAAATGCAGTGCAGTATATTTTGATATAAACTAGAAATCAGAAAGTTATAATGGTATTTGGGAGTGGCAGGGGAGAGTGGAAAGTGGGGACTAAAAGACGGGAGAAGGAGGCAAATTGCTTCTAAGCACCCCGAACCAAACTCTTGTCTCACTAGAGTAAATGGAAAAACACTCACTGGTTTAATTTATACCAAATTTATCCTTCTAAATATATAACCATTAATGCAACAAATGACTCTTATTGACTTCAATTGGCTTGACATCAGGCCATTAATTCCAAGTACCTGATATTTTCAAAATTGTACCCATTATTAATCATCACTCCAGAGGTGTGCATGGTATTCGAGGAACAAACAAAAGAGAAGTCCCTGACCTCAGCAACTTACTGTCTAAATTAGGCATAAATTAGCATAACACAATAAAGAGTAAAAGGAAACAAATATGAGGGAAGGTGTATGGTAGGATTAGTGCAACAACAGTACAGAGCAGGAGATGCATTTATTATGTGCACATCTTGTTAGTTTTTTCTTTTAAAGAAAATATTAATCTTATATACTAAAATTTGGGACCACATACAGGATAAAGTGGAATATAATATGGCAGAAGGATTGAAGAGATATGGACTGTTACAACACTTTGGCCCCAGTTCCAGAATTGTATTCAAGCCAGTGCAAAAGTAAAACCCCTGCAGCTCCAATTGTAGGATTGGGACTTTGGTTGCTAGACTCTAGCACTTGGTATAATACCCTAAATCCATATCACTCCACATGGAACTACTGCTGTTTTACTTCATTATGTTAAAGTTTACTTTAAAGAACAAGGATCCCTAAAAGAAAGAAAAAAAAGAAAAAAAAAAGCCCAATCCTACCAAGTGCTGAGCATCCTCAGCTCCCATCAACTTCAGTGGGAGTTGAAGGTGCTCAATTCCTTGCTGACTCAGATCCTTAAACAACAGTTTTAACAATGTGAATTCTTAGCCCAGATGGAACTATATATTCTAATAAGCTCCACTATGGCCATAAAAATTATAAAACAGTTTCAATTTAATAACAGCAAGGCCAAACTATAATTATTTATTTGTATCAGCCAGGAATCAGGTCCCTACTGTGCAAAGTATTGCATATATCCACACAAAAATGCCTTCCCAAAGAGCTTTCAATCTAAGGAGTACCAATAAAATATTGCATGTATAGAATTAGTTTGTCATATCCCAAGCTATTTCATCTATCTATTGATGATCATTTTTATTCTGATAGCACCCAAAGGGCCCAATCATAATTGGGGCCCCACTCTGTTTAGTTCTCTACAAATACACATAAAAAGTTCCCTCCCGCAAAGAGATTATATTCTAAATGCAATTGTAAAAAATAAGTTATTAAAGCAAAGTTTTACACTAGTTTTGTTTGAATTTAGGAGAGATTCTTCATAACTCCACATCCCTGCAAGAAAGGGAGAAAAGGAACACATATGATGTACTAAAAATGTGTCCCGATTTACAGCTTCTTCAGTCACATTAAGAATTGCAGAGTTGTTCAAACATAATATGATCATAAGTTTAAAAAAAAACAAAAAAAAACAAATAGCTTGTAAGGATTAAGTGCCTTTGATAATGTTAATGATCTTTGGCAGACATAACTGTAAACCAACAAGGACTGAACCTGGAATCTTCAACATCAGAAGCAGAAGCCCCACCTGAACAAAAAGTAGTAGGCTAATTCAGAAACTTATCTCCATTCAGGAAAGCACTTTAACACATGCTTAAATCTCAGTGAAGTTAAGCATGTGTTTAACTTTAAATTAAGTGCTTTCCTAAATCAGGACCATAGGCCTTGCTCTAGAATGGCACCTAAGCATCAGCAGCACCACTGAAATCAGTGTTCCGGTAGGATGGCATAATAGCGGTCAGTAACATTACTAGAATAAATGATCTGCACCCTTGCAAGTATTTATTCAGCAGGACTACTTCCATGTTTAAAAAGTTAAGCACATACTTGGGTGCTATGCTTGACTGTGATTTCAGGTCAATGGGGCCAGGTACATGATAACACACACCAAACCAGTGTGTTATACTAATACTTCATGAATGTAAATATTTTCCACTATAATAACAAACTGTCAGAGGAAACATTGGCAAGAACAGAACACATTTATTGTGGTAAGGTTAATAATGGCTATTAATCTATCCATTCATTACAGCCTCTGGGTAATTGTACTGAGTATTCTTCATAACTGAGATGTCTAATTTTTTTTCATGCTTAAAAAAAAACTACTGCAATATACTGCCTCTTTTAGCTTTAGGAACACAAGGGCATGGAAAGAAAATATATAATAATTTGCCATCCCAGGTTAAAGAGATTTTAGCCCAACTCCCCATTTTGCCTCTTGGATTTTTTGTAGTGCATTCTGAATTGAATTTGCACTTTTTAAAACAACAAGATTTAAAAAGACAGAAAATAGTAAACTGACATGTTTGATAAAGAGTAAAAAGGTTAAAATCAATATTAAAACCATATGATTCTTTATTGAAGAGTAATCAGTGTGGTTTTTTAATATGATGCTCTCTTAGTGTGGCCTAGTGACTAGAAGACTGGACTGAGACTCAGGAGAGCTGGATTCTATTCCCAGACCTGCCACCAGCCTGCTGGATGATGTTGGACAAGTCCCTTCTGCTGTCTATGGTTCGGTTTCCCCATTTGTAAAACTGCGCTAATGGTACTGATCTTCTTTGGTAAAGTACTTTGAGATTTACTGATAAAAAGTGTTATATTAGAGCAGTGGTTCCCAAACTGGGGTTCGCAAAACATTACAGAAGCTTCGCCAGAAAAATTTCACCAATGAAATTCACCAGCCAGAGGACCCTGGGCATTGGAGGCAGCAGGTGGGACCCGGTTGCAGGGCAGACAGCCCGAGCCCCAGGGAGAGCAGGGCCGGGCAGTTGGGGCTGGCAGCCCAAGCCCTGACCCTGTTAGCGGGGGTGCCGGCAGCCCAAACCCCAGTGCTCCGAATGACGCTGGCAGCTCGAACCCCAGGGAGAGCGGGGCCGTGCATTTGGGGCTGGCAGCCCGAGCCCTGGCGGTCAATGAGAACTGCAGCCTGAGCTCAGTGGAGCTCAGTTAACCGGGGCGGTCAACAGGGTCCAGCAGCAGTAGTCCCACAGAGTGCAGAGGAATTTTAAACTTAAATCCCTGGAAATATTCATTTTTAGAAGGGGGTTCACAAGATTTCACAATTTAGTGAAAGGGGTTTGCATGCTGTTAAAGTTTGGGAACCACTGCATTAGAGCTAGACCTTAACTATTATTTCTAGGCAAAATATTGTTAAGGGATTCCCCCTCCCCCGCCCATGTTAAAGTTGCATGACTCAGATTTTATTCAGTTTTCCCCCCCCAGCAGAAAATAATTTTTTCATGACAACAAAAACAAATTCCACCCACCTTTACCGCTGCCTGCCCCGTCCCCTGTACCCCCCCGCTCTATGGGCTTACCCTTTGGGGGAATGGCAGGGGAAGTAATGTTAGTAAGTATTTCATTGCAGTGGGCTTCAAGCACAAAGTGACACATCTACATTACAAACCAAAATATATAAATACACCAAAAGCTGATGTGCAAACCCCAGAAGTGTTCAAATTGAAGCTGTATCCCAAAAGAAAGACCCAGCCACCTTTAGCTACATCTGGTCCCCATCATTTATTATCAAGAAAGGTGAAGTGATATCTCTCAAGGTGACAACAGATGTCTGAGATCATCACTTAATCAATCAGCCACTAGAGCTGCCTTAAAAATGTTACCGGAATCTCACAGCAGTTCTGCAAAGAGTGCACCAGAGTGCACAGAAATGAATTCCCCAGGCCATTAACACCCTTTGGCCCATACAGCCTAGCAGCTGTAGGCTGCTGCTGCTCCTCATGTAGTGGTTATGTTTTTGAAAGGGATGAATGGATTGCATTGCAAAACCAATGAAGTTAGTGTAATAGTTAAGTATGCAATTATGTCTGTCCTTCCTTCTGTGTTCATTAACTGGCACTACGAGAGCGACATATGAGAAGTTATTCACAAACACAATGATATTGCTTCTGCGTATTAAATTCTAACCTGAGAATTTCCAGTTTTTGTAAAAGGGATTTATTTCTCTGTTTGCACGGCTAGTTGGGGGTTTTCTTCCCGCTCCTTTGGTTTAAAATCAAATTATAAATCCATTAATAAAAAAATTAACAAAAGAAATAGTAAAACTGGTAATAGAACTCATAAGTATTAGAATTAGCTCTGAATTGATGTGAAGATACAGCAAATAAAAGTATTTCTGATCCACCATGCATTACGGAGTTACACTGACATGAAATTAGAGTAATGCAATTGTGAATCATATCCAGCAACAGAAAAAATAACGCACTCTTACTCAAGAGATCTACTCCCTCTGCGTCAGGAAGCTAAATCTATGTACATCTAATCACAATTCTGTTACTAGGTTTACACCTTTAACTCCAGTTTACATAGAGAACGCAGTTATGAGAGAGCGATCTGGATTCTATTCTTGGCTAGGCATTTTCAATTAGATTATTGACCATGTTCTGGTTGCACATTCTTTACTACTGGCAATGGTGCATACGATAGAGAGAACACAGTTTTGATTTTTCAGGCTCCAGGCTGAATATGTGAAGCTGGTCATTAGAAAATGCATTCATACTTACAAACAATTGTGAAATGGAAGGGGAAAAAAGGTGCAATTTTCCAGTTGGGTGCCTAAAATTAGTTACCCAGATATCAGTTTTCAGAGTAGCAGCCGTGTTAGTCTGTATTCGCAAGAAGAAAAGGAGTACTTGTGGCATCTTAGAGACTAACAAATTTATTTGAGCATAAGCTTTCGTGAGCTACAGCTTTTCTTTTTGCCAGATATCAGTGTTAGGTATCTCTATATTATTAAGTTTAGGTACTGAAGTCAGTGTTTAGGGACCTACAAAAGAGATTAGTCACCTAACTTTAGTCATCCCAACTTGGAAAACTGTGTCACCGAGAGAAATACGGAATCTCAAAAAGCTATTTTTAAAGTCACCCTTCAGAATATGATTGTATTTTAAATCAATTGCATTATGGGAAAAGGAAAATTTTTTTGCTTCCAAAGATTCCATCTAACTACAGCATGTTCTCAATACCTTTGGAAATATTTGTCTGATGGGAAAAAGGAGGGACGGGGAATCATAAATACATAATCTACTTTCAGTCCTGACCCTGAATTGACAAGTTATTAATCTAGTCTTCATCTTTAACTTGTTCTACATCTGTAAGTACAACCTTACCTGACTTTTATTAGTGTCAGGGCTAGATTTTTTTAACACAGTGTTTATACTCGTTTTTTACAATAAATAAGCCAGTGAACCAGCAGAAAGTTCCCATTCTTTCCAAAGTGCATACTTTCATGTTGTTCCAGCCAGTCCTGTCTCCTTCAATGACGTTTTAAAATATGACTTTTCAGTCATTGCTCAGATACATGTAATACTTAATGCTGAGAAATACTCAAAGTGTTAGGCTTTGTCTTTCCTGACACAAAGGTGGGTTTTTTGTTTGTTTGTTTTAAAGTGAGATAGGATCACTGTGAAATCCTAAGTGGAGAAAAGGCACTTGTAGTTTTTTTCCATTAGATACGTAGAAGAGGTCAGTGCTATACTCCTTGCCCAAGGCTGACCTTGAGTAGTTTACCTCATAATAAAACTACAATCCTTTGTCTCCACTGCGTTTTTACAGAAATGACTGTTGTGCATTAAGAAAAGTACTCCTTTTCTTTTTGCGAATACAGACTAACACGGCTGCTACTCTGAAACCTGTTGTGCATTAGTTATCCTATGGCAAAAGCACACCTTTTGGCAGTGAAGTTATGGCTTTACTTTCTATTAAGTTTAAAGGATCATTTTAAGCCTGTGGTCCATTTCTGCTTTTACACCTGTTTAGGTTTTATCTGCCTTGATTCAGAAGTAAAAAACGGGGAAAGCTCAAAGACAATATATATAGTATTACTCCTGGGAAAATTCTGCACCACTGCACATATGCAGAATTTATGTCCATTGCAGATTTCTTTACTTTCCTGCAGAAAAGTGACTTTCTGAAGGGCAAGCAAAGGGAAGGTACAAGAGCAGTCATGTGACCCTCCCCAGCAATATATTTTTGGTGCTCAGGGTAGCTGGCAGAGAGGGAAATCACTGTGGGGCAGGAGGTGGGACTGGGGAAGACCAGGCTGACCGGCTTCAACCCCGCACCAGGCTCAGCTGCTAGTCCTGGCTGGGCTGGGGAGGACGGGACTTCCTCTTCTCCTGCACAGCATCTGGGGTCAAACTCACCTCCAGATTTCTCCTCTGGCTGCAGGAATGTCTGCAAACTCTCCTCCCCCACCCCTGCTTCCTGCACCCATTGCTCCTCAGCTGCAGCGGGAGGAATTTCTGTACAGGGAGCTGCTCCCCCATCCACTCAACCACCATGCATCCAGACCCCCCCCTTACCCAGACCCTCCCACCAACCCTCAATCCCCCTGCTGAGCCACACTCCCCCTACATCTGGACCACCCCAATGAGCCACGCGCACCTGGATCCCTACCCCACCAAGCCCCAATAATCTACACCTGGATCCCCACCCCACTGAGCCCCACTCCCCCAGCATCTGAACCCCCCCACTGAGCCCCCACTCCCCTGCCGAGCTCTATCCCCCCACTGCTGAGCCCCAACCACTTGCACCTGGACCCCACCTGCAGAGTCCCATTACCATTGCACCCAGAACCCCCCAATAAGTCCCTGCACATCCAGATCCCCCACTGAGCTGTCAGCACCCAGACTGCCTCACACAGACCCCTCACACCCCACACATTAAGTCCCTCCACACTTGGATCCTGCCTTGCTGAGTCTGCCTGCCCACACAGAGGGGCAGGGCCCTGGGGTGTTTCTGGGGCAGGCCAGGTCCTTGTGCAGCCTCAGGGTTGGGTGCAGCCTCACTGCTGAGTCCATGTCACTGGGGGGGAACTTCACAGGCATCTCCCACCTCTGTGCAGCCAGTGGCCTGTGTTCCCCAATGCCATGCTGGAGCTTCCACATCTATTTGACAAATAAAATTTGCAGAATTTTAAAATATTGTGTGCAGATTTTTAATTTTTTTGGTGCAGAATGCCCTCAGGAGTAACATAGTTACAAATTGACAGAGCCAGAAGAGTACTCAGAAGTCACCTACTACAGGACAGGCCCAACAAAGAAAGCAACAGAACACCACTAGCCCCCACCTACAGCCCCCAACTAAAACCTCTCCAACGCATCATCAATGATCTACAACCTGTCCTGAAGGATGACCCATTACTCTCACAGATCTTGGGAGACAGGCCAGTCCTTGCTTACAGACAGCCCCCCAACCTGAAGCAAATATTCACCAGCAACTACACACCACACAAACACACTAACTCAGGAACCAATCCCTGCAACAAACCGCATTGCCAACTCTGTCCAAATATCTATTCAAGGGACACCATCATAGGACCTAATCACATCAGCCACACTATCAGGAGCTTCTTCACCTGCACATCTACCAATGTGATATATGCCATCATGTGCCACCAGTGCCCCTTTGCCATGTACACTGGCCAAACCAGACAGTCTCTACACAAACCTCACCTCTATTCAGCATTGGTGAGGCCTCATCTGGAGTACAGTGTCCAGTGTTGGGCCCCACACTACAAGAAGGATGTGGAAAAACTGGACAGAGTCCAGCGGAGGGCAACAAAAATTATTAGGGAGCTGGAGCACATGACTTATGAGGAGAGGCTGAGGGAACTGGGATTATTTAGTCTGCAGAAGAGAAGAATGAGGGGGGATTTGATAGCTGCTTTCAACTACCTGAAAGGGGGTTCCAAAGAGGATGGATCTAGACTGTTCTCAGTGGTAGCAGATGACAGAACAAGGAGAAATGGTCTCAAGTTGCAGAGGGGGAGGTTTAGGTTGGATATTAGGAAAAACTTTTTTCACTGGGAGGGTGGTGAAGCACTGGAGTGGGTTACCTAAGGAGATGGTGGAATCTCCTTCTTTAGAGGTTTTTAAGGTCAGGCTTGACAAAGCCCTGGCTGGTATAATTTAGTTGGGGATTGGTCCTGCTTCGAGCAGGGGGTTGGACTAGATGACCTCCTGAGGTCCCTTCCAACACTGATATTCTATGATTCTATGATGACTATTAAAAGAATAAATGGACACAAATCAGACATCAGAATTGTAATATTCAAAAACCAGTAGGAGAGCACTTCAATCTCCCTGGATACTCAATAACCAACTTAAAAGTGTCCATTCTTCAACAAAGAAACAGACTTCAATGAGAAACTACAGAAGTGGAATAAGTTGTAAATTGGACACCATCAAATTAGGCCTGAATAAAGACTCGGAGTAGCTGGGTCACTGCAATAAATAATATTCCCTCTGTTGATACTCACACCTTCTTGTCAACTGTTGGGAATAGCCACATCCACCATGATTGAATTGGCCTCGTTACCACTGCCCCCCCACTTGGTAAGGCAACTCCCATCTTTTCACGTGCTGTATATTTATACCTGCCTACTGTATTTTCCACTCCATGCATCTGATGAAGTGGGTCATAGCTTATGAAAGCTTATTCCCAAATAAATTTCTTAGTCTCTAAGATGCCACAAGGACTCATCATTTTTATAGTTAGGCTTGGAAGGATTCAATTTTTTTCGGTCAGTATCAGCAAATGTTGATTTCACTGTACACAAAAGAAACCAATGAAAAATATTTTCATCAATAATAGAAATTTACAGGCAGACAAGGTAAGAAAAAAGCTGCTTCAGAACTTCTTATGATTTGGTTTAAGATATTTACTTTGTATACTTTGACATGTGAAATTGAAAATTTGTGTTTTAATATTTATAAATTTTAAGGTTTATATAAATTTCAACATCTACTGTCATTAAATAATTATTGTCTGACCCAGCCACAATTTCCCCCAAGGTAAAAATTTAAAAGTCAATTGAAAAAAATGCCTAAAACTCAGTTTTGCACAACAGTGAAAATGTAATGAAAAATAAAAAATGCTTCAAAATAAACACAGATATTGTCAAAATTAGAAAAACAACAATAAAATTCTGCAAGGTCTACAGATAACAAATGCCCTGCAGCTGTAAAGTAGATCACTACATTTATAAATGTTACTAAGCTTCCCAAAATCTCCTAAAGAAAAGCCCATTACTTATGTTAAGTGCGCCAAGCTTTCCATTTACAGACATCACTATAACCTAAACGACGCAAGAGCTATGACAGTTGTACCACGGCATTTATGAAGCTGGAACAAACAAACAAAGGTTTTTACTTTGGAGTTAACTGAGAATTCAGATTATGATTGGAAGGATAATTAATTATTTAAACTTGAGTCAACCTTTAGATGTTTGTATCTGAACTCTAAAGTCTATGGAATGGTTCCTCAATTTGCAACTATTTCCAATATGAACTTTAAGGAAAAATAACAGCACACCTCATCCCCTTGTGTATAATTTATTTACCTTGTTTCCCCTTGGTGCATTTTTGCTCCTGTTTTATAAACATATAAAAAGAACTACCTGTATGTTAAAAGACGTTAAAAATGCAGATTCAAGCACTTAAATGTTCGGAAATAACAGATTTACAGTTGCCTGTGCAAACTAAATTCTTCCCCATTGTGCATCCTAGCTGAGCACTTAATGAGGAAGGGGACCTGTTGAAAGAGTGGTATATGGCCTTTTAATTAAAGACTGTATTGTAATATATACACTCAAGATTGCATGGGTGGCTATGAGTTTGTCATTTCTCAACTTTGTTAGTGTTTGACTACAAAACTTTCTAAAAACTTTCTTTTAACAGTTTTTTCCCCATGTAGTTTCCTAGACATTTTTAAAGGAATAAAAGTTTTTGTTTTGTTTTTTAAAAACCTTATGTACAACTGTAACAACCTAGAAGTTGAGGATGAACTATGCATTTGCTGGGAAAGAATCAGACAAAAGATACATGCATGCATATATACACTATGTATGGAAATGGTCAACACATTTTTAACTTACTCATTCCAAATTTTCCTCACAAAATGATATCAGAGGATTTTTTAGTTGTTTGTTTAATTATGGGAAAGTGCCCATATTAAAAAAAATATGCCCCTTCCTCCCTAGGAAAGTAGGAGTGGGAAAAGTGTAAAAAAGTAATAAGAAAAAGAAAGTAATACTTTAATTTTTTTAAAAGGGTCAATTTTGCTTTAAATAGTAGCACTTTTAAGTGAAGGTATTACTCTCTAAGGAAGGGTTACTCTAACATAACACTTTTCACGCTTCTTACTGTTTTCCAAATGGCCAAGGTTAGAAGATAATCAGAAAAGGTGAAAAGAGGGAAAACCCTTTCAAACACTTGGATTGTCTTGATTTTGCCAGTAGAAAAACAATAGCAAAGTATGGAAGCAAGTTTTTCAACACATTTATTGTTTTTTCCAATTTTCCCATAGGAAAATGTGGAATGGGGATTTCTTCCATGAGAATTTCTGCAAGAAAAATCACTATATATCAGCAGATTCCTCTTATTTCAAGTGCATAGAGTTGGAATGTTTAATTTTTATAACAGAAGCCTGGCCAGTTTCATCCGGATGGGGAATGATGTTGGGGTGGGCTTGGCTGGGCCCCTCCAGGCAAATGGGTCCTGAGGGAGCCTGGCTGGGGCAGGCCCTGGCCTGCATTTGCTATCTCATCCCTTCAGTCTTAATATTAGATCATCAACTGATGTAAAACAGCAAAGCTCCATTGACTTCAATTGAGCTCCATTGAGGACCTAGTAATCCCTAAATAACTGCACTATAAAAATGTTGAGATTTTGTTCCCCACAAATGCTACAACTGCCTCAGCAATAGTATCATTCTTCTCATTAATCCTCACTGTAGAATGAGGGAAAATTTAAAGTCTGTGAAATTAAGTCAGGTGTGCTGAATTAGTCAACAACTCTAACAAGTTTTTGTATATGTTACATACACTTCTAATTTGTCAAATTTCTCCAGTTGTAGGACAGATACATAAAACTTAAATATGCTCAAAAGTAAAAATGCATAGCGTTCAAAAAGCGCAGTTAGAAGACATCCACCAAAAGCAAATTTAAATAAGCTACTTTTCCCCAGGGTACTGTGACAGGGTTGGGTCAGATGGCTACAGGAGAGTAATATAAGGCCAATATATTAACCCCAGATTAAGTAGGTCTCTTTTCCCTGGGTAAGGTAACAGGGAAGGTTCCAGAACAATCAGGAACCTTCTGGAGACAATTAAAATAGACAGGCTGATTAGAACACCTGCAGCCAATCAAGAAGCTGTTAGAATCAATTAAGGCAGGCTAATCAGGGCACCTGGCTTAAAAAGGAGCTCACTTAAGTTTGTGGTTCGCGGGTGAGGAGCTGGGACCAAAAGGCACTAGGAGCTGAGAGTGAGAACACAGACTGTTGGAGAACTGAGGAGTACAAGCATTGTCATACATCAGTAGGAAGGTCCTGTGGTGAGGATAAAGAAGGTTTTGGGAGGAGGCCTTGGGGAAGTAACCCAGGGAGTTGTAGCTGTCGCACAGCTGTTCCAGGAGGCACTCTAGACAGCTGTATTCCACAGGGCCCTGGGCTGGAACACGGAGTAGAGGGTAGGCCTGGGTTCCCCCCAAATCCTCCCAACTCCTGGTCAGACACAGAAGGAGTTGACTGGACTGTGGGTTCAGAGAAACGGCCAAGCTGAGGGCTGCCGTGAAGCTCCAAGGTGAGCAAATCTGCCAATAAGCGCAAGACCCACCAAGGTAGAGGAGGAACTTTGTCACAGAACCTAATCAGAATTCATTGCCATGCACACATCTTTTCTTAGAAAATGAGAAAAGTTCTCTTTTGGATTCACTTTAAATATTCCAATAACTGAAATATTGTCACTTTGAAATGACATTGCTGACAATAGCAGGAGATAGAAAGTCCAGCATTCCAACCTGAAACATATTAGGTTGCACAGCAACAAGGAGGTCAAAGAACTCTTTATGAATTGGTGCAGTGGACATGCTTTAGACAGAGACTGTCATTTAGTATAGCAACATCAATAAAACTAAACCCATATGGGTTTTCCTTTCAAATACAATGCAATGTTGTAGGCACCGGCTATGTAAGACAAGAACATCTTGAAGATGTAAAACCCATCTTTTTGAAAGAATTATTGCTCTTTTGATTAGGGAAGTAGCTTTTGAACTTAAGTGATATGTTGTTTTTTAAATCCTTATGGATGACAGTCAAAATGAAGGTTTACAGATACACTACAGGAATTGGCAACCATGTGTAACAATGCTATTTATTTGCTAATGGCAACCCTTGCAGAGAAAATACCAGCCTTCCATCTCTAAAGCTGAGATGAATGTAGAATGAACACAACTAAAAAAGAATGCCAAATCCTCAGAGGGCAGAAACAGTCTATTCCCAAAATTATCAAGTATATGTCAAGATTAGGCCTGTTGATTAATCGCAGTTAACTCATGTGATTAACTTAAAAAATGAATTGCAATTACTTGCAGTTTTAATCGCACTGTTAAACAGTAGAATAACAATTGAAATGCATTCCATGTTTTTGATGTTTTTCTACATTTTTATTTAAATATATTGATTTCAATTACAACACAGTATACAAAGTTGAGAGAGCTTACTTTATATTATTTTTATTACAAATATTTGCACTGTAAAAATGGCAAACAAATAGTATTTTTCAGTTCACCTCATACAAGTACTGTCTTGCAATCTCTTTATCGAGTAAATGCAACTTACAAATATAGATTCCTTTTTGTTACATAACTGAACTCAAAAACGAAACCATGTAAAACTTTAGAGCCTACAAGTCCACTCAGTCCTACTTCTTGTTCAACCAATCGCTAAGACAAACAAGTTTGTTTTCATTTATGGGAGATAATGCTGCCAGCTTCTTATTTATGTCACCTGACAGTGAGAACAGGCGTTTGTATGGCACTTTTGTAGCTGGCATTGCAAGGTATTTACATGCCAAATATGCTAAATATCTGTATGTCCCTTCATGCTTCAGCCACCATTCCAGAGGACATGCTTCCATGTGGATGATGCTTGTTTAAAAAAATGTGTTAATTAAATTGTGACTGAACTCCTTTGGAGGAGAATTGTATGTCTCCTGCTCCATGGTTTTACCCGCATTCTACCATTTTTTTGTGTTAGCAGTCTCGTATGATGACCCAGCACATGTTTAAATTTGTTAGTCTCCAAGGTGCCACAAGTACTCCTTTTCTTTTTGCGAATACAGACTAACAAGGCTGCTACTCTGAAACCAGCACATGTTGTTGATTTTAAGAACACTTTCACTACAAAGCTGACAAAACACAAAGAAGGTACCAATGCAAGATTTCTAAAGATAGCTACAGCACTCGACCCAAGGTTTTAGAATCTGAAGTGCTTTCCAAAATCTGAGAGGGATGAGGTGTGGAGCATGCTTTCAGAAGCCTTAAAAGAGCAACACTCTGGTGTGGAAACTACAGAGCCCGAACCACCAAAAAAGAAAATCAACCTTTTTGCTAGTGGCATCTGACTCAGATGATGAAAATAAACATGCGTCAGTCCACGCTACTTTGGATGGTTATCGAGCTGAACCTGTTATCAACATGGATGCATGTCCTCTGGAAAGGTGTTTGAAGTATGAAGAGACATATGAATCTTTAGTGCATCTGGCACAAATATCTTGCATCGGCTACCACAGTGCCATGTGAATGCCTATTTTTACTTTCTGGTGACATTGTAAACAAGAAAAGGGCAGCATTTGTAGGAGCAGGATTATGTAAGTCTACTATAAGAATAGAGGTACTAATGTATGTCTTGATTTCATTTTACCAGCTACCCATTTGAATAGTAGAAAGAAATGACTCTTTTGGGGCTAGGAGAGATTCTATTTCCCATGCATTATAAATTAGGCCCTTTTAGTTCTTTGTTTTAAGATATAGCTAGTAAGAGACAGGATCCTGTATTGTGTCCATGTTCAATAGATTCAAGGGTTGGCAACCTGTAGCATGTGTGCCAAAAACATCACGTGAGTCGATTTTTAATGGCACGCTGCCACCTATCGGGTCCCAGCCGCCGGCCCCGCTCAGCTCGCTGCCGAACCCAGGCTGGGACTCTGGCAGGCAGCAGCGTGCCATTGAAAATCCTGCCCGCCCCGGCCCGCTCTTCTCTGCCCTCCCACGGGGGCAGGATGAAGAAGCTTGGTCCTGCCGGCTGCTGCTGCAGGGCAGGCAAAGTCCCCCCTCCCCCGCCTCTTCCCCCAGTGTGCTGGGTTCCTGCCCCTCCTCCTCTCCCTCCCTGCCACCCATCAGCTGATGGCCCTTGTGAGGGAGGGGGAGAAGCAGAGATGCAGTGCACTCGCTGCTCTGGGGAGGAGGTGGAGAAGAGGTGGGGATGGACCTTGGGGACAGGGGATGGAATCAGGTCATATCCCCTTCAGCTCCCTGCCATGAGCCGCCCAGGACCCTAGCCCACTCCCCCGCAGCCCTCTGCCCTGACCCCTGCACCTCCTCACACACTCCGAGCCCTATGCCCTGATCCCTGCACCCTCCGCAACCCCAGCCCTGACTCCAGCACCCCCCACACATATCCAGTCCCCCCACATCCCTTGCCCTGACTTCTGCACCCTCCTCACACACTCCCAGCCCCCTGCCCTGACTCCTGCACCCCCCACATACTCAGCCCCCCCACACTCCATGTCCTGATTCTTGCACCCCCTACATTCCCACCCCCACCCTGAGCACCAAACGGGAGTTCCTGCACCCCCAACATTCCCACCTGCACCTCTTGCACCAAATGGGAGCTGCCCAGGTAAGCACTCCACCCCCAAACCTCATGCCCCAATCCTGAGCCTCCTCCCTCATTCTAGCTCCTTGCCAGACCCTACACCCCAACCTGCTCCTTCACCCCCAGTCCTGTGCTCAGTGCACTCCCACTCTCAGCTCCGTGCAGAGAAAGAGGAAGAGAATGGACTAGAATCAGGAAGAAGGTAGGTATCCACTCTGTGTGGACAGGGCTGGGATCCCAGACTGGCAGCAGACAGAGCGGGGACGGTGGATGAAACCCCAGACCGGCAGTGGGCTGAGTGGCAGCGGGCTAAGTCTGGGGTCCCAGCCGCCGGCCCCGCTCAGCCCGCTGCCAGTCTGGGGTTCTGGCTGCCTGCCCCTTGCCAGGCAGGGTCCTGGCTGCCAGCCCTGCTCAGCCTGCTGCCGGCCTAGGTGAACAGAACCCCAGGCTGGCAGCGGGCTGAGCGGGCTGGTGGCATAAGATCAGCATTTTAATTTAACTTTAAATGAAGCTTCTTAAACATTTAGAAAACCTTGTTTACTTTACATACGACAATAGTTTAGTTATATAATATATAGACTTATAGAGCGAGACCTTCTAAAAAACGTTAAAATTTCTGAAAGTTTGCTGACCCCTGGATTAGAGGAGCATTGAAAGCCTGGGTCCCAATGTGAATTGTTTTGGTTATAAGATGTAGTAAACTTTAATTTACAATGTCTTTTCCTTGATATAAAATACTGCTGTTTGTATTCTTTAAGGTCTCTGTGAAAGACTTTGTGAATGAGGAATGTATGCTCCAGGAAAAGATAAGGTGTGAAGGCCATCATTATAGCCAGATGGTCAAGGAAGTAGGAGTGAAGGAAGAAGGAGTGAAGAGACCCACTGTATTTTCCACTGAATGCAGCCGATGAAGTGAGCTGTAGCTCACGAAAGCTTATGCTCAAATAAATTTGTTAGTCTCTAACAAGTACTCCTTTTCTTTTTGTGAACACAGACTATCACGGCTGCTACTCTGAAACCTGTCATTAAGAACATCAGAGAACCACCAACGCGCATCCATAATGAAGGAAGGGCAGATTGACAACCCTGAGGTGGAGGCTGGCACCCCTAAAGACATGACAATTGATTAAATCGAAACCAGGACAGGATGACCCTCTCAGAGGTGTTTTGGAATGTTAACATCAAAATAAACACCAATTAAGAAGTAACTGGTCACAAACTGACAGCAAAATCTATAGACTTCAACAGAGAAAAAAGACTATAAGAACAGGGTGCTGGGCCATGGGATTTTGGGGTTCGTCTTGCCACACTCCAGGAGCATTGAATCATGACCGACAGAGCCCTGCTCCCCTCTGCGACCAATCTGGCTGGCCACTAGAGTGATCCAGACTCCAGACTGGTAACTATAAACATCAATTGGCAGGACTATGTGCATGGAGTGTGTGTGTGTGTGTGTGTGTGTGTGTGTGATTGAAAAGCATATGCTAACTGTTGTATTCTCAATAAATGCAGTGTGCTGCCTTCTCCCCTATAAAGATCCCGTGTGCTTCTTACAAGTATAACACATTATCACCTGTACATGTAAACAAACAGGTTTGTCTGAGTGATTGGCTGAACAAAAAGTAGGACTGAATGGACTTGTAGGCTCTAAAGCAGAGATTCTGAAACTATGGTCTGTTGACCACCAGTGGTCCGCGAGCTCAATTCAGGTGGTCCATGGTTAGTTCCCTCTAAGTTGAGAGAATGAAGAGCCACCCACCTAATTAGTGAAGCCGCGCAGGCATGAATTAGGCATGAATTAGGTGCCTGGACCCTGGAGAAGATTCATATAAGGGGAGGTGGTGACCTTGGGAGGAATAAGGGGTAGGTGGGAGGGGGCAGTGGGGTGAGAAGAGGGGGTAGAGGGAATTTGCAACATGCAGGGTTGCAGTGGCCAGAGAAAGAGGCAACTTTCCCCAGCTCCAGGGCTGTGGCAAGGCAGTCCTCCTTCCCAGCCTCAGCTCTGTGGATGCTGTGGCAGGGGAGAGACCCCACTCCTTCCCAGCCCCAGCTCGATTAACCGCGATTAATTTTTTTAATCGCTTGACAGCCCTAGTCAAGATAGTTCCCAGCTGCTGTGCCTTCACAATCCATGGACATTCACTGAAAAGGTAAATTGTGACCAGATGCTTAACACAATTGATATTATCAACAAGGGGGAAGGATCACAAGCCAAAATAGGGACAGAATACATTAATGAAGACTTAGATAAGTTAGATGCATTCAAGTTGGCAGGGCCTGATAAAATTTATTCCAGGATACTTCAGGATCTAGCTGAAGCAATCTCTGAACCGTTAGTGATTATTTTTGCGAACTCATGAAGGATGGGTGTGGTCTCAGAGGATTGGAGAAGGCCAGACACAGTACCTACCCTTCAAAAGGGGAACAAAGAGGACCCAAAGAATTATGAACCACTCAACCTAACTTCAATATCTGGCAAGATACCGAAACTAATAATTAAAAAATCAATTTATAAGAACTTATAGGGTAATAGGTAAGGCCCTACTTGAATTACAGGATGATTGTTAAATAATTGCAGCTGAGTTGAGGACAAGACATGGAATATCATGGAAAAATAATAATGGACCTTTATTAATTGTGATAATTTGGAAGAGCCAGAGAAGAACTATTTGATTAACAAAAAATTGCTGGAACAATATAAACACTCAAGTATTAAGTTATGCCTGCAATTTTTTTTTTATAACCAGATATTTTGCTGCAACTATATTATAGTCACTAATGCACAGAGATGACAGCCTGAGCCCCAGCTGCTATCAGCTTGGATAAATGGGGTTCTACTATAGTAATGGGAGAAAAAGTATGTGTTGCAAATCTCAAAAAGTATCCAAAATTGTGGACTGTGCCAAGTAAGCTAACTAAAATCAAAATTGTGATGGAAACCTTAATATTGCAGGATCTGCAATATCACAAACTAAGTAGGGCCTTAGTAATAGGGTTCTAAGGAATAACTTATGCAGATTTGTTAAAAACAACCTAATTTTCTTTTCTGACAGACTTACTGGCCTAGTGGAGGGGGGTAGGGAAAGCTGTAGATGTGATATATTTTGATTTTAGTCATGCCTTTGACACAGTTTCACATGACAGTCTCAAAAAAAGCAACAACTAGGGACAGTGCTGATGCTAGCCCATTGGGGACCCTAAGCAGGAATATTTTTTGGGCCCCTGAACATACCACATACTAATGATTAATGGGTGGGGGCGGGCATTTGAGCTGCTCAGAGCCCTAAGCAATTATTTAGTCTGCTTATGCTTAGCACTGTCCCTTACTAGAGAAGTGTGTACTATAGGGTGGGTGAAAACTGGGGAACAGTCCACACTCAAAGAGTAAAAAGAAAAGGAGTACTTGTGGCACCTTAGAGACTAACAAATTTATTTGAGCATAAGCTTTCGTGAGCTATAGCTCACTTCATCGGATGCATTCATCAATGGTTCCTATCAAATTGGGAGGGTGTATCTGGTGGGTTTCCTCAGCGGTTTGTCCTGTGTCCAGAACTATTCAATATTTACATTAATGATTTGGAGGAGAGTATGCTTTTAAAATTTATGGATGACATCAAACTGGGAAGGGGGGTAAACTAGTATTTTGGAGAACAAATAGGATTAAAATTCAAAACTTTACTAATTAAAGAACTGGTCTGAAATCACCAAGATGAAATTCAATATAGACAAATGCAAAGTACCTCACATGAGAAGGAAAAAAAGTCAAATGCACAGCTACAAAGTGGGGAACAACTGGCTAGGTGGTAGAACTGTTAAAAAGGATCTGGGGGTAAGAGTGGATCATCAGTTGAATGAATCAACAAGGTGAAACAGTTACAAAAAAAGCAAATATCATTCTGGGGTATATTACTAGGAGTGTCGTATGAAAGACATAGCAGGTAATTGTCTAGCTCTACTCAGCACTAGTGAGGTCTCAGCTGGTGTACTGGGTGCCACACGTTCGGAAAGTTGTGGACAATCAGGACACAGTCCAGAGGAGAGCAACAAAAATGATAAAAGGTTTAGAAAACCTGATTTATGAGGAAAGGTTTAAAAAACTGGGCATGTTTATTCTAGAGAAAAGAAAATTGAGGGAAAACCTGGTCACAGTCTTCAAATGTGTTAAGGCCTGTTATAAAGAGGATGGGGATCAATAGTTTTCCATGTCCACTGAAGGTAGGACAAGAAATAATGAGTTTAATCTGCAGCAAGGGAGATTTAGGTTTCATATTAGGAAAAACTTTTAATTATAAGGATAGTTAAACTCTGGAATAAGCTTCCAAGAATGGTTGTGGCTTTTAGGAACAGGTTAGACAAACACCTGCCAGGGATGATTTAGGTCTATTTGGTCCTCCCTCACTGCAGAGGGATGGACAAGATGACTATTCAAGGTTCCTCAGGCCTACATTTCTATAATTCTATAAATCTAATCCTGAAAAATTAAATCCTTCATTGGAAATGTACTTTCACTGGGCTTAATTCTGCCCGCACTTAAAGGCACGACTACACATACCTATGGAGCGATCAACCGCTGAGCGCTCTCCCGTCTACTCCGGTACTCCACCAGAGTGAGAAGCGTAGGCGGAGTCGACAGGGGAGCATCAGCAGCCAACCTACCGCAGTGAAGAGACTGCAGTAAGTAGCTCTAAGTACGTCGACTTCAGCTACGCTATTTTCATAGCTGAAGTTGCATAACTTAGACGGACTTAGCTCGCCCCCCCTCCAGTGTAGACCAGGCCTAAGACAGTGCAACTCTTAATAAGGTCAGTGGATGTAATAACCCCACAGTTTAGGACTTACATTATGCCCAGCTACCTGTTCTCTGAAAAACCATAAGTATTCAAGATTGCCTCAGAGACACACATAATTGAGCATTACACTTTCACTTGAAGAAGGAGGGGTGGTGGTTGTGCACAATCAAGCACTGGGTCTGAGAAATGTTGAACATGTTCCCCTTTGAGGAATTCATCAGCTATTCCCTATAGATAAAGAAAACTTGTCTTTCTGTTGGAAACTCTGGCTGAGGTTGGAGGAAAGAACTTACAGGCAGTTCCCTTTGATTTAGTGAACTCATTTAGCTAATTCTCTTCTATCCCCATAAATCTTCCAAGAAATATTCTACTGTACAATTACAACTGGACTTGAACTGAGTGTGCTGATTATTTAGGGATCCAGAAAATGTGTCATTGTCACTGGCTGCGGTTCTGCTCACCGTTATCTATCTGCAGCTACACACAAAAATATTTTTGTGATTACAACTTCGATAAATATTTCCTCATTTTTTTCTCCAAACAATGAATTCTCAGTAAAATGAGCTCCTATAATTAAGTTTTCAGCAAAGCTGTGGCATACTGTAATGTGGTTAAATGAAGCCAGGATATAAGCAAATGATATATTTCATGGCCTATAGAATAGGAGTAAAATAGGAGTAGATCTCATCCAGAATAAGGACTACCCTTCAGAATGGCAGAGTCCAGGAAATTCACAGAAACAGTGATCAGATTGATCAGGCCTATTAATTAACATAATTTAAATGTCATGTCCAAAGCTAAAGTTTCTTCTTTCCACACAATGCTTCTCCTCTCCCTCCTTCTTAATGCCATGTTTCAATCCCCATCTCAAAATCTGTCATCTGACTCTTTCTCCCATAACCATGCTCTATTTAAATCCTGTTGATTCTTCCTTTATATCACTACTTCAATCCTTCCTCTACATCATATTATCCATGCCCACTTTCAAACTCTGGCCCCCTCCTCCCTGATCATCTTTCACCTGCACTGCTATAACCTCCTTCTTTGGGCCTCCCTTTCACTCACTTGTCTCCTTTGGTGCATCCAACACAGCTGACAAGATCTCTCCAGTCATTCCAAACATGTCAACCCCTGTCAAATCCATTCTCTGGCTTGGTCTTCTCCTTCCATGTCAAGTTAAAAGCAGTTCATTTTTTGTGTGTGTTGTGAATGTGTACAACTATAGCACTCCATAAATAAGCAATAATAAAATACCAGGTATTCAACTGCAATGGAGAAGCCATAAAGCAAATTTAGCTCTAAGATGGTCTAATGGATAAGGCACCGGGCTAGGGCCTCTCAAGATCTGGGTTCAGCCCGTGACTCAAACCACCACAGAATTCTTATGAGACCTGGGACAACCCATGTAATCTATGCCTCAGTTCCCCATTCTATAAGAGGCATAATATTTCCCTACTTCACAGGGATGTTGAGGATAAATCCATTAGAATGTGAGCACTTCACATTCACTACAGAGATGAGGGTCATATGAGTACCTAGAGACAGAGAAAACTGATGGGAAAAAGAGGTACAATTAAAAACACAAGACTAGAAATAATTTGTGCAAGAAATCACTCCTGAAGATGTTCAGTTGTGACACATTGGGAAGATGTGAGAAAAGTTCAGCATTAACGCTGAGTTTTGGGATTAGAACCGAGTGCGCAGTAAAGTTTCTTAGCACACCACATGAAGGAAGGATCTGGCACTGTATAAAGGCAACACATGCACTCTTTTAAAAGTTTTCAAATATTGTCTTTTCTCCTTCAATATTGTCAGTTTAAAATTCTGAAACCTACTTTATGTATGAAGTGAATTTAGCAACACCAAATGCCTGCCTAATCCTGCAAACATCTATACACGTGAATCACTTACTCATTCAAGTATTCTCACTGACTTCAAAGTTACTCATGAGCATAGGTGTTTGTAGGATCCAACCCTTTGACAGGATTGTTCATCTCTTTTCCCCCACCACCTCCATAAATTAAAGATTTCATGTACGTATTCCATTTGGTGTGCCCCCAATACAAACCATGTTCAGTCACAAGGCTTATGAAAACTAGAAAAGCACCAAGGCTGGGATTTCAAAGGGGTCTACGGTAATTAAATACTCAAACTTTCATGAAATCTGGCTAGCTATCACCTTTAGACTCCTTTGAAAATACAGCCTCAGAGTTCTGGCATGTAGTTGTGCATAGAGTCAGGGCAGTTTTGCTTAGATTGTCTTTTTCAACTTTAAAGAGCTGCAAATGCTTTGTGGATTTTTTGAATTATCCTATTTATTTAATGTTATTTACATTTTTCTCTCCCCTGCTTCCCCTTCCTCTTTAAAAATTACTTTGGATATTTTCTTGGAAGAAAGCATAAGGATCATGACAATACTCTGTAACTAAAAGTAATAAATAAAATGGCATAAGATCATCTGCTTCTGGCTGCTTATACCCTACCCTTGTTTGTATTTCTATGGTACAATAACTCTCATCAAAACCAGACGTGACCTCATTGGAAAAGAAGCAACAGAGCTGTTAGGAAAGTGGAATTGACATCCTGGGGGAAATTCCTATATTTCAACATTTATTTTCATTCCAAAACAGGATGAAAAGTAAAAATATTTAAAAAAAAAACAAATAAAAAAATTGTAGAACAAAAAGTTCCAAAAAATGTTGACATGGAAATGTCAAAATTAAAAATATTAACCGTTTCATTCATTTGAAACAAAATTCATTTCATTTTCCCCTTAAAAAAGTAAGAAAGTTTAATCAAAATTGACATTTTTCCTGAGAAAAATGTTGATTTCAACAAAACACTATATTGTCAGGAAATGGTTTCAATAGCAAAAAATTCTAACAAATCTAATAAGCAACAAAGGAAAAATTTAGTTCAGATTTAGGTCTTGAAGTCCAGTTCTGGGCACCACACTTTGAAAAATATATGGACAAATTGGAGAAGGTCCATGGCTTATGAGAACAGATTGAAAAAATTGGATTTGTTTAGTTTGGAAAAGATAAAATGAAGGATGGCATGATAACCCATGTATGTAAAATGTTGTTATAAAAAGGAAGGTGATAAACTGTTCCCCTTACCCACTGAGGACAGGAAAAGAAGTAATGGGCTTAAATTGCAGCAAGTAGACATTAGGAAAAACTTTCTAACCGTAAGGGTAGTTAAGCATAGGAACAAATTACCTAGGAAAGTTGTTGAATCTCTCACAATGGAAGTTTTTATGTACAGGTGAGACAAAGCCTGAGCCCCACTGCCCAGGCCCGGAGCCTGGGGCTGAAGCATGAGCCAGAGCCCCACTGTCCAGGTCTGAAGTCCAAGTCCCCTTGTCTGAGGCTGAAGCCTGGCCCTTGACAGACCTCCTGAAACCTGCTCACGGATCTCCAGGGGTCCGCGTGCCCTCAGCTGAGAACCAGTGACCTACGTGATTCACTTTAATCACCATCCCGATTTTAAACCTCTGGCCCTCCACTCCAAGAATTATTTCACTCATAATGAGCCAGTAGCAAAGTTAGGAATAGAACCCAGAAGTCATTTCTTTCCATTATCCAAGAATGAGATGTAAATTTATCATTAAGGGTCTCTTTCTATCCATTGTCCATGAGTTTTAAGTGACACTTTTATTGTTTTGTTTTGTTTACTGGACAGCACAGCTGTATATAAAATACAGATTTAAAATAATTTGGGACATTAAACTGTCATTACCTATATATATTTAAATTGAATCATAGTATCTGAGCATGCTGCTGTTATATAAAGGCCTTTTTGCCCTTCAGGAATTCAAAAACATTTTCAGGCATATAAATTCTTCTCCCAAAACCACAATAACCCACCCTTTCTATTCAGTTTTAGATTGTATTGTACATTATCTTGATAAGGTCCCCATTTAACTTTTATTGTTACCTCAGCTCAAGTGTCAGGCTTAGGACACTACTTTACACAAAGTTATTCCTTTTTTTTTTACTGCTCATATACTTTATGGTTAATCAAATGTGGCATGGTGTTTTAACATGATGAGCTCTCCCTGTAAAATATTTGCCCCCAAAGATAGAACTGTGCTACTCTGAAAATGCAAAAATAAAAGACTTAAACAGTAAGACAGGGTGGGCAGTATCCTGTTGTGACTGATGCATGAAGGTAAGTCAAGGAAATACTACATTATTACAGTAAGACACACTATCTAAAATGTGTCATTATTTATGACAGCAAATTGAAGGGTCCTGACACTGATTATGAAAGAAGAAAACAGGTTTTTGTCTGTTTAGTGTATTCATCTGTTGCAAAAACCTATTAAATGGTTATTATTAACATGCTGTGTTTAAGTAGCTGTAAGATGATTTAAGGTGCCTTCTTCCATAGTTACTCCTAGACTGTCATGTCAGAGGATGCCATAGCAATCAGATTTGAAACAAAGTGTTAATAATTAAAATGTTGAAGTTAACCATTGGAAAGTCAAGGAATAGCAAGATCACATTAATTGTTTTCAAATGATAAATGCCCACACTTAAATGGCAACATCCCTGGAATCACACCTTCACATCCCTGTGAGGTCAGAGAATAGATTGGAAAGTCACACAGTTTGTTATAAGTACTGCATGTGTGTTCCATCACCCCTGTTATAAGAGTAGGTGTTTGCCTCCTCATGTCACTGGCCCAAAAATTTACACCTAGAGGTTGCTATATCATCTTTGATAGTCAGTTGGAAAGTAAAGGAATATTATTCAGTAAATTAAAAATATCCCACCTTACTTCTATTATTTTTTTAAGTGTCAACAATGTACTCAGTGCTGCGCAAGACAAAAAATACAGACAGTCTCTGCCCAAAGAACTTACAAGATAAAACCAAAACAGACGGGATGTACTAGGAAGGCCACACAGATCAATGACTGGAATCTTTTTCTTTCTTTTGTCATAAAATATTGTTAGATTTTTTTGGGGCTAAGTACTAAGGCAAAAATTTCAAAAAGTGATTTTTGGGTGTCTCAGTTTTTGGACACTCAACTTGAAACAACTTAAAGAGGCTTGATTTTCAGAAGAGATATTCAGCACTTCCTGAAAATCAAGCCTTCTTCAGGTATTTCTAGGTCGGCTCCCAAAATCATTAGTCACGTTGGAAAATCTTGGACCGTGCCTTTGGATAGATTTGAGCTTCTGTAATATCATTACGATTCCTACAAAACTTTTTCTTTTTGAAGTTCATAACCCTTTTTTTGCATATTTCTAAATAGTCATTTTAACCTGATTTTCCAATTTTCCATTTCAGTTTGAAGTACAATGGATTCCAGTCCCTAAAGTACAGCAGTTATAATGATAGCCTTTACTCATTTTAGGTTAGGCTTTCTCTGCTACCATTCTGAGATAAGCTCTCCTTTCTTATTGAGAAATCTTAATCAATAGGACTACAAATCCCCTGGTTGAGATTTTTAAATCAGAAGCCAGTTTGCATAGCAGGGCTGTTAATAATGGCCAAAAAAAGTATTGGATACACATGCCTGGCAATAAAAGGGACATTTGATTTTATTCCTAGGAACAGCACCATGGGCTTGGTTCTGCTCTGAGTTATGTGCATGTAACTCTACTGAAGTCAGTGGAGCTACTCCTGATTACAGTGGTGTAAATGAGAAGAGAATAAGGCTCGATGTATGAGACAGCAGAGATCAGAGTTAAATGTTGCTGCATGAGTGTTGCATTCATGCATACCCCTTCTGTAGACACACTGCATGGGTGTGAAAAATTAGTTCAGTCAATGCAGCCTACTCTGATGAGCTGCAAAGGGCATAAAGCTGCACCTGTGCAGGTCACTTTTTACAGCAGTGCCATGTGTCTAAAGTAGGGGTTTGCTCTGGTGCAGTTACAACAGCATGGCTACAGTGGCAGCTAGTGCCACAATACAGACCACTTAACATATGATGACATCAGCTGTACTCTTCAAGACTATTCTCCCAGTATGCTTTTGTGCTATCTCAGTAAGGACCCAATCCTGAAAACCTTTGCTCATGTGAATAGTTCCTTTCATATCTGTTGATGTATGTGAGGACTATTCACATGACCCAGAGTTTGCAGGATTAGATCTTTGTATTGCTAGTACACTTGGGTAAAGACTCATTTTTTGCCTTACAGCACTGGAATACTAGCAGTAATAAATGTTATCCTGTTCCTCACATGATTTACCACCACTCATTGCTACAAAGAAGACACCTTCATGGAGTCAGGGGTTTACACTGGCACTGTCAAGAAACTAACAGGAAATGTTAAATGAAACTGGCTAAAGAGAATTGGAAAATGACATCCCTCATTCCATGTGTTCTGCTGTTATGCCAGTGAGAATAGTGAGTTATCTCCAAAATTCATCTCCATTCTTTTCTTCTTTTGTTAATCTTCTGGCAGGAAATATGAAAGGGCAGGCAGAAAATAAAACCCTGCTACAGAACAATTCCCCAGGAAAAGCAGAAGGAGGATAGGGGAAAACGAGTAGAACTGAGTAAGGTATTTGCACCAAAACAGGAACTATTCAAAAAGCTCTCCTATATTCTAGTTTCTCCTCTAACTCAAAACTCAGGACAAGTTAAGAGAGATATTTGCTAAGAGATGTGAATTTTTCACGTAAACCTGGGCCCACCTCCGAACAACACAGTGGGTTAATCAATGGCTTGGAAGAAGATCATCTAAGATGCGCTGGTTTGCATCTTGGACAGCTGGAAATGACAAGTTATTTTTTTAAATGAATTTTGTTCTACTATTTGATGTTCAAAACAAACTTCAGGGTCAAGGAGATGTGAGTTCACACTGATTATTTTTTCTTTGCTTTTAAATATTTATCAAAATCCATGCAGAGTGAAACCCCAAAATTCCATGCAGTTCTAGAAATGAACAGAATCAGTTAAAAGGAAATATTTAAGCCCTCCAAGTGGAGCTGGGCCTCCTTTCTCCTTCCTTCCTCATAAGCACAGTACTACACTGGAGAATACGTGGAGCTGGCTTACCCGAGAAGCATCACTCCAGGATGCAACTTTTTTGGGGAGAGTAATTTCCCTCCTTCTCCAGCTAATACCAGGTTTACAATGGCACTAGTGCCACCAGGCGCACACTCGAAAGGGGCCCATAATAACTACTTGGAGGCTCACAAATCCAGCCCTGGCCACAGCCAAGCAGTGTGCTGGGAGTTGTAGTTTGCACGCCACAGCCTTCCACTGGGGACCTTGGACCTGCGCGACCAGCTACACGACCACTCTCAGAATGCCCTGCACCATGCCCTGCATGTTGTGAGCTCCCCCAGTTGAACTGAGTGGCAGCAGAGTGGACCAAAAAAAAATGGTGCAGGGAGAGGGTTCCTGATGCTGGGGCACTGATCCCACCCCACCGCCCTCCCTATGGGGCACGGGCTAGGGGCTCCTGGGTTGACCCTTCCTCTCTCGAGTGCCCCCACTCTCCTGGGATGGAAGCAGTGCTGTGACTCCCGGCATGCAGCCCCTGGCGACCCTGATGCCCAGCCATGGGCTCCGGGGCACCGTCTTGACCCTGCAGCTTCACCCCGGGTATGTGTATGTGTGTCCTCGGCCTCCATCAGGGGTGGCGTGGGGGAGGCTGGTTGTTTGTGGCCCTCAGGGCCAGGGCAGGTGGTGACAGTGGGTCTGGCTGCTGCCCCCACCCCCTCTTGCCAGCTGAAATGCCTGGAAACTTGCCCCGGCACTCTGTGGGGAGGGGAAGAGGTAGAGCACCGTTTGGGGGGAAGGGATAGTTGTGGGGCAAATCCAGATGTAGGGTTGCTAGGTGTCTGGTTTTCAACCAGAACACCCTGTCAAAAAGGGACCTGGTGGCTCCGATCAGCACCGCCAACCGGGCCGTTAAAAGTCCGGTCAGTGGTGCTGCAGGGCTAAGGCAGGCTAGTCCCTAGCTGTCCTGGCTGGCACCGCGCTGCACCTTGGAAGTGGCCAGCAGCAGGTCCGACTCCTAAGTCGGGGGGGCCACGGGGCTCCGCACACTGCCCCCATCCCAAGCACCGGCTACACACTCCCATTGGTCAGTTCCCGGCCAATGGGAGCTGGGGTGGGGCGCAGCGCCTGAGAGCAGCATGTGGAGCCTCCTGGCCCCCGCACCTAGGATCCAGATCTGCTGGCTGCTTCCGGGGCATGCGCAGCACTGTGCCAGGACAAGCAGGGAGCCTGCCTTAGCCCCACAGCACTGCCGACCGGGAGCTACCTGAGATAAGCCCATGCCCCAACCCCTGCCCCAGCCCTGAACCCCCCCTGCATCCCAAGCTCCTAATCCCCAGCCCTACCACAGAGCCCACACCCCCAGCCAGAGCCCTTACCCCCTCCCACACCTCAACTCCCTGCCCCAGCCCAGAGCCCCCTCCTGCACCCTGAAGCCCTCATTTCTGGCCCCACCCTGGACCCTGCAGCCATAGTTAAAACCCTCACCCCCTCCTGCACCCCAACCCCCTACCCCAGCCCTGTGAAAGTGAGTGAGGGTGGGGGAGAGTGAGCACCGAGGGAGGAGGAATATAGTGAGCGGGAGGCGGGGCCTTGGGGAAGGGGCAGGGCTAGGGTGTTCAGTTTTGTGCGACTAGAAATTTGGCAACCCTATCTGGGTGTGAAGCAGGAGCTAGCGGTGACTCTGTGGATGGTGGGGTAGGAGAAGCGGGGTATGAAGGTGGGGGTTGGGTATGGAGGGGCAGAGGGAGTGAGGGAGGGGAGTCTGGGTTGAAGGTGAGATTGGCTTTGTGGGGGGGGGGCAGTAGAAGGGAGGGAGGTGACAGCCCTGGGGTGAAAGTGGGGGGTGGGCAATAACAGGGTGATTGAGGAGAGCCCTTGTGTGAAGGTGTGGGTTAATTGTGTGGGGGGGGACAGTAGGGGGATGAGGGAGGAGAGCCCAGGTGTGAAGGTTGGGGTAGGGGCTGGAGGCTGGATTGTGGTGATAAAGTGTGAGAGAGTGTGTGTCTGTCTGTCTCAGTGGCCCTTTCTCCCTGCAAAAGACAGGCACCAGCAATTTTCCTCCCCATACTCCACCCCTGTAACTTTACTGTTTCACTTAAAGTCACAAGGGATGGCGAGACAAAGGAAACTAACAGAAACTAACCTTTTAAAGAGTTTTTTAAAACATTATTGAACCAAAGTAGAAAATCTAGCTTTCAAAAAATGTATTTACGAAACATTAGTTTGGGTGGAGGACGGGGTGGTAGGGAGATGCAGGTGCAACTCTGTTGGCTGCTATAGCCATGCTTAATATGGCTCATAAAATGTGCTAATTAAACACAAGTGTTCAGGTCCCCAAGCAGGCTCTGTGTGTTTAAACAAAAAAGACAAAACTAACAAACAATCCCCTCCCACACAAGTAAACCAAATTCAATAATATTCTGGGTATATTGATCCTAGCCCAGTTTGTTCCATACGGGCTGAGTGGAGGTCTCAATCAAGCATGGCTTCAAATATCTTATTTTGGTTTTGAATAACTGTTTTCATCTCCATCCCATCAGAACCGTGTTTACTATGGCACCAATGGTGCTGTCGCACCAAGCCCACACTCAGAAGGGGCCCATAATGACTACATAGGGGCCAACAAAAGGCTAATCCAGCCCTGTCCCCAGCTGCTTTCCAACTCCATTGACTGATGCCTGGGAAGAAGGAATCCATGGCTCTGCCTCCGTCAGTGGGACACTGTGTCCTCTCCCCACGCCCAGAGAGTAGGATCAGAGTGGCACTGCAATCTCCTGGGAACAGGGACTGGAAATCTGCCTGTCCATTACATTGTTTCTTTCATCTTTGCCTTGGCTTTGTCCCAGTGCAAGCACCAGATAGAATCTGGCCCTTTCTATCTTGCTAGGAGTGCTAACCATATCACTGCTGTATAGCGCACCATTCAGCTACTCCAGGGGTTCTCAAACTGGGGGTTGTGACCTCTGAGGGGGTCACGAGGTTATTACCTGGAGGGTTGCAAGCTGTCAGCCTCCACCCCAAACCCCACTTCACCTCCAGCATTTATAATAGTGTTAAATATAAAAAAGTGTTTTTAATTTATAAGGGGGGATCACACTCAGAGGCTTGTGTGTGAAAGGGATCGCCACTACAAAAGTTTAAGAACCATTGAGCTACACTCTCACAGTGGTACATCTCTAGCATTACTGTTGCCTCCCAATTGCCCAGTACCAGGTGTACAAACTATTTTCTCCCTCCCTTCCCCAGCGACATTTATGCTTTCTGTCCGAAAGGGTGATTTTTTTTTCAATTATGCCAAGGGGCCAGTGTAGCCCTTTCTCTGTGCTGCCAGGAATGTTTGGGATATCTGTTGTGAAAATGGTGGGGAAAGTGGGATTTAGTGCACTAAACTCTTGTTAGGTCTTTTTAAACCTACCTGCACAGAACAGACTTAGCTAAATCTTACCCTTTAATTGCTCTGTTTTGGCTGGCCACACTTTTTGCATGTTACCTTCCCCTCTTTCACCCTCTGCAGATGAGCAGAGTTATACTTGCTTTGCGCATCCACATAGTGTCTCAGCTGAGCAATTTAGTCTACTTTGCTGCTTGCCCTGATTTTCTGACTATTTTGTGCCTAATGACTAACATATACCACTATAAGAAAAGGAGTACTTGTGGCACTTTAGAGACTAACAAATTTATTTGAGCAAAAGCTTTCGTGAGCTACAGCTCACTCACGAAAGCTTATGCTCAAATAAATTTGTTAGACTCTAAGGTGCCACAAGTACTCCTTTTCTTTTTGCGAATACAGACTAACACGGCTGCTACTCTGAAACCTGTCATATACCACTATATAAACCATTGTAGAATGCTGACTCTGGACTTCAGCATGGAAAGAAGACACTATTGTAGAAGTATGTTTCAAACAGGCCAACACCAGAAGAGCTTTCCGTATTATACACCTTTATATGCAGGATTGCCTCCGATGAATCAATCAGCTCCCACTGGGCATGTCCTCAGGTGGTGCATAGAGAAATGTCCTGCAGATATGCAGGGCAGCTAAGAATATTCATTAAGCAGTGGCAGACCAACTGGTGACTTCTCTCAGCAGGGCTTAGTGGGCATAGAAAGTTTGAAGGACATGATAAGAATTAAGTATTGTCTGGGCAGGTGAGGTTGATTAGCCTTGGCAGGCAGCTCACCTTGCAGAAGGAAACTCCAATTTCAAACCTAAGGAGTCAGGCTTGGGCATCTGACCTGTAAAGCTTATCTAACAGATAAGCTCATGTGCACTGATGTCCATGTCAAGCATACCCTAGAGGGCTGGATTCCCCACAAGCAATGTACAACAGCTTTGCCTGACTGTTCTAACGGGTCATGGGATGCTAAAGCTAAAGAACTGAGTGAGTAAGCTGAGTAAGTGTGCAAATTGCAATGTAGAAATGCTGACTGGAAGCGTGGAGCTACATGAGGTCTTAAAGAGAAGAGTAAATGTGGCCTGTGTATAAGAGACATGGAAACAAAATGAGATTGCAAAGGGCCTAATGCGGGTTACTCCAATTGAAGACAAATTGAAGGAGGCTAGGCTATCCTGGTATGTGCATATTCAACAGAAATCTGAGAACAACGTAGGTAGAATAGCTCTGGCAATGATTGTGGGTGAAAGATGACCAAGTGGGAGACCAAAGACTTGGTATGTGAACTAGATATTTGGTGACCTTAGCAAGAACAATTTGTACCAGAGCCTGATGAATGATCATGAGTTTCAGAGGAAGGCTATAAAAGTCACCAACCCCAAATAAGGAAAGTGGCAAACAAGAAATAGTAGTATATCCAGGGCTAGACCTCCTAAAATGTGTCGAATAGGGTAGAAGTACAAGTGCATGATAGTGAAGACTTTTCTGGTGTTGTTGTTCAGTGAGCTCCATGACAGAAGCTCTGTTCACTTTGTCTGTAAAGTACTGACAAAACTTACTGCTTGGGGTTTGAGTTTGCTCACAGATTGGGTGATGTGTCTCACTGGTGATCCTGTAAAAAATATTGGGACTGACTGCTACTGATGCTCACACTGAAATATCTTATTCTTCAAGAGGTCTGATTGGTCTCAGTGGGACTATTCATGGAGTAAGGGGCTATTTAGCATAAGAGATGAGCCCTTAGTGAAATTCAAGATAAAAACATTGGTACATGCTCTGATACCTAAGAACAGAATGGGACATTTTCTTTGTTAACAAAATTGATATCATGAAAAGACGCATTAAAAACCTTTCCTATGTATTTCTCTGTGAATCTAATTCTAACCTAGAGATCTAATCTTTTAGAAGATGAGGTAATTATTTTTATACAGATCCACAAATGTGATAGCTTATGCACCTCACATTCACAGCAGGAAGAGATGTTTAGTTTAAGATAATCCTAACCTGTTAATACAAGTAACTATTCAAGAGGATGTTAGGGTATCTTTCAAGGAAGAGAAGAAAAGGAGATAATTTAATCTCTTAATAGCCCCAAACCACTGGTTTAAAACTGTGTGATTATCAAATTGCAACACTTTATCAACCAGAATGGAAGATTCAATGACGTGGCAGAAGATCAGAACATCTTTATCATAAGACATGTTAATGCATGTCTATTGATAATGCCCTACTGCCCACTCAGAATGGAACACCAACATTTAGTGGAAGAAACAAGAAGTGGAAGGTTGGACATATGACCAGGGAAGAGTATAAAAATATTGCTCGGGCATGTAGGAAAGATATCAGGAGGGCCAAATCGCACCTGGAGCTGCAGCTAGCAAGAGATGTCAAGAGTAACAAGAAGGGTTTCTTCAGGTATGTTGGCAACAAGAAGAAAGCCAAGGAAAGTGTGGGCCCCTTACTGAATGAGGGAGGCAAGCTAGTGACAGAGGATGTGGAAAAAGCTAATGTACTCAATGCTTTTTTTGCCTCTGTTTTCACTAACAAGGTCAGCTCCCAGACTGCTGTGCTGGGCATCACAAAATGGGGAAGAGATGGCCAGCCCTCTGTAGAGATAGAGGTGGTTAGGGACTATTTAGAAAAGCTGGACGTGCACAAGTCCATGGGGCCGGACGAATTGCATCCGAGAGTGCTGAAGGAATTGGCGGCTGTGATTGCAGAGCCCTTGGCCATTATCTTTGAAAACTCGTGGCGAACGGGGGAAGTCCCGGATGACTGGAAAAAGGCTAATGTAGTGCCCATCTTTAAAAAAGGGAAGAAGGAGGATCCTGGGAACTACAGGCCAGTCAGCCTCACCTCAGTCCCTGGAAAAATCATGGAGCAGGTCCTCAAAGAATCAATCCTGAAGCACTGAGAGGAGAGGAAAGTGATCAGGAACAGTCAGCATGGATTCACCAAGGGAAGGTCATGCCTGACTAATCTAATCGCCTTTTATGATGAGATTACTGGTTCTGTGGATGAAGGGAAAGCAGTGGATGTATTGTTTCTTGACTTTAGCAAAGCTTTTGACACGGTCTCCCACAGCATTCTTGTCAGCAAGTTAAGGAAGTATGGGCTGGATGAATGCACTATAAGGTGGGTAGAAAGCTGGCTAGATTGTCGGGCTCAACGGGTAGTGATCAATGGCTCCATGTCTAGTTGGCAGCCGGTGTCAAGTGGAGTGCCCCAGGGGTCGGTCCTGGGGCCCGTTTTGTTCAATATCTTCATAAATGATCTGGAGGATGGTGTGGATTGCACTCTCAGCAAATTTGCGGATGATACTAAACTGGGAGGAGTGGTAGATACGCTGGAGGGGAGGGATAGGATACAGAAGGACCTAGACAAATTGGAGGATTGGGCCAAAAGAAATCTAATGAGGTTCAATAAGGATAAGTGCAGGGTCCTGCACTTAGGATGGAAGAATCCAATGCACCGCTACAGACTAGGGACCGAATGGCTCGGCAGCAGTTCTGCGGAAAAGGACCTAGGGGTGACAGTGGACGAGAAGCTGGATATGAGTCAGCAGTGTGCCCTTGTTGCCAAGAAGGCCAATGGCATTTTGGGATGTATAAGTAGGGGCATAGCGAGCAGATCGAGGGACGTGATCGTTCCCCTCTATTCGACACTGGTGAGGCCTCATCTGGAGTACTGTGTCCAGTTTTGGGCCCCACACTACAAGAAGGATGTGGATAAATTGGAAAGAGTACAGCGAAGGGCAACAAAAATGATTAGGGGTCTAGAGCACATGACTTATGAGGAGAGGCTGAGGGAGCTGGGATTGTTTAGTCTGCAGAAGAGAAGAATGAGGGGGGATTTGATAGCTGCTTTCAACTACCTGAAAGGGGGTTTCAAAGAGGATGGCTCTAGACTGTTCTCAATGGTAGCAGATGACAGAACGAGGAGTAATGGTCTCAAGTTGCAATGGGGGAGGTTTAGATTGGATATTAGGAAAAACTTTTTCACTAAGAGGGTGGTGAAACACTGGAATGCGTTACCTAGGGAGGTGGTAGAATCTCCTTCCTTAGAGGTTTTTAAGGTCAGGCTTGACAAAGCCCTGGCTAGGGTGATTTAACTGGGACTTGGTCCTGCTTTGAGCAGGGGGTTGGACTAGATGACCTTCTGGGGTCCCTTCCAACCCTGATATTCTATGATTCTATGATTCTATGATTTTTGTATTAAAATTGCATAGTGCCATATGTTGGCTTTGGATACACAGCCCTATACACAACACCCAGAAGCTAATGGAAGCTCCAAATTCAACTGTTTCAAGTCAAAGGATAGTCTATACTTTTTAGCCAATTTAATGTTCTAAAATTGTTTATCTTTTTTATAAAAACAAAAATAGTAGCTTTATGCTTTATTTTCACCTTTCTGGTCTGCTCCTCATCAACCCCAATTTAAAATATTATTGATTCATTTCATAAATTTTCTTGGGGGAGGGGGGGTTTGCAACTGTTTTCCTGTAGGCAGAAATATGCTTTATTGATATAAATTAAGCAAACATGAGTTGTGGATATAAAATCACTTAGACACTTTTAAAAACATTACCCTCATCTGAACAGTACTGTAATTGTTCTTGCCCGAATGAAGACATGTATCCTTATGGAGCAAAAATTTAAGCAAATGTTGAAATCTCACTGAGTCAAATGGGACTTAAAGACATGCTTAAAGTTGAGTGCTTATCTGTTTTGCTGCAACAGGACTTTAAATGTCAACTAACAATTACTTTCCTACCTCATCTCTGCTTCTTCATTCTCCTGAACACAAGCCTCCCAACAACAGGATGGCAGAAGAGGTTTTAACATCACAATCTAACTTAAACATTTCCTGGGAAGCGGAGCACTGGCCCCTTCTGGCTGCATGGCATAGGAACACCACACAGCTTTTCAGCATCCCATTACCAGTGTCTAGCCACACATGAAGAACCACCACATTTGAACTTTCCCAAACGTTGTCTGTTATTTACAGGTTCTACGAGGTGAAACAGCAGCTGTAAAAATCAAGCTCTGACTTCAGTATTTACATTAAACAGTGGAAACATCAGCCTCCACTGCAAGAGAAATGCTGCTCCTTTTTTCCATTTAGAATCACCACCCACATCTCCTTGTGGCACTTCACTCATGGCAGAGAATGATTCACCTTTTCTTCCTTCTATTAGAGAACTGCAATATGTTAAATTGTACAGTCTTGGGATTCAGCTTAGTAAGTAAATGCAGAGGAGCTGGATACTTACTCTCCCATATTGGGAGCCAAGGGAGGCTGCTGATTCTGTTTTTCAAACAGGCCTATTTTACCTTTTAGGATATTGCTCACAGCAGCCTTCAAGCTGGAGAGATTCTCCAGCTCAACATTGAGTTTAAAAATGTGAATCAAGAGCTGCCCTTGCACAGCCTCCTATTGAGCTTTTTAAATGCATAATAAAAGCTTTTAAAAACATCTTCTCACCCTGAGTAGAATTGCTAGATTCATTGGCAGGAAGCTGGGGAATTAATGTCACTGTCTAAAGAAAGCTAATGGAACCTGAAAATAATACTGTATATCAAGGGAGGACATTGTGTTGGTGAAAAGACTCCAAGAAAATAAATAGAATAGATGTAACTTTAGACCTTGTTGCTCAAGGTGAGGAGGGAGGTTTGGGGGATACTGAGCTGTTTTTGCCATCAAAATTGTTTTTCATCAAAAGAAAAAAAAAGCTAGTCACTAATATCACCAGAATTAAGGTATTTTTTCAAAATCCAGAAAATTGGATTTTTTTAAAAAACACATTTAGCTTTTGGCATGAATAATTTTTCACTTCACTGTGTAAAATTATAATTAAAGACAGGAACTCAAAAGCTTAGTTTTACAACTTACACAATAATAAAGAATTTGGGAAATTTGAATAGAATAAGACAGAGAGAGAGAGTAGCAAAGAGCTTGCCTAAGAATAAAAAGTCCCAACAAACGTAAACTGCAATGCTATATGTAATTAAATGCATTTGAAATCAATTTGTTTTCTCTACATGCATAAAAGACACTATTTTCAAAAAACTCCCACTGTTGGTCTAACTATGCTCCCATTAAAGTCAATGGTTAAGCTCCCATGGACTTTAAAGGGAACTGAGTTAAATCAATACAGTGCTTTTGAAAAAATCTTGCCCACGCTCTTCATAAACATCCTATGTATTTAATACAGTGCATGAAAATAATCATACACCTTAACAGGAATTAAGAAGGGTTCAAAATACAGAGGGAAGATGAAACCATAGATGCATTTAAAGACAATGAAGGTTTCCTTCTACTTCTATGCCTTGAAAATACTTTAATCAAATAATCTGAGACAGAATTTTAAAGTTCAGTCAGTTAAAATGGAACATTTACCTTGTAAGATTCAGACTCCATTGATAAAAGCAGGAAAGAAAACAGCTCAGTGCCAAGTCTCCCAGGTCTTGCTTACTTACTATAAAGAAAAAGAGGGAGATCCCATTAGAAATCTCACTTGCAATCAGTTTTTTAAAGTGGTGATGCTTTTAGTGAAAGATAGCCAGGTTGGAAAATATATATTCACAACATATTAGGCCCCTATGCAAAGAACAAACAAAAAAAATGAAGCACTTTGCCAGACCTGTGAACATTCCTGCTGAGGTAAATGATCTAAGAGGCTAGTGCACAAACGAAGAAGTGCGGGTTGGGGTGAGGCGGAGCAGCTAAAGCACTAGAAAAAACAGCCACTAACCAGTAAGCAAGAATAATTTTCAATTTCTGATTGGAAAAATAGAAACACTTAAGCAACCTTAACTACAGCTGTTGTGAGTTTTCCAGCTGTAATGATACACTGCATTTGTATAGCACTTTTCATCCATCTGTCTCAAAGTGTTTTTCAAAGTCAGAAAAGCATTGTTTATCCCCCATTTTACAGATGGAGTAAATGAGGCAGGGAGACTTTAAGGGCCTGACCCCGGCACCCATGCCAAAGTAAAATGGGGGCCTTCCCATTTACATCAAAGGGAGAATGACACAGTACACAGAGGTCATTTGCTCAAGGTTGAAGACTGAGTAAATGGAAGAGAGAAAAAGAGATGCTCGTGGAGTCTAAAAATGACTTTGTACTGGAGTATTGTTTTTTTATTGCCAGAATGACTTTAGCGAGAACGAAGCAGTTATAGATTGTGCAATAACTCAGGTCCCTTCTAAATTGACATCTGGTTATTATTAATGTCCATCTGCCTGTAAGACTTATTTTTGTCTTGTCACGCACAAAAAATATGAAAGTCTCACGCAGTCCTTTTAACTCTACAGTTTTGACCAATAAGTGCCCTTTGTGGCTTTCAGCCTTTCATAGATATTCAGGAAATAAGCCTGTAGAACACAAGTCTTTTACACTGCTCAGCAATCAGAACAAGCTGTTCCAAGACCTGAAGAGGTATCTGACATATGACACACTGTCTTTCTGTAAGACAGACAAGAGAGAGAGAGAGAGAGGAAATCAGAAGTACCCATTATAATATTCTTACACACACACAAAGTTATGAATAAGTTTACAAAAAATGACAATTAAATTAAAATCAACATAAGGAGGAAGCAGTTATAACAATTGTTTTAAAGCCTGGAAATTTGAAGTTGTTAGGAGTTCCATAATCAGTTATTATTCTGATTCCATATTCTCATTCACTTAATTCATGGTGTAGTATGCAAGTCATTATGCAAGTTACAAACGTATGGGGTACCTCAATCAATATACATTGTACTTTGGAGCATGGATGCCATAGACTATACTCTTTTATAATTATGGAATGGAAGTGATGAAGTTGTTTGGGTGATTGTATATGGAGAGATAAATATTTTTGTTGAAATAAAAGGTTGCTCTTCTGTGATGGTGATGGAGATCTCTCAAGAGCTCCGCGTCTTAATATCTTCACTAAATTTACAGTTTGGTTAAGGGTTTGAGGTCCGTGTTAGAAAAGTAGATGAGGACATTTTGTGAATGATTTTATCATTTAATTCAAGCAGGGATTAGGAGGTATAATGTATCATATGGTCTATTATTTTGAGAGTACAACATTGACAGTTCCACACTCATCTTGCTTGTCATGACTTCAATTCCCACTTCCCCCAGCTAAAGGCAACTATGTAGTGGTACACTGAAAAATATAGAAATGTAATGGGAGCAGTCCTCCTTGTGCAGTTTCCAATACGTCCCATTCCTGATTATACAAGTGTCCTGAAAACAGATTCTAATGGTATTTTGGCATTTCTGCCTGTGAATAAGAAGTGCAGAAGAGGCTGAAAATGAAAAAAAAAATCTGGTCTATATTGCCTAAAAAACATGGTATTCTGGTTTATATTGCCTAAGAATTCTGGAGATTTTAGTTCAATTTCAGAAGGATTCAGGAAGCAGGGTGCCAGAACAGTTGACACCTGCCAATCCAACTGCCTCTTGTAGCAAACAAGGAAGTCAGCATGGTCTTCTATAAAGAAAAGGTACCAAATATTGGACAGAAATGGGAATCCAGCTTCTTCCTAGAGGGTATTACCCTAAGGAAGGGATTGATCAGGGAGATACCTCAGGTAAACCTCAGTCTCGGGGCAATTTGGATAAACTTTGCATGAACATCTAGACTTTCTGATGCTTATCTGAACCTTTTGAAATGCACCCATTACTACTAATTATCTTTTCATTAATGCTGAACCTGACATCCAGTGTTATTTTGCTGCAGGGGTATTAATCCAAAATAAACATTGCTTGACAATACCAGTTACTGCTTAAATTATTTAACAACCTACTATACTCTTGAAATATTCCTTTTTATAATCTCTATGCATTAGCTACACAAAGCGGATTAGTTATGACAAAAAAGTGAAGGGAAAAAAATCCTCATTCAGGAAGGTCTCCCATCTCAGTGACACATGCACTGAGCCAACCAGAGCCAAGAAGTTATCCAGAAAAGAAAAAGAAAAAAAAGACGACAACGACGACTTGAGAAGAAATTAGTCTGCTTGATCCTAAATCTAATAATACTCTTGTATTTTCTGTACCCGAGCATAATCTTTGTGCCTCAGGCTCTTTCTGGTCCTGAAATTTGTGTGTCTGTGTTATCTGTAATTGCACATTCTTAAAGAAGAAGTGCTATTGCTTTAGGTAACATTATTTCAGTTTATGCTAATCTCATGCAGAAGGATACAGGTGTGCCCGTCATTCAAAAGCTTTGAATAACTAATTTCCCCAATTTAAAAATAAGCTAATTCAAAATAATGAAAACTAATAAGCTAATTAATTTCAACAAAACCTGAAAGCAAGATATAAAAATGTAATTGTGTAATGTAAGCATGAGTAAATCCAACAGCTAATTAATTTATTAATTGTTATCACACATGTCATAAAGGCAGAGACATGCAACCAAAAACAATTAGCAAATGCACACAACCAGAACTCTACAAATATGCAGAACTGCTGTACCCAAATCCTATGCTATTTGTCTTGCCTAGAGACAAACTAATGAATCCAATGGCAAGTTAAAAAAAAATCAAACAAAAAACCCCCACATGACTTTAATAAGATGCATTAGCTCTTTTCATTAGCCTTTGAACAATAATCTCCATAAAGATCGCAAGTTACATTACCATAAATAAAAATTAAAAACATCTTTACCATACACATCTTAGTCATTGCTTCACAAGGCAAAGAGGAGAATATAGTCCTGGTATACATATGAATAGAAATGTTCTTATAATTTTGGTTATACCTATATACCGTTATAATGGATGCATTATAAATACAAAGATAGCTAGAGAAGACAGGATCTGTTCGGTTCAAGAGCATCAACTATATATTTTGGAGGTTTCCTATTTTGGAGGGTAAGTGCTCACTAGGAACTAATTCAGCCCACCTGATTGCACACACCAGGACTCCTTGCATCCTTCCAGTCCTACCAACAAGCTTCCTGGCTGGCCACCCTTCCATCCCCCTCTTTTTTAGGGACTCCTGGCAACTCCCCCCAGCCTCCTTCCCACTAAGAGTTGTGGGAGTCCTCATTTGTCCCCCATGCCAGTGGTTTTGTGTGCACCTTCAATCCCATTTCCCCCCATTCCTTTCAATGCCAGAAGCTCTGTGTGGCTCCCTTCACCCCATACCGTCATGTCTCAATTCCCCACCACCAAGGATTCAGTGTGCCCCTCCACTCTCCAGGGTCCCCCATTTTCCACACCATGCCAGAAGCTCCTTGGCTCCTTTCCCAACCCCTTCACAAAGTACCTTTCTTTTCCCCAGACTGGAAGGGAGAGGTCAGACGTGGATGGCGGGTGTTCTCTTTTCCTCACCTGGAGCAGACTTTGAGAAGCAGGATGTTAGGGAGGAGGAAGGAAAGGAAACTTTTCTCTCTTCTCCGCCTGTGCTGGCTGGCTGGCTGGCTGGCTGGCTGGCTGGCTGGCTGGCTGGCTATCTACCCCATTGCTTCCACTATTTCTCTTTTGTCATTCAGGGCATAAACATGTTAAACTCTATTGGGAAGACGAACAGGGTTATTGTTATGCTGCAAGGTGTCTGTCATAGTTTCAGGGAAACTGCATCTGTATTCCCCCTTCATGATTCACCAAGGGCATCCACTTTAGGCTACCGGCTCCCAGCCATCACCTACTCTAGGCACAAATCTGCATCTTACTCCCCTTTGAATGGGGATTTTAAGGCTGTACAGCTGCCTGATTTACACTGGGATATCCCCAGCAAGCCCAACTGCCTAAACAGGCCAGTGCCTGCACTTTGCTTTCTCTCCAAAGACTATGACCAATGTATTGCCCTTAGTTATAAGTTACTACATAGTTCCTTCTAAGCAAGCACATTTATTCTTCAAGTAAAACTATTATAGAGAAAACATATTAAAACAATAAAAAAACCTACTCACATACTAAAAAGCTTACTAGCAATCACCTCAAATTCCAACTTAGGACTCTGGTAGATTTTAGTCCTTCAAAACCCACAACTGGGCTTTTCTTGTGGTTACAAGTTCATATGTCTTAGATCCAAAAACAGAACAAAGACTGTGCAGGTCAGACATTTCTTTATACAGCTCAGACTTTTGATCCTGGTCTTCAGTCATAGGTAATCAACAGACAACCACCCTCTTCTCAGAGGGTAGCTTCAAAAGGCTGGGTTTTTGCATAAATAGAATATAGGGAATTTGCATTAACTTCTCCCTAGAAAATCCATTTAATTATTATCCCCAAAGTCCATACTTGTCTAGCACATTTTCAGCATAGTCTTTTGAACTCCCGGATCTCAAATCTGTCACATCTCCCCCGTAGAGAGTTTACATAGAATCACAGCTCACAGTAATACACAAACTCAATACAGTAAGATCTTTCAAAGAATTTGCCCCATCTCTCACAGTGTTAACAGGTGCCATGAACAGATGTCAGTGGTTCCACGTGTCCCTAATTTTCTCTCTTTTTATCTTCCAGTTCTTCACACAAAATCAATAAGGTTCTGGCCATTGATGCCTAGAATATTCCCTAAAATTGTGGAACTGATCAGATGTAGCATTCATATACACAGAAATGCTATCAAGATGAGAATAAGGCCTTATAAATTTGGCCAATAAGCAATTTTAAGTAGTGGATTTTTCTCTCCTGGCACTTATTACCAGGTGTAATTTTTTCTTTCTAAAATGACCTATTTACTGTATAGCAGCTTTGAAAGGCAGGTAGAACACATGTTATTTTTTCATAAAGTAAGGTTTTATCATAGTTTATAAGCATAGTACTCCAATTTCCAGGGACGTTGACACCTAGCAGCAACATTTGCATTGATATTCCAATTCTGAAGGATCCCTTACATATTAATGGCATTATTGTCCATCTCATAAACATTTACTGACAATTTAACAACACATACAGGAGTCATTAGGATGCCAATACAATTACACTGACATTGTATCTGCTCTGTGATAATATTCATGAGTATTGTACTCAGCTGCTTACTGTGTTTCATACTTCTCACCTCTTCCTCATTACAGTCCCAAATGTAGCTGTCTTGCACAAACCTGCTGAGATTTCCCTTCTATTACTGTAAATTATTTAAACAAGAAATATTGACCCAGGAAGCTTATATTATAACATTTAAGCAAAATAACTGATTTTGCATCATTTTAAGCTCTTTGCAATATTACGTTTCTTGTCTCTCACATATGGCATTCTTGTCCCCCATTGAGCCTTGGGAGGTTGAAATCAACACTCACCTATGCTACTCCCCTGAAACAGTGGCAATTAGATATTTAATAATTTTCAGTACCAGCAGCATTGCTTAATTACATCACCACAATCCACTTTACATCCACAGGAGTTAGCAGTAAGAAATTACAACACTCAGAGCTTCTTTGATAAGAACATAAGACAGGCCATACAGGGTCAGACTGATGGTCCATCTAGCCCAGTATGCTGTTTTCTGACAGCGGCCAGTGCCAGATGCTTCAGAGTGAATGAAAAGAATAGGGCAATTATTGAGTGATCCAGCCCATCGTCCAGTCCCAGCTTTTGACAGTCAGACCTTTAAGGACATCCAGCACATGGGATTGAATCCCTGACATTCTTGGCTAATTGCCATTGGGGGATCTGTCCTCCAGGAACTAGTTACACTTTTTTGTACCTAGTTATACTTTTGGCCTTCACAACAGTCCTTGACAATCAGTGCCACAGGTTGACTGTGAGTTCTGTGAAGAAGTACTTCCTTTTTTTTGTTTCCAACCTGCAGCCGGTTAATTTCATTGTGTGACCCCCTAGTTCTTGAGTTCTGAGAAGGGATGAATAAGTCTTCTCTAGTCCTTGTCTCCAGGCCATTCCTGATTTTATAGAGCTCTATCATATCCTCCCCATCATCTCTTTTCTAAGATGAACAGTCCTAATTTTTTTTAATCTCTCCTCATATGAAAGCTGTTCCATACCACTCATCCTTTTTTGTTCCCCTCCTCTGTACCTTTTCCAATTCTAATAGATCTTTTTTGAGAAGCGGCAACCAGAACTGCACATAGTGTTCAAGATGTGGGCATACCATAGATTTATATAGCGGCATTATGATATTTTTGTCTTATTATCTATCCCTTTCTTAATGGTTCCTAACATTCTGTTAACTTTTCTGACTGCTGCTGCTGTGCAGATGTTTTCAGAGAATTATGCACAATGATTCCAAGATCATCTTCTCGAGTGGTAGCTGCTATTTTCACCCAATGAATTTTGTACTTACAGTTGGAATTATTTTTTCCAATGTGTATTACTTTGCATTTATCAAAATTGAATTTCATTTGATATTTTGTTGCACAGTCACCCAGCTTAGGAAGATCCCTTTATAACTTCTTGCAGTCAGCTTTGGACTTAGCTATCTTGAATAATTTAGTATTATGTGCAAACTTTGCAACCTCACAGTTTACCCCTTTTCCCAGATCATTTATGAATATGTTGAACAGCACAGGTTCCAGTACAGATCCTTGGTGAACCCCATTATTTATCTCTCTCCATTGTGAAAACTGACCTATTAAACTGTTACTGATCCATTGAAGGATCTTCCCTCTTAGCCCATGACTTCTTAGTTTGCTTAAGAGCCTTTGAACCCTTTTAGGGGCTTTCCGAAAGACCAAATACACTATATTGACTAGATCACCCTTGTTCACATGTTTGCTGATACTCTCAAATAATTCCAGTAGATTGGGGAGATACGATTTCCCTTTACAAAAGTTGTACTTGTCTATTCTGAACCAATCAAATTTGAGTTTCTTTGGACATTTTCTCCCTGTCATTCTGCATTCAAATCATGAAGTTCACTTTACAGATTTCCCCCCTCCTCTTTAACCAGATAAAGTGATCCAGATTCTAAAGTAAAAGAAAGATGTGTCTAAGGAGAAAGGTAACTCACCATTTTATACTTATATTTGCATGCGTGCACACAAAATTTAATTGTTTACGCAATAGACGTCTACTAGTAATGCAACTTTTATCTTCTATTAATATGAATCTAGAACTATCACTGTAGCAAAATTATTTTAATATATGTTTTTCTCATTCTAAAGCAAAAGGTTATTTAGTTTTGCGCTTGTTACAAGTGATGGAAGGCATATAATGCAGAGCTAATTAGTTTAACTAGCTGTGTTTATAGAATCTGTGATCTTTGTCTCCAGATTGGGAAAATGAGTTCCTACCACAGAGATTTGATAATCTTGATAGGAATATAAGTCTTGAGGTGAGTATCAATACATTTATTTTTTCATGCCTTTTGGCAATGTCACTTTCAGGTTAAGAACTCTAGCCAGAAATATTTTTTCGTGCATACTTTGGAGTTGGAGCAGCTAGTGAAGCAAATCAAAACACTCCTTAAACTCCAGATGCTTCATTTAATAAATTCACCCCAAAGCACATAGACTGCCATCTGAGAATATGTGATAGAAAGATAAGATCAACTTAAACTAATCTGTGTTTGATATTGTCTAGTATGCAGTGGAGAACCAATCTAAACAGGTTTTTGTTTTGTTTTTGTTTTTAAGGAACAGTGGTCTATGATATCCATACACTGTTGTATGCAATTTGGCTTTGTGATGGAGTACAAATAGCCTGTCAATAAATGAATTGCACTGACATTATTTTAAGAGCAGACTTGCTGTGAGTTGGCAATATTTTCTACTTGAACAGTAAATTAGACATTTGGGGGTGGTTTGATTGAATTCCAGTATGCTTTTGTTTGACTGATAAATACTTCATTAATGTCAACAAACTTTGATCCAGCGCTGCTGAGATAATTTGAACTGGTGATTTACTTCTTCCAGTTAGTACTCTCAATGGTAGATGTCCAGAGAAAACACTGAGGCTATTTAGAGCATATTATTCTAGAAAATGAACAAAAACTGCCCAAAGACATTGAACTCATTTCCTTGGGTGACTTTCACAATACTGTTTTCTTATCTTCATTAATGGATTAAAAGTCCACATTATAATTTATACAAAGCAGACGATAACCATTTCTTCCCCTATGATTGATACATGTTAATGCCACCAATATCAATACTGGAGATTCTGGACACACAGGGTGCAATTCTGGGCCCACTGAAACCAATGGTAAAACTCCCATTGGTTTCAGTGGGGCCAGGATTTTACCCCTTATCTTAATCTTTTTTGTCATGTTTGCTTATTACATATAAGTTCAATACACAGAACATAGGACATTCAATTCAAATTATGTAATTCAGAGTAAGATTTTCTCAGTCTGATGAAATATAATAAACAGATTACAGTTAGGGCTGTCAAGCAATTAAAAAAATTAATCACAATTAATCACACAATTTAAAAAATTGATATTAATTGGATGATTAATTGCACTGTTAAACAATCATAGAATACCATTTATTTAAATATTTTGGATGTTTTCTACATTTTCAAATATATTGATTTTAATTACACACAATAAAAAGTGTACAGTGCTTGCTTTATATGTATTTTGACTACAAGTATTTGCACTGTAAAAAAAACACAAAAGAAATAGTATTTTTCAATTCACCTAATACAAGTATTGTAGTGCAATCTCTTTATCAGGAAAGTTGAACTTACAAATGTAGAATTATGTACAACAAAACTGCATTCAAAAATAAAACAATATAAAATTTTAGAGCCTGCAAGTCTACTCAGTCCTACTTCTTATTCAGCCAATCACTAAGACAAACAAGTTTGTTTACATTTGCAGGAGATAATGCTTCCCACTTTTTGTTTACGTCACCTGAAAGTCAAAAGAGGCATTCTCATGGCACTGTTGTAGCTGGTGTCACAATATATTTAAGTGCCAGATGTGCTAAATATTCATGGGTTTCAGATGAACTGAGCTGTAGCTCACAAAAGCTTATGCTCAAATAAATTTATTGTCTCTAAGGTGCCACAAGTACTCCTTTTATTTTTGCTAAATATTCATATGTCCCTTCATGCTTCAACCACCATCCAGATGACGTGTGTCCATGCTGATGACAGGTTCTGCTTAATAACAATACAAAGCAGTGCAGACTGAGGCATGTTCATTTTCATCATTTGAGTCAGCTGCCACCCGCAGAAGGTTGATTTTCTTTTTTGGTGGTTTGGGTTCTGTAGTTTCTGCATCGGAGTGTTGCTCTTTTAAGATTTCTGAAAGTATGCTCCATACACTGTCCCTCTCAGATTTCGGAAGGCACTTCAGATTCTTAAATCTTGGGTTGATTAGAAATCTCACACTGATTCGCTCTTTACGTTTTGTGAAATCTACAGCAAAAATGTTCTTAAAATGAACATGTGCTGGGTCATCATCCAAGACTGCTATAACATGAAGTATATAGCAGAATGAGGGTAAAACAGAGCAGGGGACATAGAATTCTCCCCCAAGGAGTTCAGTCACAGATTTAATTAACACGTTATTTTTTTAATGAGCGTCATCAGCATGGAAGCATGTCTTCTGAAATGATGGCTGAAGCATGAAAGGCCATAAGATTGTTTAGCGTATCTGGCGCATAAAATGCCAGCTACAAAAATGCTATGCAAATGCCTGTTCTCACTTTCTGGTGACATTGTAAAAAAGAAGAGGGCAGCATTATACTCTGTAAATGTAAACAAACCTGTTTGTCTTAGCAATTGGCTGAACAAGAAGTAGGACTGAGTGGACTTGTAGGCTCTGAAGTTTTACATTGTTTTGTTTTTGAGCGCAGTTATGTAACAAAAAAAAAATCTACATTTGTAAGTTGTACTTTCCTGACAAACAGATTGCACTACAATACTTGTACCAGGTAAATTGAAAAATACTATTTCCTTATCATTTTTACAGTGCAAATATTTGTAATAAAAATAATATACACTTTGTTAACAATTACAACACACAATACAATATATATGAAAATGCAGAAAAACATTAAAATATTTAATATATTTCAATTGATGTTCTATTGTTTAACAGCGCAACTAAAACTGTGATTAATTGTGATAAATTTTTTATTGCAATTAATTTTTTGAGTTAATTGTGTGAGTTAACTATTAATTAATCAACAGCCCTAATTACAGTCCATTCTCCTCTTGACTTACATTATCAATATGAGCTAACATTGAACATCCTTCTTGTTCTTCAGTAATGCTTGGTGTTATTGTGCATGGGCAAACTTGTTCTGCCTACTTTTGAACCCATTTGAATATTATGGGGAGTAATTTGGATATTCTTTCTTATAACAAGTAGCACCTCACTCCACTAATAGTTTCACTGAATGGGACTACTTGTGGAGTAAGATTCTACTTGGGGCAAGTAAGACTATCAGAAACTGGTCCATGGGTTGCAAAATTCAGCTCAATCTCAACTAGTATTGGATTCTTTACCTCCTCAGGAGACTGTGAAAGAAAGAAGGGGAGATAATAAGGACAGCATATAAATTGTGTGTAGGCTGACCACTTGTGCCAGCCTAGCTTGTGGGGAGTGGTTCTATCATTAAGAAATAGAACAAGTTCCCTTTAGTTAAAGAACCACTTAGAACTGCATCAGCGCTGGGGAAGAAATTAGTTTAACATAAAGGAAAAAAAAGTTTGTCAACTAGAAACCCACATTTGTACACCTGCCCGTTACGGTTGCCCACTTGGGTGACAAATGTACATGCTGAATGTCTGACTTGGGCTCAGTTTTTGGTAAAATTTCAGGTAAAATCAGCCATCTTCAAGAATGAGTGAGGGAAAATAGGATAATGTGCCAAAGTGAACAAATCCTGGTGGCCTTTACTTTGCAAAACTCTAGTGCCCCAGGTACTGGAGCAGGAATTTGAAATTTGGCAGGGTGGTGGTCTTTCTGTAAAAGGTGTTTCTTTTATCACCACCCAGGAACATCTGCCCAAATTTGGCCAATTTATAAGCCTCTGAAAAAATGCTGTTTGCACATGCTCAGTAGAGACTTACTAGAGCCTGTCAGCTACAATCCCGGATTCTGTCCACAGAGAGCATGCTCCCCAGCCCTGGGGTTGCAGGGAACAGAGCTATTCTTAATCTGCAACTGTGGCTGTGAACTGTTCTGGGTCTGGGTCTGGGCACTGGAGCTAAGAGCAGGGACACTGTATCCCCTGTGCTATCAATGCTTCCCCTCCTGGCACCCAGGCAGTGAGAAGGAATCTGCCTCATTCATATGTAGAGACCACGAGAACCAGACTGGGTGGAGGGAGAAGAGGTAGGGACAAGGTGCCTGGGGATGGGCAAAGAGGATACTACTTCTGGGAACCAGAATGGGGGGAGACAGGGACTGGCTGGGCGAGGAGCCAGGGAAAGAATTTGTGGGAGGAAGACTAAGATCAGATGAGGAGTTAGAGGAGACTGGGAATGGCTGAATGTCAAAAGACTGAGTGGGTAAACTGGGATAGGGAGTCTGGAGGGATGAGACTAGGACTGGTAAGGATATTTGGACTAGGATGAGAAGCTTGAGTGGAGACTGGGACTCGGTAAGTGATGAGAACAGGACTGGGACAAGGAGCCAAGGGTGGTGGAGACACAGGACTGGGGCAGGCACAGATTGTAGGAGACAGGTTAGAAGGGGTGAAGCTTGGAGACAGTGGGCAGTTGAGTCAGTGCCTGAAGAGCGCACTCACCTCCAGAGCTTAGAATGGAACCCAAGATTCCTGAGTCAGGAAATACCTGTGAAACCAAGTGACAAAGCGTCTCATCCCCCTTTGGTGCTGGTTCATATAGAGGATAACACTACAACCTACTATAGGTATCATTTATTCCATTAGCTGAAGTGGCAAAGCTCTTTCTGAGGATGTCAAAGGTTCCATTTTGTCAATATATGCTGTTCCATTGTTTCCTGAAAGTTTCTTGGAGAGGTATTGGTTTTGTTTAAGTTTTCTTGGGTTAAGGTTTCTCCTGATGAGCAAGCATCAAAGAGATTCATATGTTATACAGCCTGGTGGTTTGGGCACTGCCTGGGATGTGGGAGACCAGGTTAAAGTCCCTGTTCTGCCTGATTCAGAAAGCCCTAACTAACTACCAGGATATAGACAGTGAGTGTCTCTCTCCCTGACACAAGAGTTCAGGTTTTGATCTGAAAACTGTCATTTTGACACAATTTCATTCCTGTGAAAACTTTTGAAAGGTTTGTTTTCATTTCATTGTGGAATAAAAACAAAATTTTGAAACCTTGAAAGTTGCTGCAAAACAGAATGAGTCCCCAGCAGCTCTAGTTCCAACACTGTTGGGGACATATGGGCAGATGACTAGGATGCCACATGATGATTTTTCTGATTTTTTCCGTTTGCTTTTTTAAGAATGTTTGGAATTGCTAAAAGAAAAAAACCTACCTCTTCCCAAAGGCGCACTTACATTAGAAGAACATTATTAAGGTGCAAAGTGGTGCCAAGCACTCCACATTTAGGAAATGCCCAAATTAAGGTTGCCTGTACAACTTTAATTTTGATTCTCTGTGCTTATGTATTATGATACTATGTGATCCTGTAAATAAAATCTAACTTTTTCACTGGAAACTAAAAATCAAATGAGAAAATATGTAAGGAAACAAGTAGATTATCATCCAGAAATCATGTACAAAAACACTGTTACATACACAGTGCTTTACAAACATACAGCAAGATATCCTCATGCCCCAACAAGCTTCAATCAAAGGACACTGTGCAACTCACTAAGGTCAAAAGACAGACTCATTAAAATAGATCCCCAGCTGTTGTACATTGCCATAAAATTCAATGGAGTCATGACATGGTACACCGGTTGAGTATCTGCCCCATTGATTTCAAAAGCTGTTGGATAGGGTCCTAAACCAGACACTCATGACAGAGAACAGTAGTAAAGGAAAGAGAGGGAGGATATTGGGAATTATTGGTGAGGAGGTGAAGAGAGGAAGGATTTGAGAGAGAGAACTTATCAGAAAAGAAGTAGAAGACTATTCCAGTCATAAAGGGAAGCTTGATGCTGACACTAGGAAAAAGAAGGGTGTCAGAAACTCAAGAAGTTGGTAGAAACATCAGTAGTGAGACAGGGAGCAAAAACAAGTGAGAGAAGAGATTTAGAGAGGAACAAGATTTACAGGACCATGTAGGAGAGAGTTAAGAGTTTATATGTGCTATAGAGACAGTGAAGGGATTCAAGGTGCAGGGGTGAACTGATGGGAAAAATAGGGGAAAAGGGATAACATTAATATTGGTACCTGTGACAGAATGAAGGGGAAATAGGAGACAGATGCCAGTAAGATAAAGGCTATCAATTTGCAATGGGCAAATTTTATTAAAAACAAAAAAACAACCAAACAAAAAACAACCCCTCCTCCGCAAAATCAATTTGCACTGCTGAATACTTAACTTTTTTCAAACGAGGTCTCTTATTTAGGTGCCCAAATCATATAGGTTTAGGAGACTAGCTTCAAACACCTATTTTTTTAATATCTTGGCCAAAAATGTTTTATCTGACATTCTGTACCAGAAACATACACAATTCAAACCTCTACCATAGGACCAATTTTTTCTGATGGTGTAAATTGGCATGGCTACACTGAAGCTAATCAATCTTCATCAAATTACACCATCAGAGAATTGTCTGAGGAACTTTTAGGGAACACAATGCATAATCTATCACATAGCTGCAATGCAGGTAATTTTGGCAACAGAAAAAATGACCATCTAAGTCAAGACATTACCTGATATTTGATAAACAAATGGATATAACTGCAAAGGGGACAGAATAAAAGCAAGGTAAAAAAGCACATCTAATGAACATAACAAAATTACTATGATTATTTTAATGAACCTATCATAGTCAGACTTGTATATCACTAAACATGATGAAATGTATTCCATAGCACATTTAGAGTCAGGAATATTTGCATCTAAGTATAAACATCCATAACAACTCTAAATATAAAGAGCTCTATCACATAAGAATTTACCAGATGTTGACAAAATATAAAATAATCAAATCAATCCTTCATTAGTTCTTGTGACTTGAAAGCTAACTTTGGATTTTTTTAAAGTCATGCGTTTCTTCACATACCAAATTTAGGGTCCTGATTCAGTAAAGTACTTAAACATGTGCATAACTTTAGGTATGTGAATAATTCCCTTAACATCAACAAGACTACACATATGCTCAAGGTTCAGAATGTATTTAAAGCACTTTGCTGACTCGGGGCTATAGTGCAGGATGCTACAGTTTATGGTATCCAAGATAGACTAAAGTGTAGGTCTCAATCCTGGAACCTTCACTTAAATAAGCAATCCCTATTCACATGAACAGTCCCATTAATTTTCATGGGGCAACTCCCATGAATACTGTTATTCATTTTAGGCAGTGATACTCAGACGTCTGTGGCTCAGGAGCCAAATTAGCAATCAATATTACCCAAAAGAGCCACATTAGTGTTAATCCATCGTTCAGTTTATTATAGTATTATGTATTCATATATAGTTTTCATATATATTCTTACAGCAAAATGACTAAGTATTATCATTTTATCAACTACAATTGGTTAGTAACATAGCTAAAGCATCCTGATTGGTTAATAATTAAATTGCAGTGTTTTCATATCACGTGCTGCAAAGAGCCGCAGTAGACATATTAAAGAGCCACTTGCGGCTCTCAAGCCTCAGAGTATCACTGATTTATGGTGTTTGTTTCTGTTGATTTTTGTCCAACCAGATCTTTGTAATATGAGAAGTTTCCTTTACTGAATGTTAATTTGAGAGTTCAGAGACAAGACTAAGTGGACACACTGGACTGATATTGATTCAACTGCATTTTTCCTGCAATCATACCCAGTAGAGAATAGATTGACTACTCTAAAGTCACAGACATCCTCCCTGGTTCTAGGATAAAGAAAGCATATTCTGGGAAAGAAGTTGAATTAACAACAGGCCTGTGGCAGCAGTGAGCCAGATGTGTTTGATGCAGATCAGGTTGGTGAGTCACTGATAATGATTGCCAGTGGTGACAGGTTTATTGACCAGAGATCTTATGTTAATCAGCAGGAAACTGAGGCCCTCATGGTCATCTAGGCTGGGCCTGGGTAAGGTAACTGTTGGTAGTTGAATCTGATTGAATGTTGCTGTCTAGTGAGCCACACTATCTACATTTTTACAACTATAAGGAGAGACCAGGCAAACAGTTTAACTAGAAGAAAAGCATGGCTGATGGAAAAGCAGCTGGAGAAAGATAGAGCAGTTCTGAATAAACATTCTGGTAGCTGGAAGGAACTGAGGGATAGGTCAAGGCTAGGATTCCTTGTTAGAGCCGAGTGAAATGTGCATCCCATTTTCATCCCAAATCAGAATGAAAAAAAAAATTCTGTAGAACAGAAAAGCATTTTGATTTGGAAATACTGAAATGTTTCAATATATTCAACTAAGATGAAAGATTGACATTCCCCAAATGGTAATTTTTCATTTTGGGTTGTTGAAATAACCCAGACCACTTCTGAGTCACTTTAACATTAAATTGCATGTTCATAGTGTATTGCATTGCCTCATGGGAGCTGTAATTCAGGAGTTTGATAACCCCATTCTTCCTTATAAGCCAGGCTTCCTGGCCCAACTATATCTCCTGTAATGCACCCAGAGTCATGTTACATTCAGGATACACATCGCAGCTGGGTCAGAGGCACGTCACAGTATTACATTTGGGAATGTAGTCTTTCATGGAACCTGTCTCCTAAGAAAGAATGGGGGCTGGAGCTAAAACTCCCATAGGCAATGTGTATACAATAGGATAATATCATTTAATACTGAAATGACTCAAAATAAAGTGTTTTGAGTAATTTCAACACACTAAAATACTCCAGTGTCACTATGCCTCAGTGGGTCACAGCTGAGAATGCAAAATTCAAGACAGACCACTGAGAAATAAAGCAGATCCACCCCAAACTAGTGGTTAATTTTATCATTAGGTTATATCATGCCAGTAACAAAAGTCTCTCTCACCACACTGGTTAACAAGAAGCCAAAATGCAGTCTCCCTAGGCATTTCAGCCCTTGGCTCACCACCCAGGCACTGGACTTTATGATGAGTGGTTACTGAAAACCAATTTAATCAAATATAGGATCCTTCTAATCCCAAAGGATCAGCCACTTAGCCAGGTCAATATATAAATCATATCTTGCCCAATAATCACTGATGGCAATCCTTTAGTAACTAAGAACTAAAGGTTTAATAATGAGAGAAAAGAAGAGAGCTATAAATGGTTAAAAGATCATATATATACAGCTGATTTTTCAGTGTTCATAGATCAGGGTCATAGCAGTGACTGAACAAATTGCTAGCTTGCAGAACCCTGACTCAAATTATCCAAACATATCAGGGGTCATCAGTCTTTGTCCACAGCTTCCTTTTTAGAAATCCAGTCCAGAAAAATGAAGCAGGAAGTGAAGACAAAATGATGATATCTCAGGGGTCCTTTTATATCCTCTTCTATGTGCATGGAATTTTACTGTCCCAGACAAAGCTCACAGTCAAGGTGCATGGGAAATTACTGGCCCAACATGGAGTCCTGGGGCAGCCATTGCCTATATTCTTTCTGAGGCATCCCAGGAAAGGCCTACTGGGTGCGATGAATTTCTTCAGTGGCCCATTGTGACCTGAGTGTCCTTAATATGCTATCAACACATGGACATCTGGCCCTAATGTAAATTTTACTGGGGTGGGAGGGTGTTACCCAAGAATACAACACGTGTGTAAGATTCAAGTACGTAGCCAATATTCGTAACTTCAGATACAAAGATGATATGCATATAAACAGGATAATCGTACTCAGCAAATCATAACTTTTCCATTGACACCACACACGACATACTTTGTACAAGATTTGTTGCAATTGTATAACTGTGGCAATAGCAATGATATAAATGGTCATATTCAATCATACAGCACCACATCAAACTGGGTCAAACCAAACCAAAATGAAATATTTCATTTACATTTTCCCTACAAGAAAAAAAAATACATCAGTGCAATCAAAGTTTCCCCATGTTTTCATTTTTTGTAGAAACTGCATTTTCTATTGGAAAATCTTTGATGGAAAATTCCTGACCAACTCTAGTCCTTACATAGCCACCTCCCCCTCCCCCCGTGCAAACATTCAGTACTACAAGGCGGTGTGCAAGTGGACCCATGGGCTGAAGCTTTCAAGAGGATCCTGACAGAAATACTGAGTGTGCAGGCTATAGCCCAAAAGCATGGATGTGTGCAGGCAGTATTTGAAAAAGAATCTGTTCAAGCTTGAGAATGTTTATTTCAAAAAGATGTCAGGTCACCATTAAATGTCTTCAAGCTCCAAGAGGTAGAAGAGAATGCCATGTGAATGGACTCCTCTCACACACTGCATATAAATACAGCAACATGGCATATGCCCCAGTAAAGCTCATTTTATTTCCAAACAGTGGTCAGTTACATTTTAATAGTAACAGCTCTGTATGGATCATGTGGACTTTGAGCACCTAGTCTATAATGGTGTTCATATAAGCAAATACCTACCTGAATTTTATTGCAGAATTAGGGCCTTTCAAACTTTTCCACGTGCATCAACAGTCTACAAAATATGAGCTGAGAAACTGTATGCATTTTTCTTTTACCATCATTTTGTATCTACAAAGTGCCCATGTCTTCCACAAATTTAATTTAGCGAGAGGGAGAGAAAATCCTCAGCAAAATAAATAAAAAGGACATGTTTATAAACATACAGAGAAAAATTTTGATCCATTTTTCTTTCTCCCATTTCAGGCACAAAGTGCCAATATTTTACAGTAGATTGTTTTATAAATGTTTTACAGTAGATTGTTTTATAAATGTTGACAGTTCTGTTTTTGTTAGTGTCATTATCATTTAAGAGATACAACAAAAACAACAGTATCTCTAGAAGGGAGAACTTATAAAGACCCCACATCTATTGGGAGCTGAGAGCTAATAAGGTCCTTTGAGACCAGAAGTCAGTAACTGTGAACTTAAAGCTTGGTGGTCACAATGAGCAAATGCTGAAATATTTGCTTTCAATGTACTTTCATTTTATAGTGCAGAACCCTCTTACTCCTCACCAAGAGAATTTATTTAATATAGAATTGTTAACTTAAAAAGGAAGCTTCAAACTGGAAGGGAAGGGTGAAGAAAAAGATGTCAAGAATGAGTACAGCACAACTGCAATTGCCTACTGCTATCAGGCTCAAACAGCTGAAGGATTCCTTAGTTTTGCCTCATATCTGTTTCTGCAGTAGAGAAAATAGTACAGGTGTAAATTCTAATTGGCTTCTGTCTTTTATACAAGCAGAGTGGAACATTTTTTCCTCATTATATTGGGCAGTACAATAGTTAAGTTCCAACCATAAAGAACTTTTTGCCTTCACCCATTTGCAAAGATGTGTGGTCAAAGGTGAGTGTGAGCCTCAGTCAGATTATAAATCTGATCTTTTTTTAAGGATGTGATTTTAAGACAAGAGTTTAAGAGAATATATTTAATTACTATAACATTAAAAGGCATTATCAAAATAAAATGTTTATGGAGTTGAAGAAAGAGTCCATTCTAGTCCACTGAGTAAATCCCTAATTACAGACAGAAAAGTTGTATTAATCATTTGGTGTCATTATATAATTACATGATAATCCATAATTGCAGACCTCCATAATACGCATTCAGTGCTTCATAATAGTCTATAACTACTTCTTTGGGGCCATTGTGTAACCAAAAATTAAGAACTGTTTATTTCCTAAGTGATATTATTTGCTTGATTGTCCACGTCAGCCTCATTGTGGCATTTAGGTTGACTGAGGTCATTTTGAGACTATAGGAAAACTTGCACTAATAGTCTGAACCTCAATAAATTTCCTTCCTTTTGTGGATTGAAGTCAGTGGGGCCAAAGTCAGCGCTTTGTAACTAGTGTCAGAAGAAGCTGTTATAAGGTTTCACACTGATATAGTGGATTGTGCTCCTACTTAGGCTAGCTCTGAATTTGGCCATTTGCCCTACACCCACAAGAGGAAGGAAGTTACTGAGGTAGGTGGGCTATACAATGCCTCATTCCATGACATTCAGAGAGTGTAAAATTAGGTACTTTTGCAGTTAGATATGGGGGTGTCATAAGGACCAGGTGGAAGAGAAAAAAGTGGGCAATGTCTGAAAAAAAAGGTTTTGTTAGGTGTTGTCAGAGGTGGGTCGGAGATACAGCAATTCATTGTAGCTGCACGCTGACATGAATTGCATTGTCTGCATTAGCTGCATTGTCTCAGGGCCAGTGTAACACAGCTGCAATGGGTTGGTGCAAACATCAAACATCTATCCACATTCCCAGCAAATGCTGCAAGCTACCAAATTATCTTGTTTTGTCACCCACACAAAGTCAATGGGATTTACCCAGGTGCTTAAAAAGTTGTGGGTGAATCAGGATAAGAGCTGTGCAATTTTTTTTATTAATAAGTTATTTGTTGAAAAATGCAATGCTTACATGTGTTTATTACCTTTACCCCAGTGATTAGGTTACTTGCCTTGGATATGGGGGAGAAAGATTTGAATCAGAACTCTGGAACAGGGAGTTGAACTCAGATCTCGCCACGCAGGTAAGCATTCTAGCCATCAGGCTACAGACTATTTTGTGGGATGGCTTACTCTCAGTCTCTTCTTTTGAAGTGTTCCTCTTTGTATAAACATTTGAATATTCATAGGAGCAAGGACTTGTACGTAGGTCTCCCCTCTACCAGGCGAGTACCCTAAGCACCAGGCTATAGGCTAGTCTGCTCTCTATAAATACATAAATATTCATTGGGTCAAAGAGAGAGAGAGAGATGTGGAAACGATCTATAGTCTGGTGATTAAGGTACTTACCCGGCAGACAAAAAATGTATATTCAAATTCCTCCTCTGAATCAGACAGAGAAGAATTGAATAGACATTTCCTACCTCCCAGGTGAGTGCCTTAATTACCAGAGTATCGATCATCCTCACTCACTCTCTCTTTGTATAAATAAATATTTCCTGGGCCAAAATGGAAGAACTTCAACAGGAGAGATTGAGTGTAACCCATGTCAGAAGAGCTTGTAGCCTGATGGTTAGGATGATCACCTGGAAGGGAGAACTAAGTTCACGTTCCTGCTCTAGAGCATATGTTTTCTGATTTTCTGGTTTTGTTGTCTGAATGGAAAAATTAATTATTTGCTCAGCTCTTCTCAGAGGATTATAGAATTGAACCCTTAGCACAGACAGTGAATGTGCATAGAGATCACATGGAAAAAACCCACCATATTGAAATATTTGTAGCTAATATGGTGTCACAAACATTTGAAATAGAAAAATGTAGCTCAGCAGGGTTTTTTATGTTTTTTTGGTTTTGTAATATAGTTAAACCCTATTTTAGTACTTTTTTTATTAAACAATATTTATGTTGGTTTACAAGCTGAAACTGAAAGTGCTGGAGACTTTTTATAGTGTATATTTACTTGGGAAGCTACAGACTAATGCATATTTAGTGACTGTGCTATGTCAGTATCATTTACTCAATAGTTTCCATTTGCTTACCCTTCACCAGGTTACACGCAGTTCAAAAAAGTATGCAATTACTACTAAACACTGTAGGTACTCCTCTTCATTATACCACCACAGCCAAGAAAGACAACATAAACCTGCTCTAAAGAAGGTATTAAGCCACCTGTTTAATGGCTGAATAAATGAAAATAAACAGGTGTATGTGGTGGAAATTCTGCGTAGTATTACATCAGAGAAGCTAATATTAAAACTATGTTATAGTCTGTAGAAAGTTATCTTTTACACTTCTTTTTTATACAAATGCAGAGTTTTAATTTTGCCAAACTATGCCTTTACTTCACTAGGGTTAAAGATATGTTTTTCATTGATTCATAGATACTAAGGTCAGAAGGGACCATTTTGATCATCTAGTCCGACCTCCTGCACAACGCAGGCCACAGAATCTCACCCACCCACTCCTACGAAAAACCTCACCTATGTCTACGCTATTGAAGTCCTCAAATCGTGGTTTAAAGACTTCAAGGAGCAGAGAATCCTCCTTCAAGTGACCCGTACCCCATGCTACAGAGGAAGGCGAAAACCTCCAGGGCCTCTTCCAGTCTGCCCTGGAGGAAAATTCCTTCCCGACCCCAAATATGGCGATCAGCTAAACCTGAGCATATGGGCAAGATTCACCAGCCAGATACTACAGAAAATTCTTTCCTGGGTAACTCAGATCCCATCCATCTAATATCCCATCTCAGGGGATTAGGCCTATTTACCCTGAATATTTAAAGATCAATTAATTACCAAAATCCCATTATCCCATCATATCATCTCCTCCATAAACTTATCAAGTAGAATCTTAAAACCAAATAGATCTTTTGCCCCCACTGCTTCCCTTGAAAAGCTATTCCAAAACTTCACTCCTCTGATGGTTAGAAACCTTCGTCTAATTTCAAGTCTAAACTTCCTGGTGGCCAGTTTATACCCATTTGTTCTTGTGTCCACATTGGTGCGGAGCTTAAATAATTCCTCTCCCTCTCCTGTATTTATCCCTCTGATATATTTATAGAGAGCAATCATATCTCCCCTCAACCTTCTTTTAGTTAGGCTGAACAACCCAAGCTCCTTAAGTCTCCTTTCATAAGACAAGTTTTCCATTTCTCGGATCATCCTAGTGATTCTTTTTACTCTAAGAACATGTGAATCGCCACACTAGGTAAGATCAATGCTCGTTAACCCAATATCCTGTCTTCTGACAGTGGCCAGTGCCAAACACTTCAGAGGGAATGAAAAGAACAGGACAACTATTGACTGGATCCATCCCCTGCTGTCCAGTCACAGCTTCTGGCAGTCAGATATTTAGGGACACCAGGAGCATGGGATTGCATCCCTGACCATCTTGGATAATAACCATGAGGGATTGATCCTCCATGAACTTATCAAATTCTTTTTTGAACTGAGTTATACTTTTTGCCTTCACAACATCCCCGGCAATGAATTTGACAGGTTGACTCTGGATTGGGTGAAGAAGTACTTCCATATTTTTGTCTTAAACTTGATGCCTATTTATTTCATTGGGTGACGCCTGGCTCTTACGTTATGTAAAGGAGTAAAATAACATTTCCCTAGTCACTTTCTCCACACCATTCATGATTTAACAGACTTCTATCATATCCTTCATTAGCCATCTTTTTTTTTTAAATCTGAACACCCTTAGTTCGAGTCTAGTCTTTTTAATTTCTCCTCATATGGAAGCTGCTTCATACCTCCAATCAATTTTATTTCTCTTCTCTGTACCTTTTCAAATTCTAATGGATCTGTAAAACTAGCTAAAACTAACCAATTCCTAACAGGAGGGTATACATACAGACAAATGATGGAAGCACTTATGATAACTGGTTGTCAGAGTGATCTTAGACCATCACTGGCAATAAGAAGAAACTGAGGGGGTTCTATATCAGCATGCAGTGGCATGAGGTGACAGAGAGCTCATGCCGTCCAGATGATACCACTTAGGGGAAAAGTTCTCTAATAACTGCATGGGGCAAGCATGCACCTACAGTGGAAAAGACATGTGCAAGCACTTGAAGAAGAACTGATTTTTTAAGAGGCTCTGGAAAGAGCTAGTTGCAACTGGTGGTTATGTTTTGCAGAAGCCCGTTTATACAAGGCTGATCATTTAGAATTCAGAAACTGAATGGAGCAGCCTCTGTCAGATTAAGCAATTACTGAGCACACCCTACAAATGTAAAGATCCACTAAGAGCTTCGTTGCAGGATCAAGGTAAAACAGTGAATTGTTTAGGCTACGTGTACAATAACACATTTATTGGTATAACTTATGTTGCTCTGGGGTGAGAAAAAACAGCCCTCCTGAGTGATATAATTTACACCGATACAGCTACTGCCGCTCTTTGGGGGTAGTTTATGTTGACGGGAGAGCTCTCTCCTATCGGCAAAAAGCAGCTGCACGGGAGATCTTACAGTGGCGCACCTGTACTGGTACAGCTATGCCGCTGTAAGCTCTCTCGTGTAGACATAGCCTTAGTATTTCTTACAGGATGCTGAGCACTGTCTCCTGCCATTGACTTCAGCAGGATCAGAAACACAGATTTGTGACAACAGTATCCTTCTACTATTGGTAAAAGACAAAGTAATCCCATTTGTGATCTAAAGCTGATAGGAGCACACATATCAGTTGCAATGCCATGGGATACTACTGTAAGAATGACCACATTTCTCAGCTCAGGTTATAAATGTAGTTTCAGAAGCTACAGTGTGACTAGATAGCCTACCAATATATTTATCAACGTATACACAACTCCCATTTCAAGACAGGAGAAAACATAGTAACCATTTGAATCTGTTCATTTAGAATGTACAAAGGTTAAAATATAATAGATGGGCCTGCTGATTTCTGTGAAATTTTAATTTTACTTCTCTGTTATTTTCCATAATTAATTTGCAGCTGAATGGTGTCTCTAACAGGACATGCAAATCAGAACCTTCATGTGGTGAAGAAGTCCAGTGATGATTGAAAGCCACAATATGCCAGAATAAAGCAGCTTGCTGAAAACATTTTCATGTGAAGTAAAAATAGATTTAAAAAAAATCTTGCCCAAATTCTGTGCGTCTGCAGAATAGGGCTCAAAGTCTCATAAGAAAAGGGCCTCACATAGACATTTCTGTGGCTTCAAATCAGGCTGTTACCACCACCAAAAAAAACTCTTGCAAGATATTATGGAATGTGTGTATTGGGTCCTGCTAGAAAGACTCCTATTTACTTCAATGGCGTTTGGCTCAGGCCCATATGTATATTGTGGCAAAGTAACTGCAGGTATGAACTAATACAACACTCATTTACTTCACAGTCCCTGGATAAGCTGCCCCCACTGAGTTTTTTTCAGTCCCCCGTATCCCTTTCAGGTGGCACACCCAGGGCTCTACTTCTCTTTGGGGTGGGATCCTGCCTTCCAACCAATCTCTGACCAGGCCACTGGGTTAACCGCACTGGTTGCCAATGATGTTATTTAGCAGTCCCCAAGGATTTGGCACCTGCACAAGTTTCCCTCCAGGAGCCCATGGTCAGTGGTAGTATGCAGTGACAGAGAAGCAGCTTCTCCAAAATTGTTTATTTAGAGATTTAAAATAACAAAGAGATGCACATACATGCTGTTTTATCCATGCAGAGCATTCCCCTCAAACCACGGGGTAGATCTGACTTAGACATGATGTCCTCCCCCCACCCCATTCTCCCTGGTGACCAAGTTATAGCCTGCTTGCTGCAGTTTCTGACCCTCAGTCAGGTTTGCAACCTTAGCAAACAGCCCCGGGGCCAGACCTGGACTTGCAGAGTCCCTCTTCATGACCATGAACCTGACTATTGTTTGAGGGAATGCTACTTATGTAGGACATTGTTTTATGTTTCCCAGCTGCTTTCTTTTAACAATCCCTTTTGATCTAACTTTAAGCATTCTGGCAGGATAACATCACACAGATACACTAAGTGTGATATAGTATTAAAAAACACTATGAATATTTCCCAATTCTCTCCATTTTAGGCTTGGTGTTTTGTTGCAAGAGTTTTAGAATAGTACACATCCCCTCTCTAGGGGCGGATTCCACTCCACTTCCCCACCCCCGGCAACCCCATAAATAGCTTTGTGATCCAGAGTTACTAGGAATATCATCACATTTGCATTCCAAGAACATCTTTGATATCTTGGTGGCACTTTTAGCTTCTCTCATTCTCAAATTAAATCCAGAATTGCACAAGTACTTTCTTCAGGAGTCCCATTGCTGGATAGAAATAATATACTCTCCAGATTGTCAAACTGGTGAATTTTAATTACACTAAACTCCTGGCCTATTTTAGTACAAAATTCATTTTAGCAGTTTGCTGTGGAAAGATTTTATGTTCAGTTTTTTTCTTCTTCTATTTTTTCCCCAACTTTTATAAATTTGCTTCTAATGAGCCCTGCTTGAAACTTTATTAAGAACATTGTTTCAGTGAGTCATAGTTCACTTTATGAAACTTTTTCTGTGTACAAATTTAATTTCAGCAGTGCATTTTTGTTGATGTTGGGGGTGGACAAGCGGAGAAGTTATTTTACTTCTTTCAGGTTTTGTAGTTTTGTGTTGACATTACACAATTTCTGAAGTCATTTTCCCCATAGAGTCTACCAACATATTGCTGTGGAAATCTTTAAATGATTACTGTGTCCATGAGAGGGTGTCACATGAGTTTTCTGCTTTGTCTTATATGAGGTTAATTCACAACGGCCCTTCGCCAGTGTTGTGCAAAGCAATTCTTACTTGTACTTGTTGACTAAAAGACCAGTTCTCGTCCGTTACATCAGCTTTAAACTAGTATGCATCTGATGAAGTGAGCTGTAGCTCACGAAAGCTTATGCTCAAATAAATTTGTTAGTCTCTAAGGTGCCACAAGTACTCCTTTTCTTTTTTGCGAATACAGACTAACACGGTTGCTACTCTGAAACCTTTAAACTAGTATCTTGCAGGTTCCATTGCTGTACCATTTGGTTTATATATGGAGCATAACCAATAAATCTTTAACCATTGATAGGTCTAGTAAATCTAAATCACAAACACCACATCCAGTTTCACGTGTCCAAGCATTAGGGATATAATTTCCAAAGTAACTGAGATTATATCCCTAATGCTTGGACACGTGAAACTGGATGTGGTGTTTGTGATTTAGATTTACTAGACCTATCAATGGTTAAAGATTTATTGATTATGCTCCATATATAAACCAAATGGTACAGCAATGGAACCTGCAAGATAATGATGATGACCAGCTGTTTTATACCAAAATCTATATTGACCCACTGCAGAGGGCACATATTAACATTACTTTGGACCACAAGTGCAGAATTTTCCAGACCCTGAATGGAGCTGTTGATGAAGTTCTTTAAACTAGTGTAACTCAGTTGACTTCAATAGAGTTACAATGATGTAAAAGTAGTGTCACAGAGTGAAGGATCAAGCCCTAGATATTTAATTTATTTTTCTGGACTTTTCATGTGAATAGGTGGCCATATGTTAACATCTACTTCTTACCCTCCTATTCACGGTAGTAGCTGAGTACTACGCAAACCGCCATCTATCCTCACAAGGAGTTTGAGAGCTAGATAAGTGTAGTTATTCTCCTTTTACAGATGCATAATTGAGTCATGGAGAAATTAAGGGCATATTTTCACAAAAGCTGAGCACAATTGGAGCTACAAGCTACTGAGCTGTTTTGAAAATTTAGCCCCATGTGACTAGTCCAAAGTCAAACAGGGAGTCTGTGAAAAAAGCCAGGAATTGAATCAAGATCTGTGTCTCAGGCCAGTTCTTGAACTACAAAATCATCTGTATTACTGGATTTTTATTTTAGCTATAAATCATTCCCAGCCACCATGGTGCTTAGGGTGCTATAAAACAAAACAAAAAATAAATAACTAAAATAAAATGTATTTCTCCCTCTGAGTTTTAACTTGAAATATTTTAGTATCTGAAATTGTGTCCATTTCAGTCAGTAACAAAGTTCACGTTGACATCAGTAGTGCAGGATCAGGACCTTTAAGATTATTTTATCATAGAGTAGTTTTAAAATATATCCTTCTATGCTTTCTTTCATCTTTTTTTTTGTGAGTTGGAAGGTAATCTCTTTGGAATGCAGACTGTCTTATTATGGGTTTTGTGAAGTGTTGTGTGCATTCACCATGGTCTATAAATATTGATAATAAAAAAGGGTTTATTTTTACTAATGAAAGTGGTTGCAGACAGAACCAGAGTCCAAATGAGAATATAGTGCCCTTGTAAATTCTACTAGGAACACAGTGCAGAGCTGTGGTGCACCTTCACTCTTCTAAATTAAAAAAGCTATTGAGAAGCTAGAAAAGTTGCATAGAAGTAAAATCAGCATAACAGGAATTACGATAGACTCAAGGCACAGTGCTACTCTGAAAAAGGACTATCAAATGGTATGCTATGTTTACACGTTTATTGTGTCTGAGTGAGTCCAGATCAAAATTCCTTTAGTTCATCAGTAGAATATTTTTTTCTAATTTATAGATTCTAAGGCCATGATGTTGGTTTAACCAAGTCAGTCAGAGTGTAGAAAATTCACACCCCTGAGTGGCATAGTTAAGCCAACCTAAGTCCCTATGTAGATAGCATTAGGTCGATGTACGAATTCTTCCATTGACCTAGCTACCGCGTCTCAGGGAGATGAATTACCTAAGTGTATGGAAGAATTGCTCCCATCAACATAGGTAGTGTCTACACTGAAGCGCTACAGTGGCACATCTGTAAACAAAAATGTTCACATGTAGATCAGCTGTCATCTTTAGTTATGTGCTATCCAGCGGACCAATTGAGTGTTTCATGACCTTCATAAACATCACCAGCCACACAAGGGAGAAACTTGCCTCGTACCTACTCGATTTCCTCACCGAAAATGGCATTGACACCAGCCTTTGTCATGGCCAAAGCTCTGATAACGCAAGTAATACGAGTGGCAAATATTCAGCAATTCAGGCAAAGACAAAAGAGTGCAATGCTTTGATTGACTAAATAACATGTGCTGCATACTCACTCACCCTTGTGGGCCAGCCTGCCATGGATTGTTGTGTTGAAGCAATTTCTTTTTTTGGATTTGTCCAAGAATTGTACAATTTTTTCTTTGCATCAACTAGTCATTGGATGATTCTTAGAGATTCACTACCAAAGGGATGGCCAGTGCCCAAATCACTCCCAAGGATACAGTGGAGTGCCAGTGCTGAAGCTGTGAATGCAGTTGTTCTGGGATACCCCAACATCCTTGAAGTGCTAGAGAACATCAAGGATGGTGAATCTCAAAAATCAGCAACAAGAAAGGATATGAAGATCCTGAGTGATGCAATACACATTTTGGAAACCGGTATTTTGTGAGAGGTCTGGAATGATATACTTCAGCCATTCAGCAGGTGCAGTCTAAGCTTGCAAAGTGCTCAAATTGACCTTCCACTGCTGTAAACCTAATGAGGAGTCTTGGAACTGTTTGTCAACAAATGAGGGATAGTTTTCAAAAGTATGAAATTCAGGGGACTTCAAGGACTGCTAACTATGAGTATAATCAGCCAAACACTGCAAAAGACAGAAGACATGCGATGATGCAACTGCCCACTCGTTCAGTGACAAGGAGGCCTTCAGAGTTAATACCTTCATCATAATCATTGACAAACTGAAGAGTTCATTCGAACATCAGATCGAGGCTTATTAAAATATTGACAAAACCTTTAGTGTATTGACAAATTTTTCACCCAACATTTCAAGTTCTGAAGTCAGTGAAGGTATCAAATGTCTGTGTCAGAAGTACCTAGATGATCTCCCAGTAGATGTTACTAAAGAATTTCTTCAGTTTGTTGAATTCACATCACTCTCACATATAGAGAGAAAAGATGACAAAAGCAAATCTATTTGGATGTACCAAATTATCACTGAATCCAATGTGACAGAATATTTCCCCAATTTTGAAACTGCCTTATGGCTGTATTGTCACTAATAGTCACTAACTGTAGTGGAGAACGTTCTTTCTCTCTTCTAACAAGGGTCAAAAATGTCCTGGATCCACCATGACTCAAGAGCATCTCAGTGCTTTGTCCTTCTTGAGCATTGAGAATGAAATCATCAGGTCTTTGAATTACGATGACATCATTCATGACTTTGTCACAGCTAAAGCTAGGAAAAAATATTTTTTGTTTGAAGAACTGAATGTAGTGAAAGTAGAATAAACTTGTTAATTTTACATAAATAAATAATATGTAAATATGTATGTAGATAAATATTTGATGACTTCATAATTTTTTTGCAATATGTAATTCATACTTAGGCCCTTCCCTCCCATTAGCCTTAGGGCCCTCATATCCTAAATCTGGCCCCGCTAGTGCTCCTGCTTATATAGTAGTAGGGCTCATGTTAATCTCCTTACTAGAACACCCTGGCAGATGGCCTTTCATTGTGCTTAAACAGCTGTCCCAATTGTATTGCATGGGAGTGGACGACATGCAGCACCTTGTTGAGCAGCAATTTTCCATGGTCAAGCTCAAAACGATTTACCTACATTCACCAAAAACGTGAAGGAGAGTCTAGAATAGAACCTAGAAGTTCTGCCTCTCAGGCCTCTGCTCTAGCCACTATTCAGCACTCTAAATCCTATAGCGTAAAGGATCATTCTCATGCCATCTGCTGATGCACGGCCTCAGTGTCTCCTGAGAATCACCACCACCCCTGGAAAACAGAAGGTGCTCAGCAGTTCTCTAGAGTCATTCAGTGCCTGTCACAATCAAATCCACAGACTTGTTTTGTAAGTTGCTACGAAGCAATGCCTGCTATACCAACCATCTGTGTAAAATCCCCATTCTCACACCTACCCAACTAAAGTGCATGTTGTGAGATATTAGTTCCCACCAAGAATTTCTGAAGTTATTATAAAATGGCTCATTTTAGAAAAAAAAACAATTATTTTTGTTGACATTAAAAATAATCATAATATTTTGCAGTGGTTCTCAAGATAACAAGTCATGAATTTTGCAAGCCTATTGTCAGCTAGTGACAACTCTGATACTCCTCCAAAATGTCAGAATCATATTTGTCACAACATTTTGGAATTGTAATTTAGTCATAAAACTTGAGTCTCCAGCTTGCTTATAAATTGATAATCTATTCTTCAGGAGGTTTATACAAGGATGTTCTGTGTATGTTAATTTTAGGATATTGCAAGGATGAAGATCCTTTAGTTGAATTATAAAATCCCTAAAAGAATGCATATCTAATTGTAATTCCTTCACATGAACATCTTTTTATATAAATATTCCATTCAAACACCCCAAAAAACCCAATACAATTTTAATTTAACAGCCATACTGGGTCAGACCAAAGGTCCATCTAGCCCAATATCCTGTCTCCTGACAGTGGCCAATGCCAGGTCCCCCAGAGGGAATGAACAGAACAGGTAATCATTGAGTGATCTTGCATAATAGCAGGTTTCAGAGTAGCAGCCGTGTTAGTCTGTATTCACAAAAAAGAAAAGGAGTACTTGTGGCACCTTAGAGACTAACAAATTTATTTGAGCATAAGCTTTCATGTGAAGTGAGCTGTAGCTCATGAAAGCTTATGCTCAAATAAATTTGTTAGTCTCTAAGGTGCCACAAGTACTCCTTTTCTTTATTGAGTGATCTGTCTCCCATTCCCAGCTTCTGGCAAACAGAGGCTAGGGACACCATCCCTGCCCATTCTGGCTAATAGCCATTGATGGACCTATCCTTCATGAATTTATCTAGCTCTTTTTTGAACCCTGTTATAGTCTTGGTCATCACATCATCCTCTGGCAAGGAGTTCCACAGACTGACTGTGCGTTGTGGGAAAACAATACTCCCTTTTGTTTGTTTTAAACCTGCTGTCTATTAATTTCATTTGGTGATCCCTAGTTCTTGTGTTAGGAGAAGGAGTAAAGAACACTTCCTTATTCACTTTCTCCACCCCCGTTGTGATTCTATAGATCTCTATCATATCCCCCTTAGTCATCTTTTTTTCCAAGCTGAAAAGTCCCAGTTCTATTAATATCTCCTCATGTGGCAGACGCTCCATATCCCTAATAATTTTTGTTGCCCATAACTTCTAAAACGGACTGCTAGAGAAGATATTTCAAATACACCAACTCAATAGACTATTAGCAATTGTGAGACAGGATCAAGAAGTTGACCTACAAGATTATTCTCACACAAATTTGACATCATCAGAGGATTATGATTCAACAATTGTGCAGTGTTATCAATTGTAAATCGCTACACACCATCCATCATTCTCTAGTAAGAGTAGGAATTCTCTAATATTTACTAATCCATCCTTCTGTGCACAGTCTGTTTCCTAAAGTCCAGACCACTACCAGGTTTTACAAGCTACAGTAATATTATAGGCTGAGGGCTCCATCCCAGCCAGCTGTTTCAATGATATGCAGGGAAACATGCTCTGAGAATGCTTGTATACCTCCTTTTTGGTGCTCACCCATGGGGGCTTCAGTTTGTCAGCAGGCACAGAGAGGGAGCTCTGTCCCCCTGCTCCTACCCCATTTGGGAGTTTTGCACTCCGGCAGCACTAGAATTCTCTTGTATCAGTAGTCAGTGAGTGATTATACTCCAATGGAGCGGGCCAGTGCCACACTTATACACTACTGAAGTCCCCGCTAAGCCCTCGAAACATGTCTTAAGTAGAACTTCAGGGTGCTGGCCCTCTGCAGGGTGAATTTCACTCAGAGCACGAGAACTATGAATATGATTGCCACAAAAGCTGGCCAGGAATCCTCAGTCAAAATGTTTTTGACAGAAAAATGTGGTTTCCACAAAAATAAAATTTTCCATAGGAAAAATGGCAACAAAATGTTTCATTTTGGGTCAGTTTCTCCATTAATCTCCAAATGTGAGACACTGCTTTATCTCATTTTCTTCTATGGGCTGGGCTTCCCAGCTGGACTACATCCCCCATGATGCCCCATCACAATGCATGCCTGCACACAGTCAGCAACAATCTGTCCATGGCACTGTTATTTTCTTGGAGAAAGGAAAATATTTTGTTTTCTCCTAGAGGTCCTGACCTCCTTGTCCTAGGCACTGTGCACTCATATGAAATATTAGTAAAATAATAAACTATCTTTGACCGAAAGAGCTTACCATACCTCAATGGACATGTAAAGTACTATAAAAATAAAAATATTAGTAATGCCACTTGTCTTTAATGTAATCAGCCAGATTTTTCCAATGCTCTTTTGAGCTGTACTCACTTTCCCTAACTATTGTATAACAAATCCAAGTCAGAAACAAGAAGTACATTTATGAATTGATTTCAGACTCCAAGATTATACATTTTTTCTCCAAAGGAAGGGAAACCTCTACTTTATGAGATAAAGTGCATGTTATTTTTAAATTTGTCTTGTTTTAATTTGCATGGAATGTTTCCCTGTATGAAATGACAAAAGATCACAAAAGCTCATTTTCAGAAGCTGCATTTTCAGCTCTTTGCAATGGCTCCTTTTTATGCTGCTGCCCCAGAACCAATGATCTGAATGATTAATGCCTACTTTAAGTATTGTAAACTTATTCTCAGAGATGTGTTTCACTGAAACAACAAATTATAAGTTTAGAAGTCAATATTTTTTTAAAGGAAAGTTAGAGAGATGGGGAAAGTGCAATTTTAATAAAAATGACAAAGAAGAATTGATTGTGTGCATTAAAATGTTTGCTTTTAATACCATGACAAAGAGCTTTCATATTTTACTTCCTACTCCAAGCCCAAGCTTCATATAATATGTAACGATAGCTTAGAAAACAAATAGGCATAGAATATTGTTAATTTATCTTCATTAAAAAAGTCTGCATTTGTGTTGGTGGGTGAGTGGAGATTTAAATATGATTTTATTTATAGATGCATAAAACTGTAGGCAAATTACTCATCAAAAAGTGATTCCAAAGGAAACACAGGAACTCATCAACAGACTCTGTGCTAGACCCCAGAGGTAGTGCTACTGCTACCAAGAATATGGCCGGGGTAGCATACTTCAGCTAGAAAATATTGAACACTTATTCGCAATCAGGAAAGAATGAAAATATAACTATACATTTGACTTGCCTGATATTTACGGTTTTTAAAATCTTCAGAATAGTCTATAGTTAGTACCTATCCTAAAAGAAGTAATTTTGAACTTATTGAGAACAAAAACATTGGAGAAAATAATTAGCTCAAGTTTCTTGAACAAGAGTCTTTCACCAGGCCACCACTGTGCAGCTACTTGAAATATGTATTATGCCAGCTCCATTTCCCATCAAAAATACAATTCAGGAAAACTATTTTGCTTCTCCAGAGTTTTGCCTGTCACGCTTTAGCGAATACCAAACTAAAATTCTGCATCTTCAGTTAGGCCGTAGGCAAAGCAATTGAGCACGCAAACAGTCCTATTGACTTCAGTGAAACTATTCACATGCTGTAAGTTAAGCATGTGCTAAAGGTCCAGATGTTTAAAGATATCGAGGTGTTGCTGTGCTATTTAGGCACTTTGCAGACAAAATTCCATTGACATTTGATGGGATTTAGGCTCCTAATGGCTTAATCCCCTTTTGAAAAATAGATTTAGGCTTGTCTATCCTAAAAGGCTATAATGCTTCAGTTCTCCCATTAGCATAGCTTATTCCACCTCCCCAGAAATGGTAGATAAGATGACAGAAGGATTCTTCCCTCGACCTAGCACTGTCTAAAATGGGGGTTAGGTCATCTTAACTATGCTCTCAAGAGTGTGGATTTTTCATACCCTTGAGTGATGTCGTTAAACCAACTTAATTTTCTAGTATAGACCAGGCCTTAGGTTCCTAAGTCAGTTAAATGCTGCAACACTGAACATAGAAATTCTTAAATATATTTCAAAGAAACCAAGAAACACTTGATGAGAATAGTAGAAGGAAATTTTTTTTTTTCATACATTACTACTTCCTGTACAGAATGATGCAGACCCGTGAGTAGGAGGAAGAACATAGGAGTAAAATTGAATAAAAATACTTCGCAGTTTCATTGCAACTTTCATCTTAGGATTTCAAATTGCTTCATAAATATCAATGAATTAAACCCCCAGAATACTGTGTGAGGTGACTGAATATTACACAGACCCAGTTAGAGATCAACAAACTGAGGTACAGTGACAACGAACAGAGAGCAATGTGTGCTTTTGAAGGAGAGAAGCAGAGAGAATGAATGGACATCAAAGAAAAGTCTGGGAGCTTCTGACATGCAAAGTGGTGTAAGTGGCTGGGGAGTAGATGGAGCAATTGGAGAAAGTGAAAGAAAGAATGTTTCAGAAGATTAAGGAAAGAAATGCCAGATTCTGTCAGACTGGTGTTAAATCTTGACATACCCATGGAGGTCAGTAGTGTTATTCAGGATTTTCACCACTGTAGCAGAAATCTGAATCAGGCTCCTTATCTAATAATTAGAGAACAAAGGGGAAGACAAACTGTATGGTCAGGGAAAATAACTAATAGACAGACAGGAAACCTGAAAGTACAAGAACTGTAAACACACTTCAAAAACCTATAGAAATATTCTACCATCAAAGCATGGTTGATTACAGTACAGAGACCACATACAGTCATGCCTATTTATTTCCCCTTCTGTCAGCTGACTTTGTTCTATTTACGTTCAATACGAATAAGGTCTATGGACTCTCTGACATGCTATGGAAAACTCATTAACGGATGAAGAGTCTCAAATCCTGTAAACAAATGAGTTGGAAGTGAATAGGTGAATAAATAAATAAAAGTAACAAAGCAGCTTTGTCTGCATTTATTTATTCACCCTGTAATAAAAACAGCTAACATTCTATAGGCAGGGCAGTTTGGGGTGACATATTGCACTGAAGTCAGCAGTTTAAACACTCTTCAAGATGTGTCCAAACAGAGGTGAAAGGACAAAAGAACAGCAGTTTCTTTACAAAACTTTAGTGGTCAGTCCAATGGAGCATAAAGTAAAATCAGATTGTTGGAGCTAGCAGAGAACTTTACTAACAGTTAACAGCTAATTGCACTCAAAGCTATTTTCCAGCATCAAACTCCCATTTCTGTACATAGTCTTCCTTTTTATTTTCAGTTCTATTTTATGCTAAAACCAACAAATTAAAACATGCCATAAAAAGGTATCTAGTGTAGATTGGGAGCCAGGACTCCTAAGTTCCACTCCTGACCCTGCAATGGACTCCATGAACAAACGGTGGGCACTTATGCCAGCCCAGAACCTATGTGCTGCACTTCAACAGTCTGTAAAATGGGGTAATACTTTACTTACCTATCTCATAGTAGCGTGTCAGACTTATCTAGCATTTGTAAAGTGTTTCAAGAATCTCTGCTGAAAGATATTAATAATCTATGACATACTGTTCTCATGGCCCCACTCTATTTAAACATTGACTGCTAGAATGCACTCACTTTCTCACAGGAGGCAGACAAATGATTTAGGCAATTTTTCTGCCTGGGAGCATTTTCACCTGTTACTGTATTTTGTTATTTATTTGCAACTGATCTGAAAACAAGACCAATAATCTGAAATACAGTGGTTACATAGCTGAGGATAATGGTACAAACATGTTATAATGATTTTTCCACTTAAGTTTCCACTACAGGCCTTAGAGGCTTCAGCAAAATGTACTGCAGAAGGTAAAGATTCTGATTTTTGTTTATAAGCGATGCAACTATTGGTCTGTGGGTTTTTTTGGCCTCCCTTACCCGTACAGACACTTTTTACAGTGTTTGGAACTCAGCTTTCAGTTTCCAAGCTAAAATGATTGAAAGGTGTTCTATGATTCTGAAGCCTCAAAAGGAAGTCAGTGTTGAAAGAGGTCTAGCTACTGGTTAACTGTATTTCAAATCAATAAGCAGAAGCAGGTAACCCGAGCTAAAATGCTAGATCTGGATATTTGGATTGGAAGCAGGATGGAAGACTGCCTCACATCTCTCTACACCAAACCTTGTACTGGAAGCTGACGGGCTTTTCGGAGAGTCCCAAGAAGTCTGCTCAGCTAAAAGCTGTAGGCCATAATGCTGAGTTCTTGGAGGACAAAGGGGACAACGTGGAGCCAGATGGGAATGGGGAAGGATGTAGCAGAAGCAAAATGGTAGGGAAGTCTCCCAATTCCATCATCAAGCTGTACAGCCTTGGCATCAATGAGTCTACTGTGGAGTCAGGTACCACTCATTGTGATGAAGGAATATGCAGCTTAGTATTAAAGGACATTGCAAAATGTACCAATTTTCAAAAAAAAAGTTTCATTTAGGCTTTTTTGGTCAAAATTCAAAACACTGACAGACAATATCAACATTTCAATATTTGAAATGTTTTGAGCAGCTTTACTGAACGTGGACAAAACCATTAAGATACAAACTGATTTCTGCAAATACCAGTTCAACAGCCAAAGGTATATGATGTCACATGTTGTGGTCAAGTGGAAAGTATTTAAGTGCCCACTCGGACTATGGAGTCACGTATATACACATGTTTATAAACATTCAAATGTGCCTGCGTCCTTGAAGAGTTAGAAAAAGTAAGTGTTGTGACAGAATGACAATATCCTATAATTTCTTGAACAAATCTTATGGAATTAAGATAAACTTTATTGAATTAAGACTCATTGAATTAGGATTAATATCTTTGGGGTATATTGTATTAAAATTCAGTTGTGTGCGCGTAGTTATAGCATTGTATGTACTTTCTCTAGTAGGGAAGGGATGAATACTAATGAACATCTCTGTTACCAGCCTTTGAAGCTACCCCCTGGGGAGATATGCATATACTGGGTTCAAACTGGATTCTCCAGAGACCAACAGAAAAAGAAAAGACTTCTGGATAAAAGCCTTAGTTTTAAGCTTACTTAGGCCCTTCTTCCTGATCCAGAAAACGGGCAGGACCACTAGTCCACAGAGGGCCCCAATCCTTAGGGGAGGATTGGAAGAAGTTGGCCTACTGAGGCGTCATAAAACTGTGTGCTTGTTCTGAGCTGAAGCTCTGGTGAACTTGTAACCACACAAAAAACCAACCACCCTAGCATGCATGTACGTTCTTTTATTGTTTTAATGTGGTTTCTCTGTAGTGCTTTTACCTTAAGAATAAAGAAGGTTGCTTAGAAAAAGCAGTATAACAGAGGGACTGCGACAGATATAAGTTATCCATTTCCGATGAGAAAGCAATCAGGTCTGTTTAGGCAGATTGAATGTGCTGGGAAATAGACAGTGAAGGCAGGGAACTGTTCAGCCTGGCACTACCTCAGTCAAAAGGGAGTGAGATGCAGGCGCTGGCTGGGGAGCTGGAAGCCTGAGAGTGAGTTCCCATGCTGGATCACTGAGAGGAAATATTTTTGCAGTTGCCCTGAACTGTGAAAACTGTTACTAAACTTGCGGGATGAGGGAAGGGGGGTGGAGTGAGATTTCAAATAGAATACAATAGAATACAAAATTAATCTATTTCAGCCTAAAAGTTCATTTTTAAATGCAGCAACTCTTCAAATAAAACATTTCTTGTGAAAGGAAAATAATCCTAGAGTGTATTTGTGATTATTAATGGAAAGGAAACCACTCTCTTGAGAAAGAGAGAGAACTTTGAATGCACATCTGGATGATTCCCAGCAGATTCTAATCCATGTGGCAAGTTTTGACTGAATAATAAAGCTGGTCTGAAAATGATTAGTGTTTTTCAGTGATGGATTTTGAAAGAAAGAGAAAAAAAGGGTTTAGAATTTTTTTCCACAGATAAAAATTGGGTTTTGAAAAAATACAAAAATCAACTTTTCATGAAAAAACCTGGAAATTTTTTGCAAGAAACAAAATTTTTCCTATAAAAAAAAACCTTTCATTCGGAAAATACACTGTATTTTGTTTTAAGATTATTTTTGAACAAGAAAAATTTCCACTGGCTCTACAGCATAAAGAGTGTAAAACCCAGACAAAAACCTTCAACCTGTCTATAGATCTTGGCAGAGAAAAAGAGGGAGGTAAGGGATGATGTTTACCATAGATAGCACCTCACATGCTGTAGGGAGGCCAGGGGTCAAAGGGCAACTTAAATATCTGTCACAGTACTGGACACTTCTAGTCCAACAGCTCTACCTTATAAGCCTCCATTATAAAACAAGAATTATCAGTAAGTTACACCAATGTTTTAAGGGCAGAATTTGAAACTACACTTCCACTTGATATAGACATGGATCACTGAAATGCTGTTCTCATTAATGAGATTCTCTAGGTCATGTTATCTTGCTTCTCATCACTCTTACAGATCAAGTATTGTAAATGTCATTAAACAAATTATATATGTATATATTGATCCCACACACCTCCTGGGTATGGTGATCTGTCCCATCCAGTGGCACCAAGAGCACTTAGAGAGAGATTAATGAGTCTGCTCTACAGCCTTAGCTAAGGGCCATATGGCTTTTAGCTCATGCACTAGAGACTTATGCATTAAGCTCCAGAGGTCCCAGGTTGAATCCCGCCCATCAACGACCGGGGTCTGTCAGCGTTACATATATATTCTGGAAAATTCTCAGAGCACAGAAGATTGCCAAAGAGATAGTTACACTCAGCAACCCACAGCAGAAGAATCATATGCAACACGACAGCCTGGAGTCTTATGGACAGCTTGGGTTTTAATATATCATCACCAAATCATTGTGGGGCAACCCTATTCAGGCAAAAATCAGTCTGTCTCCAGAGTCCTGGAGCCTTAAAATTCTTCTGAACCTACAGGAGATTCCAAACCCATTGAATTACTTGGACTTTCTGAAGAGAAACAGAAGGATGTGTCTTTCCTTCACGAGACCTGGAACTTTAAGTCTCCAGCATTGTGTTTCAGTGGAAGATGAGATATATGGCAGAAGGGACATTTGCATATTTGAAAATAAGGGTCAGCTGTGGGTTTTACTTTTCCTGCATATGGGAGCAGAGGGCAGGAAAATGGTGTCTCTTATTTAAAGAGAAGGAAACCATGAGGATAAATTCATCCCTGCTGTAATTCAATCAAGCCAGTAAGTTTAATAGAGAAGAGCAAGACAAATTAGGCCTGATCTATACTCAGATTTTATGTTTGTTGATTGGGCGGTTTTTGCGTTTGTTTTTACTTAAACAGCTATACTGTACAAAGCACTAATGTGTACACAGTTATACTGGTATAAAAATGGCCTTGTACTAGTATATCTTATTCACCTTCCCATATCCCATATCTGAATTACAGTAGAGAGTTTTGTCAGCCTAACTATGCCAGTCAAGGCGGTGTTGTTACTATGCCAACAGATGAACTCCTGTCAGCATAGACTGCATGCATGCATACTGGCAGGCTCTACTGGAATGACTATTCCAGCAAAGCCTTGGTAGTGTAGACAAGGCCGGATTAAGCTATACTGGTATAAGAACTTTTATACCAGTAAAAGTGCATCCACATGAGGGGGAATTGAACTCTTCAAACACATTGGAATAGTTAAAGCTGAACAACTTTTGCATGTGGACAAGGTCTGATAAAACACTACGAGGCAGGAAGGAGATGCAATGTGATAAAGGGAATATTGGAATAAAAGCAGAGTTGACCATGAATGCTGGGTTCCAACGACAAATCTTAGAGTCAAACTTCACCAAATTTTGGAACTATGGTAATTAAATAAGACCCATGTTTAGTGGCAAGGAAGATATAAATATGGTGAACATTTACAGAAATACATACATTAATTGGGAATCCTGAGGCAGGTTTCGGGATGTGACATATTTGTGTCCACTTCCAAGAACTCTACACAAAAAGAAAAGGATGATGTTTATGGGGATAGATGGTATATAAGGGGGGGGACTTTATAGACTATAATTATTTTGTACTTCTTGCCACATATTTACTCTTCTATTGAAACAAGGAGTCTATTTTACAAAGCAATACATTGGAGATCAGATTCAGGCTAAGCTTCAGGGTCACATTCCAGGTCTGAAACATCAAGCTCTATTGACACTATGGACACATATGAACCTCAAAATAGGTTAATAGTTTTTAAGGCCAGAAGGGACTATTGTAGTCTGATCTACTTCACGCAGGCCACAGAATTTCCACCAATAATTCCTGCATTAAGTCCAATAACTTCTGGTTCAAGTACCACATATTTCTGAAAAAGATCCTGAACCATAAAGCCCTAGCCATAGCTAGATCATGCAGCTATTATTGGGAGCATTTGTAAAATTAATAATAAATAACTCAAATCTGCCAACCTTACATTGAGTAGTATTTATGTGAAAAGCTTATTTACTTAAACGATGGTATTTGCATAGTAAAGCAGTACTCTCTCTAAGAAAGGTGGCAGAAACAAGGCACAAATTAATCATTATAATATTTATATAGCACCTTTCATCCTATACAATCTCAAAGCATATTACAAAACAAATTTGGCATATAAATTACAGCACATTTTTGAGGTTGCTGGTAGCAACCATTATGGCTTCAACAGAACGATGAACAAGCTTTCAGAGACTGAATCTGTACTTTACTGAACAATCCAATTGTGAAAGCAGAGGGCAGAAGAGTTCTATCAAAAGTGCCCTTCATTTTGGGGTGAATGTGGAGCTAAGAAGAATTACAGTGTCCTCCTACAATTTTGACAGAGGTGTCACTGACAACCAGCTCTGTTTAGAAGAAGCTCTGATGTGATCACAGTAAAAGTAGTTATGTTTACAGGCACTCTTCCCTCCACCCCCACCCCACTTCAACCTCTTAAATAGCAAAACTCCCACTGGCTTCAAAGGGTCTAGGATTTCGCTCTTTGGGAAATTGGTTCATTTTGAAGTAGTAGCTTTGAAAGAGGGATTTTTAACCATTTCTATTATGCATGTTAAACATGAGTGTTATTGTATACATAAAGAAAGTTAGTGACCAGTGGTACTTAAGCCCTGATAGGCAAGCATTAAAGAACACATTTAACTTTCAGCATGCGCTTGTTTAAGTTCACCCCTATTAAGCAAAGCACCTAAGCACATTCCTAAAGTTAAGTGGTTTGTTGTATTGTATTAAAGAGGACATGTGGGGAACACAAAAGACAAACATAGGAACAACTTTTAAAGTTATTTCCTTGCAACCTTACTTGCTTTGATGAGTTGCTACCGATAAGGGACCTTACTCTGTAAATGAAGAGCATTTATTCAAGGCCTGGATGATTTTTGTGTTTGTCAGATTTATCTCATTTGACAGCATGTCCTTATATAGTTACTGGCATCTTGCTACATATTAGAGCTATCATGAATGCCAAGTTTTGATGGGCACCATGAGGGCCTTTTTTCTGTAGTCTGCAGTCCACATGGGCTGTGATATGACTGACTGTGGCATAGAGGCTTTCTCCACACACAGATGAATTGCTTCAGCTCCTGCCTGTTATAGGATAGTTGAACGTGACTGCTCCATTTGATTTCTAATATATATGTTTAAGTATGCAGCACTTAAGCTAAATTGTGTTCTTTTTTTTCCTGTATGCATATGTGTGCACGTTTTATTTATTATTTATACACATACATACACACACACACACACACACACACACACATATATAAATATATATAATTAGCATGCAGGTAATGGATGGACCTCTGATGGGGACATGAATGGGAAGCAGAGGTGAAACATTATGCATTTGAGTATGTTGTAGTGTTACTATTATCTAGAAATTGGCCAATTTAAAACAGAAATTTTCTGGTATCTCCTAGTCTGTGGATATCCATGTGCTTCAAAGGTATCTCACCACCTCAGTACTTCTAATTATACCTGTCATCATAAGATAACGTAGTTAGGCTACTTAGCAAAAACAATGCCCTCAAAAATCCTATTACAATTAATCAGTTCCCTTTGATATGAAATAAATTGAAAATTAAGAGATCTTATGGTAGTGCCAAAAAGCGGTTCTTCTCATTTAAAAAGGTCAGCCCATAATAATAGTAGCAGCAACAGTTTTGCATAGACAAAAGTAGTTTTTGCTGGAAGGAAGTATTTAGATACATTGCCAGGAAAATATTGACTTTTATGCCTATTTCCAAGGCACATTGTTTTCTGGGCCCCAACCCTGGATCCACCAGTTCAGATTCTGGCATGGAGTTTGAGGGTGTGTCTACGCAGTCTGGGGCAGTAGCCTCCTAGACAAGGCTGACAGACTTAGGTTAGAACTCTGAGCATTCTAACTAGATAGATCTATTTTTTAAGAGTAGACCATGCCTTAGTATTCATACAAGGCTTTCATCAGTGGAAGGCACTCTAGAAGTGCTGAGTATTATAACTATGGTAAGGAAGGAAAAACCCAAAGGCTTCAGAATGGCTTCACTAAATTTGTGAAACCAATAAAAATGGTGTGGTGAGAGAGAAAGGTGGATGTCCAGGTGCCTTCGTTTGTAGGGAGGCACCCTGCATAAAACTGGAAGAGATTGATTTCATTTTTGTAGTAATCTCCATAGGATTTTGGGAAAAAACAAACAAACAGAACAAAAAATAGCACTAAGTATGCAAAAACATAATAAAGAGTCCTGCTGAAACCTCCCAACCTGCTACAATATTATCCTAAATGTCTTATTTCATTTCTGCCCTGCAGAACAATATTCTCTAGTGTGTTGCAAGAGAAAAAAGATCAGTATTAAAGCAAATCAAGGGAAGACTCTTTTCTTACTGCTACCACTTGTGTTTCAGAGTGATTATCTTGCATCTATTTCTACTGTGCTGAGGCTATTTCTTTGTATTCTACTGGCAACAACATCTTCTCCTGTCCTGTATGAATTTTCAGTCCAAACAGGCACATGCACTCATGCTTCCATTTTATTAGTAGTAAGGGCCCTATTCTGATTTAATTTATTTACAGGTATGTATCACATATTTTCTGTAAGATTTAGTAACCCAACTATTCTGTGTTACAGGTATGGGAAATATTATGCCCTTAAAGTGAAACCATTGACTTCCGCCATTTCACCTGGGCAGTTTCCAGTGTTTCTCCATTAAATGGGAACTAAGCTTGCACATTACAGCAATTGAGAGGGCGAAAACCAAAAGGTTAAAGAGTGGATTGCCAGCTTTCTGAGAGGCATTGTCATAAGCTGCTTAGCCCATGAGGTAACAAATTCTGCAACTTTGATTGCCTGGAGTAGTTCCTTACTCTGACTAGCCCATTGATTTCATTGGCACTCCTTTTAGAGGATGTCATACTGTTCACTGTAAATAAGGGTATCAGAATCTGGCCCATGATCAGCAAAGGAGCTCTTGTGCACCCACTCACAAGCCCTCCTGCTGAGTCCGGACTCTCCTGATTGAGAATACATTGGTAGAAAACTACATCAAGTCTGCAAAATATTGGCAAAATTCAATAAAAAAATTTACCAAATATAGCTAGATTAATTCATTTTAATCCTACTTCCAATGGCATTATTGCATTCAGGATCAAGCCTTCAGATTTCATTTTAAAACCTTATTTTCTTAATTTCACTGATGGAGGGAGAAAGAAAAGACGGTTTCAGAGGATGTTTATTTTTGTTGTCACAAAGAGAAATTTTGCACTCTTCTCTGTCTTGGACCACCGGAGAATAATACATGATTACAGCTACAGTATCCTTTTGACAAAAGCACAGAGCCTCAGCATTGCAAGCTGTTCCTGTTAATCCTCTTCCTCCAGCAGAATCCATATGGATTAACAGCCCAGGAGTATTGCAGCAGCCTTTCAGATACAGCTGTTGGGAGTCTGATACAACTGCGTGGGATAGCAATCAATCTACCTCAACGAAATATGCTTGCTGTGGATAGCCTCAATTTATCCTACTATGTAGGGTCTTTCTTCTGCAGTAATATTGCTGTCATGTCTTTCTTCTGGAGTAATTCATTGTTCTTCCTAGGTTTTTGATGGAAAGCATCTTATTAACTCTAAAAGTTTGAAAGAATACCTTACTTGTCTTCCCTGGAGTGCGGCCTTTGGAATAGAAAATGTCTCCAATTTGATCTCTCCTACTGATTGAAAAGTTCTCTTCTAGTTAGTTTGGATCCAGTGTTCTGGTAAACACTCTGCTGTAATATATCTAATGACTCATCACTTTCCATAGCCCTTTTAATAAAGGAATGATGTACTTGAAAGACGTAAGAATCATTTCCATGTATATAATTTATCATCTGTCATCCAAAAGGACCAAGGAGGAGATGGAGGCCAGGAGCCCCTGGATGGCATCACCCTGCCAGCCCATGTGCTCAATGCCTGGTGCAGGGAGCAAGATGCAAAGGGAGCTACAGAGAGACAGGCTTTTAGAGGAAGTGCAAAAGGCCTGTATCTAGTATGGTTCTGATCCCATATTCCCTTTGTACCTCTTTGAAGGAAGTGCGAGTTTTGCCTGAATGAAGACTGAAAAATGGAGCCTTAAACTAGTTCTCTCCCTACTGAAATATGGACACCTCTTGGGTAAAATACTGCATCGATTAACCAGTCACAGCAGCACTTCATGACAGCTTAGAAAAGAAATCAAAATGTTCAACAAAACATTATTTTTATTAATACGTTAATTTCTCTCTCATCCTCCCCCCCCCCCCGATTTATTGTCAAATGTTTTGCTCAGACTTTCTCACACAATCTACAAGCAAAGAGTCAAGCTAGGAAATAAGTGCTGAATGGAACAATTATCCAGCACAGGAATCAGGAACAAATATTTGGTGTTTATTGTGCAAAGACCATTGAAAGCATTGGCTCAGTGCACAGCAGCCATGAAAAGACAGACAAGGTATGGGATTGGATTAGCAGAGACCGAAAACAGAAGATGAAAGGTGATACTGTGACTATAAAAAGGCATTTATTTGACCACCTCACAGGAAGAACATTGTTAGCTAGAAGAGGGTGCAAAATAAAGCAACAGAAATTATGCCAGGTCCAACGAATTTAAATTAGGTGAGGTGAAGGGTGAGATTATTCTCTCCTGAAAAGAGAAGTCTGAAATGACTACTAAGAAAAGCTGAGAGAGGTACCTTTTGCAGTGGAAGTTGATATAACAAACAGGGACTGCACAGCTAAAAAACAAGAAACTCAAGCAGAACTACTTCACACAAAGGGTAACAAAAATGCCTAGTATGGACACAATCCTTAATCCTTCCTACCTTTAATCATCTCACCAATAATTGCTGCACTCTCCCTTATTTTAATGGCCATGTTTCCAAAATTGCTCAGGGCCAGATTTTCAAGTGATCAGCATCTAAATCTGGGTTCATATTATTAAAAATTTTTTCCCCATTCTGGAACCCGGATCAGGACCAGATTTTCAAAATAGTTCAGCATTTAGTATGCTGAAACTCTGACTCTCAGTGTTTCCTCCACAATTTGTCTTTATGGGCCAGATTTAGTTTTAGAAGAGGATAAAGAAGCTTGAGGATTTTGAACACATACACACCTTTATTTAGGCACACAATTAGTATACCTGCATGTATAAAATATAAGCAAATAAATGTTTGCTTTTCCAAATAGCTAACTTTCTGGAATAACTGCAGTAATGTGAACATTCTGCATGTAGAATCTGAACCTCTAAAAATAACTGTCCAGGTGAGTCTAATTTAGTTTAGACTAAGCTTTTTGCAGTGGAGGAGGTCTTTCTGTAAAGTCCTATGTAAAGTGATCCATATATGATTTGATATTTTTAAAATCAATGCAGTTGCCATGGTTTATGAAGAACTTATGAAGTACATTTTGTGTTTTGGTGCTGCAGAGTGCCTAGTATGATATGGCTGGTGCTGCTAGTTGCTACCCAAGATAAACAATCACTACCACCAACTTCTGAGCTTGATCCACAGCACATTAGTGTCAGTAAGAGTCTTTCCATTGCCTTCAATGAGATTTGGATCAGACTCTCCAGATTTAAGCATATGTTGGCATCACAAGGAGAGATACAGCCTGGCTGGCTTGCATGATATAAAAAAAAATAACTTGAGTGGATAAATGTTTTATTTTCCTCATATATGAAGACCAGATACTTTCAGTCAGAATGGCATTTTAAACTGAGAGAAAAATTGAATGAAGAAAAGAAAGTTTTCCATGAGAGAACACATGGTGCGTGTGTGTCCTCTGACAGGCTGCACTGTCTGAGATTAACATAAAATGGCTGTCTGTCACTGAGGAAAGCAGAGTCCTTAGAGATTTAAAGGCTCAATATGCAAAAATCCTGAAAGTCAGTTAGATACATAACTAAATATATCAAAGGGAAGAGAGATGAAACATTACCAAATATGAATGGCAAAAATTGCTAGATGAAGTAATGCTACTGCCAAACTTCAAGGAAGATGTTGTAGGAAGGAGGTAGTCAGGAACCAGGCAGGTCCTGGAACTAACAGAAGTGTCATGGGACTGACTAGAGACTGGGTGCCGTACAGATTTGGCCCACCTACCTAGCTGGATTAAATATACTCCTGCAGAGGTGAAGTGGAGGGGAACAGGCAATGCTGGATCACTGTCTGGCTGTGAAAAATAGGCAGGGGTAAAACAATTTCCTGTGAGACTCATTCTTCGGGATATGTGATGGGTTGGATCACAGAAACCCCCTGGGGCTGCCAACTGATGTGCCAAGACTACTTCCGCCCCTGCCTTCCTTAACAGCTTGGGACTCCAGAACCCGGCCTGGCTGTGCCATACACGCTTGCTGCCACGAACACAGACCCAGGTCTGAACAACATCCCACAAACTGCAAGCGTAATTGAAAGCAGCTTAAGAAGTGTTCCTGTCATTAACACTTAGATGCTCAACTCCCAGTGGGGTCCAACCCCCAAATAAATCCGTTTTACCCTGTATAAAGCTTATAGAGGATAAACTCATAAATTGTTCTCCCTCTATAACGCTGATAGAGAGATATGCACAGCTGTTTGCCCCTCCAGGTATTAATACATACTCTGGGTTAATTAATAAGTAAAAAGTGATTTTATTAAATATAGAAAGTAGGATTTAAGTGGTTCCAAGTAGTAACAGACAGAACATAGTAAATTACCAAGCAAAATAAAATAGAACCACAAGTCTATGCCTAATAAAGTAAGAAAACTGAATACAGATAAAACCTCTCCCTCAGCGGTGTTCCAGTAAGATTCATTTTAAAGACTAGTCTCCTTCTAGTCTGGATCCAGCAATCACTCACACCCCTGTGGTTACTGTGCTTTGTTCCAGTTTCTTTCAAGTATCCTTGGGGGTGGAGAGGCTATCTCTTGAGCCAGCTGAAGACAAAAAGGAAGGGGTCTCCCATGGGCTTAAATAGACTTTCTCTTATGGGTGGAGACCCACTCCTCTTTCCTATGCAAAGTCCAGCTCCAAGGTGGAGTTTTGGAGTCACATGGGCAAGTCACATGACTATGATTGACTCAGGTTTTACAGGCAGCAGCCATTGCCCACATGCTATCTTGAATGTCTCCAGGAAGATTTCTTATATGGATTGGAGCCTTCCAAGATCCATTGTTCATTAAGTGTTTCTTGACTGGTCACTTAATATGCACATTCCTTTCTCAAGAAGCTGACCAAACACTTTACTAAGGCTACTTAAAAACAAGCAAGTACACAGCCAGTATTCATAACTTCAAATACAAAAATGATACATACATACAAATAGGATGAATAGATTCAGTAGATCATAACCTTCACAGAGACATGTTACATGGCATATGTAGCATAAAACATATTCCAGTTATGTCATATACATTCATAAGCATATTTTCATAAAGCCTTATGGGGTGCACTGTCACAGGATAGTTGGGTTATTAAAAGCCCTCACTATACATGGAACTTCAAAGACTACAGAAAAAAGAGAAATTGTCAAAAGCAAGGGAAAGAATGGGGAGGATGGAGAGATTGCTGAATTCAGGACAGATATTGGAGCCTCTTCTTGTACAGTGACCTTACTGGAGCACAGGAGGGATAAGTTACACACCCTCCTTTACAACCAGCTGTCTCAGAGAGAATTTAAGACAATGTTGCTGGGATGGAGATGGAACCAAATACTCCAAGTAAAACTGGACTGCCAGTGTATCCTCATGGATAAAGCTGATAAATTTCCTTATTCATCTTTCTTAATTTTCTAAAGCGTTATAGGCTGCATTTCTGCATACTCTGGCTTTTGAATGAGATCTTTAATAGACAAAAACCTACATACATTTTTACTGTTACAACTCGTACATGTTCATAAAATATATCTGACATTTGTAGCCATTCTTTGAGTCAGGTTTCAGAGTAGCAGCCGTGTTAGTCTGTATTCGCAAAAAAGAAAAGGAGTACTTGTGGCATCTTAGAGACTAACAAATTTATTTGAGCATAAGCTTTCGTGAGCTACAGCTCACTAGTCTACAGCCACTAAGAAATCCCTGTGTCATGCTTAGCTATGTGACACCTCAAATTAAAATGGTTTTGTTTCTGGTAAGATACATTATTTACTCTTACTATAAACATAATTTATCTTCCTGTGTAGACTAGGGAATTTTACATACAATAGTAGCAGTCGCTTTCCTTCTTCCCAGCTCCCCATTCATGGATAGGTGTCCCTGGCTGGAGAAATCCAAGGAGTCTAGCAGGTCAGTGTCGTTAGGCTGCTCTAGGGGCTCCACTATCTAACCCAGCTGGACTGAGTTGAGATTTAATTGCTGGATAGGAAGGCCAGCACCAGACTCCCTTAGGTGGGCTGCTGTTTCTCTCACTTGCTCTCTGTGACTTCAATCCAAGCTGCCTAAGTCTGCCACTGTTCTGTGCCATCTGTTCCCTTAAGCGCCACCACTTCTGAGCTGTCTGTCCCTCAGAGCTGCTGCTGCATTGCAGATGCCATCACTCTGCACTGTTAAGCAGTCTCAGCACAGCTTCTAGGCAGGGATCAGTGGTATGTAGTACCCTTGTCAGAGTCCTCACCATCAACAAGGAGGACTAGCTTTGTCCCAGCTTCTTACCCAACTGTGCCTGGAAGCAGTCTCACTTAGGCACATTCAAGATTGATGCCTTGTCCTTAAATCTCCCAACAAGGTCAATTGCATTTTATAGCCTACAAACTCAAAATTTTACTGTACTTTAGCCAACAAGACCCAAACTGCCATGTAACCAAAATGCCAATGATGCCGGGCACATTCAATCAATTCTCCTTGCTCTCCAACAGGAGCCACTGCCCATCTTCAGTTCTCCTGCAGCTCTGGACTGCTCTTGCTCTATTTCACCTAGAGGTAACAGCACTGAACTCCCTTCTCTCATGCTTCAGGACACAGGGCTTACATCAACTAAAATACAAATTAGTCTTCCACCAGTCTGAGATATATGTTACTTATCACACATCTGCACAGAGGTGTATGAGAATATGTGTATGTCGGAGTTTATTTCCAGCAAATTTACTAGTCTAATGCAACTAACGTCAGCTGAGTTAATTAAAATGATACCTCAATCCACATAGACTCTTCTCCTTTCCAAATTATTGCACGAGTCTTGCTTGCAATTATTTCTCTGATCAGCATTAGCAATGGCCATATCATTATCCAAGGAAACACAAAAAAGATTAATGAAACTGAATAAAATAAATGGAGCTGTAATTCAGGAGGACAAGCTAAACATTGTCACTAAGCAGAAACTGCCAGAACTAGCAGACTGTAGCTCATATCTCATCAAGCCATGACAGTAAACATTTATCAAATGTAGGAAAGTAATATGACAACAGTAAAATTAACTCTTCCTCCTATACTCAGGAAAAGTATTCTGACTAGTCTTCTCTAATTAACTGTAAATAACAAAGGAGGTTGTTGCTATTGACAGTAATTATATCCTAGCTATCATTTCAAAATGCAGAATGTGCTTAAAATGTCTGGATAAATAGTTAGTTACATGAATAAACAGATGAACAGCTAATAAACCTTGCTGTAAGGTTGACATAACTGCCCAAGAACCTAATGCTAATAGTGATCTTTCAACACGCATAAGAAGAGGCAGTAAATTTGAAGCCATTATCATGTTGGCTAGCTTCCTTCCTGATCTCTGTGCAAGGTGAAGGAGTTCCTCATTCAGAAGGTGGCAGTAACAACTGTTGGAATATAAGATCAGTACCTAGTTTGGGCCATAACAATAATAGCTATTACCACTGGCAGAGCTTTGCTATAAAAGGGGTGTTCAGGACTCTGTTAAGCAGCTATTATGATTTCCTAACTAGATCCACAGATGTAGTTATGCATAATCAATTGTTTTAAATACAAGAGGATAGCAATTTAAGAGAAACTGGACCTTGCCATATAATATCTGATTCACTACAGCATTACTTGTCACATTAAAGTAATACCACTAATGTAAATAGACTTCAGTTTTATGCCAGCATAACACAGTTGATTTCAGTGACATTACTGATGAGTAAAATTGGAGTAACACAGGAGTCAATCAAGGCCTACAAGAAATGTAAAATTCATGCAAATTCTATACTGACTAGTAAATGGACGGCATATTTTTAATCATACTACTTAACCCTTTCTCCACTGTCCACATAACAATATCATGTCAAATTTTCAGATAATCAACACACAGTCATGAGAAAAAAAAATGTGTGCCACCCAGCCAGCCGAGACAGAGATTTAGCAGGTATTGGAACATGAGAGGTTGAGACAATATTTGCTGTATTGAAATTCCTCTGTTTTTTATGGTTCAGTTATTGGAGGGAAAGATAAAAAGAGGAGCCAAACACCATAGCGAGTAACAGTAGGATCATTGCAGGTTGAGACAGATGCATTGGCAGAGCTAATGCTAACCCTCCATAGTACCAATGGCAGTCGACAGTTCTATTACTCCTTAGCCAGCTAGGGCATGGACTACATCTAGTTAAAATGAAAAAAAAAATATCAACAGAGGAAATGTAGTAATCCTGCAGCATAGGTCAGCAGCAAAACTCTTTCCTTAAAATACAGATCTCTCTATTCTATTTATGCACACGCACCTATTACTCTGAGCCCAGTGCTATGAGCTCAGAGAGTAACCTACAAAGTTTTGAGCCCCCTCTGCTCTGAGCACCTTGTAGGAGGTGCAGAGTACCTTGAAGCATACTAGTAGCTAGCAGTCCTTGGCTACACTGGGTTTTTAAGCCATCCACCAGCACTGGAGCAAATCCCCTGATTGCACACAATTTACATCACTGCAGCACAATATGTATTATTCTGGTTTCAAAACTGAGTAGGAGTTCCAATGGTACATCTGAATAAATTGCATCTACATCAGTGCAGTTGCACTAAAAACCCAGCATGACATGGCCTAAGACTGTTCAATCAATTGCTAGTGCTGTAGCAATGAAGATTTCAAATCATTTATTTCAGCCAAGCAACTCTTTTAAACAGCTTAAATGCTATATATAAAAAAACATTTATTTACTGATTTTTAAATAACTATATAATCAAGATACATGTTTTAAAAACTTAGTCTTGTGTAGAAGTTATATTTTTAGGAGAGTTCTTAAGAATACTTTGGTTTCACACACAGCAGTGACTCAAGCAAGAAGATAAGACCTCCTTAAAGGATTAGGTAAGACATTTCTAACTGTGAGAAGTTCTTAGAGTGCAATTTAAATGGCTTCTTCATAGAAATCTTGTACATACAAAATCATACAAACCCTCAACAGAGTAATGCTACATAAGTAATGCCCATTATGACAATTGTTTTTGTCTGTTAAAGGGAACATTTCCTAATAACTATTATAGTTTTAAAATACCAAATTTTCTTTAAAAGTTACGGTAATGCAGCATTAAGTTGTACTGTTAAAATATAATAAAAAGTCAAGAAATACAGAAGTAAGGTTCCTTCAGCAACATTAACTTGGCCATTTTCACATATCCACATGAGAAAAGTTGTGCAGGTTCCTACATTTTTATAGGATAGGGGGTCTTGATATGTATTTTAATATACTAAGGGTTTTGGTTGTGAAATGTATAACATAAAATAAACAGGATGTACAAGGTGGCTAAATTAACTTGTCCGTTGAAACTTAAAAAATGTGAATTTCCTGAGGGGTGATTATGCTTTAATAGTGCAACCTGCTAGTAAAAGCTTTAATATAATATCCATGACAAGAAAAATTTAAGAGAAGATTTGTGTGGCAGTTCATCAAGCTCAGAGGCCCTTTTAAGAGACCATGCCGTGCTTGTGATGTCTAGAATATCAATTAGTAACACATTTCAGATCTTGCTGCATCAGCTATAGTAGAATTTAACTCTTCTGACAAAGAAGAGCCCAAGGGAGGAGATTATATTCCACTATTGAGCTAAAATATGTTGTGGGATCAGAAGATTCCCTGGCAGAGCTATGTTACTATAGCAAAATCCCAAAGTAAAATAGCATCACAACTCTGATTCTGTTCCTGACCAGGGAATGCACTGAAGTCCTTATACAAGCAAAAGGAGAAAAGGGAAACATTCCTGGTTTGAATACATTTATGTTGTAGTGTTATTTTTTTTTTTTTAAAAACTATATCATCATGTATTTATGTTTGGTGGCTCTTCTGAAGACTGCAATGAAAAGACTAAACTATTGTTTCAAACCTCACTGTATTCTCATCCAATTCTAATGTTACTTCTGCTCCATTTAATGTAGTATTTTCCAGTAGAACTGGAAAGAAAAGTTAGCTATTGTATGGTTTCAGAGTAGCAGCCGTGTTAGTCTGTATTCGCAAAAAGAAAAGGAGAACTTGTGGCACCTTAGAGACTAACAAATTTATTTGAGCATAAGCTTTTGTGAGCTATTTTTGAAGTGAGCTGTAGCTCATGAAAGCTTATGCTCAAATAAATTTGTTAGTCTCTAAGGTGCCACAAGTACTCCTTTTCTTTTAGCTATTGTATGATCATGACTCTCAGAAAAAGATATTTTCCCTGCAAAGGTTATTGGCAACCATTACTAAATATGTGATTGAGTTTGCCCACTGAAGGAGAAATAAGCTTTTTTTTTTAATTGCACTTAGAAATTTAATGCAACTCAACAGCACAGATACTCTAATGATTTTTATCCTTATATGTAGACCTACACAGTAGTGTCAGAGCCTGGCAGACATTACCATCAAAAACATGATGTATGGAATTTCCTCTGTTTGGCTAATTTTCTTAGGGTGAGATACATAAGTTTAAGACCAAGGGGGGCAAATTTCAAAAACAGTGTAAATGGGGCAGTCAGCAAGGTGTAAAGGTGGACAGGAATTCTCCAGTGTGAAGCAGCTCAAGTCACAGCTATTTGAAAGGGGATTATTCAGCATCTGAACCATGTTAAGAAATTGAGTGGCAGCAGAAGTGTAGTGGGTCCAGCTGCTTACTATTGGTAAACAAGGGAACAGAAAGCAGATCTGCCAGCTGTCCTCTCTGAAAAGCAAAGAGTGCTATACTCATCAGCACTTATGCTCTGTAGACTTTGCATAGTGCCCTTTGAATATCCTCCCTTCTGAGCTTGCAAGCTGTCATGTCTCTCCTGCTGTTCATCATCCAGTAATTTCCCTCTCCTTCACCCCTCACTTTCCAAATATCCTCCTGCTGGTGATGTCTGTCCTTGTCCCTTTGTAGGAAGCCTGTCATTTAACAAGCAGTGAAATGTAATGATTCCTTCACTCTGTTGTGGTAAATGGTGAAGGGGAGAGTGAGTGAGTGTATGTGTGTGTGTGTGAGTGTGAGAGTGAGAGCGCCTCCTTAACATTCATGACTTATTTAGCTTGCATCCAGCTCTTTGTCATTCTTCTGACTCCAAGATAGTTTAAATTTTGTACAGGAGGAATTTGCAATTCATTTGATGTTAAGCAAAATTATTTGTAACATCTCCTCCCTGTCCTGCGCCCCCCCCCAAAAAAATTAAATGTGTGCTTGGGATAGAATGGGCTGTAATCCCAGCCTGAAAAGCAAAACTCAACCTTAACTGTGGAGCTGCAACCAGAGCCATTAACAACATTAGACTAAAGCCAGGTCTTCCTTTTGATGGGCAATGCTAATGATTTTATTTATAAATGTAAGACAATCAAAATCAACACGGGGCATTTATAATAATTAGATCTTGGAGAAATTATGTACGATTGCTACAGGGATGGAGCTTTCCTTTCAGAAGTTATGGCATACCCCAATAAAATGTTTTCTTCACGAGTTTCCCCAGGGGAGTTATTTCTTAGGGCATAGCCTACAAGATATCCGTGCAAATATGTTTTCTTTCTTTCTTTCTTTTTGCAGATCCCATCTCTGGCCAGAAGTGGGCATATAGGAAGCATAAATTTGTATTTAATATGGATATATTAAACATGGGATATATGAACAAATAATTGCTATATAATCTTATTTGATGGTTCACCAGAGAGTATGCAATAGTTTGCCAATGCTTTGTCTTATTTCTAACAGCTATCACAGTCATCTCTTCATCTACTTCAGCCTTGTTAAATTGTTATCAAAATTTTAACCGCCCAGGAATAAAATTCAATTACTGTGCTCTTTGCCACAACAAGAGAGAATAACAAACAACAACTAAGTAGTTTATTTGCCTGCCAAAACCATTTACATTGTGCAAGCTGACATTTGTGAGGCTGTCTACCAGGTGAGAACTTTGGTCTGAATGTGTGTTGCATCTCCTCCGACAGTCAAAGGTGAAATTGGGAGGGGGCTGCATTTCCTGGAACCATTTTCTTGGTTCTCAGCTAACAAGCAAGTTAGTATTAAGGCTTATCATCTGACAGTTGTAGCCACTAGAAGGTGACCTGATCTCTCACACTTGAGTAGGTCTAACATAGCCTATTATTTATGAATAATATCAATCCTCTCTCTCTCTGGACAATCATACTGAAAGCTTTTTTTGTATTCCATTCACTTGACTGATCCAGCTACACAGTGGTGCCCTTTTATACTGTAGGGGTTAAGGAAGGCCTTTTGAGGCACTGACCCATAAGTGATTGTCTTGGAAGTACTTCGACGTTTAATGCCAGGAGCGTATTGTGTAAGAGGAAAACGGACTTCCACCAAGAGGCCACTACATGGTCCCTGTCCTGATTGTATGTATTAGTTCTTGAAGTAGTTGTTTATCTTTCAGACAAGGGATACTTCTATTCAGTCCAGTACCAGAGTTTGAGTTTACTATTTTCAGGATCAGTGTACCACTGTTTGAAGGAACTGGAGGACCAAAATTTGTCTCAAGTAACAATGTGGACAGTGCAAGAGCAGCACTATTGCAATGCTAATTTGATGTGAAGGGACAAATAACGTGCTGGCACAACAAACAACCTGAAAGGAGGCAGTTCTCTGATGGGCTTCGTAAGGACTCATTAAAAAGTTAGTAGGTATGAAATATTCTCTCTCTGGAGAGCTGACGACATATCCTCTTTGGGTAGAGAGAAGGTCTGCACCTGCATTTTGGACTTTCTTCTTGCTCCTTTCCAACATGCAGTATTTTATAACACTCTGCTGTTAGATTTCTCCAAGTCAGCAGTTTTCTTACTGAATGAGGAATTATTTAACCACCATAACATGTACATAAATAATACTGGCCATTATCATATTGTCAATGTAAGTAAAAGAATTCTTAGCTTTCTGTATCTGGGAAATATGTTGTGTAACGAGTATATGGAGGTAACGTTTCTATCCCACCCACAAGAAATCAACTGCTGTTAATACTGTTAGAGGAATGTCAGCATACACCGCACTGTGCACCGGGAAGATTATGTCAAAACAAATAAGAAGCCCTTGCCTTGGAGATCTGACAGTCTAAAGGCATAACAGAGCACAGTACTATAATGAACAAGCACTGAATACTAAACAGGTCTTGTAGCCAAATTACTTCTCTCTGGGGGTAACCTTGTATCACATACAATATACTAATAACGTATTCATATGACAATGTGATTAGGCAACTAGTGACAGTAGCTCTGTTTGAACAATGAAACAGAAGTAAAGAAAGTCTAATTTTTCTTTTTCTATTCTTCAATAAGAAGGTACTTATTAATTCTCTCTCATGATAGGTCTAAGTTTTGTGACATAATCTAAGTGGCTGCTTTAAATAACACCTTAAATCAGTAAAGCATTTGACATGTGCTGTAGTCCCATCAATGCTTGCCTAAATGCTCTGCTGAATGGAGAGACACCTAAACACATAGGCAAAGTTAAATTGGAGTTAAGTGCTTTACTGAAAGGAAGCCTAAAACTGGATGCTGAAAGTCAAAAGGAGTGAAATAATTTCTATTAGGAAAAAGAAACCCATTGACAACATGCAAGTTAAGGAGATGGACAGAAAGAAGGTGTTAGAAATAGAGATGCAGGCCTTTCTGTCTTTTGCAATATCACTGTAGTGATTGCAGTTTCTGCAGAAACTGATGAAGTCTTGGGTGAATGTGTGACAATGTACATAGTTCTAGGAAATGGATTAATCTGGGGTTCAGTTTTAAAACAAAGTAGTATTAGTACAGTGAGCAAAACTAAGGTTGTTTAAAGGAATTTTTCTTCATATTGATTTGATCTGAATCAAAATAAAAACATTTCACATTTTTGTTTGTTCTCCCCCTGCCCCAGCGCCCATTTTTTCCTTTTTTGGAGGGGGAATCCACTTTTGAATTGAAAATTCTCATATTGATTCAGTTTTTGATTAGTCCCATTAAAAAAATGGAGTTTTAAAATTAACTTCACTCAAAGCACTCTGCTACTTTTTATGATGCCATCTATGTACAACGAGTGGTTTGTTAATAGGAGGACAACAATTTCCAGACCTCAGTTCCCAATGGGTTGACGTTAGCATGGGTCACTGACAGTATAATAGGAATTTTTTCATTTTGGGCAGTTCCTGGTTTTGACTACCATAAGCACGAAATTGAAAGCAAAATGTCTCTCTCTTTTTTTTTTTTTTTTTTTTTTTGTCTCCAGCCTCTATATCTGAAGATGGGTAAAATGATTGCTCTCCACTTGTGGCAGTTTGTCTGGCGTACCATATGGAGGAGAGCTGAACAAGAACTAATTGTCAAGAAAGACTCAGATGAAAACACCTTGTAGATAAGGTAAGTATTCTCTGTTTCGTCAAGCTGAATGCTGGGCACACAGACCAAGAAACAACAATAATATTACAAACCACAGCGAGTTATTCAAGTTTAGACAGTTTCTTCTGCTACCTTTTCTTTCGTTCATAGGAACTAGAATTTGGTTAAAAAAACAAAAAAAAACAAAAACAAACTCCTGAACTGAGCATATGTTGCAGCGGACACTTCACCAGCCAGACATCTCTTTTCATAAGACCCATTGTAATAGCTATTAGTAAATTATTTCCAGTGTTCCCCATCCAGGCAGATTTTATACATCATATTATTCCCCCTATGCTCCAGGGCTGTATATTTTTTAAAAGTTAAAATGAAGACAATCATTGCTATGATATGTGCAAAAGTAGCCTTGGAAAAGGTTAAGATTTTAAAGGAATTATTTTAAGCATTCAAGCTTTATACACGTTTTGAGTCTCAGGAGTATTGTACTTGAAATCAAACCCTGTTTGCACTGTACTTTGAAAAGCTTACAATTGTTGAAAAATGAGGAATTCCTTTTGCATTTCAGTGAGCCTTGAGGTGTGATATCCAGATTCCACTAATGTGTGTGCACAATTCATAAATTCACCATGAAAACTTGATGTTGTGTCCCATCAATTAAAATATGAGGAAATGAGCAACACAAGTTTCTGCAAAGCTTTTTTCCTCCTGATCCCTTTTTGAAGTGCACAAAGAACATATTTGCTGACAGGTTCAGGCAGAATATGTAAACGGTAATATTAAATATGTACAGGATTGTCCTCAATGCCCTTGGAACTGCAGATATACACACACACACTCTCCTGTTCTCTGGAACAAAAGCTGTAGACATCTCTCCTGTTTATCCTGCTGACAGCTTGCCTCTATAACAGTGACACACTGTTCCCTCAATAATGTACTATAGCAATCAAAAAGGTACTAACCCAGAACCTAAAGGATTAAAACATTATGACAGCGGGTCTGATTCAAGACCCACTGAAGTCAGTGGAAAGAATCCCAGCCTCAGGGTACAGAGGCCCTAACCAAACACCAGCCATTAGGTCATGAAGTCTCCACTTAGATCTCCTGCAAAGCAACAGCTTCATTCACTCTACTTTTTCTTTCCTTTTTCTAGTATTCCTCTCCCACCCCCAGAAAACCAGCCTCAAATTCCACTGTGACCTATACTCACCTCTGAAGAGTTCTTAGAGCTGCTGGGGCCACAGCCTCTTGCAAATCTTCAGGCTTCTGCCCAGTCTCCTCCTTCTATGCACGTAACACATGTGCTCACAAGCATCTGCCTTGAGCTCATCCTCTGCTCAAGTGCCTCACTGTTGGAAGCTGGATTCCTCAGTGACAACTAAGTAGAGGAACAGTAGTAGTCCAGGTTTACCCACATTTCCCAAAGGCTTGCCTGTCTACAACAGATCTCTCTTAAGGCTGCCACATCATCCATTTGTGAAATTCTATGGCCTCTGGTGATTCCCCCCTCCACACACACACCCCTCCACACACACACACAATCACAGACACCACAAGAAGATGGTGTAAGAACTAGCATGAGCAACAGAGCAATACATTCAAGTACATTAAGTGATAGATAAACAAAATAATTGAAGAGAACCCTACAAGAAGACAACTTGAGAGGAGAAAGAATAAGACGACTGGCATATTGTTGGCTAGCCAGGTGTATGAGTGTCCCTCTGGATGGTAAGATTTAAACTTAAGTTTGTTGTGACAGGGTAAACTACACATTTGGATTCTGCGATGAGGAGGTGGGTGATTGGAGAATCCTGTAGCTGGGTCAGAAAATGGTAGAACTCCAGGATTTTCAAACCCAGTCCTCCCCCTTGCCCTTCTCAAAACCCAGTTGGGTAATATAGTTGCTAGGACAAACCAAATAAGTAAATATGTAGCAGTGATAATTATAGCTAGAATTGCAGAGACTGGTTCACAGTGGGGCCTGCAGTAAGGTGGGGATAAGGTGTACAATTTTGTTAGGGTATCGGACAACTTTCCAAGCAGGACATATTCAAGGCCTAACAACCTTGACAGTGTCCCTTATTACTGGAGTACATCTTCATGCCATTTGTCACAACAATGTATTCAGTGGAATGACTGATAAGATTGTATCTATTCAGAAATAGAACCATTGCCATCATACTGCAGTGAACGAATGCTAAAAAGCAACAGCAAATTGACCATATCAAATGGGCTAACCTGACTTTTTGACCAGCATGACCTACTGTATCATCCAGGATTTTGACACGTTATTATGAGATACACTAAAAACACCTTTGCCTGCAGAATTCAGATGCATAATAGACAAGATGGATTTGCAGAATAAAAGTTTTTATTATACAGAAAAGAAAAAGATGTATAGGAGGCTGCTAGGAAAAACAAAGGGTGAATGTGACTCCTTCAAAATTGTTGTTACTGCTTTTTACAACACACAATGGTATGTAGCTAGTTTAAGTTTCTATGGGAAAAAACCCCATATGCTGCCAAACCATCTTTTAAATACTAAATTACCACTTTATTTTCACAGGTGAAACTCCCACTAAATTCAATGGAAGCCATACATATGTCTGATGGGAGAAGTTTCTTAGACATTGTATTTACTAAAAGTAGTTAACTAATAAATTTAAGTATTTATCTAGTCCTGGTCTACACACAAAGTTGAACAGTTTAACTAAAGGTTTTGTTTTCAAACTGATTTAATTAAACTGGCATGGCTGTGTAAACACACAAATCAATTTGAACCTGGTTTCTATTGTATTAGCTTGCACCAGTAAATTTACAAGCTGCACTGATGCAACCAGTTTTAAACCCATACAAGTGTTTCCACATAAGGGCTTGCTCTTGTTAACTAAATTATTTTAACGGATATAAATTGCACTTGTGCAAATTGTGTGTGTAGATATACCTTAAATTAAATAGTGCGCTTTTTCTATTATAGGCAAAATCTTATGTTAAAAGGTATCTCCAGAGTTAGTTTATTTTTTCTGCTACACCCAAATACTCCAATTATTCTACCCAATAATTTTATTCTTTTAAACAAACAATTCACAGACCCAGAAACTAAGAGAACACTATATTTACAGTGTCTTTTATTATATTTACTTTTCCCTATAGTTTGCCTGGTGGTGGTGCAGCTAATAAATACAAGTTGCTGCTGAAAGAAGATATACTGTGTTTATATAATGTATAAATATACAGTGTGTTAGCTACATTTGCTGTACCTGTATTATAGCTTGCAAAGTGTTTTCCCTCCAGTGATAAGGATTATAAGCAATGAGTCAATCATGTAGTTTTAGAAACAGTCACCATATTCCTGAAAATTTGATTTTTATTTAATTGATAGTTGCTATTTTCTAGATTTACCAATATACTCTATCTAGCACACTCAATGTCTACATCTTCTTGCTTACTACAATATGCTTAAGTAATAAATTGTGTTTTAACACACAAAACAAAACACATTTAAAATACAATTGCAGTATGTAGTGGTCTTATTTCCTTTCACTATTATGGTCCCAATTCAGCAAAGCATTGAAGCACATAATTAGCTTAAAGCATATGCTTAAATTTCATTGAAGTCAACTGCACTAACATTAACCATATGTGTAAGCTTAATATTTAAATATTTTGTTGATACAAGACCTGATTCAGCACTTATATATGAGAAAGAGTTTAATTCTATTTCCCATCTTGATCTGCTTTATTTCTCCTGAAAGAATCAGAATTAAAATCAAAAGTTCAAGAAAGGCTTATCTGATCATGAAAAATGATGTACAGAAATGAAATGTCATGAGTTTAGATACATTTAATGTTACTCTTTATTTATGGCCCATTGATTTATCAGACATTTAGAATGATAGGTTTGCGAGATCTCAGGTAATCACAGTGGATCTAAATCATGCATTCCACAGGAAAATCCAGCAGAAGGGCAGAAAAATGTGAACAGATTTAGCCACCTCCAGGAAGTAGCCAAGCACTCACACTCCCTCAAAAGCCACAGATGTCTTAAGAGCTGCCAGGAAACCCCTCAAAACACAGAGCACCCAATTGTTTTCAACCACTGTTGGGGCCCCCACTCACATATCATATGGCTACCAGAAGAGGCGTGCTGCCAATGCCTCTGTGCCAGAGGCTGCCCCAGAAATCTCTTTCAGAGCATGGTGTAGTGTGGGTGTGGTGTGAGTGAGAGAGAGAGAGAAACAGGATCAGCATTGTCTTGTGTTGGAGAATTCCTCCTAGTTTATTTGGGGGAATTCATTAGAGAATTGTTATCCCCTAGCTCTTCTTCCTCACTCATACCCAGATGCAAAATGACCTTCAGCAGAGTCAGCTGGATATTGAACCTTAGGCTAACCCCTAATTTCTTCAGAAGAAAATTGCCCCATTTGTATGAATCTCTCCTTCCCTGTCTGATATTTTTGATAATGTACTACATTTTTGCCCAGTGTCTCTAATGTTGATCCTGAAGATAAAAGATCAGGAATGGACCTAAATGAGCTTTCATTTGCTAGAAGAAATTAAAAGTCAATTTTGCAAATAAAATATTAAAAATGAATACGTCTTAACACACACATCCTCCTACACTCCCAGTTAGTGTATGGTACATGACAGATCAAAAACCTAAAAGACACAATAGGTAAAATATCTGTGCATCTCCTCCTTCATAACATCCTGGATACATGTTCAAAACACCAAAGTTTTGGCTGAAAATTGTGTATAATGTTCTAGGGACCTTTTATTTTCCCATGGATCCATGATCAGATACCTGCACAGCACATAGTTTAGAAGAACACAGCACAAATCTGGACTCTTTCCTTTTCCCTAAATGCCTTAATTTTTGTTACTATAAATTACTGTTTGCCATCAAATTGTATACACTAATGTTTCTTTAGGTCTGTGAAAGGTATAATATATGCTAATCTATGCATGGATAAGGATGAAATTGTGCTTGGGGGTGAGGGAGAAGGCATTTGCCATCCTCAGCTAGTAAAGCAGTGTTGGCTGCACACAATTCTGTATCATCTTTGGCATGAATGAGGACCAAGAGCTGTTTCACAATAAAATGGATGGAATTTATCTCCGTTTCCATAAACTGTAACAGTGATATAATTACACATTTACCCACTTGTTTTAAAAGGATTTGAAATTTTCATTACCCCGCATGCAACAATGCATCCGGCCAAGAGGACCAGATGGGAGCGGAACAGGCCACAAAACTCACATCACTGAAATGGGTATCAAAGATAATAACTCAGCAGCACTATTTTTCAAATATTTCCAACAAAATAAATTCTGCTCACCATGTGTCCCTCGCTACAATGTGCAATTCAATGCTTGAGTCTTAATTATTATTCTAAAATGTGGCAGCCTCATTTCCCGTTCACTGATAACCTAATGCATTTGCTGGTGAATTAACAGAACCTTTGACATTGATGCTATTTCCATATTAAGTGAATTAATTCTGTTAACTCACTACAATTCCATAACAATATTTCCTATTAAGGAAATAAACGTAGTTATGCATAAATAAATAAATAAATAAAAGTAAAGAGTACAGGGCCTGTTGTATTATTTAGGTGGAATATATAGGCCCCAAAAGCCAAACATGTTAACAAAAGAAACATTGTACAGTTTTAAACAAGTTATGGGTTTGGCAGACCTCAGGCTGCTTAGTATCAGGGTGCACACACTATTAAGAATTATTTTTAAACTTTTATTGACGATACAGAAAAGGAAAATCTAGTAAAGCATTTGTAATGTAAAATATTAAGAAAAATTTTCATTCTAACAACATCCTGTGTTCCTTTTAGCCACATCTCTACTCACAGCAGCTACAATGCTCAAAAAACAAAAACACATCATCATTGAACTGGGGGAGGGGCGAGCCTAGCTAGAAGGCTTTTCACGTAGTGCAGATTGCTGAAAGCTTATGGTAAGACAAACCCTTTTGCTTTTAAGTTCACTTAGCTTGTTAAATTAGGTATTAGCTTGCATTTTATTCTTATTTTCTTTTGTAACCAATCCTGACTTTTATGCATCATCACTTGTAATCATTTAAAATCTATCTTTCTGTAGTTAAACTTATCTTATTGTTTTATTCTAACCAGTGTGTTTGGATTTAAGTATGTGGGAAACTCCATTTGGAATAACAAGGCTTGTTTATTATCATTTTCCTTTGATTGAATGGCAGACTATCTAGAGCTTGTTACTGTTCAGAAGGATACTGAGCAGTACAAGACACAAATTTCTGGGGGGATAAGACTGCGACTAGGAATTTGCAGACATTACCCTGTTTGTAATTCATAAGTGACTGGTCAAAGTACGTGTGTATTTAGTTGGGAGTGATTTTGCATGCTGAAGGATGTGTGACCAGGCCAGGAGTGGATGTTAGGACAGTAAAGAAGTGAAAAAGGCCCCCCAGCCTAGAGAGTTAAGGGTACACAGCTGCTCAAAGGTACCCTGTATACAGATTGTACCCTGTATACTGTCACGGATACCTCTCTGGATCAGGATGACGAAGGCCCACAAGCGTTATGCTGGATCCTGGGGCCCCAGAAGATGATGGGGGAGGCATCCGTGATGATGAAACTCACTCCTTTCTATTCTATCGTCTTTTAGGGAGTCAACATGTGCATTGTCTGTTCCTAGCCACTCTTTACCCCGGTCTTTTTTTTTTTTTTCTTAAAGGATGGCAAGAAGGACTGATGGATGGAATAGCCCATACCCTCATTATTTTGTTCAAGAATTTGATTTAATTTCAGAACTCCAATTTTGGTCCATTGATTTCCAGTCCCACACTTTTCTTGTTTACCTGTCATGATCTTAACACCATTCATGAACAATATAAGTAGGCCTTTTCATTTAGACTAATTCAGTCTGTCTCCCCTTTACATCTTTTTTCCCCATCAACATTGTTATAAGTTATGGTGAGAGCTTATAAACTTTTATCCACTTTCCCACATTTGAGCTCACAATTAGAGTAATTTGTAGGCCCAGTTATCACAACAGGCCTTGATTCCACAAAATGTGACGCACAATTGTGAGAATAAGGTGCTGTGCTCCAGTACATATATGTGTATGGGATAAATGAAGGGGGGTGGGAAAAGAGAGATAGCTCCATTTTATGGACACCCAGCCAGCCAGCAGCTATAAAATCTCTCTTAGTACTGTTCTCTAATTGCTCTATCTGTAAAGGGTTAAAAAGTCTCACTGCTATGCATAAGTAAAAGGAAGTGAGCGGGAACCTGGCCAAAAGAGCAAATGGGAAGGCTAAAACTTTTTAAAATCGAAACAAGACTCCCTTTTTTTTATCTGTGGTTGTTCTCCCAAGGAGAGGCAGACAGTGCAGTTATGCTGTGAGAAGTTTGGGCCAGGTACGAAACACCATCAGTGTCATACCTAGAAACTACTCATTTAAAACCCCAGATATGTAAGTAGACCAGGAAATTACTAGGAAGATATTGTTAGGTTTATTCCTTTTATTTCTTTATGGCTTGTGGATTCCTCTGTGCTAACCCCAGGTGCTTTTGTTTTGCTTGTAACCTTGAAGCTGGACCTCAAGAAGCTATTCTTAATGCTTAATCCTTGTATTTTTTAAAAAAAATCTACCAGTAGCCTGAGTTCCCAGATGTATTTTCTTTCTTTCTTTTTAAATTAATAAAATTTTCCTTTAAGGATAAAATTGGATTTTTGTGTCTTAAGAGGTTTGTGCACATTGTTTAATTAGCTGGTGGCAACAGTGGATTTCCTCCCCTTCCCTCCCCCCCCCCGCCTTTCTCAGCGCTTCCCCGCAGGGTGAGTGAAAGGGCGTGAGGGTACCCCACACAGGAGGAATTCCCACGTGCGCCTTCTTGGGCTCTCAAAGGGGTTCTGCACTTGGGTGGTGGCAGCATCTACCCATGCAAGGTCAGAGAAAAGCTGTAACCTTGGGAGGTTAAATACAAGCCTGGAGTGGCCAGTATTAATTTTTAGAATCCTTGTGGACCCCCACCTTCTGTACTTGAAGTGCCAGAGTGGGGAATTAGCCTTGACAGAGTATTTAAGACTAAAAATGTGGGTGTTGTTTTTCAAAAGAGTTCATTAAATTAGCTATAAAATCTCAATGCTGAAGCCTAGTCAGGGAATTTAGAGACAACTTCCTTTAATGGTAATGAGAGTTGTCTCTAAATTTCCTAGTTTGCTTTGAAAATCTCAACCTCACCGGTGTATTTACACATCACAATAAAGGTTCTGATTTTAAAAAGAAGCGTTCAGCAGCTCTGACTGAAGTCAATGGCAGCTGCTGGTTAGGGGCCTGCATGGAGTAACTATTATTGTGATGTAGTGATGTGGACTGTGGCTGCAGAGATCAAAGGCCATCTTCCATTTTGCAAAGTGATGGGGCAGGGAGGTAGAGAAAACTGACTGTTGAAAGCATACAACAGGCTTTCACTGCTATGTTACCGGTTATGTAATTTACTTGGACAACAGATGCGCTCTGTGCCCTAAGAACACCACCACACTGCCAAGGCAGAGCAGCCTGTAAAGTCAGAACCTTACTTAGGTGTCTCAATGAGGATTTAGGATCCTAACTCGTGTGGGGAACTGTACTTTTAAGAGAATCTGTCAAGAGCTAATTAGAACAGGTTGTTAAGCAGAGGCACATGTCATGCAAAGATGATCGGCTAGAAATCAGACACTGAATAATGCAGACCTCTGTCAGACTCCTTGGTAAATAATTCCTCAACACCACAACTATAGCCACCCAGTTTTTAAGAAGTCTGGCCTACGTATAGTTCTCGGCACTGAGCGATATTAAGTTTCAAGTATCTTATGTAACCACTCCTTTCTCTGAAGGGGAACACAGGGTAATAAAGAAGTTAGATGTTGGTAGAGAATTTCTGATGAGTCATGGTTGATGACACATGAGCATACATGTGATATTCAGCAGGTTAACTAGATGCTTAGCAACATGCTCTCCTCCTTGGCCTTACTACTAAGCAGGAGTAACTTGGTGGCTGCACAGCAACAGTATCCATTAATGCAGGATCAGGCTCCCCTTCTGCCGTCTGTCAGACTTTTTATATTGCGTCTTCTATGCGCACCCCGCCTTACTAAGAATCAAGCATCTATCACTAACCCAATGTATATAGATATAAGAAGTGTTAAATGGTAGCAGCGCAAGCTCCATTTATTAGAGTAGACTAAGGACCCTAGAAAATCAAAGATATACAGAGTGCCATTTGAACAGAGCCGTACCTCAAGTGTCTGTATGTATTCTTTTACATTTTAAATAATTATGGAGCGCTTTAATTTAAACTGGTGATGCACCAAACTGTGCAGATACCATTTCTGCTCAGACTAGTGATGGGCACAACAATTCAGAGAGATCTACGTAATAACTTCCACCAGAACTTAAACAGGATCTTTATTAATGTTAATTGAATTGTACCAACAGCATTATAGCGACTTTACAGAAAGCTAAAAAACTGAGGCCCATGACAGTCACACTTTATAATCTAACTAGACGACATACAAATGAGAGATGGGGATTGGGAAGCAACAATAATGATATAGCTAGACAGTGAGGTCAAGCAGGCATCTGTTGAGTTCTATGGGCTATTTTTGTCATTACATGTATTATTTTGAGAATTAGTCATGGATTAATTCCCACCATAGAGAGGGGACAATAAAGTTACACATATTTTGTTACAACCGCATTTTCAGAAACTTTGTGGAGGAGAAAATGGAGTCAAGGAGCCAAATCTGGTGTAAATCAGCATTGCCCCACTGAAAAGTCAGTCAAGCTACACTAACTTATACCAGCTGAGGATCTGGACCCTGGGTACCTACCCACAGGATACAGGTGGGTGGTCTGAACCCAATGTCACTCTTCTCCCTCACATACATACATCCCCTCAGCAAGAATAATCATCAGCCAGCACAATGAAAATTTAGTCTGAACATCTCTAAAGGAAATTATGTCAGGTCCTTGTTTATAATATATTTAACTTGATGAATATGCTGAAAATGCTTTCCTAAAGTTCTGAGAGATAAAGATAATGAACATATAATCAAAGGCATGTACAAACCAAATAGGTATCTATTTTACTCTAGAAAATAAATAATACTGTTCAAAAATAATCATGTTTTTAATATACAGAGAAGACAAATAGTTTTGTTTGAAATTCAGCAGCTAAAAAAAAAAAGAATATGGGAACTGCTGGCTTAGCAAGGATAACCAATGAGGTGTTGAAATAAGTTCTGGGTTTTCTCAACGTGATTTGTAAAGCTATTAACCTCTCACAATGTTCATGAATTTATTATGCTTATAGGCAACAGTCTCCAGTAATTTGTCTTTAGATGCATTTAGGCAAAATAAGGAAATCATGCTTTATCTGGTACAATGTGGTAATGTATAGTTTAGAGAGCTTGGTCAAGGTAAGAGGGAACACAAAGTAATTAAAAGGTTCAAAAGAATTGCCAGCCTGGGCCACTTGAAAACATTTTTTAGCCCATAGTTATGAAAACTCCTGAATTCACAAGAATCCACTTTAAAATAAAGAAGTTGAGCTGTGTTCTCCTTGCTATTTGGGGATAACAGATACTCACTATTAAAACTCTACCTTGAAATAAGTGTAAAAGCAAGTACTGCATCCAGGTCCTTACTGATCCTTTTATTAAGATATGTCTAAACAATGAGCGAGGGCTGTCATTCCCAGTTCATGTACACATGCTAAAGTTAGCTTTCATTGGGCTAGGTAGAGTATAAATATTAGTGTACCCATGGTAGCAGGGGCAGTTGCAGCAATACAAACCCACCTGAAACCATTAGGTATGTACTTGGCATGGCTAAGCCAAGCCACTTCTGCCTATGCTACTGCGGTTACACTGCTAAGTAAGGTGTAGTACAGGAGAAGCGGAAAGCCAGCATCAGATGGATTTTTTTTTCCCCAGGAAAGACAGTCAATGTATTTTTTTTAAAACACAAATGAAAGTTTGGTCTTATTTCATGTCTAAAGAATATTTTATTTATCTTAAATATCCATATGATAATTACTGTTAGCTAGAGCTGGCCAAGTTTTTAATATCCATTTAAAATATTTTTTAAAAACTTTGCTTTCCAAGTTTTGACCAGCTTATAATTGCTTAAAAAAATTCCCCACAGAAATTAAAGTTATCAAAAATGTATTGCAAAACATGAAAATTTAAGACATTTCTTCTAGCTCTACCAATACCCCAATAGGAAATTACTGTCATCCTCTCTGGATGTTTAAGTTTTAAATTTGTTCCATATTTAGATTGACAATTGCACTTGATTACATATCTAACCCTGCAAGCCAATAAAATGTATATTTCATGGGAGTGATCAAATCCACAAGTGAGAAGATTGTATTAGTCTTTTCCCGCACTATACTACCTGACTCTGTATGCTACTCAACACAAACAAAGCCCTGTTTTCTCAGTATGGGCATAATGGTCCACTTGTGTACAGCAATGTGTGGGATTGATTGGAGCCTTAAATTCTGTAGCAATAGATGCCTTGGAAGAGATGGTGACTAAGGACTTGCTCTTGTGAAAGGGAATTGGGATTACTGGAATGAGCTGGGAAACCATTCTAGCAGCAGTCAAGAAGCATGAAAGAGTTTAGAAAAGCACTTTTGAGTTGGGGATGGAGGTAGATGGAGATAGAAAGGGAGCAGAAAAGCCCATGTAGGGCGTGGATCCAGGAGTCCCACCCATGAGTTATATAACACCATTCTGTTAAAGAAGACACATTTTGAGGTAAGGGGTTGTCATTTTATCTCAGGATTCAGCTGATTTGCACAAACCATCCAAGCTTTAGTCTCAGATTTCTCAAGCTGAATCAGTCTGCTTGTTTCACTGCAATATCACGTCAGGTGACGTCTCACAGACACGAGACAGAGAACTACCCTTATGAAATACGTTTTGGCCTAGGTGCTAGCCATGAGATCATGAGTTCTGGTCTCCCTGGTTTTATTTTTGTGCACTTAAGACTTTATTACTGACAAAGATGTCTTCTCTTAAGCCTAGAATTAATTTATTCTGCTTATTATAGGCTAGGCATTTCAGTTCCCCATCAAACCCAAACACACGTATATTGGTACTTGCATCTCTCACTGCCATTTATTTTTATCTTTTGCCTCAGGGAATCATTTACAGATACAGATTAATTTAACCTTTAAATAATCAACAGCAACTAGATACAAACCTCTCAATAATTAGTCATGCTCTTAAGCATACAAGTGAAAGTGACTTATTTGAACCTATCACCTTGTATGACAACCTAGTCTGTCAGGAAGCTTTACTTTTATGAAAAGCAACAATTTTATCCAGTCAGAAAACCATTAGAATGGTAAAATTATTTAGTTGTCATAAAGCCCCTCAACCATGTGCTCTCTAATTATTTAGAAATTGTATACGGCTGTCTGAAAGAGGAAGCAATTTCTCTCAGTTATTTATTGACGAATACTTGTCATTTGTTTAATAACTTGCAATTATTTATGCAGATGTATGTAGAATGTTGTTAGTACAATTCAGATAAATGTAGATGGGGTCTACTCAGTACTGAATATGTTTTGTTAAGCATATTTTCATTTTTTTGCCTGTCAAAATCAAATTTTTTTTATTATTTTTCTTAAAGGCAAATCCGAATGAGAGATACCAAGCACTACACACAAAAATGAATTTTTGAAGAGTTTGCATTGAGTACATCTAATGTAGATGAAAAATGCCCATTTGGAGAATAAAAGCTCCAGAGTAGCCACAAAAAGGGTACAGCAATAGAACAAGTTAATGCATGTGCATCCTGAATCCTGCCAAACAGGGATCAAGTCCAGGAGTAAGTCCCCATGTAAAATCCTTTAGTTGAGCTTGGTAGAAAAGTAAGGTGCCAATGAGTCCCAGCTGTGATTATGGCTTCTATATTTCCGCAGTCCATTTAGGAATAGAACTAAGCCCACCAACTATTTCATATAAGACACAAAAGTAATATAATTTGGTTCTGACTTAAGTTGGAAAAGTCTGGGGAGCGGACAGAATAATGAAGCCAAAATTCCACCGATAGTTTCTGTCAAGAAAAACACAAGGAAGATTTGAAACAGTCTACATACAATCCACATTTCTCATGGTGTAACTTTTAATAATCCCAGAGTGTGTTTTTTTAAAACAGCCATGACTTTTTGTTAAAAGAGTAAATATAGCATGAAAGAATCTGAAATATGTATTATGTAGTGTTGGAATCAATTCCAGAACCAAATTTCAGTCACTTGGAGTAATACTTAATTTAGAAATTCTTTAAAAGCATGAAAACTGAACTACATAGAGTCATGCATAATTAGGGAAGTTATGCAAGTGTATATTACAATATGTACTTTTTAGAGTGGTAAAGTAGCCACACCAACTTAGCGCAAATCCATACAGACATTACCTTTTTACTTGGAAGTACAATGGCAAATGACAGACCAAAAGAGCTCATGCAAGAGCCCTTTAATTCTGTCCGTTAAATTCAGTTGTTTATATGTATAAGAAAAAGGCATATTATTTATGCAACAGTCTGGGAAAGCTTCTTCAGATCTGTTATGCAGTTATATAAGTCAAACTTACCCCCACCCCACAAATATTTGTGGCAAAACTTGAATTGATCAATAGCTCTTACAGCTCTAACTTTTTCAGTTACATGAGAACCTTACATGTTTTTATTAATTTATATATTAAATGTATTTATTTTTAAATACTGCAGTAATTTAGGACAAATCAGAAGATGAATTAGATATTTTTTAGATATTTAGATATATTTGTCTCCCTCTCAAATCTTGGTTCATACAAATTTGATTTGAAAGGGATTTCTGAGTGTGATTTTCTAAGGTGCTCACTATTGGCCAAGCTCCCATTAACTTCAAAGGAAGTATTGATAATCCAATACTGAGAACTTTTGGAAAGTTCAACTTCCTTGAGTTCCTTGTGATGGGGAGACAATACCATGCAACTTCAGCAGTGTTTTATATTTTTGGCATCTTTATAATAGGTTGTTATTGAATGTTTCATGCTTTTACTGGTACCTATCTAGTTAGGACTTTCATCATTGCACTGACATAATTCACCTTTCATGATAATGTAGCCTGTTTATATATTAATTAATTATATTCTATTATAGTTTGTCTTTTTACTCAGTAGTTAATTCCCCTCTGTTGCCTGGATGTGAAGGGAGAAAATGGAAACGAGGATAGAATAGAGCGCAAAAAAACAAAAACAAAATCTGTTATAAAATTCTTAGAAAAACAGAAGAATTTAGACAATTCTGGGGAGTATTTCATGTCTCTGCCTGCAACATAATAGAACAGAATGTAATGTAAAAATAGTTATTAAGGGACTATTATTATTGATTCAATTAAAGTAAATAATGAATTCAGGTAGAAATTCTACAGTTAGATGTTGCATTACTGATTCCAGTAAAAATGTTAAGGCAAATCCAATTTATGGATTTTTTTATCATGATCAGAATATTTTAAGTGCTATAAATGGGAAGAAATGGTTGGCACTGAGCATTACAGTTTGAAAGGGATGCTGAACACCATGGGGACCATTTTAATGAGACCAAAAAAATTATTCTGCACATCAGATTCCTCTTATCCTAGTTTTTCATCTTTGCATTCTGTTCCTTTTTTGTCTTCTTCTTTATTATCTTTTCTTGTATTTATGTTCCCAACAGGGATGAAGTGCCAACAGCACTTTACTGCTGCTGAAACCAAGGGTTCTACTTTATTCTGACAACTGCTACCTTCACTACAGGATTGCTGGAGCACTGCAAGAAAAAAAGAGCTGCACCATATGTGGATTGGTTGGCATGCTCATATTTAAGACACAAACTACTAATCCTCTTCTCGAGCAGTCATTTCCACATTCTCTCTTCTCTATCTTTCCAGTTTGTTCTTGGAATCCCTACTTGTGTTCCCCCTTGATCCTTTTGGAATGAGGATTTAAATGAGTTGGAGGGGTGGGAGAGAGCAAATACGGTTACCTGCAGTGATCACTGAACAAACAGAATATTGCCAGAATCCAAAAAAACCTTTGTTCAGTCCAAAATTTAGTCCAAACCCTGCTCACACAATTAACTAGTCCTATTAACTCCAGTAGGATCATAAAAATGAGTAAGGTGAGCAGAATCTGGTCAGAAGGGGTCCATATTGGGCCCAGGATGAAACCTTTTTACAGCAGGACATTATTCAGTTTATGATTTGATGGCTTGATATATCCCTAAATCTCACATTGCTTTGGAAATGTTGTGTGCTACAAAAATGATCTCATCTCTGCTCAGGAGTCATTAAGTCATTTAATATTTTTTTCTTAAAGAAGTTCACATGCTTAATTTTTATATAGGTTTACAAGGTAAAGAGTCTTGAATTAGCCAGGGTAGATTTATGACCAAATTTAAAAACCTATGGTGTTTAAACTGAACCCCTCTAATATGAATGTGCAGAATACAAGAAAGAGAAACAAACAAGTGACATGTAAAATATGTAACTTTCAGCAGTCTTGAACTGAACATTAGCACTTCCCACAAGCAGACAGGCAGCTGTTATGGGGGTCACTAACAGCGACAGGCCTGTTACAGTCAGCACAGGGCTTAAAAACCAGAGGCAGGGGCATGCCCCGCCTGGGGCAAAGTCCCCACTGGGACCCTAACTTACTAACTACAGTGCTTAACAACTACTTCACTAGCTAACTACTGTCAACAAAACTATTTACAAAGCTCTACTTGTTTAACTTGGCTAACTAATGGGGTTGCTCAAGGTAAAAAACGAAAACAATTTTTGATTATATTAAAGCAAATGCTCTCATTTCTCTACAAAGGAATATTAAATTATAGATTTTACTTATAAAGCATAATGTTATGATAATCTTCAGGTGCAATATTCACCCATGCATGGTGTGTAAAAAGCTGAAATCTCATGAGTGATGCATAGAGTTCATGAAAAATAATTCACACAATAGATATCAAATAAAGGGATATATTCTGATGCTATTTGTACAGACAACCTTGAAGGCAACACCCACTCTGCCATAGTTACACTATTTAGTTACTAGCTGAACAGTGAGAAATGAGATGGATTTTATTTTGCCAAATAAATTTGTAATTAGCTTTTAAAATGAAATTGCCAGCAAGTTGTACAGGCCTCTGCTTCCTCTTAGGGCTTGTCTTCACTACTGGAGTAAGTCAACCTAAGTTACGCTACATCAGCTAGGTGAATAATGTAGCTGGAATCAATGTAGCTTAGGTCGACTTATCCCGGTGTCTTCACTGCACTGCGTCCATGTGAGACTCTCTCCAGTTGACTTCCCTTACTTTTCTGGGAGAGGTGAAGTACTGGGTTTCGACCGGAGAGAGCGCTCTGCTGTCATTTTAGCGAGTCTTCATAGAAGCGTCCATCTCACCAGTAGCGAAGACAAGCCCTCAGGGTAAAATCAGCCCTATAATAAGCAATGCTTTTTATTAAATTCAGTCTTATTATAGCTTTTAAAATTTAATTACCTCTTGAACTGATGATGTATTATAGTTATCTGCAATAGCACCTTTTGAAAAAAAAATACTAATAGTTTTAATTCAAAAGGTACTAATTAGAGGCAATGAAGGGAAGTGAAGGGAAAATGATACCATTTACTAGTTAACTGCAACATTTAAAGATGCACTGTCCCATTCTTTGAGACTATTTAAGCCTATTAAAAATGGCTATGAAACCACAGTTTATTCAAGTAATGCAGAAATTATCAAGATTTTGTAGCTTTTAAGGGTAATTTTTTTCAGAATTCTTCATTTAAAAAGGATTTGCATTTGGTTTTTATGAAGGGGGAATGTTGGGTTAGGTTTTAAGTCACAATACTGCCATGTCTTCTTTTTGAAATGAGAATTTAATGGATATTATTCAGGGCAAGACTACAAAGTTATAAAACATAAACTTGCAACTTAATGTGAGTCTCTCTCTCACACACACACACACACACACACGCTCTCACCAACCCACTAAGATCTCAATCCTACTCTCAGAGCACTAAGAGACTTGACACCATAGTGAGAGCCAGATCAGGCCTCAGATTTTAATTCTGGAGCTATTTCCTCCCCTCCCCCTTTCTACTGAGTGATTTTACCTGAATTGGCTCTGATTGTATAATGTAAGAGTCTGTGACCATATATCTAACAGTCACCATGGGCTGTCAGCAGGAATAGAACCAGGGAGTTTCAACACAAGATCCACCCCTGGACCTAAAGACTAAGTCCATTAACTGAGCTTGCAGCTCTTACCATTCACCTGCACCAACCATTAGAAGGAAACATGGTCATATACACTTAACCAGTGTACAACAATTGAAATCATGAGACTGTATTGGAAGATGGATGCTTTATCAAATTAAATTAAGCAACAAATACCTTGGAAAGACCATCATCATAGGTAGGGTTGCTAACTCTGACTGAAGCTATTCCAGGAGATTTTTTCCCCCCAACATAATGTAATGTCATTTTCTTAAAATCTCCCAGATTGCTTTCAATACTCACCAGGAGATCGACACTGATTCCGGGAGACTCCAGGCCAATCCTGGAGGCTTGGCAACCCTAATCAAAGGATCTTTCAAACTGAATCAGATTAGTGGTCCATCTAGTACAGTATCCTTTCTGTAACACAGCTGGTGCTCAACACTTCAAAGGAAGGTGCAATAGCCCTGTGCAGAGAAACTAACTTGCCCACAGGGAAATTCTCTTTCAAATACTCAGATGATTTCAGAACAGTAGAATAACTTAAAGGACAATTGAAAAATAGGGCACGAATCACCTATTTAATAAAATGTAGAAAAACTCACTACAAACTATGAACTACTTTTGTTGTTTGGACAAAAACTATGGCACTGTTGACATCTGCTACATTTTCATTTTTGTTCAATTGCTATTATAGACTAGATTTTTCAAAATCTCTTGGGCTTTTACTAATTTTTCCTGAGATTTCTGGACATCTTGTTTTAGATGTGAATATTCGTATGACTGTTTTTGAGTGTATAAGCAAAGGCATATATCCTGTACACTGTACATGCAATTTTCTTGCGACTTTCACAGATAATTAGTTGCATGTTCACAAAGGACCAGATTTTGATACCCTCTTGCACATACTTTGTTCCACAAATAGTCCCTCAGTTTCCAGTGGGACTGCTTGTGGAGTAAATTAATGTTCAGTGTGAATCAATCTGGCCCTTAGCTAGCAGCTTTGAACATGTCTAATGGAAGGCAAGACAATATGAAAACCCATTTGCCATCATGTTTTGTCATGCATAACTACTATATGGGAGGAGTAAATCAGCATGTTGAACAAAACCAAACCCAAACAAACAAAACAGTGCTTACAATTAAAAATTAAACATTTACTAAATCAGCACACCATGGTATCAGAGATGTCACATCTACCTTCAGGTAGATGTTTATGAGCTACATTAAATCTTTACACCTTGAGCAAAAAAAAGTTTTCAATTTGTCCAACTTTAGTGTATTCCTAAATTCAGGTCTGTTTTGGAGGATAGATTTTATGGATTCTGCTCATATATCGAAGAATGGCGTTTTAAACCATATCTTCTTTTAATTTTATGAAGTGAAATGAGTTTCATATCTTGGGATGATTCATCATTTGAAGATTGTGCCAGATTTTATTTATTTATTTATAATATATATATATGGGTCAATTTAATACTCTTAAAAATGATAGGATATTATCACTCCTTATTAAAATAATTCTTGGATGGCTATTGTAGCGATATCTCAAAAGTGAAACAAACATTGCGAGTAGTTCATTTAAGTTATATTTAAGCTAGCATCTCTATGCGAACATTTTCTTCAATAAGCCTGTTGCTTTAAATTTTCAAACATCTAAGAAATGTAGGGCTGGAAGGGACTTTGAGACGTCATCAAGGCTTCCTTGCTGCAGACTAAGCCCATTACTTCTGGTCCTACCTTCAGAGACCATGGAGAACAGTTGACCTTCATCCCTTTTTATAACAGCTCTTAATGTATTTGAAGACTTGTCAGGTCCCCTCTGAGTCTTCTTTTCTCAAAACTTAATATGCCCAGTTTTTTAACCTGACCTCATAGGTCAGGTTTTCTAAAGGTTTTAACATTTTTTAAAATCTTTTCTGATTCTCTCCAGTTTGTCCTCATCTTTTCTAAAGTGTGGTGTCCAGAATTGGATACAGTACTCCAGCTGAGCCCTCACCAGTGCTGGAGTAGTAATCATAGAAGATTAGGGTTGGAAAAGACCTCAGGAGGTCATCTAGTCCAACCCCAGCCAAATCTTAATACACTCCAGAATATTAGATTTTTTGCAGCAGCGTCATGTTGTTGACTCATATTCAATTTGTTATCCACTATAACTCCAAGATCCTTTTCAGAAGTACTTCCATCTAGTTATTCCCCATTTGTAGCTGTGCATTTGATTTTTCCTTGCTAAGAGGAAAACTTTCTACTTATCTTTATTGAATTTCATCTCGTTGATTTCAGACCAATCCTTCAATTTGTCAAGGTTGTTTAGAATTCTAATCCTGTCCTCCAAAGTGTACGCAACTCCTCTTAGCTTGGCATCAACTGCAGATTCTAGAAGCATACTCTCTATTTCATTATCCATGTCATTAATGAAAATATTGAATAGTACCAGACCCAGGACTGACCCCTGCAGGATCCCACTAGGTACACCCTCACAGTTTGACAGTGAACCATCAATAACTACTCGGAGTAGTTATGCACCAATTAATAGTAATTTCAACCAGTTATTCACCAATTAATAGTAATTTTATCTAGACCACATTTCCCTAGTTTGCTTATAAGAATGTTATATGGGATTGTATCAAAAGCCTTACTAAATCTAGATAGATCATGTCTAATGTTACAGATGGCAAAGATCTAAAAATCAGAGAGAAGCCTGTTATAAGAGATTGCTTGTAGATTCAAATGGCCTTTTCTTAGGGCTAGACTGTGTCCCCATGTTTCCATGGTGATAACATGTGGATAAATGCTCACCCTTGGAATCATGGGTACAGCAAGGTGAAGTTTTTTCATCTACAATTTTTTTCCACTGAAGAATGCAGACTCAAGACTGAAACATTTCACAAATTCATGCTGAATTTGCAGAATTATTTTGATTGAAAATTTCAGAAAAATATATGAAATGTTCTGTTTCTATATTTTGATAATGGTTTCCTTTTTCCTATTATCTGGGTTTCAAGATGTGCTTCCATTTATTAAGAAACTTTTAAAACCTCAAAAACGACCTGAAAAAAATGATAGAACCAAAAAATCAGTTATTAGCACAGATCATCTGAGGGAGTTCACAAACTGCCCCTAAATCTATGTTTTCATTTGTGTGAAGTCCAGATTGAATGGAACCAGCCTGTGCACCTTTTTTTCTTGACAAGTCATACTTGTGCAACTATAATTAACACTCCACTCACCCTTTACTTCTCAGTGAAACTCTGAATATTTTCTATAGGACAAACAATGCTCTGCATATACTCTCAAGTTCATTTCTTAAAAATGCTTGGGCACCATCAGTTTTATGATTAGCAACATATTCATGCATTCATCTGTGCAAATCATTAGTTTTACACAAGCCACAAACACCTAGTATCTTGAATTTTAGTCCCCGGTTTTTCAAGTCACGGCTGTATATCTGGACAAATTCAGAATGCACAACATCCATGCAATCCAAAATGGTGTGAGGAGGGGGAAGAGAAGAATTAAGACAGAGGAATAGTATCAGGGCCCCACTTTTAAAGCCAGGTTCACTAGATCCTTAGGTGACATTGTTAGCCACGACTCCACAGCAATGCACTGAACCGTTGCCCTGACTGTAGCCAATATTAGCTATTATCCATTTATTGTGAGAGGTTATGATTAATCAATCTATTATATTACATATATTCATTGTATGTCAATAAGAGTTAATTTGCAGGATTATAGAAGTTTAAGATTGATCAGTATTTAGAGGAACCAAGTATTTGACATAAATAAGAGAAGCTGAAATGCAACAACCTGTAGCTGAGGCCTGCAAGACTTCAGCTTAGCTATTTTAGACTTGGAGACAAGAAATGATTACATAACTGACCGGAAAACAACCCGATTCCCTAAGATTATAGGAAAAGAGGTACCAATTGATAAGATTGCAAAAAAATTACCCAGATTAACATTAGATCATAAAAATACTGTAAAGGCGTATCTATCGCTCACATGCATCTTAAACCACAGGATACATGTTGTGTGTCGACGCTAATGAGAATAAATCATACAATCATAGGACTGGAAAGGACCTTGAGAGGTTATCTTGTCCGGTCCCCTGGACTCATGGCAGGACTAAGTACTATCTAGACCATCCCTGACAGGTGTTTATCTAACCTGCTCTTAAAAATCTCCAGTGATGGAGATTCCACAACCTCCCTAAGCCATTTATTCCAGTGCTTAACCACCCTGACAGTCAGGAAGTTTTTCCTAATGTCCATCCTAAACCTCCCTTACTGCAGTTTAAGCCCATTGTCCTATCCTCAGAGGTTAAGAAAAACATTTGCTCTCCCTCCTCATTGTAACAACCTTTTACGTACTTGAAAGCTGTTATGTCCCCCTCAGTCTTCTCTTTTCCAGACAAAACAAACCCAATTTTTTTCAATCTTCCCTCGCAGGTCATGTTTTCTAGACCTTTAATCATTTTTGTTGCTCTTCTCTGGATTCTCTCCAATTTGAACTGGACACAATACTCCAGTTGAGGCCTAATCAGTGCAGAGTAGAGTGGAAGAATTACTTCTTGTGTGTTGCTTACAACACTCTTGCTAATATATCCCAGAATGATGTGCACTTTTTTTTTGCAACAGCGTTATACTGTTGTCTCATATTTAGCTTGTGGCCACTATGATGCCCAGATCCCTTTCCGCAGTACTCCTTCCTAGGCAGTCATTTCCCATTTTGTATGAGAAATTACACAGCCTATAGAAAATTGGGGTCCCTTAAGCTTCTAGGGAACACAGACCAATAAGAGAAAAGAGGGCTGACATTTAATGGACGTGCGCAGAATATAGGTATAGACAGAATCACATTGTAAAAAGGGGATGCCCAGAATGGGAAAATTGAGCTCCCTATAGGAGTTTCCAGCAGGAGACATCCCTCTACTGATGATCAAGCCATGAGAGGCCCATCAGACCCCAACTATGGTTAAGGATGGGAGTATAACTATATTTATAACTTGTGCGTAGATCTGTATAGAATTTCTATATGCATGGGTAATCATAACTAATTGTAACTTGAATAAAACTTGTAAAACAGACTAGACCTTGTACTTGGGAATGTATGAGTGGCCACCAGCCTTGGTCCGTATGTATTCTTAGAAATTCTAAATTTGAAGCAAGTAGCAAAGGTGACCTTCACTCTGTTAAGCTTGAAACTGTAGCTGCCAGAGCCGAACCCATGGTAATATAATACCACATTATAAAATTAACTTTAAATAAAATAAAAGGCTACATGACCAACAGTCTTAGTGCTGATGCATATAAGCCACAGAAGCCATGGTCAATGTCCATGACTGGATGGGCAGGCAGAACTCTCATTGGGTACATGGACTCTATAAAGGCCCCAAAAGGAAGAGGAAGCTGTGTGAGCAGCAGACCCATGGAGATGTTTGGTGGTTGGAAGCGGTCATGAAAACCAACTCTCTGATAGTTTGCTTTGAATGTAGAATCTGGACTTGAATCTTTAGCACTCTCAGGGCTCAATGACATATCAGAAATTCAAAATTTTGGGACCATCCCACTCCAGCCATTTCTAGTGTTAGGTGAAACATATATTTCAATATTTGTCTAGGGCAGGAAAACAGAGCAGGTACTATATCTATTGAGATACACAGTCTAAGGATGGTAGGCAAATAATATTATCTAATTCAACACATTTCAGATGCTTGGAAAATTGAAAAAAAAACCTGTCCAACACCACACCATATTTTAAAGGAATAAGCAGGCATGAAGTGAGCAGTGAAAGTCTGCCTCTCTGGTCATACAGTTTTGCTTAACCAGTTATATCCTATGCCTTTTATGTTTAGGTGAAGGTATTTAGTTACACACACATGCCTCTCAGTTCTTTACATGCAAGCCATTTGCACTTCTAAGAAATCTATTTGTTTACATTGTCTTCTGAGTACTCTGTATGGTAATATAGAAAGTACTTTGCATCATATAATATTGTTAAACTGAAACCATATAAAACATATGTATGTATGTTGAGAAGAGTTTGTGTTTAAAAGAAGCCTCAAAATTAGGGTTGCCAGGTGTCCGGTTGCTGGGGCTGGCAGGCTCCATACTTGGCTCGACAAAGCTTCCTAGAAGCAGCAACGTCCTTCAGCTCCTAGGTGAAGGTGCAGCCAGGGAGACTCTGCAAGCTGCCCCAGCTCCACAGCTCCCATTGGCTGGGAACCGCAGCCAATGGGAGTTGTGGGGGTGGCACCTGCAGGCAGAGGCTATGGGCAGAGCCTCCTGACCACACCTCTGCCTAGGAGCTGAAAGACATGTTGCCACTTCCTGGGAGTTCCTGCCTCAGGTAAGCACCGCCCAGAGCCTGCACCCCTCACCCCTTCCTGCACCCAAAACCCCTGCCCAGCCCAGAGCCCCCTCCTGCACCCTGATGCCCTCCTTTCTGGCCCCACCCTGGAGCTTGCGCCCACAGCCCATACCCCATCCCACACCCCAAGCCCCTGCCTCAGCCCAGAGCCACCTCCCACACGCCAAACCCCTCGACTCCATCCCCCAGCACGGAGCACCTTCCTGCACCCCAAACCCCTCATCTCTGGCCCACCCCAGAGCCCGCACCCCCAACCAGAGCCCTCATCCCCTCCCACACCCCAATCCCCTGCCCCAGCCCGGTGAAAATGAGCAAGCGAGGGTGGGGGAAGAGTGAGCAACAGAGAGGGGGATGGAGTGATCGGGGGCGGGGCCTTGGAGCAAAGCAGGGGGCGGGGCAAGGGTATTCAGTTTTGTGTGATAAAGAAGTTGGCAGCCCTACTCAAAATATGTTTCTTGGTTATAAACACAAGCTTTTAAGCTTACCTACCACCAAACAGCTCAAATTTTACATAAAAGTCATATTCTACAACATAATACAATTTATTATGGATGATTGGTAATAGGACTACTAATAATATTCCCAAACTGCTACATCTGAAATTATAGATTTGTTTCATTCCTTGGAATAAAACAATTGTTATAGCCTGCCATGTTAATCACTGTGCAGCTCCTATATATATATCTATATGGGGTCAGCCTGTAGCTCCTACAATAGGATCATGTCAAGTGACTTTGAATGTACATTCAAATATGTTGATGCTTTGGAATACGAAATATAGGTTGCTTTACTGTCAAAAGCCAGTGTCTTGAAAGGATAGGAAAGATGTGGTTGTGGTTTTATTTGTTTGAAGCCCCTCCCCCCGAGAAGGCTAATTATGAATTCTGTGTTTGAAACCTGTAGCCCGCTTACTAGCATCAGAATGGAAAGCTTGTATTACACTTTGCTAGATTTCTACCTTTGCAAGATCATAATTTGAATAATGAATTTTATTCATTAATAGTGTCCATTTGGATCTTACCCAATGAGTCTTGTTTCTACTAATCTGCTCCATTACTGGCATCTTAGAAAGAAACTAGAGTGAATCAAAGCAATTCATGCTACATTTATTAAGTTTTGGTCAACATAAGTTTGCTTATTTATGGATTTCAGTCATCTTCAGTTATCTGATAACAGTCCTTGCTCACACAAAATCTGAAACAAATCAATTTAATTGCGAGATGCATACATAGTTGACAGCTAATTTACATTGAAAAGCAGTGATGCTGTAATCACATTCTATGATGATTTAAACAGGCTTCAAGTGATTTTTGTATGAAAGTATTCAGCTCCAAACAAACTGATGCTAGCAGTTCAATATACCATGAGACTAGAAAAGCCAAGGTCACTAACTTGCATGGACTTTCTATAGTCGGAAGCCAGATAATTGTAGGATCAAGGCTTCACAAAAGATAGCAGGCATTCGGGGTCAAACTTTCAAGAAAGCTCAACACTGAAAAGCACTCATTTAGCTATTTAAATTTCATTCAGGTGTCTATATGTGAGCAGAGTTCTTTCACAAACTCTGGCTTTTATGCCATAGGAGTGGTTATGTCATTGTTAGGAGAAACTGAGTGGAGAAAAGTTAAATGTTTTCTTTCCTGGTCTATAGGTATTCAGGATATGTCTAGTTCCTGTTACTGCTTTGAGGAGGGATGGATATTAAATAGCAAAACATCTTTATTAATGACCTGGATGTAGGAATAGAAAGGATAGTGATCAAATTTGCAGATGACACAAAGCTAAGGGGGCTTGCAAACACTTTGCAAGATAGAGATAAAATTAAAACTGATCTTGATAAACTGGAAACTGGGCTATAGATTACATAATGAAATTCAACAAAAGACAAGTGTAAGGTGCTATACTGGGGGAAGAAAAAACAAGTGCACAAATACAGAATGGGGGATGACTGGCTTGGCAGCAGCATTGCTGAGAAAAATCTGGGAGTTCTGGTGGATCACAACCTCAATATGAGTCAACAATGAGATGCTGTTGCAAAAAAAGCAAATGCAATTTTAAGGTTGCATTAACAGAAGTATAGCGTGCAAGTCATGAGAGGTGATAGTACTGCTCTACTCAGCACTGGTTAAGCCTTGGGTCCAGTTTTGGTCACCAATGTATAGAAAGGATGTAGAGAAACTGGAAAGGATCTTGAGGCTAGCAACAAAGATGATCAAAGGGTTGGAATGTAAGCCATATGAGCACAGGGTGAACGAGATGGGTATGTTTAATTTAGAAAAAAGGAGATTAAGAGGGGTACATGATAGCAGTCTTCAAATACTTAAAAGGCTGATATAAAAAAGATGGAGAAAAGTTTTTCTCTCTTGCCACAGAGGACCAGACAAGAGGAAATGAGTTCAAACTACATTATAGCAGATTTAGATTAAATCTGAGGGAAAATGTCCTAACTGTAAGAATAGTATGACAATAGAACAAACTGCCTAGGGAGGTCATGGAAACTCCTACACTCTGGGTTTTCAAAAGGAGGCTGGATAGTCATCTGTCTTGGATGGTTTACACACAACAAATCCTGCAACTTGGCAGGAGGTTAGACTAGATGACTCTTGTGGTTCCTTTCAACCACATGGTTCTAAAAGCACCAACATTTATCTCTCTCAGATCTCCTGAAAACAGCTGTGTTCAAAACAGTTTCCCTCACAAGATGTTGTCCAGCTCCTGAAAGACATTCTTTGTCTTAACTCCTTCTCCCCAAGCACATTTAAAATCCTCTCAAGACTATAAGCCAAGACACTTAGTCACCACTCCAGGACTTAAATGTCAGTCACAGACACATTTTACAACCCATGCCAAACCATCTGGACTTGTCTAGCAAGCCAAAAATCTGTTTCTGGACAGGAGGGAAGAGGGGACAAGACTGGACTTCTGGGCCAGATTATAGAGCTCTTACACATTTTGGTCATCCACACTCCTTTGTGTCCCAAACCTCCCCACACCCCCAATTAACTTTTGCTAGCTCTTTTCTTATGATCTAGAAAAATAAAGTCTGAATTTATTCATACTTCTTGGAAAGTTTTATTTCTATTCAAAGCTGAGGAACTAGACTCATTATTTCTGATAAAATATGACATTTAACAAGCCATGTTCATAGAATCAGGTTTCTTGAAATGAAAGGCTATTATGAACAACAAAGCATTGTGACAAAGCTCTGTCCTTGTCTCCGTGGGTCCCACGTCTCCTGGCGGATTTCGCTAGCCTCAGAGGCTCACTGTGACCCTCCATGTAACCCTTCTTTCTCTAGAGACAAAGGTCACAGTCTACTGAGCCATTTTCATCATAAGCCAACGAGGGAGGTGAGGAGAAGTTATCCTTCCTTGCACAGTCTCTGTTGTCTCCCAGTCTCAGTGGTTAATCAGGGGGCAAAGATAGGGGGAGGGGGATCCCGGGCCCCCCCTCTACTCCAGGCTCCAGCCCAGGGACCCTAATAGTATCAGCTATGGTAGCTGACCTTTTAAAAACATGACATGTACAATTCCCTGGGCCACTTCCGCCACAGCAGCCCTCACTTCACCCTTACCTCAAAGCCTCCTTCCTTGTGCCTGATATGGTGTGTACTACTCGACCTCTCCAACAGCGCAACTTCCTCCCACAGCTCCTGACATGCACATCCACTTGACTGACTAGGAGGCTTTTAAGTAGTTTTAGCCAGCCCCTGATTGGCTTCAGGTGTCCCAATCAACCTACCATTCTCCCTGCCTTCTGGAAAGTTCATAATTGGCCCCAGGTGTCTTAATTGACCTGGAGCAGCTTCCATTTCACTTGTCCTGGTACCAGGGATTTGTTTAGCCTGGAGTGAATCGCGAATCTCTCTCTCTCTCCCACGACTCTTCCATAGCCTTCTAGCTTGGAGGCAGGTGGGAAGCTGCTACTCCTAGGCCCTAAGCTCTCCCTGCTGCTCCAGCTGCTTCCCTGGCTGGGCCAGACACCCCCCCCTTCTCTGCTACTTGGCTGCTAGACCCCCCACTCTCAGGTGCTGCTACTGCTCCAACTGCAGCCCCGGGGGGGCTGCTAGCCCACTCCCCAGAGAGGAGGAGTGAGGGACCCCAGCCACTGCTGTTGTGGATACCACCACCACCACCACCTGAGAGGGGTCCTTTCTGCCGGCCTGGAATACCACCGGGAGTTCCTGGAGCTGCTGCTACTGCAGAGGCCGCTGCCTGGAGCTGCTGAAGCCCGAGGAGGAGAAGAAAAGGATCATCTGCCAGTGGGGCAGCACCTAGAGACTTTGCAGACCACCGTGGAGGGGGCCCTAAGACTGAGTAATTTTCAAACTGTGCTCTTGTGGTGGGGGTTTTGACTGTGTTTACAGGGACACGGGGTGTGGCGTGGAGCTGCCCCCCCATCCATCTGTGTGTCCCCCCAACCCCCACCACTACTACCACCACCACCACTGCCCCCTCCACCACCCCCACTGGCTGTATACCATCTGCCTCAGCTCCTGCCTCTGGACTCAGCTGCTTGCTTGGCTTGCCACGCCCTATTTCCACCCTTTGGGCCAGAAGCAGCAGCCAGCTAAAAAAAGACTTCTGCAAGTGCACATGGGCACATGTGCCCCCCCCCCGGACTGCCTATCCCCCAGCTTTGCCCTTTACTACCTGCCCCATTTGCCACTTGCTTTGCCTCCTCTTTTGCTCCAGCCCCACTTACTAGCTTCAGTTTGTTTGCCTGCCCCGCCCATTTCCTTCTGCAGCCTTTGTTTGTTTGCCCCGCCCCAGCCTCTGAAGCTAGCCCCTTGGTTTCCCTGTTCTACCCCCAGACCGCTTAGCCCCTCGCTCCGAGTGCCCATGCCCCCTCCCATGCACTTGTGCAATTCCCCATTTTAGTTACAACCCTCTTAACTGCACCCACAATGTTGTTCTATCCCCCCCTCCCCTAGTGCACCAAGAGGAGCCGGAATTCCACCTTGTGTTGGTAACTAACCCCTAACCCCTGATTCCCCCCCATCCAGCCCACCCCTTTCGGCGTCCTCCTCCCCTGCCTGCAGCCTAGCGGGGAGGAGTGGTGGACCTGCTTCCCCTCTCCCCTCCTCCTTTTGATGTCCTCCCTTTCCTCCTTGCTCATGATGGCGGGGGATGAGACGGGTGAGACCCCTCCAGCAGCCCGAGCTCCCCCTTCCCCGCCTACCCCTCCGTCACCCCCCAAGCTTCTACCTCCGCTGCCAAACCCATCTGCCACCGCCCCCGCTGGGGTACCAGCAGCGACGGGCACCGGGGTGACCTCCACTGCTGCCACGTCTATCACGCCCTCAGATATGGGGGGAGTCCCCCCAGCCGGTGGGAAGGGCCAGGGGAAAAAGAAAGGGAAGGGCCCCGCTAAAAAGACCAGGCCCTCCATGGCAGGGGCTGCACCCAATGCCCCAGCCCCATCTCCAGCTGGGGCGCCCCTCCCCGCTGTTCCCTCCACCAGCTCTGCAGGTGTCCCTCCCCCGGCCCCCAGAGCATACGCCCAGGTGGTGGAAGCCCCCGCGCCTGCCGCTACATCATTTCTCCAGCCCACCGCCTCCGCTACCATCTATAGTGGCCGGGGCCCCTTTCCCACCATGACCAGGAAGCACGGCGTCCGTTGCCTCCTGGTGCCCGCCTCACCCCACGTGGAGACCTATGTGCGGGCATTGGCGAGGGTGGTGGGGCCCACGGCCATTGTGGCGGCCTCCAAAATGTACGGCAAGGTCGTCTTCTTCTTAGCATCGGAGGCCGCCGCCAAGGAGGCGGTGGAGAAGGGCCTGGCGGTGGGGGGCGTGTTCGTCCCCTTAGAGCCGCTAGAGGACCTGGGCGTCCGCCTGATCCTGACCTCCGTACCTACCTTTCTCCCCAATGCCGCCCTGTTACCCACCCTTTCTACCTTGGGGAAGCCCATCTCTGTCATCAGCCCTCTCCCGTTGGGCTGCAAAGACCCCACCCTCCGTCACGTCCTCTCGTTCCGCCGGTAACTGCAGCTTCAACTTCCGCCAGCGGCGCGCGACGGAGAGGCACTGGAGGGGTCCTTCCTAGTCCCCTAGAAGGGGACCCATTACAGGGTGCATTATTCCACGGGGGAGGCCCGGTGCTACCTCTGCCGGGCGATGGGGCACGTCCGGAGGGACTGCCCCCTGGCCCGGGAAGAAGGGGCATCCGGGACCCCCGAGCCCCGGCAGGGCACCGGCCCCGTCATCGCCGACGCCCCTGGCTGCCCGGCGCCCGAAACCGCCCCTCCTCCTTCCCAGTCCACCATTGCTCCCGCTCAGGCCCAAGGGGCACCTCCCCCACTATGCCCAGACGAGCGGGAGAACCCCGCCCCCACTGTTTGCAATCTGGCGGGGCCTGTGGAGGAGGGTGCGGCAGGGACACCGCCAAGCATGGGAGAGGGCCCGCCCCAAGGGCAATCTTCCCTCCCTTGTGCTGCCCCACCGTTACCCCCTCGAGTCCCTGAGCCATCGCCTCTGCCCCCTGACACAACCCCTGCTAGCCAGCCCCCGGATGATGCCATGGAGGGCTGGGCCCTAGTCCAGGGGATGTGGGGCAAGCGGAAGGCTCGAGCTCCGCTCCTCCCATCTGACGCGGAGGCCCCCCGGAAGACAAGGAAGGGGGGCACCGATGCCGAGCCTTCCGCTCTACCCACGGGTGTGTTCCACCCACCAGAGCCGGCTGGGGAAGACGTGGCAGCACTGGAAGGCAGTATCTCCCCTCCACGGGAATCCCTCCCCTCCAAGACCCCCGAGGCACCATCTGAAACCCCAGTGTGCCCCGAAGTAACCGTCGCGTCAGGTGCCGGCGGGGAAAATCCCGAGGTAGCGGAAAACAATTTCCCCTCTATATATGAGGAGATCGAGGCCCTGGGTCTGACCCCGGTCACCCAGGGGGAGGACGATCCTATGCTAGCGGGCCTCGATCTAGGCGACTTCACTCCAGCCCCCCTTTCCCCATGTTCCCTCCCCCTAACCGTTGCTTCTGCTCCCACCTCCGAGGAACCCCTGGACTCCTCCATCAACCCGGCTGCAGAGGGCATCCCGCTGAGAGCCGCCGAGCCAGTTGAGGCGACGGCCAGTGCCACGCGGCTGGAACCTGAGCCACCAGGGGCATCCCTCGTTGGTGAGGAGCATTCGACCTCCTTTCCGGGAGAGGACCCTACAGAAGAAAGTCCACCTCCTGATGCCGTGGCTGCCAAATCCACCAGAAAGCTTGTGCCCGGCATCAGTGAGAGCCCTCTCCCGACCCAGACTCTCACCTCTGCCCCTGCCCCTGCCCTTATCCCGCCCACCTCCCGAGATATTATTGCCGCCCCTGAGACTGTCTCCTTCCCCTTTCCAACAGATGACTCCCAGGGAGTGGCCTTTGTGTTTACCCGTCCTGACCCACCAGGGGCTACTATCCTCCCTCCGCCGCCCCCTATCGCCCCAGCATTCAGGTCAACCCATCAAGAGCCCCGTCGGGGGTCCGCACCCTGTCTGTCCGTCTCACTGGGCCAGGGGGTTGTACCAAGGGCCCCGTCGGGGAGCAACCAGACCATAACCCCAGCCCCCCATGCGCTGCGACAGGAGTTGCGGGAGTTCCTAGAAGACGTCCGTGGCTCCCGCAACAAAGTCCAGCTTGCCCTCCAGCGATGCGGGGACTTTAATCAAATCCTCCGGGCCGCAAGGGCCCTCATGGGAGAGGGGAAAAGGACCGGGAGGCAGGGCGCCACGGCCTACCAGCGGGTCCGCCACTTCCGTGACTCCTTACTCACCTACGGGGTGGGTCACGGACTGCTGCGCGGCCCGCCGGGAGCAACGAGCATCCCTGCCGGCGAGGATCCCCTCCAGCCCTCCTCATGGCACACTTTACCATCGCAACATTCAACACCCGTGGCTGTAGGATGGGTCTCCGCAGGTCCCAGGTGCTCTCCTTCCTTCGAGAGGGGAGGTACTCTGTGGTTTTCCTGCAGGAGACCCATACGGGTCCTACCGTCGAAGACTGCTGGCGGCTGGATTGGGGGGACAGGGTCTGCTTTAGTCACCTCACAGTTCATACGGCTGGAGTGGCGACCCTGTTCTCCCCCGACCTACGACCCGAGGTGCCAGGGGTCGCCGAGGCTGTGCCGGGTCGCCTGCTGCACCTCCGTGTCCGCATGGAGGGGCTCGTAGTCAACCTCGTCAACATCTATGCCCCAGCAGCGAGCCCAGAGCGGCTGCAATTCTATCAGCAGGCATCCGCCTTCCTCGGCACCTTGGATCCTCAGGAGTGCCTGGTCCTGAGAGGGGACTTTAACATCACCCTTGAGGAACGGGACCGCTCGGGAACCGAGCAGAGCCCGGCCGCCGTGGCCGTCCTCCAGGAGATAGTCGAACACCACTCCCTGGTGGACGTCTGGCGCGACCACCACCCGGATGACACTTCCACGTTCACCTTTCTCCGGGTGGAGGCCCATCGGTCGCGCCACTCCCGGTTGGACCGCCTTTATTTATCACGCTTTCATCTTTTACGAGCCCACTCCTCCAGCATCTGGCCGGCCCCATTTTCTGACCATCACATAGCCACCGTGACAGCCTCCCTCTGCGCGGAGAGGCCGGGGCCGGCCTATTGGCATTTTAACAACAGCTTGCTGGAGGATGCGGGCTTCGTGGCGTCCTTCCGGGAGTTCTGGCTGGCCTGGCGAGGGCAGCGGCGTGCCTTTCCCTCGGCACGGCGGTGGTGGGACGTAGGGAAGGTGCGCGCCCGGCTCTTCTGCCGTGACTACACCCGGGGCACCAGCCGACGGAGGGATGCAACGATAGAGCAGTTGGAACGGGAGGTCTTAGAGCTGGAGAGGCGTCTGGCCGCCAGCCCCGAGGATCCACCCCTCTGCGGAGCGTGCCGGGAGAAGCGGGAGGAGCTCCGGACCCTCGAGGACCATCGGGAGATGGATTGTGGCTCCCGCTTCTTCTACGCCCTGGAAAAAAAGAGGGGGGCTAAGAAACATATCATCTGCCTACTGGCAGAAGATGGCACCCCCCTCACGGATCCGGTGGAGATGTGCGAGAGGGCGAGAGCCTTCTACGCAAGCCTATTCTCCCCGGATCCGACCGATCCTAACGCTTGCAGAGTGCTGTGGGAGGAGCTCCCGACGGTCAGCGTGGGCGACCGAGACCGGCTAGAGCTGCCTCTCACTCTGGCCGAGTTCTCGGAAGCCCTCCATCGCATGCCCACCAATAAATCTCCGGGCATGGATGGGCTGACCGTGGAGTTCTACCGCGTGTTCTGGGACGTCCTGGGCCCAGACCTAGTCACCGTCTGGGCCGAGTCTTTGCAGAGCGGGGTCCTTCTCTTTCGTGCAGGCGAGCCGTGCTCGCCTTATTGCCGAAGAAGGGGGACCTCCGCGGTTTACGAAATGGGCGTCCCGTCTCGCTCCTCAGCACGGACTACAAAATCGTGGCAAAAGCCATCTCCCTGAGGCTAGGGTCCGTGCTGACGGACGTGGTCCAGCCAGACCAGACCTACACCGTCCCGGGCTGCAGCATCTTCGACAACCTATATCTGGTCCGGGACCTATTGGAACTTGGGTGTAGGGATGATCTGTCGTTCGCCCTCCTGTCCTTAGATCAGGAGAAGGCGTTCGACAGGATGGATCACGGGTATCTCCTGAGCACTCTGCAGGCATTTGGCTTCGGACCCAGGTTTGTGAACTTTCTCCGGGTGCTGTACGCTTCCGCAGAGTGTCTGGTAAGGCTCAACTGGACCCTGACCGAACTGGTCTGCTTCGGGCGAGGAGTACGGCAGGGGTGCCCACTCTCAGGCCAGCTGTACGCTCTGGCGATCGAGCCCTTCCTTTGTCTCCTCCGAAGAAGGTTGACAGGGTTTGTGCTGAGGGAGCCGGAGCTGCGGCTGGTCCTGTCGACGTACGCTGATGACGTGCTCCTCGTGGTCCAGGACCCGGGCGACTTGGTGCGGGTGGAGGCTTGCCAGGCCATCTATTCAGCAGCCTCCTCTGCGCGGGTCAACTGGGTCAAGAGCTCTGGCTTGTTGGTAGGGGACTGGCGGCAGGCGAGCTCCCTCCCACCCGCGCTTCAAGCAATCCGGTGGAGCACGGGTCCGCTGCTCTATCTGGGCGTTTACCTTTCTGCCACGCATCCCTCTCCGCCGGAGAACTGGCAGAATTTAGAGGGCAGGGTGATAGAGCGGCTCCGGAAATGAACAGGACTACTCCGGTGCCTCTCCCTTCGAGGGAGAGCGCTAGTGCTTAATCAACTAGTCCTGTCCATGCTTTGGTACCGGCTCAACACCCTGGTCCCGGCCCCGGCTTTCCTGACCAACCTCCGGACATCGATTCTGGAGTTCTTTTGGTCAGGACTGCACTGGGTCCCTGCAGGCTGTCTCCATCTACCTGTGGAGGAGGGAGGGCAGGGCCTCAAATGTCTGCTTACTCAGGTCCATGTCTTCCGCCTCCAGACCCTGCAGAGGCTCCTTTATGGTGCAGGTAGTCCGGCGTGGAGCATACTGGCCCACGTCTTCCTGCGCCGCTTCCGAGGGCTCCGATACGACCGGCAGCTTCTTTATCTCCATCCGAGAGGTCTTCCGCGAGACCTCTCCGGGCTGCCGGTCTTCTACCAGGACCTCCGCCGGACCTGGAAACTCTTTACAACGACCAGGTCCATGGCAGCCACCGAGGGGGCAGATCTCCTCGCGGAGCCCCTGCTACACAACCCCCAGCTCCGTTTGCAGGTGGCAGAGTCCCGCTCGGTGCGCCAGAGTTTGGTCCAGGCAGAGGTCACAAGAGTCGAAGACCTCCTGGACTATGACCGGGGAGAGTGGCTGGATCCCCTAACCTTCGCTCAGCGCATGGGGCTTTCCAGACCTTGTACTCCCCGGCGCATACTTCAGGAGGTGAAGGCCGCTTTGCCGCCCGCTGCTCGGGTTTATCTCGACCGGGTCCTGCAAGAGGGCACGCCCCGCCCACCCACTACCCCAGGCCCGCCGGACCTTTTAATTGGACCCCTGCCCCGTGGACCCAACCGATCCCTTCACCCCTTCACTAGAAGCCGGCTGCACGAGATGCAGCCGGTCTGTTTTCAAACCGCGCCAAGAAAACATCTCTACACGCTCGTGCTCCACACCCTTCGCGCCCGCACCCTCCTGTCCCACCCCGATACAAAATGGCGTGACCTCCTGCCACCTTTGGAGGGTGAAGAGCCCCGGTGGGCCAGCCTATATTCCATCTTAGTCCCAGAGCCCGCCGGGGATGTCAGTTGGCGGCTCCTTCACGGAGCCGTGAGCACGGGCGTGTACTTGGCGCGGTTCACCTCAATCCCAGACACCTGCCCCTTTTGCGGCGTAAGGGATACCCTGGCACATGTCTACCTGGACTATGCCAGGCTGCAGCCCCTATTCCGGTTCCTCACCAATATCTTATTACGTTTTTGGCTGCACTTCTCCCCTCACCTTCTCATTTATGCACTCCCTATCCGTGGCCCCACAAAGTCACGGGATCTCCTGGTCAGCCTCCTCCTGGCCCTAGCTAAAATGGCCATCTACAAAACCAGAGTGAGGAAGTTGGCCGATGGAGTCTCATGTGACTGTGGGGCCTATTTTCGATCCTCCGTCCGTTCACGTATCCGGGCAGAGTTCCTCTGGGCGGCGTCCTCTGACTCCCTTGACGCCTTTGAGGAGCAGTGGGCGCTGTCTAGGGTTCTCTGCTCAGTGTCCCCGTCCGGTTCCCTTCGTTTGACCCTTTGACCACACTCCTATCCCTGTTATTTTACTAGTTGTCCCCCGGAATTTTTTGGGTATCTAGGTCCTGTGGATCCCCCTTTTAGGCTGGGGGGATCCTTTAGCAGTGGACGGGCTTCGCCCGCCCACTTCCCGGATCCCAATAAGACTACTTTTCTATAGCCATCTGGCTTTCCCCCGTCACAGCTTGTATACAAAATATATTGTGTTGCTCCCTGATGCTAAATTGAGTAACAAATGCCTCAGATATGGAAGCAAAAATTTCAGTCCTTTTTACATCCAAGAGCTGAGAGACCAAGTCTTGAAATTGAATCTAACCTCCTCTCTCCAGTGAATTAAAATGCTAGGAAAATTAATTCTGGTTGATCTCAGATAGAATTGTTGGGTAATAATTGAAGATTGATCCCCATGTTCTGTGCCAAAGTGAATTAACAGATGCAACGTACCTGAGTTAATAGAAAGTTTAATAATCTCAATGCAATCTCATAATTATTAAATTACATAAGGGAGTTAAGGTGATTTTCAGCTGAATGTTCAGCAAAATGTTGCTGAGTGTTAGGTATTGACCTTTTTAAACTGTGTCACCACCAGAGCAGTCTGAAAATATTACAAAAATAAATCCAGCCATGTTCCTGATTAGCACAGGGGATTCCGTAATCTTGCACTTCTGTGCAGACATTGACAAATTTAGGCTTTTCAGGGGGTATCCTGTCTTACTGCTTTATATTTTCCAAGGCGGTTGGAATAAGCTGCCTGATTGTCATGAGCATAGACCATTTGAAAAATCAACAGGGAAATGGAGAAGGCAGAAAATTGTGAGTCTCAGCAGAGCAAAAGAATGGTGTGAGTAACTTCCCAGCATAGCTTTAAGTGTTTAGAATATACTACAAAAGGGATTTTAAAGGCAACTAGCTTAAAGTCCAGAATTTTTGAAGCAGCTGTAAATCAAAAGAAATGGAATATGGCAGCAAGTCACATCATACTATACCTTGGAAAAACAAACAAAAAAAAAACTCCACCAAGTGTTGTCAACAGACAACGTTATGCAGATTTATCAATGGAGTAGGACTGTAACCCTGGTTCCTCAGCTCCAGAACCACCATTCCTTTTGTGAAGGGTTCCCTGCCCCCCGCCAGATGCCTGGGGTACCATTGAGCCCTCTGACTCACCAGCCTGGGTTTCCTCTCACACTGTTCAGAGTAGTAGCTGTGTTAGTCTGTATTCGCAAAAAGAAAAGGAGGACTTGTGGCACCTTAGACCCTAACAAATTTATTTGAGCATAAGCTTTCGTGAGCTACAGCTCACCTCATCGGATGCATTCAGTGGAAATGCTGTGACAAACTGCAGATCACTTCCAGTCCTGCACTCTCACCAGCATTCACACAGGCAGGAACACATCCAACTGCAGTTGCATGCAGGCTCTGGCTAGCCACTGCATGAACCAACAATAGAGAGGCTACAGCCAAAATAACCAGCCTAAGAACCCAGAGCTGTACCATCCTACCCTGATGAAAACCCCGATCAGTATGAATTTATTACTCAGTTTGCTCCTCCCTTAATGTGGAGAGGAATATGCAACAAGCCTGTGTTAACCAAGCTGAGATTTCCCTCCAGACACTTCATTTAAAGACACACTAGTTTAGATAAAGCAAACAAAAAAAAGTTTATTAACTACAAAAGATAGATTTTAAGTGATTATAAGTGATAGCAAACAGATCAAAGCAGATTACCTAGCGAATAAGGAAAACGCAAACAAAGCCTAACATATTAGATAAATTACTAATTCATATCCAGTCTCTCACCCTGAGTGGTGATACAAGCAATCCACCAAGTTTCCTTACACAAGATAGAAATCTCTTGGCCTGGGACCAGCACTTCTCCCAGTTCAGTCTTTGTTCCTCAAGTGTTTCCAGTTCTCCTCTTTTGGGAGGAGTGAGGCCATTAGATGATGTCAGACCCCACCTTATATAGCTTTAACATATAGTGGGAACCCTTTGTTCCAAAGACAGTTCCTAGCCCAGTTTATGGAAAATTACAGGTACCCAAAATGGAGTTTGGTATCATGTGGTCTGGTCAAATGTCCTCACTGAGTCATAGCAGCCATTATAGACTGGCTGAAAAGTTTACAGGAAGGTTAAACTCTTCCATAGCCCATTGTCTTTGCTGATGGGCCATCAGCACTGACTAGCTTCTTCATTGTTGTGCCTGAAAGGCTAGCTGCGCGTTTTACTCAGAGTAAGCCCACTTGAAATACAGATACATAGTTAATATTCATAACTTCAGATACAAAAATGATACATGCACAGAAATAGGATGGTCATATTCAGCAAATCATAGCTTTTCCAATGACACCTCACATGACTCATCTTGTACAAATTGCATCATAATTATGTCAATCATATTATAATCATGCAACTTTGAAGAATATGGGGTGCAGTGTCACAACTATCACTTGAGCTTAACCAAACCTCCATTAGTTACTATCTTTAGTCGGTAATGCTCTATGGGCTTGATGTTCTGAAGTGCTAAATGGGAGTGGAGGGCACAAACCAACTTTCAGGAATTGGTGTTTTTAGCCAGGAAAGAATGACAACATATGCATGACCAGGAAAACCATAACCTCTTAGATACCTCGAGAGAGAAGCCCAAGCAGTGAAGGGCTCGAGGGTTTTGATTCAGGTCTAGCTAGTTATAACCCATCTGCTTGCATATTGTGCCTCACATCAACATATCTGTGGAGTCTCCATAAAATGTGTGTCATATTTCTATGTTAATAAGCACACTGAATTTCAAGATCTCTTGACTATTATCCTGCATGAATACATATTTTCTCATCCACCAAATAAAGTAACTGTCAAAAAAAAATAAACTTGCTAAAATACAAGTAAAATACATTAAAATATAGAACTCATGACTTAGCCTTTTGTTCTACATTAAAAAACACTTCTTAGCATGATCTCTCATGGCCTTTCATGCATAGCTGCTTTTTATAAGCATTTAAAAACAAACAAACTTTTGTGATTAACCATACAGGTGTCACAACATTCAAATTTATCTCTTTATGGCTAGATTCTGCCATCCTTACTGTTATTGGGTAGTACCTTACTTCAAGAGCAGCCATTTTAATTTCAGTAGGATCACTTGCAGAAGAAGGGCACAATTGCACAACTTAACTAAACCCTAGTTTCTGCCAGAAGTTTAACTACATCCTTCTTATGTTGGTTAGGAATATTGCTCTGGAAAACTTTCAAGATGAAATATGTTTATCTAGTCTGAGCCTAAGATGAGATGGTTATGTTTCTTTAAAAAAGACTTTTCTATGCAAAGCTGTTGATATACAAGGAAAAACAAAAAACAAAACCCCACCACACACTGCACACACACAGAGTGTGTGTGTTTAAGTTTTTCTATATTCCACCCATTCCAAAAGCAATTTTGTTATACAAAAGAATTTGCTAGGCCATTAAACCAGATCCTGGATTAATTTCCTTGCAAAGTTTTAACAAAGAGAAAGAATTTTTTATTTTTTATATATTTTAAAGAGACTGCAAAATTGAAATATAGTTTTCATAGTCTAAACCTGGCTACTCTATGTTGTTTGTAATATGTACAGTTTATCTTCAATGCAAGTGTGGCATTCAATAGATTTGAATAACTTAAGCATTACTCTGCGCACACATTTGTTTGTTAAATCATAACAAGTAGTTTAGTGTTTCTTAGCTGTGACTAAATTTGAGCATTTTCCTCCTTTAAGAGTCCCTTTAATAATTCTGGAGAGAATGAATGTGTGGGTGAGAAAGAGGAAGGACAGGAGGGGCAAACCAAAGGAAAGAAGTAATGTGTGAGAAATGGACTTACTGGAAATGAGGAGGAAAATGGAAAATGAGCAAAGGCGATGGAGGAAGAAAGGGGCAAAAAGATGGAAAGTTGCAAAAATAATGAAGTCTGCTGTGTGATGGGTTAGAATAGAATATCAGGGTTGGAAGGGACCTCAGGAGATCATTTAGTCCATCCCCCTGCTCAAAGCAGGACCAATCCCCAACTAAATCATCCCAGCCAGGGCTTTGTCAAGCCTGACCTTAAAAACCTCTATGGAAGGAGATTCCACCACCTCCCTAGGTAATCCATTCTAGTGCTTCACCACCCTCCTCATGAAAAAGTTTTTCCTAATATCCAACCTAAACCTCCCCCACTGAAACTTGAGACCATTACTCCTTGTTCTGTCATCTGGTACCACTGAGAACAGTCTAGATCCATCCTCTCTGGAACTCCCTTTCACGTAGTTGAAAGCAGCTATCAAATCCCCCCTCATTCTTCTCTTCTGCAGACTAAATAATCCCATAATCCCAATAATCTCAATCTCTCCTCATAAATCATGTGTTCCAACCCACTAATCATGTTTGCTGCCCTCTGCTGGACTCTTTCCAATTTTTTCACATCCTTCTTGGAGTGTGGGGCCCAAAATTGGACACAGTACTCCAGATGAGGCCTCACCAATGCCACATAGAGGGGAATGATCACATCCCTCGATCTGCTGGCAATGCTCCTACTTATACATCCCAAAATGCCATTAGCCTTCTTGGCAACAAGGGCACACGGTTGACTCATATCCAGCTTCTCGTCCACTGTAACTCCTAGGTCCTTTTCTGCAGAACTGCTGCCTAGCCACTCAGTCCCTAGTCTGTAGCAGTGCATGGGATTCTTCTGTCCTAAGTGCAGGACTCTGCACTTGCCCTTGTTGACCCTCATCAGATTTATTTTGGCCCAATCTTCTAGGTACCTCTGTATCCTATCCTTACTCTCCAGCATATCTACCACTCCTCCCAGTTTAGTGTCATCTGCAAACTTGTTGAGGGTGCAATCCACATCATCTTCCAGATCATTAATCAAGATATTGAACCAAACTGGCCCCTTGGGGCACTCTGCTTGATACTGGCTGCCAACTAGACATGGAGCCATTGATCACTACCCATTGAGCCTGATGATCTAGCCAGCTTTCTATTCACCTTATAGTCCATTCATCCAGCCCATACTTTTTTAACTTGCTGGCAAGAATACTGTGGGAGACCATGTCAAAAACTTTGCTAAAGTCAAGGAACAACATGTCCACTGCTTTCCCCTCATCCACAGAGCCAGTTATCTCATCAGAGAAGGGAATTATGTGAGTCAGGCATGACTTGCCCTCGTTGAATCCATGCTGACTGTTTCTGATCACTTTCCTCTCCTCTAAGTGCTTCAGAATTGATTCATTGAGGACCTGGCTCCATGATTTTTCCAGGGACTGAGGTGAGGCTGACTGGCTTGTAGTTCCCCAGATCCTCCTTCTTCCCTTTTTTAAAGATGGGCACTACATTTGCTTTTTTCCATTCATCCAGGACCTCCCCCGATCGCCATGAGTTTTCAAAGATAATGGCCAATGGCTCTGCAATCACATCCGCCGACTCCTTTAGCACTCTCAGATGCAGCGCATCCGGCCCCATGGACTTGTGCTTGTCCAGCTTTTCTAAATAGTCCTGAACAACTTCTTTCTCCACAGGGGGCTGGTCACCTCCTCCCCATGCTGTGCTGCCCAGTTCAGTAGTCTGGGAGCTGATCTTGTTTGTGAAGACAGAGGGGAAAAAAGCATTGAGTACATTAGCTTTTTCCACATCCTCTGTCACTAGGTTGCCTCCCCAATTCAGTAAGGGGCCCACATTTTCCTTGACCTTTTTCTTGTTGCTAACATACCTGAAGAAACCCTTCTTGTTACTTTTAACATCCCTTGCTAGCTGCACCTCCAAGTGTGATTTGGCCTTCCTGATTTCACTCTTGCATGCTTGAGCAATATTTTTATACTCCTTCCTGATCATTTGTCCAATCTTCCACTTCTTGCAAGCTTCTATTTGTGTTTAAGATCAGCAAGGATTTCACTGTTAAGCCAAGCTGGTCGCCTGCCATATTTACTATTCTTTCTGCACATCGGGATGGTTTGTTCCTGATTCTTTAAAATACAGCCAGCTCTCCTGGACTCCTTTCCCCCTCATGTTATTCTCCCAGGGGATCCTGCCCATCAGTTCCCCGAGGCAGTCAAAGTCTGCTTTTCTGAAGTCCAGGGTCCATATTCTGCTGCTCTTCTTTCTTCCTTGTGTCAGGATCCTGAACTTGACCATCTCATGGTCACTACCTCCCAGGTTCCCATCCACTTTTTCTGATTAGGAGACACAACACTGTGCTGAATCTTAAATGAAGGACCAAGAGGAGGAAGTATCACCTCAAGCAACTAAGTGAAGTTCAAGTTGCCTGAAAAAGTTCGATTTTTTTAACCATCGAAAAAAAGGGTCCATAGGCATTCATCTAGGCTAGATCAGACCCTCTCCACAAGGAACCTATCAAATTTCTTCCAAATGCTGCTGAGGTTTGCCTTGGAACCCCAATTCAAAAAAGTGTACCACATCACAGTTTGTCTAGTACTTTAAGTGAGAATAGATTTCATCTTAGTAGGATCTTTAATCAGGAATCAGTGTATGAAAGTGAGGCACAGATCTCTAAGAATTAGGAGACTACAATCTCTTCTACAGGGAACAGCCGTACCTTAAAAATAAGTAGAAAAAAACCCTCAAGTATTAAAGACTATAATTTGGGCCCTCAAAGTTGCCTTAAGAAACCATTTTGATTTACAGGTACATTAACTGCAACAGTATGTCAAGTTCTACTGTTCCACTCTTTATATGCACATGTAACTCTCACCTCTATTTTGTTTTTTAGTTCACTGGAAGATGTCATACTATAAATGTTGAAGTCGCAAAAATATTATCTACCTAGCATTCAACGGTTATGGTTATAAAAGATAAAAACTGTATGAATAAGGAATACAACAACCTGTTAGTATAAGCTGGTGGAAATTGTACTTTTCAATAAGACACACATTTACATTCAGAAGGAAAAGAATTCCAGAGTCAAACTTTGACCAGCATATCAATCAGGCCTTCCATCCCTGTTTCAATGCATATTTAAAGAAAATTAGAACTTTTTTTTCATAAGTGCCCAATTGACAATTTTGGAAACTGAAGTCCTCCATTTATCTGTTGCATAGGTATAGGGAGAAGAGCAGCAGTTCAAGCTTCCCTCAAAATCTCCCACCAAAATGCCTCAAGCCCATCCTGGAAAGACTACTCTTCACTCAAGGGTTTCAGTAGGGTAAGAAGAAACAGGGATGTCCAAGCCATTTAAGTATGGAGCCCTCAAATTCCATGCACCCTGTGGGAAAAGGAGTGTGTCACAAAAACTCTGTCAGCCAAGGGAATTCACTCTCTGCAGAGCAGGAAACAAGCAGCAGGACACATGGGATTTGAATGTTCCAGACCTCTAGCATAATGAAGAAAAACAACATGAACAGTACAGATGTGAAAATTTTCTTTCATCAGTTTAATAACTCAGTATCTACAAGGTTTTTATTTTGGATAATGCATGGTGACAAGGTACCCAACACAATGACTCATACTGTTATCCCTCCCCCTGCTTCCACTGAGGCCTTGTCTACACTAAAGGGAAAAGTCGATCTAAGCTACGCAATTTGAGTTACACGAATAGCGTAACAAATCGACGTACCTTAGATCTACTTACTGCGGGGTCCACACGACGTGATGTCGACAGGAGATGCTCTCCCAAAGACTCCCCTTACTCTTCTCAATCCAGTGGAGTACAGGAGTCAACGGGAGAGCCATCTTCGGTCAATTTAGAGGGTTTTCACTAGACACACTAAATCAACAGCTGATGCATCGATGAGCATGCGTCGACCCCCCTGTAAGTGTAGACAAGCCCTGAGAGAGAGACTCGCTTTTATTTCCAGTCTGCTAGCTACCAAAACAATCTCCTATGAGCTATACAAGCCCTTACCTTGCTTTGCAGGTTAACAATAGGTGTACTCCAGTCCCTGAGACCCTTGGAAAAGTTCATCGGTAGTGTCCAGCCCATATCCACTGAACACTCACAACACCACCAGGTCTGCTGTCCCCAAGGAAACACTGTACATCCCAGTTTGAATGATTCAGCTCAGGATCAGCTCTGTGAATTTTACCACAGTACTGATTTATAGTGAAAACAACATTAAGTTTATTATCAAAGGCTCAAGATTCAAGAGATAGTGAGCAAGGATAATGGAAACTACAGGTTATATATAAAACAAAATTATAACATGATTCCTGAAGACTAAATTTAAAACAGGTCAACATCCAATGAGTTTATCTCACCCAAATGTTTTCAGCAGCATTTTCAACCAAGTCCGGCTGAGATCCTGTTTTCATAAATGTAAACATGCAGCATGTGGTTTGCTTACTTCCTAGGTGCAGGAATAACAGGGGTTTTTCTCATCTCCCAGTTATAGTCCAGTAACTCTTTGCAGTGCACCCCCAGATAAGGCTCTTCCCCCCTGCTGTTCTTCTATTTCTGTTAAAGCTCAAAGTCTTTCATCTGCCTTTCGCTCAGATTGGTGATTCTGAAAGAGACTTTACTCAGTTTTCATTTCAACAGACAGATGGATAAACATCTCTGGTATGACAGGAAATCAGTTTTTCACTGCTCCTGGGGATTAACACCTTGATACAAACTATAGGAATATATTTCCAGTATACACACACAATTCCTCAAATAGTAGTTAGTAGTTCATACAGTTTATGATGATATTCATAACGGCTTTCCTTTGATACCTTACAAAGCATTTTTAGTGAATCAGGATCAGGATATTCTTGCATTGATGCATTTATAGGTTACACATTTTTTGCCATTATAAATAATGGCAACCTGTATACTTGTATGCTCTGTAAAAGAGGAAAACAAATCCCACACCTATCAATTTCAAAGACATTTGATGTATGGGATAACAACTCAAGGGGGAAAAGTGAGTGGATGTCAATGGAGATATCACCATAGTGTGTAATAGGGAGGAGTGGGTGGCATGTTCCCTTATACATATAGGGCATTTGTAATGTGTATGTCTGGAAAGGGGAGACTCATTGCTGCCATTGGTTTAAGCCTTTACGTGCTTTCATATGCAGCATCAGGATATGGTCCCATGCTTATGCCCTGACAGCTTGCTGGGAGGGCTTTAACTTAAAAGGGAGGGGAAAGGCCAGCATAAAAACACCTCAAGTGTCTGCTTAATCCACCAATCTAACGGTTGTTCTGCACTGCTACCAGTGAGGCTCTACGCAAGCACAGTGAAGTCTCGCATTATCATCCCACTTTTACTCCTTGCATGGTCTTCATCTGCCCACCCATACCTCCCATGTACTACTGCACAGAAGGTCTCCATGGACCTGAGCTGAGCTCCATGCAAACGGTGTCAATATCCAGAGAGAGAAAGGATGGTCCAGTGGTAAGGGCACTAGCCTTGATCCCTGGAGATGTGTTCAGTCCCCTGCTCTGTGACCTTGGCAAGTCACTTAGCCTCTCTGTGCTTCATTTCCTCATCTGTAAAATGGGGATATTAGCATTGCCCTACCTCACAGGCATGCAGTGAGGATAAATACATGAATGTTTGTGAGGTGCTGAGATACTGTAGTAATGGTGGCCATATCAAGTACTTACCATGGCTTGATCAAGTCAGTTCCACAGAGAAACGCATCTAACTATGCTGTCAGAAGTGGTACAAGCACAGTAGCTGTTACTGGCTGTCATATTTACAAGTAGTTATCAACTATTTTTCATGCAAGTTTATTTCAAAATAAATTGTTATGCAGTTCTCAGTTTGTAAAGAGATCAAAACAGGATACTGGGAACTTTGTGACTGTACAGCATTGGTAACCCTGAGTGACATCATTCTTGAGACATGCACTAACGTTGGAGTGCTTTATAATCTCTGAACTTGGGGTTACTATAGCAACCATTCATTAAGACATGAGTGTGCCTGCAATCTTTAAGGACTACAGCAGTTTGAAAGCTGGAAATCTTCACAGAATTCATTTCTCCATCCAAATCCCATTTGAAATTACTCTTCACTGGAGGCTCAACAAATTTCAGAAGTGAAAAAGTATCTGTGCCACTCTGAAAATGGATTTTCTAAATACCTGGTTATCCATCGTGTTGATATCCAAGTGCTCACATTTTTAAGGTCTAATCCTGCTGTGTTTGAAGTTAAGCAAATGGCAGAACTCCAATTAGCAAGATTGGGTCCTTAACTTTTAGGCTCAAGGGCAGAGTCTTGTTTTAGGTTTTGTATAATGCTAAGTAATCTGATAACAATAATTAGTTATTATTAATTATAAATTCTGACATCACTATGTATTTTTGCTGAGTTACCAAAAAAAAACCAGTATAGGAGACAACACAGCAAATTAAACTGGAAATTGATTCAGTGCTTCAATGCAACATGCAAAAAAAATCAGTCTAGAAAAGGCAGAAAACAATTGAACAAAGCTTAACTTCCCTATTACATTTTAACCTATACCACTAATGCACTTTGGGCTTGAGATTGGAAATATTAAAGACAATGGCAAAAGTCGCACTGACTTTAGTTGTGGAGGACCAGTCCTTGATTTTAGACAAGGAAAAGACATACAAGACAAGACACTGAGCAATAAGAGAGAAGAGAGATGTGGGGTTTACTGATGAGTAGAAGTCACACAGGGGTTGAATGATATTAGCTGAGGACTACCAATGAGCTGATACTATTTTCTGGGGGTTGAGGGGGAGAGAATATCTTGTGCTTTGGAATCTAATATTTTATTGTAAAAGCATTAAAAGGTGTGATTTGTAGGCCTTGTTAACTGTAACAGGGTGCTCTGTAAAACTATAAACCAGGCCATACATACAAGGGCCTAAGGATTTACGAAGATAGCCTCAAAAATATATCTGAGAATAACCAAAGCAGTGATGTCTGATAAATGATTTAAGCAATAAGTCCAGGGAAAATTAAATTATTGCTATTTATCACAGTGGCATATTAAATGATTGTTGTTAGATTTCAGAGTTAAGTGGGACTATTTTTAATTATTTCACAGTTGATCTCAGCACAAAAGACAGAACAGTGACAATCAGGTATTGTGAATGGGTGAAATCTGAGTTGTGTGCGCAATATGACAGACTACTACCACCACCACTTCCCCAGTCCAACCCCTGAAGATAGGAGGGACTGCTAGAAGAAGAAGGGTTTAGAAAAGATGGATCTGAAAGAGGAACTATTGTTTGGTGAGAATGGGGAAACTATGGTAGGTGAAAGGGGAAACAACTGAAGATGTGAAGGAATGAAAGGACAAAAGCAGCACTAGGAATAGACAGTATTAGGAGTGGAGAGAATGGAAGGGAAAGATGGGAAGTTAGAGCAGGGATGCATGGCAGAAGCAGAGTTTGAGTTAGATGTAGTAAGGCCTTTGTTATAGATTCATAGATACTAAGGTCAGAAGGGACCATTCTGATCATCTAGTCTGACCTCCTGCACAGTGCAGGCCACAAAATCTCACCCACCCACTCCTATGAAAAACCTCACCCATGTCTGAGCTATTGAAGTCCTTAAATCATGGTTCAAAGACTTCAAGGAGCAGAGAAGCCTCCCTCAAGTCAACCATGCCCCATGCTACAGAGGAAGGCGAAAAACCTCCAGGGCCTCTCCAATCTGCCCTGGAGGAAAAATTCCTTCCCGACCCCAAATATGGCAATCAGCTAAACCCTGAGCATATGGGCAAGATTCACCAGCCAGATACTACAGAAAATACTTTCCTGGGTAACTCAGAACCCATCCGTCTAATATCCCATCTCAGGGGATTAGGCCCATTTACCCTGAATATTTAAAGATCAATTAATTACCAAAATCCCATTATCCCATCATACCATCTCCTCCATAAACTTATCGAGTAGAATCTTAAAACCAGATAGATCTTTTGCCCCCACTGCTTCCCTTGGAATGTTACTCCAAAACTTCACTCCTCTGATGGTTAGAAACCTTCGTCTAATTTCAAGTCTAAACTTCCTGGTGGCCAGTTTATACCCATTTGTTCTTGTGTCCACATTGGTGCTGAGCTTAAATAATTCCTCTCCCTCTCCTGTATTTATCCCTCTCATATATTTATAGAGAGCAATCATATCTCCCCTCAACCTTCTTTAATTAGGCTAAACAAGCCAAGCTCCTTAAGTCTCCTTTCATAAGACAAGTTTTCCATTCCTCGGATCATCCTAGTAGCCCTTCTCTGTACCTGCTCCAGTTTGAATTCATCCTGCTTAAACATGGGAGACCAGAACTGCACACAGTATTCTAGGTGAGGTCTCACCAGTGCCTTGTATAACGGTACTAAAACCTCCTTATCCCTACTGGAAATGCCTCTCCTGATGCATCCCAAAACTGCATTAGCTTTTTTCACAGCCATATCACATTGGCAGCTCATAGTCATCCTATCATCAACCAATACTCCAAGGTCCTTCTCCTCTTCCGTTACTTCTAATTGATGCATCCCCAACTTATAACTAAAATTCTTGTTATTCATCCCTAAATGCATAACCTTACACTTCTCACTATTAAATTTCATCCTATTACTATTACTCCAGTTTACAAGGTCATCCAGATCCTCCTGTATAATATCCCAATCCTTCTCCGAATTGGCAATACCTCCCAGCTTTGTATCATCTGCAAACTTTATTAGCACACTCCCACTTTTTGTGCCAAGGTCAGTAATAATAAGATTAAATAAGATTGGTCCCAAAACCGATCCCTGAGGAACTCCACTGGTAACCTCCCTCCAACCTGACAGTTCGCCTTTCAGTAGGACCCGTTGCAGTCTCCCCTTTAACCAATTCCTTATCCACCTTTTGATGTTCATATTGATCCCCGTCTTCTCCAATTTAACGAATAATTCCCCATGTGGCACGGTATCAAATGCCTTACTGAAATCTAGGTAAATTAGATCCACTGCATTTCCTTTATCTAAAAAATCTGTTACTTTTTCAAAAAAGGAGATTAGGTTGGTTTGGCACGATCTACCTTTTGTAAAACCATGTTGTATTTTGTCCCATTTACCATTGACTTCAATGTCCTTAACTAAATGTCTCAGTCTGCCCAAGAGTAATATTGATAGTTCTATTAGAAGGCATTCATCCTGAAGTGTATTCTCTGCATTCTTTTCCTGCAGGTATTACACATGAGAAAAAGCAACTACTCTGACCACATTCAGAGATATCAGACATTTCTCATCTTTGGTCACTACTTAATGTAATCTGTCTTTGCTGCACATAATACAATACAGGTTTTCATCATTTTAAGAACTTTTCATACTGGTGAAGATAAAATAAAACACCTTGCCCAATTACATTAGCTGCAGTAATTTCAGTCCCCAGAGTCCCAATTGTAAAGGCATGTTCCCAATCTATCTCAATCATTGATGCAACTTGCACAGTACAGTAAATGGAGAATGAAAGATTCTACCTCATTTAGATCATTGAAAAGCTGGGACAGTCTAACGTGATCTCAAATGTCTTCATATAACCGACACAAAGGCTTCAAAAATGATTGCCATTCCCTTGAATAAAAGATTACATGTGAAAAAATTAAATTATAAAATATTTAAACCTTTTATGCAAATACAGATAATTCAGAGGGGAAATAATTATAAGGCTGAGTAAATTGGGTAGGAGGCCTGTATTTCAGAAACCTCAGAATTTCATATTAAAGTAAGTACGGCTTAAGTGAGAAGAATATTAATTTTCCATATTCCAAAACTGGGCAATCTAACATGTCAACTAAAAGGAAATTATTCATATTTCCATTTTTTTCCAGCTATAGTAGGGAAGACGAGTAAAAAGCAAAACCTGATGTTGATGTATAGGGGGAGAAAATACACCCATAGGCTTGTGAGGGCCCTCTCAGGATCCATAATATTTGGAGGTTGCAGCTACAGCAGCTATTCAGTGCAATGTTTCCACAGCATTTTTTTTTTAAATGTAGACCACTGCTCCATGGGCAGCCTTTTGAGAGCCATTGATCCAATACGTTCTCTGCTGCATAGAATACAGAATTATTTCTCCTTTCTAATAAAAGATATGACAGCTAGGTTTCATTCTCTCTCCCCTCCCCAAGACAATCTCCAAAAGAGAAGATAAAGACAGTATAGAAATAGAGACTGAGCCAAAAATGACAATACCTTTAATGAGCATGTTGTGTGCCCATCTGCACAGCATAGGCCTCCTTCAAAAAAATCACACAGGCTATATATCGCGTGGGCCAGTCCTTTCTCCATAGATTTCAATAGAAAATTTTTGCCATTGACTTTTAGGAAGTTTAAACCTGTATGTCCACCATGTTTTGGTTGAGGACCTTTAATTATTTAAAGATAATGGTGAGGCTAGCCACAGAATTTGGAGCAAGCGTGTGAGCTCCCCAAGGATTTTATCCAGGCCCATCTCAAATCATACTATTTTCACTCTTTCTATACTCCAAAAAAGTCAGGCCACAATGGTGCATAAAATGTGAAGTTAGCCAATGGTTCCATTTATCATAATTAGATTGGTCTTATTTGATAGTTTTGTCTCTTTGATGTTATTTTAAGGAGGGTTTTTATAGACAGGAGCTGCTCATGCCCCATTACTCATCCGGATGGCTACACTGTAAATCTAAGAGCATAAGATGCAAATGGCACATTTATTTTAATGAAGACAACACAACTAATATAGCTAGCAAGCCAGCTGATGAATTGATTAGGTGGTGAGTGTACTAGTACTTGGTCTAATATTAAGAGGACTCTTTGCTTTTGAATGTTACTGATCTAACAGCATGGAAAGAGTCATAATTCAGATGTCTTTCTTCTCCCTGATTTCTGTTTAACACATTGTTAATAAACATCTTCTTGTAAGACACAGTGATTTCATGTAAGATGCAGTGATTTCACTGTTCCTGAACGCTTAAGATAGGATATGCCTGCAGTCTGCATATTCAATGAAAACAAATGGAGTGTATAAACTAAGGTTTCAGAGTAGCAGCCGTGTTAGTCTGTATTCGCAAAAAGAAAAGGAGTACTTGTGGCACCTTAGAGACTAACAAATTTATTAGAGCATAAGCTTTCGTGAGCTACAGCTCACTTCATCGGATGCATCCGATGAAGTGAGCTGTAGCTCACGAAAGCTTATGCTCTAATAAATTTGTTAGTCTCTAAGGTGCCACAAGTACTCCTTTTCTTTTTGTATAAACTAAGATGCTGTGTAGGCTCTTGATAACAGACCTAAATAAAAGGAACCTGAAAGTTAGAAGAGTCAGCACCTTGCCTTTCATCTTCCTGTCTTCAAAGGTACTAACATCTCCAGGGATACATTTTGATGCAGGTCCACATTTTCTGTCAATTTAGTCTTTTCTTGTTGAATAACTGCACTATCTCAAAAGATGACAAGGGAAGGAAATAAAGCAGAAGCTGCTGAGCAGTATTTCTACAGGTGCCAAGTAAACAGTTATTCCAGACCTGGAAGATAATACAATGAGAATATTAAACAAAAGATCAAGTTTCTTTAGAAAACCAAAATATACGAACAGCAAGAGATCCCTCCTAAAAGGAAAGGAAGGTTTGCTCATGCTTGTCTATTGTATGCCAAGATACATGAAACAGACACATCAGCAGCAGCACCAAAGATGATTGAGTAGGTGAGTATGGAATAATGCAGGCATTGTATCACAAATAAAAAGGGGTGCAGAAAAAAAAATCCAAAGCTGAAGGATTGTCACAAGATTGAACAAGATCTACAGTAATAAAAATTTGGCTGTGTTGCAAGGAAATAAAATTAAGAGACACTTATAGTGAATGGAGAATAAATACAGAAAAGACTAGAGGGAAGAAGGAAATCTGGAAAATGGAAAATATTGGTATAAAAGTTTTCTATGTCCTGGTTATTGCAACTTAGGAATTCAGAATTTCAGACACACACTTGGCCAAAAAAGTATGCATTGTGACTATATCCATATCCCCCAACTTTTGAACACGACTTGTCTTTTTAGATTGCAGGCTTTTGAGAAGAAGATTCTACCTTCCTATGCGTTATACCTCAATTTTGCCTGTATAGTCCCCATTGCATCCAAAGACATTGCACAGACCTAAATAAGGGCAGAGCTTTGCCTGGAGCTGAAACTTAGTTAACGTTTGCATTCACAATGGACAAACAAGAACAGAATCCAATTAATTCTTTTTGCTGTATGAGCCCTGCTGTGCTATCAGGAGTGAAGTGTTGTAAAACATTACCCCCCAGCCATCACATATAATCAAATAAAGTACTTTCAGTAAACCCACAAACTTATTTATTGATACAGGTGCCTTTTTACATTGCCTCTTTTGAGAGTTGTTGCCATTGTTGTAAGAACCTGGCTCTGAGCAGCCTTTCTGCACCAGTCAGTTACCAATTTATGGTCAGGAGATCAGTAGAAGAGACACAGTCGAACCCAGTCAGGATACCAGGAACGCTGGGTCTGGTACCCTACAGTCTGTAACCTGGAAGTAGTAGAGCTGGGTGTTGAACCAGGTCAGGATACCAGGTAGGGTCAGGCACCAAGTTACAGGCAGTGGGCAACTAGCAGAATTGGGGGACCAACCAGGGTCAGAAGCTGGTGTCCAGGGTCCAGAGCAAGGCGAGGTTTGAAGCAGAAGCAAACAGTGACAGCTCCCCATGATGGCTTCCTGGTTTATATACGAGCATATGCCAATTAGTGGGCTGCTGGGAGTTTTCTCAATTTGTAAAAGATAAGGAAATTAGGTAAGGAGAGATGAATTGACATGCCTCATGTCACATAGAAAGGCTGTGGCAGAGTTGGGAACTGAACTCAGATATGAGGAATCCTAAGCCATTGCTTTACCTACATGACCTTCAATCATCCTGCCTTTCTAAAAATAAGACAAAACAAAAACAAAACTAAAAAACAAAGGAAAAAGCATCTCCCAACAACTACCACAGTAGATGCAAGAAGTGAGAGTCCACAATACTTTTCTGGCTGGATTTTGTGATGCATCTAATATTAGATGGAAACAGTGAAATCAACACCTTCACTGATTTCTTGCAACAACAGTGAGTTTTCAAGGGTTAGGGGGGACTGCCCAGTTTTGTGGAAAAATCACAGTATGAAAAAAAAATTCTGGAATAGAAATAACTAATGTTATAATTGCAGCTGATCTTCATGAGGTCTAGTGGCAATTGTAAAGCTTTAATCAAGGATCCAAGAGAACAGCTCTTAGGTCATGCAATACTCAGATTATAGCATTACATTTAAAAGTTCTCATCTTCTGAATTTTAATAGTTTCCACCAAGGATATAGCATCTAATCTTCATTGCTTTTCAAAATGATTACTCACGTACATATTGTACTTAACAAGTCTGAGGTGAGAAATGACCCTTGTGTGTCTGCCTCGAGAGGATAGAAGATAATACAGATGGTTCCCTGCATCACCTTGTGTTCTAACATCACTGACCATACTCTAAGCAATAATCAAGTGCTGCCACCTTCTGTATCAATACACTCTGCAAGTCTGATGAATACAGTAAGTCAATTCCACTTTCTGTATTCCTTTTCTTTTAATGAGAAATTCAAATTGATGGATATTTCTGTATTGAAGGAGAGATAACTGGGTACTAAATGTTATTTATTCAATAGTCACAAGATCAAAGATTTAGCTTAAGTTACTATGGGTAGGGAAAATTGCTTCCAAATGCAGCATTATGATGTAGCTGGTACATACTTTTTCCTAAATAGGGTAATATTTAAAATGGATGCACAATTTTACATTGTCTGAGAGCCCATCTGAACACTAGTTTAGTCTCTCTATCCCAATATTCCAGTTAGTTATTAGAGCTCGCTGAAAATTCTCAGATGAAACAGTTTTCTATCAGAAAATGCTGATTTGATTAAATCAAAATACTTTGTGGGAACATATTGTGGTTCTGGTCCATAATTAGAGTTCTTTGGCGCTATGATAATACAAACAGATAGTCATTTGTACATGTATTTACCAGTGTTTCATGTTCCGTCATCAAGACTGCCTGAAACTCTAAATGTATTTTTTGAAAATTTGGTTGTCTTTGTCAATAATTAATCAGTTTCTTCCAGATCAAAATTATTTAGTGAAGTAAGAGGAACAATGGACGTGTCTTTTTATATATTTTTTAAAATAATATGAGAACACCGTAATAAGTGCATTTAAGCAGAACATTTACATTTTACCAAATTCTCTTTGTAGGTCAACTTAATTATCAAAACTCCTATACATATCATGTTTTTTTTAAATCAACATAAGGATGTACACAGGCAGCACACTAAGTGACCTGTTCACATATAAAGAATGGTCCAAAAGTTTATCCTGGAGATCCCTCTCTGTGTTAGCACCTATGAAGTATGTCAGGTGCTTCATCATTTTCATTACCATTTAAAGATGTTAGCCCACTGCAATGTCTTCCCATTCTTTAATATGGATAATATCACACAAATGTAATTCAAAGTCAAAAAGGTTAAGAACTTATATTGGACAGAAACAGACTGTGAATCCCAGAGATGATTGAACCTGGGGATATTCTGAACTAAAAGAGCTCTCAGACATGCTTGTAGCCGTTTTCATTGCTTCACACTGATTCAACAGACATTCTAGGCTACAGAGTGACAATCCTGGAATCTTATTGTATAAATACTTAAGAGATTTCTGACTGAAAAGTCAAAGGTGCACGGGGGCCGTAGAGTTAACTTGATGTTTTGCTAATGCCAAACAGCATTCATATTAGAGTAGTCAGATATTACAGTGATGGTCACAGGATCAGTATCTACAGAGAATAATCTATGTAGGATGATTGACACCTGACGTGTTTAGGTAACGCGGGCTAACAGTGTCACTCTATGCTCCCTCCCCCGCTCATTGTAATTAGACCTATACACTGTTGAGTTAATGGACCTTGTCATCAAGCTCAGGCACAAAAGTCTTGTGCTTTCAGATCTAGAGTCTAATCTGTACAGGCAAGCCATCCAAATGTGTCACTGCATTTGGAATGGAGCCAACAGAAGTTTTCTTCAGCTTTATCGCTCTAGAAACCTGGATCTCCCACTGACAAGGCACAGGTCTCTACCACTTGATCCCAATACTCTAGTGGTTACCATTTATTCTTTTTTCCAGGGCAGCTATTCGAGAATAGCAGTCACACCGTAGTGAGCCTAATTTCAACCAGCAGAGGACAATGGTACACAGACACACATTGAAAACAATGCACTGAAGATAAAAATACCATGGGGGTTTTGGTTCAACATTTTAAGATTTTGGCCATGTGTATCAGTGGTTGCATGAATGAAAATTATAACAGGTAAATTATTGGCCCCATTCTTATATCACACCTATTTCACAATTGTTAAACTCCATTGGCTAGAGAGCTACTCCTCATTAACACTGATAAAAAATATGGAGCGGAGTGTTTTATGGTGATCTTTTGGTCTAAAGACTATTATTTATATTACAATAGCACTTAAAGGTCTAATCTGATATCAGGGCCCCATTGTGCTAGGTACTGTACATAAACATAGTAAGAGACAGTTGCACAAATACACACGGTAAGCAAAGAATAGGAGAAAGGACTCTTATGGATGGGAAACTAAGGCACAGTGAGATTAATTGATCAGAAGTCTGTAGCAGAGTCAGAAATTCAACCCAGTCCTCTCAATTCCCAATCCTGTGCCCTACCCATAAGAGCATGTCTTCTCTCCGATATCTTGAGATATATGTATAGTACTGAATATTTTCATGCATGCAATACTAAAGAAAATGGAATTTTATCTATGACAGGGGAGCAAAAATTGATGTTTTAATACTACCCAGAAATCAGGATTTCTCTTTTGTTTCAATCTTAAATTAATTTTCAGATTTAAGAATATTGTCATTTCGCCTACAGACACGCATTGCATGTCATTTTTTCAATGATTTTGAAAAATAATACTGCTGCACATGCAACAATACAATTTCAAAGAAAATGACAGCAACAGACAATTGAAAACAGCATTTATAAAAATTAGACACACTAATATAACGGTAAGTCTACATCTGTTAATTTTCAGTTTGTATGTGTCCCAGCAGACAGCTCACATTGTCTTGCTTCTATCTAGCTACTTGTTTTGTTGCTTGTGCAAGCAGTTTTATACTTCTGCACAGCAAGCTACATTCTCTTTTGTCTAGTCTCATAAATTACTAGCCACAAAAATTCTATTCTCAGGCGACTGAGAAATAGACTTGCACACCCTTCATAATTCTCCTTAGTGTTATACTTCATTAAAGAGATGGGGAAAAATCATAACATGTTCTTTATTAAGAATATAGAGCTCTTTTTTCAATGGTGAGGAAACAAACTTGGGGGAAAAAAAGAAGATTATGGTATCTTATAATTTTCAGATATTTTTGGCTTAGATGAAGACATACACAGTTGATTAAACTCTATCCTAAACTCTACGCATCCTAAACTCTATGCAATATAAATAGATAGAAACAGTAACCAATAACAAAAATATGTTCAATTTACTTAAAATAAGATTGGAATTTTACAAAATACTATTTGAACATCTAATCTAAAATTGTTTCAATTCCATCAGTGTTTGTGTGAAGGAGGATTCACCTGGAAATGAACTGAAGCAGTATTAATAATACATCTATTGCATAGTGAAGAGATTAATCTCCATAACTAGGCTTTTCATTTAAAATTGAATGTTCTCAATTTTCTAGGTCGTCTGGAGGTTACGTTGAATTTGATCTCACCGCCGCATTGTATCAATGCTCTAAATTTTATCCTTCAGAAATAGAAAACTTTCTAAAGTCTCTGTAGACACATTAGGATATCTGTTTAAAACTCCATTTCACAAAATATAAACTTGTATGTTGAGAGAAAAAAAAGTAGTAGACACACAGTGTAATGAGGTGCAAATCTGATGCCCACAGACCTGGGTGGGACTTTTTTTTTTAAATATCTGATCAGAGATATGCAGTAGCTTTGTGGTAAGGATACTCACCTAGGATATGAGCGACCCAGGTTCAAGGTTCAGATTCAGAGCATGGACTTGATTTTGGGTCTCCCACAGCATAGACGAGTGCCAGTGGTGCAAGTACGATGGTACAGTACAGTACGCCGTACCAATAAGATATTTATCGCTGGTAAGGAGTACCAGAAAGACACAGGAGGAGACCACCGCCAGCCTCACCCCCAGCACTTCCACACAGCTGTCCCCTGAGTCCTCCTGCCCAGGGCTCTGTACAGCAGCCCCACAGGAGGACAGTACTGGGGGCGGTACAGCAGCCATGCCAGAGGAGCTGCATGTTCTGATCCTGTGGTTCAGGGCTCTCTCGGTAACTGCAGCAGCGAAAGGAGCAGAATGTGAAGCCGCCAGGTAGCCCCACACAACAACTCCGCAGCCCGGCCCTCAGCCCTTCCACGCAGCTGCGTCTCCTGAGGCCTCCTGCTTGGGGTCTGTACAGCAGAAGTCTCTGGCGCAGTGGAAGGAGGACAGAGCCCCGCCCCTCAGGTAACATGGCATGGATGTGGATCATGGGGAGGGGACGGGGAGAGGGCAGGGAGGAGTCATGTGCAATGGGGTCATGTGGGAAGGCCACATGCCCCCACTTTGTGTCCCTCACCTGAGTGCAGCATACCGGCAAGAAATGATTTCTACTTCTACCATAGGCGAGTGCCCTAACCATTGGGCTATTGGCAATTTCAGAGTGAGCATCTCTCTCAGATTTCAAGGCCTTGGTTTTGTCCCAGTGAGGAACAAAACCAAATGCCCAAACCTTGAAATTACTCATTAAATGGAATTCTTGTTTTCCAGAATGCTTTAGCTCCTAGATCTGCTGTATGGTTTTCACTATTCATTTCTCTGGGCCTGTTTCCAATTCCACAGAGGCTGGTGTTATGAACTGGGACGGACAGTTTCTTACTATGCATTTGTACAATGCAAATCTTAATGGTTTGCTGATATTGTTGGAGGCCTCTATCTGCCACTGTAATTCAAAGAATAATAAACTAATTAAAATCTATGTACATCATGTAAGAAATAATTTCTGCAGCAATATTATTAGGCTAGCTCCATCTTCTAAATTAGGGGCAATGACTGCATTCTGTGATAACAAGGACACGACTCAATAACTGCAATGTTTATTTAGCATGATATGGTGATTTCTCTAAGTAGGAAATCTCCATAATTTATATCAGTGTTCCAAATAGCAAGGTTACTTATACAAAACAAAGAAAATATTTGCCTAGGAAAATAACTTATTACTCATTCTGTTACCAATGGAAGCAGTTTTTCAAATCTGTAAATATGTATTTTAAATGCCATGCATTGAACAAATGGAAGAGTATAACCTTATAGACTTTAAAAGCAGCAAAGAGTCCTGTGGGACCTTATAGACTAACAGATGTATTGGAGCATAAGCTTTCGTGGGTGAATACCCACTTATTCAGGTGCACTTAGTGGAAATTTCCAGAGGCAGGTATAAATATGCAAGCAAGAATCAGGCTAGGGATAATGAGGTTAGTTCAATCAGGGAGGATGAGGCCCTCTTCTAGCCATTGAGGTGTGAACACCAAGGGAGAAGAAACTGCTTTTGTAGTTGACGAGCCATTCACAGTCTTGCTTAATCCTGAGCTGATGGTGTCAAATTTGCAAATGAACTGAAGCTCAGCAGTTTCTCCTTGAGGTCTGGTCCTGAAGTTTTTTTGCTAAAACCTCTCCAACACATCATTGGTGATCTACAACCCATCCTGGACAATGATCCCTCACAGGCCTTGGGAGGCAAGCCGGTCCGCACCCACAGACAACCCGCCAACCTGAAGCATATTCTCACCAGCAACAACACACCGCACTATAGTAACTCTAACTCAGGAACCAATCCATGCAACAAATCTTGATGCCAACTCTGCCCACATATCTACACCAGCAACATCATCACAGGACCTAACCACATCAGCCACATCATCGCCGGTTCATTCACCTGCACGTCCACCAATGTAACATACGCCATCATGTGCCAGCAATGCCCCTCTGCTGTGTACATTGGCCAAACTGGACAGTCCCTATGTAAAAGGACAAATGGACACAAATGAGATATTAGGAATGGCAATATACAAAAACCTGTAGGAGAACACTTCAACATCCCTGGACACACAATAGCAGATTTAAAGGTAGCCATCCTGCAGCAAAAAAACTTCAGGACCAGACTTCAAAGAGTTCAAAGAGAGACTGCTGAGCTTCAGTTTGTTTGCAAATTTGACACCATCAGCTGAGGATTAAACAAAGACTGTGAATGGCTCACCAACTACAAAAGCAGTTTCTCCTCCCTTGGTGTTCACACCTCAACTGCTAGAAGAGGGCCCCATCCTCCCTGATTGAACTAACCTCATTATCCCTAGCCTGATTCTTGCTGGCATATTTATACCTGCCTCTGGAAATTTCCACTACGTGCACCTGAATAAGTGGGTATTCACCCACGAAAGCTTATGCTCCAATACATCTGTTAGTCTATAAGGTGCCACAGGACTCTTTACTGCTTTTACTGATCCAGACTAACACGGCTACCCCTCTGATACTTGATTATAGACATTGATTTTCCAAAGTACTAGTTATCTAATTTTATTTTTCTGATATATTCCCTCTATTTGAATATTTTTGTATCTGCTCCGCTATCTGTGAGCTCTTTCATATATAACTTTCAATCCAGGACTGGAGGTTTACATTGACACATCACATGAAGATGTAGCTTCATCGGCTGAAATGCCTTATGTGGAAGAAGAATGGGATGAGCATCACTCATAATCACTGTTCCCTCTAAGCTGTGCATGGGTGCGTGCGCACACAGATCTTAAACCCCGGGCACATGGCAAAACACCACACACAATTTGCACAGAAACACAACAATTTGCACAGAAGAAATTTTTTGCACACACGGCCTGTCAAAATTAGAGGGAACAATGCTCATAATATAAGCTAAACTCAAACCATAGGTTTTTTGACTGCTGAAGCCAAATTAAAAAAGTTTCAGAGACTAGAAGGTAAGAAGTTATGATAAGGGGAAGGGAGAAAGTAGAGCTTTAATATACTTTTTAGCAGAGACAACAATTCTAGCAAATAAGTCCATTTAGGCTTACATTGAATAATTATGCAAAAACTCAAATAGACTAAACACATTCTTGGTCTAATCCCAATGGTTTTAGTGGAGGAATATTAGAGGACAAATTTGGCCTAATGTATGAGCTAATAAACCCTGAAAAACACTGAAGTAGTGCTTTTAGGCATTTAATTTTCTTTTTCAGGAATTTTTCTATTGGCTAGGTGTCCTGATGAAATGGTAGCTTAAGCACATGCATAACTATCCAGGTGAGTAGCGTTAATGGTTTCAGTGGGGCTATGCAGTGCTTGAAATTATACATGCTATGTACATTGCCGAGTCTAGGCCTGTATGAGAACTCTATGCTAGAGAACTTGGAAAACTATGTTCTTAACATCAGCAGTTGGAACCACCTAGAGTTGACAGCAACTGTGTAAAGTATTTGTAAAAAAGGATAATTTTGCTCCAAGAAATGGCTAGTCTAAACCACAGCCTCTTGTTATTCCTCTATCTGGCAACCCAGGTTTTGTTTGACTTGTTGCAGTAGCTCTTCACTGATGGGGCTGGTACTTCCTGGGGTCCATGTCTTTGATAAGTATTGCTGCACTTGTGAAGTAGTGCTATTAGTGTGCAGTATAATATTTCAGTAGTCATCTCAATTGATTATTAAAAAGGACAAGACTGCACAAAATAAAATCACTAGAGCTCTGCTGCAGAAGTACTTATGAAAATAATGTGGTTTCCATAAACTGCCTTTCATTTCCATAGAAAGCTGCTACAAACAAACAATCAAAAGCATGGGGACAACAAGTGAAGACTAAGGGAGTGCTGGCCCTTACAATAGCTATTTCAGTATTTTCTAGGGAAGCAAAGCTTATTTTGATATTAAAATGGGGAATTTCTCTTACTTTAAATATTTCATATAAATTAGCCCTTTCTACAATTCCCATAAACTCAGAAAAAAGGAAACTTTTTTTAAACTAATGATATATATGAATTATAATGCAGCTGGGTCAGATCTACTTTAAGATAGTAGCAATTATCCAATTAAGTGTTGGCTTATTATTATGCATTATTATGGTAGAATTTGGAGACCTCAGCCAATACTGGCGCCCTTTTGTGCTAAGATCTGTACACATACATTCAGAAACAGTCCCTATCCCAAAGAGCTTACAACCAAAATAGACAAGATAAAAGAAGCATGTTTATCAACTGTTTCTATTTATTGCTCATATATACAGAAGATTTTGAAGCCTCATGGTCCAAGAAGAGGTAGAGCAAACTAAATCCTGCTGAGTCTCAAGCTGTCCACAGCCAAATTTCACTGATCACATGGAGGTGACTGATTCCCCTGGCAGCTCCTATAGAACTCATGCTCCTGTTGAATTCCCAGAGCACACGAGTCCTCCAGAGATAATGCAGGACTGAGCACAAGTTAAATACTACACTAATCGGTACTAGTTGTGTCTGCCCTTTGTGGGGAACCTACAGATTTTAGAGTTTAATCCCTACTGGAGAGTGATAGAAATTATTCTAAAAGCAATTTCCAAGCCCTCACTGAAAGTTTGTTTCATCAGTTTCTTCAGATTTGGTCATCATAAATATTGCCACATTTGAAGAGTGGCTGGATCAATTGAAATTTAATGGTAGGTTCTCCCAAAGCATTCAACATCAATTTAACTCAGCTCTCACTGAGTTCAGTCAGAACAGAGTTAGGCCAGTTTGGGTCAAATCACTCAAAATGGACTCTGCAACCAACCCTAGAAATAGCAGTAATTAACTGGATGGTTACATCTAAAGCAAAATATGATCTGGAGGACAGTCAACATCTAACAACTGTATCTTCTTCTTCTTTCTATATACATAAAATATATGTATAAAAATAAAATAGAAGTTTTAGCTTGTTAAACTTACACATTGTTAAGCTAAATAAGCAAAGAAAAAGTTAAGGGATGACTTGATCCAGTTTATAAATACCTACACAAGGAATAAATATTTAATAGCGGGCTCTTCAGTCGAGTAGAGAAAAGTATCACATGATCCAATGGCTGGAATTGAAGCTAGACAAATTATTCAAACTGGAAATAAGTGTAAAATTTTAACAGTGAGTATTAACTACTGGTACAATTTACCAAGGGTCATGATGGATTCTCCATCACAGACAATTTTTAAATCAAGATTGGATGTTTTTCTAAAAGGTGTGTTATTTGGGGGAAGTTCTATGGCCTGGGTTATATAGGAGGTCAAGACTAAATGGTCACAGCGGTCCCTTCTGGCCTAGGAATCTATGGGGAAAAATAAAATAAATAATAAAACCTCAGTGGTTTTCTTCAAGGCTCTTGCTGACTTATGGTTTCAAAGCCTGATCGAGTTTTTATTTCCTCTGGCCCTATAAAAGACATGTAACTAAAATAGATTAGCAGCTGACATCATAATACATAGTAGTGCCTACATGACCAGCGTCTCAGATAATCATGTAGAACTGCAGACAGACATTCCATTAACAGCAGATTGCCCCTATTTAACTGGAAGTTGTGGTGTAGCCAAGGCTCCTGCTGCTTGCAAAGCTTTATTTGACTACACAGTGCCAATTTCATAGGCTGCTCTCTTCAGGACTTGGACAGGTACCTAGAGAGTTCTGCAATTAATTTTATTATGCACTTTCTGCCTGAAATGCCCTTGAAACTATGAAAAGTTGTCTAATGTATCTAGAAGAGAGAAAAAAAGGCTATGGAGGAAAAAAGCTAATTTGGAATTGGAGCTCACTTTGAGGCATGGAATGGCAAAGTACTCTGAAAGTACTCAAGTAGCAGCGTTTGAGCTACAAGGATCTTAGAGATTTGTGACCAGTGTTAGAGTAGGCAGATTCCAAAGAATGTGTCAAGACAATCTGCAATGACCAGTAGTTTCATTTACATTCTGAGCTACAGGTTTAATTATACCAAGTATTTTCCACCTCTCCAACATGCAAAGGGACAAGTTACATTTTTATTTCTATCTCACTGATTATAAGATATGTCTAAGTCCAACTTAATTTCACTGATTATAAGATATGTCTAAGTCCAACCCACTCACCTACCCTCTCTCCGCATTTATGTGGGCACACAGTTATGTAGCAGTGCTTCGTAGTTATCAAATACAATGTATTTAATTATCTCAAGACACTTTTTCAACACAAAAAAAAGTTTTAATTAACATTGTAGTTCAAATCATAGTGCAAGCTGCACTGGTTTCTCACACATTCTCATGTCCCAGTGGTCTTAGGCATTAGGTGACCAGTCAGCTGGCATCCTCTTAAAATGGATTTGTGTAAGTAATTTTATTTAAGACACCCACACACAAATGTGAATGAATTTCAAACTTCTGCATAATAATTTCCTTTTTGAGCTAGTTATATTTGTAAATCTTTCCCCCTAGATTTATTCCTCCTTTCCCTTAGGTGTTGCTCAGCAATTGCAGAAAAAAAATATTGATAATAGAGGGAGAACCTGATGATTTAACGGAACAGAGAAATCATCATACTGTATCAGAGTACATCTAGTCCAGTATCCTATCTCTGACAATGGCTAGCATGAGCAGATTTCGGGTGCGACAAGAAACTCAGTAGCAGGTGATTATTAGCTAGCCTACTCTTGGAGTTTCCTCCCAGTCACCAATAGTTAGACGTTTGCGTACATTCTGAAGCGTGAGAAATTATATCCCCTCACAAACCTCTGTAATATTTACTGTTGTACCTCTGAATATTCTTATTCATAGACCAACTTCTCTTCTTGTATCAGATACAACACCAAGAAGCCATCTAATCTAAGATTATATTTTACTCCGCTTAACTCTCCCTCCCCCCATCCCAATATATAATACAGTTTGTGAATACTCCTCTAAAAATGTTATAGTACTTATTAAAGCAGATGTGTATTTGAGCAAGGTCATTTAATTCTTCAAGAATTTTTCACATATACCCAGAAACGCTTCTCTCATTAAGCGGTAGGTAAACCCAACTCCACTACCATTGACACACACTGCTGCTATTTTCCATAGACTGCCATTGAATTAAGTTGATGTCACAGAATTTTCTATTTCATGTTATTTTTCATGATTTGTGGACCTCTTTTTTTCTTTTGAAGCAAAGCTGTAGAGATACCATTCATTTTCACCATTCTTCCTGGTGCTCTATCTTTAGGTGTGAGGGACTCCTATTAGCAATTTAATGGGGGAAAATGTATTCATTTTGGCTAAAATTTCAAATCTGAGTGCCTGAAATTAGGCACTGATAGCCACATTGGGGCACCTAAACAACCAACCTGATTTTCCAGGATGCTGAGCATTTCCTGCTCCCACTGACTTAAGTGACTCAGTCTGTTTTTATTTAGCTCTTTTTCTGCAAGTCCATAGCATCAAAACAACATATGGTCCAGTTTCAGAAACAATGTAAACAATGGTGAAAATTACACGTCACTAAGGGTATGTCTACACTACGAAATTAGGTCGAATTTATAGAAGTAGATTTTTTAGAAAACGATTTTATACAGTCGATTGTGTGTGCGCCCTCTAAGCACGTTAAGTCAGCAGAGTACATCCACAGTACCGAGGCTAGCATCAACTTTTGGAGCGTTGCACAGTGAGCAGCTATCCCACAGTTCCCGCAGTCTCTGCTGCCCATTGGAATTCTGGGTTGAGCTCCCAATGCCTGATGGGGCAAAAACATGGTTGCAGGTGGTTTTGGGTACATGTTGTCAGTCACCCCTCCCTCCGTGAAAGCAATGGCAGACAATCATTTCGTGCCTTTTTTCTGTGCAGGTACCATACTGCTTTCAGCAGACAGTGCAGTAGGACTGCTAACCGTCATCATCAAACCACCGCTTCTGCTGCCACTCTGCTCTCCTGGTGGTCTCACAGGTCTTCTATAAGACGATTGTGATCTGCCACTTCCGCTGCAACTCTGCTCTCCTGCTGTTGTCTCGCAATACCATGGCAAGTGTGCAGTATGCTCAGCTGTTGTGTCCTGGCAGCAGAGGGTGCAGTAGATCTTCAAAACTGGTCATCCAACCACCGCTTCCCCTGCAACTCTGCTCTCCTGCAGACGCCATACCACGACAAGCATGGAGCCCGCTCAGATCACCACGGCAGTTATGAGCATTGTAAACACCTCGTGCATTATCATGCAGTGTATGCAGAACCAGAACCTACAAAAGCAGGCGAGGAGGAAATGGCAGCCCGGTGACAACAGTGATGAAGACAAGGACACAGACTTATCTCAAAGCACGGGCCCTGGCAATTTGGACATCATGATGATAATGGGGCAGGTTCATGCCGTGGAATGCCAATTCTGGGCCCGGGAAACAAGCACAGACTGGTGGGACCGCATAATGTAGCGGGTCTGGGATGATTCTCAGTTGCAGTAAAACTTTTGAATGCCTAAGGGCACTTTCATGGAACTTTATGACTTGTTTTCCCCTGCCATGAAATGCAAGAATACCAAGATGAGAGCTGCCATCACAATTCAGAAGCAAGTGGCGATAGCCCTCTGGAAACTTGCAACACCAGACAGCTACTGGTCAGTCGGGAATCAATTTGGAGTGGGCAAATCAACTGTAGAGTCTGCTGTGATCCAAGTAGCCAAAGCAATCACTGACTTGATGCTATCAAGGGTAGTGACCCTGAGAAATGTGCAGGTCACAGTGGATGGCTTTGCTGCAATGGCATTCCCTAACTGTGGTGGGGCGATAGACGGAATGTATATCTCTATCTTGGGACCAGAGCACCAAGCCAGCCAGTACACAAACTGAATGGAGTACTTTTCAATGGTGCTGCAAGCACAAGTGAATCAAAAAGGACATTTCACCAACATGAACATGGGATGGCCGGGAAAGGAACATGACGCTTGCTTCTTCAGGAACTGTGGTCTGTCTGAAGAGTTGCAGCAAGGGACTTACTTTCCAGACCAGAAAATAACCATTGGGGATGTTGAAATGCCTATAGTTATCCTTGGGGACCCAGCCTACCCCTTAATGCCTTGGCTCACGAAGCCATACACAGGCACCCTGGACTGTAGTCAGGAGCTGTTCAATATAGGCTGAGCAAGTGCAGAATGGTGGTAGAATGCACATTAGGGTGTTTAAAAGCACACTGGCACAGTTTACTGACTCGGTTAGACCTCAGCAAAACCAATATTCCCATTGTTATTATTGCGTGTTGTGTGCTCCATAATATCTGTGAGAGTAAAGGGGAGACGTTTATAACAGGGTGGGAGGTTGAGGCAAATCGCCTGGCCGCTGATTACGTGCAGCCAGACACTAGGGCGGTTAGAAGAGCATAGCAGGGCGCACTGCGCATCAGAGAAGCTTTGAAAATCAGTTTCAGGAATGGCCAGGCTATGGTATGACAGTTCTGTCTGTTTCTCCTAGATGAAAACCTGCCTGCTTGGTTCACTCTACTTCCCTGTAAGCCAATTGCCCTCCCCTCCCTCCTTCGATCACCGCTTGCAGTGGCAATAAAGTTATTTTTGTTTCAAATTCATGCATTCTTTATTAATTTGTCACACAAATAGGGGCATAAATGCCAAGGTAGCCTGGGAGGGGTGGGGGAGGAGGGAAGCACTGGGTGAGGTTGGGGAGGAGGGGAGGACAAGGCCACACTGCACTTCAAAACTTATTGAATGCCAGCTTTCTGTTGCTTGGGCAGTCCTCTGGGGTGGAGAGGCGGGTACCCGGAGTGCCCCCACCCCCCGCATTCTTGGACATCTGGGTGAGGAGGCTATGGAACTTGGGGAGGAGGGTGCTTGTTTACACAGGGGCTGCACTGGTGATCTGTGCCTTTCCTGCACCTCAACCATACGCTGGAGCGTATCAGTTTGATCCTCCAGTAGCCTCAGCATTGCATCCTGCCTCCTCTCATCACACGGCCGCCATCTCTCCTGTTGCTCCAGCCATTTGTCCTCATGTTCATTTTGTGCTTTGCTGGACTCTGCCATTGTCTGCCTTCACACATTCTGCTGGGCTCTTTCAGTGCAGGAGGACTGCATGAGCTCAGAGAACATTTCATTGAGAGCGTGGGTTTTTTTTTTCCCACTTTCTTATCTGCGCTAGCCTCTGGGATGGTGATGATAGTTGCAGCTGCAAATGTTTCAACGCTGTAGGAGGAAAAAACAGAGTAGTATTTAAAAAGACACACTGGCCATTTAAAAGAAGGGGCTGATGTCTTTGGGTTAACATGCAGCACAAACCCAACTAAACCCCCCCACACACCCAATTCTCTGGGATGATCACTTCACCCCTCCCCGTGTGGCTAACGGCGGGGATGATTTCTTTTCAGCCACAGGCAAACAGCCCAGCAGGAACGGCCCCCCTCTGAATGTCCCCTTAATAGAATTCCCTTCTTTCAACCAGATGACCATGAATGATATCACTCTCCTGAGGATAACACAGAGAGATAAAGAACAAGATGTTGCTTGAATGCCAACAAACACCGGGACCACACGCTGCCATGCTTTCTTATGCAATGATTCCAGACTACATGTTACTGGCCTACCGTGGTAAAGTGTCCTACCATGAAGGATGCAATAAAGCTGTCCTCCCCAGAAACCTTTTGCAAGTACCTCCAGGAGAGCTTCACTGAGATGTCCCTGGAGGATTTCCGCCCCCTCGCCAGACATTTTAACAGACTTTTCCAGTAGCTGTACTGGCTGCAAATGCATCCCAAGTCTTCAGGGCAAATTAATCATTAAAACATGCTTGGTTTTAAACCGTGTATACTATTTACAAAGGTACACTCACCAGAGGTGCCTTCTCCGCCTTCAAGGTCCGGGAGCCCAGGTTGGGAGGGTACTGTCTCCAGGGTGATCAACAGTTCCTGGCTGTCAGGGAGAATGGTTTCTCTGCTTCCTGGTGTGCACTATCATCTTCCTCATCCCCAAAATCCTTATCCCTGTTGCATGAGACTCCCTTGCAGGAGTCCACGAACAGAGGTGGGGTAGTTGTAGGGGCACCCTCTAGAATTGAATGCAGCTCATCATAGAAGTGGCATGTCTTGGGGTCTGACCCCGGGCGGGCGTTTGCCTCTTTGGTTTTTTGGTAGGCTTGCCTGTGCTCCTTAAGTTTCATACGGCACTGCTGGGGGTCCCTGTTATAGCCTCTGTCCTTCATGCCCTTGGAGATTTTTTCAAACATTTTGGCATTTTGTCTTTTCGACCAGAGTTCTGATAGCACGGATTCTTCTCCCTATACAGCAATCAGATCCAGTACCTCCCGTTTTGTCCATGATAGAGCTCTTTTGCGATTCTGGGACTGCATGGTCACCGCTGCTGATGAAATCTGCATGGTCACCTGCGTTGATCAGCTTGCCACACTGGCCAAACAGGAAATGAAATTCCAAAGTTCGCAGGGCTTTTCGTATCTACCTGTGCAGTGCATCTGAGTTGAGAGTGCTGTCCAGAGCAGTCACAATGGAGCACTCTGGGATAGCTCCCAGAGGCCAATACCATCGAATTGCATCCACACTACCCCAAATTCGATCTGGTGATATCGGTTTAAGCGCTAATCCCCTTCTCAGGGAGGAGTACAGAAAACAATTTTAAGAGCCCATTAAGATGACAAAAATGGCTTCGTTGTGTGGACGGGTGCAGGGTTAAATTGATCTAACGCTGCTACATTTGACCTAAACTGGTAGTGTAGGCCAGGGCTAAGTCATTGTAAGAGCTTGAATTGGTGCACACTTGCTGGTGGGGCTGCAAGAAAGGTGGTATCGGGAAAAAAACCCACCAACAAGAGCTTATAAGATAAAATGGGAGGTTGCTTAACTATACTTATTTTATACCTCCTGCTACAACGCTGCCATTTGCTATATTCATGGAATATACGAGAGAAGTTAGATTAAAAACATGTATTCCTGCAGGAATGCTGAAGCATTCCTTTATATCTTTTATACCTTAGAATTCAGAGCGACAAACAAGAACCACAAAAGAGAGACAAAAGCAGGCTGCTCCCAAAAAGAGAGAGGCACAACTTACTCCATTCTGACTCTCTGAAGTCTGATAGGTGTTGCTAAGCCCAAATAACTCACTTCCCTACCAAGTCCCTTAGCCTGCAAGCAGGATCAAGAATCACACCCCTGAAATTTAAAATGACAGCCTACAGTTTTAACAGAGTTTTCAATTCACCACACCTTTCTGCTTCCCAAAACACAAGAAGTTATTACAACTTACATTAACTTATAGCAGATTACTCTTTACCTGTTACCTCATTATATTACCTCCAAATTTGGTACCGTGTTCCTAGTGTGACAGATGTCCCAATTTTATAGGGACCGTCCTGATATTCAGGGCTTTTTCTTATACAGATGCCTATTATTTCCCTTCCCTGTCCTGATTTTTCACACTTGCTCTCCGGTCACCCTATCTGTTCCCAGTGTATGCATTGTTCACCAGAAAAAAAAAGGAACAACATGTCCACAGCCTCACTGCCTTTTGGATTCAGACACTATGGGTATGGGGACCAGATAAGGAGAAGGATTTATTTATTTTTTACGTGGTCCTGCCCCCAGTACACCCCTTGCCACCCAAAAAAGAGAAAAAAACTTTTTGGAAACAGCTTTCAAACATGGTTACTTAAGTTGTATCACAATTGTGTCCATGTTCAAAAGTATTACTAACTGTGCTATAATCACATTCAGAGACAGTACTAGGGTGAAGACTGGAGCCAAAGTTGAGCAGATAGTTTTAGCAAAGTGCTGTCTGCAACGGAGCACACTACCATTCTAATTAGTATAATTATGCTTGACAGATGTTTAAAACAAGGATATAGCTTCCTTAAACTGCTTGCTTCCATACAGAAAAGATTTAAACATTACTGGTGCGCACGAGACATACACAGGGTTTTTTGGAGCAACTGTTGGGAGTGCATTTTTTCTCCTCTTAGTAAAAGTTACAAAGCCCACTGTGACAGGGCAAGGCCAGATGGCTATAGAAAAGTAGTCTTATTGGGATCCGGGAAGTGGGTGGGCGAAGCCTGTCCACCGCTAAAGGACCCCACCCAGCCTAAAAGGGGGATCCACAGGACCTAGATAGCCAAAAAATTCCGGGGGACAACTAATAAAATAACAGGGACAGGAGTGCGGTCAAAGGGTCAAACGAAGGGAACCGGACGGGGACACCGAGCAGAGAACCCCGGACAGCACCCACTGCTCCTCAAAGGCGTCAAGGGAGTCAGAGGACGCCGCCCAGAGGAACTTTGCCCGGATACGTGAACGGACCGAGGATCGGAAATAGGCCCCACAGTCACAGGAGACTCCATCGGCCAACCTCCTCACTCTGGTTTTGTAGATGGCCATTTTAGCTAGGGCCAGGAAGCGGTTGACCAGGAGATCCCATGACTTTGTGGGGCCACGGATAGGAAGTGTATAAATGAGAAGGTGAGGGGAGAAGTGCAACCAAAAACGTAATAAAATATTGGTGAGGAGCCGGAATAGGGGCTGCAGCCTGGCACACTCCAGATAGACATGTGCCAGGGTATCCCTCATGCCGCAAAAGGGGCAGGTGTCTGGGATTGAAGTGAACCGCGCCAAGTACACGCCCGTGCTCACAGCTACGTGAAGGAGCCGCCAACTGACATCCCTGGCGGGTCTTGGGATTAAAGGTGGAATATAGGCTGGCCCACCGGGGCTCCTCACCCTCCAAAGGTGGCAGGAGGTCCTGCCATTTTGTATCAGGGTGGGACACGAGGGTGCGGGCGTGAAGGGTATGGAGCACGAGCGTGTAGAGATGTTTTCTTGGCGCGGTTTGAAAACAGACCGGCTCCATCTCGTGCAGCCGGCTTCTAGTGAAGGGGTGAAGGGATCGGTTGGGTCCACGGGGCAGGGGTCCAATTAAAAGGTCCGGTGGGCCTGGGGTAGCGGGTGGACGGGGCGTGCCCTCGTGCAGGACCCAGTCGAGATAAACCTGAGCAGCAGGCGGCAAAGCGGCCTTCACCTCCTGAAGTATGCGCCGGGGACTACAATGTCTGGAAAGCCCCATGCGCTGAGCGAAGGTTAGGGGATCCAGCCAGTCTCCCCGGTCATAGTCCAGGAGGTCTCCGACTCTTGTGACCTCTGCCAGGACCAAACTCTGGTGCACCGAGCGGGACTCCGCCACCTGCAGACGGAGCTGGGGGTTGTGTAGCAGGGGCTCGGCGAGGAGATCTGCCCCCTCGGTGGCCGCCACGGACCTGCTCGTTGTAAAGAGTTTCCAGGTCCGGAGAAGGTCCTGGTAGAAGACCGGCAGCCCGGAGAGGTCTCGCGGAAGACCTCTCGGATGGAGATAAAGGAGCTGCCGGTCGTATCGGAGCCCTCGGAAGCGGCGCAGGAAGGCGTGCGCCAGTATCCTCCACGCCGGACTACCTGCACCATAAAGGAGCCTCTGCAGGGTCTGGAGGCGGAAGACATGGACCTGAGAAAGCAGAGATTTTAGGCCCTGCCCTCCCTCCTCCAGAGGTAGATGGAGAACCCCTGCAGGGAACCAGTGCAGTCCTGACCAAAAGAACTCCAGAATCGATGTCCGGAGATTGGTCAGGAAAGCCGGGGCCGGGACCAGGGTGTTGAGCCGGTACCAAAGCATGGACAGGACTAGTTGATTAAGCACTAGCGCTCTCCCTCGAAGGGAGAGGCACCGGAGTAGTCCTGTCCATTTCCGGAGCCGCTCTATCACCCCGCCCTCTAAATTCTGCCAGTTCTCCGGCGGAGAGGGATGCGAGGCAGAAAGAGAAACGCCCAGATAGAGCAGCGGACCCGTGCTCCACCAGATGGCCTGAAGCGCGGGTGGGAGGGAGCTCGCCTGCCGCCAGTCCCCTACCACCAAGCTAGAGCTCTTGACCCAGTTGACCCGCGCAGAGGAAGCTGCTGAATAGATGGCCTGGCAAGCCTCCACCCGCACCAAGTCGCCCGGGTCCTGGACCACGAGGAGCACGTCATCAGCGTACGCCGACATGACCAGCCGCAGCTCCGGCTCCCGCAGCACCAAACCTGTCAACCTCCTTCGGAGGAGACAGAAGAAGGGCTCGATCACTAGAGCGTACAGCTGGCCTGAGAGGGGGCACCCCTGCCGTACTCCTCGCCCGAAGCTGACCGGTTCGGTCAGGGTCCAGTTCAGCCTTACCAGACACTCTGCGGAAGCGTACAGCACCCGGAGAAAATTCACAAACCTGGGTCCGAATCCAAACGCCTGCAGAGTGCTCAGGAGATACCCGTGATCCACCCTGTCGAACGCCTTCTCCTGATCTAAGGACAGGAGGACGAACGACAGACCATCCCTACACCCAAGTTCCAATAGGTCCCGGACCAGATATAGGTTGTCGAAGATGCTGCGGCCCGGGACGGTGTAGGTCTGGTCTGGGTGGACCACGTCCGCCAACATGGACCCTAGCCGCAGGGAGATGGCGTCCCATCTCGCTCCTCAGCACGGACTACAAAATTGTGGCAAAAGCCAATTTCGTAAATCATGGAGGTCCCCCTTCTTCGGCAATAAGGCCAGCACAGCTCGCCTGCACGAAAGAGGGAGGACCCCGCTCTGCGAAGACTCGGCCCAGACGGTGACTAGGTCTGGGTCCAGGACGTCCCAGAACACGCGGTAGAACTCCACGGTCAGCCCGTCCATGACCGGAGATTTATTGGTGGGCACGCGACGGAGGGCTTCCGAGAACTCGGCCAGAGTGAGAGGCAGCTCTAGCCGGTCTCGGTCGCCCATGCTGACCGTCGGGAGCTCCTCCCAAAGCACTCTGCAAGCGTTAGGATCGGTTGGATCCGGGGAGAAAAGGCTGGCATAGAAGGCTCTCGCCCTCTCGCACATCTCCACCGGATCCGTGAGGGGGGTGCCATCTTCTGCCAGTAGGCAGATGATAAGTTTCTTAGCCCAACTCTTTTTCTCCAGGGCGTAGAAGAAGCAGGAGCCGCAATCCATCTCCCGAAGGAGATGGATGCGGGATCGAACAAAGGCACCCCGGGCCCGATGGTCCTCGAGGGTCCGGAGCTCCTCCCGCTTCTCCCGGCACGCTCCGCAGAGGGGTGGATCCTCGGGGCTGGCGGCCAGACGCCTCTCCAGCTCTAAAACCTCCCGTTCCAACTTCTCTATAGCCGCATCCCTCCGTCGGCTGGTGCCCCGGGTGTAGTCACAGCAGAAGAGCCGGGCGCGCACCTTCCCTAGGTCCCACCACCGCCGCGCCGAGGGAAAGGCACGCCGCTGCCCTCGCCAGGCCAGCCAGAACTCTCGGAAGGACGCCATGAAGCCCGCATCCTCCAGCAAGCTGTTGTTAAAATGCCAATAGGCCGGCCCCAGCCTCTCCACGCAGAGGGAGGCTGTCACGGTGGCTATATGATGGTCAGAAAATGGGGCCGGCCGGATGCTGGAGGAGTGGGCTCGTGATGAGATGAAAGCGTGATAAATAAATGCGGTCCAACCGGGAGTGGCGCGACCGATGGGCCTCCACCCTGACAAAGGTGAACGTGGAAGTGTCATCCGGGTGGTGGTCGCGCCAGACGTCCACCAGGGAGTGGTGTTCGACTATCTCCTGGAGGACAGCGACGGCGGCCGGGCTCTGCTCGGTCCCCGAGCGGTCCCGTTCCTCAAGGGTGATGTTAAAGTTCCCTCCCAGGACCAGGCACTCCTGAGGATCCAAGGTGCCAAGGAAGGCGGATACCTGCTGATAGAATTGCAGCCGCTCCGGGCTCGCTGCTGGGGCATAGATGTTGACAAGGTTGACTACGAGCCCCTGCATGCGGACCCGGAGGTACAGCAGGCGACCCGGCACAGCCTCGGCGACCCCCAGCACCTCAGGCCGTAGTTTGGGGGAGAACAGGGTCGCCACTCCACCCGTATGAACTGTGAGGTGGCTAAAGTAGACCCTGTCCCCCCAATCCAGCCGCCAGCTGTCTTCGGCGGTCGGATCCGTATGGGTCTCCTGCAGGAAAACCACAGAGTACCTCCCCTCTCGAAGGAAGAAGAGCACCTGGGACCTGCGGAGACCCATCCTACAGCCACGGGTGTTCAATGTTGCGATGGTAAAGGGGGCCATGAGGAGGGGTGGGGGGGATCCTCGCCGGCAGGGATGCTCGTGGCTCCCGGCGGGCCGCGCAGCAGTCCGTGACCCACCCCGTAGGTGAGTAAGGAGTCACGGAAGTGGCGGACCCGCTGGTAGGCCGCGGCGCCTTGTCTCCCGGTCCTTTTCCCCTCCCCCATGAGGGCCCTTGTGGCCCGGAGGATTTGATTAAAGTCCCCCCATCGCTGGAGGGCAAGCTGGACTTTCTTGCGGGAGCCACGGACGTCTTCTAGGAACTCCCACAACTCCTCTCGCAGCGCATGGGGGGCTGGGGTTATGGTCTGGTTGCTCCCCGATGGGGCCCTTGGTACAGCCCCCTGGCCCAGCGAGACGGACAGACAGGGTGCGGACCCCCGACGGGGCTCCTGATGGGTTGACCTGAATGCTGGGGCGATAGGGGGCGGCGGAGGGAGGATAGCAGCCCCTGGTGGGTCAGGACGGGTAAACACAAAGGCCATTCCCTGGGAGTCATCTGTTGGAAAGGGGAAGGAGACAGTCCCAGGGGTGGCAATAATATCTCGGGAGGTGGGCGGGATAAGGGCAGGGGCAGGGGTAGAGGTGAGAGTCTGGGTCGGGAGAGGGCTCTCACTGATGCCGGGCGCAAGCTCTCCGGTGGATTTGGCAGCCACGGCATCAGGAGGTGGACTTTCTTCTGTAGGGTCTTCTCCCGGAAAGGAGGTCGAATGCTCCTCACCAGCGAGGGATGCCCCTGGTGGCTCAGGTTCCAGCCACGTGGCACTGGCCGTCGCTTCAACTGGCTCGGCGGCTCTCAGCGGGGTGCCCTCTGCAGCCGGGTTGATGGAGGAGTCCAGGGGCTCCTCGGAGGTGGGAGCAGAAGCGACGGTTAGGGGGAGGGAACATGGGGAAAGGGGGGCTGGAGTGAAGTCGCCCAGATTGAGGCCCGCTGGCATAGGATCGTCCTCCCCCTGGGTGACCGGGGTCAGACCCAGGGCCTCGATCTCCTCATATATAGAGGGGAAATTGTTTTCCGCTACCCCGGGATTCTCCCCGCCGGCACCTTACGCGACGGTTACTTCGGGGCACACTGGGGTTTCAGATGGTGCCTCGGGGGTCTTGGAGGGGAGGGACTCCCGTGGAGGGGAGATACCGCCTTCCAGTGCTGCCACGTCTTCCCCAGCCGGCTCTGGTGGATGGAACACACCCGTGGGTAGAGCGGAAGGCTCGGCATCGGTGCCCCCCTTCCTGGTCTTCCGGGGGGCCTCCGCATCAGATGGGAGGAGCGGAGCTCGAGCCTTCCGCTTGCCCCGCTTCCCCTGGACTAGGGCCCAGCCCTCCATGGCATCATCCGGGGGCTGGCTAGCAGGGGTTGTGTCAGGGGGCAGAGGCGATTGCTCAGGGATTCTAGGGGGTAACGGTGGGGCAGCACAAGGGAGGGAAGATTCCCCTTGGGGCGGGCCCTCTCCCATGCTTGGCGGTGTCCCTGCCACACCCTCCTCCACAGGCCTCGCCAGATTGCAAACAGTGGGGGCGGGGTTCTCCCGCTCCTCTGGGCATAGTTGGGGAGGTGCTCCTTGGGCCCGAGCGGGAGCAATGGTGGACTGGGAAGGAGGAGGGGCGGTTTCGGGCGCCGGGCAGCCAAGGGTGTCGGCGATGACGGGGCCGGTGCCCTGCCGGGGTTCGGGGGTCCTGGATTCCCCTCCTTCCCCGGCCAGGGGGCAGTCCCTCCGGACGTGCCCCATCGCCCGGCAGAGGTAGCACCGGGCCTCCCCCGTGGAATAATGCACCCTGTAATCGGTCCCCTGGTAGGGGACTAGGAAGGACCCCTCGAGTGCCTCTCCGTCGCGCGCCGCTGGCGGCAGTTGAAGCTGCACTTGCCGGCGGAACGAGAGGACGTGACGAAGGGCGGGGTCTTTGCAGCCCAACGGGAGAGGGCTGATGACAGAGATGGGCTTTCCCAAGGTAGAAAGGGCGGGTAACAGGGCGGCATTGGGGAGAAAGGGAGGGACGGAGGTCAGGACCAGGCGGACGCCCAGGTCCTCTAGCAGCTCTAAAGGGACCAACACGCCCCCCACCGCCAGGCCCTTCTCCACCGCTTCCTGGGCGGCGGCCTCCGATGCTAAGAAGAAGACGACCTTGCCATACATTTTGGAGGCCGCCACAATGGCCGTGGGCCCCACCACCCTCGCCAACGCCCGCACATAGGTCTCCACATGGGGTGAAGCGGGCACCAGGAGGCAACGGACGCCGTGCTTCCTGGTCATGGTGGGAAAGGGGCCCCGGCCGCTATAGATGGGAGCAGAGGCGGTGGGCTGGAGAAAAGATGTAGCGGCAGGTTCGGGGGCTGCCGCCACCTGGGCGTATGCTCTGGGGGCCGGGGGAGGGTCACCTGCAGAGTTGGTGGAGGGAACAGCGGGGAGGGGCGCCCCAGCTGGAGATGGGGCCAGGACATTGGGGGCAGCCCCTGCCATGGATGGCCTGGTCTTTTTAGCAAGGCCCTTCCCCTTCTTCTTCCCCTGGCCCTTCCCGCCGGCTGGGGGGACTCCCCCCAAATCTGAGGGGGTGATAGACGTGGCAGCAGTGGAGGTCACCCGGTGCCCCAGCGGGGGCGGTGACAGATGGTTTGGCAGCGGTGGTAGAAGCTTGGGGGGGTGACAGAGGGGCAGGCGGGGGAGGGAGAGCTCGGGCTACTGGAGAGGTCTCAGCCGTCTCATCTCCCGCCATCATGAGCAAGGAGGAAAGGGGGACACCAAAAGGAGGAGGGGAGAGGGGAAGCAGGTCGACCACTCCTCCCTGCTAGGCTGCAGGCACGGGAGGAGGGCGCCAAAAGGGGTGGGCTGGACGGGGGGCAATCAGGGGTTAGGGGTCAGTCACCGACACAAGGTGGAAATTCCGGCTCCTCTTGGTGCACTACGGGAGGGGGGGATTCAACAACATTGAGGGTGCAGTGAAGAGGGTTGCAACTAAAATGGGGAATTGCACAAGCGCATGGGAGGGAGCATGGGCACACGGAGCGAGGGGCTAAGCGGTCTGGGGGTAGAACAGGGAAACCAAGGGGCTAGCTTCAGAGGCTGGGGCGGGGCAAACAAACAAAGGCTGCAGAAGGAAATGGGCGGGGCAGGCAAACAAACTGAAGCTAGTAAGGGGGGCTGGAGCAAAAGAGGAGGCAAAGCCAGTGGCAAATGGGGCAGGTAGTAAAGGGCAAAGCTGGGGGGTAGGCAGTCCGGGGGGGGCACATGTGCCCATGTGCACTTGCACAAGTCTTTTTTAGCTGGCTGCTGCTTCTGGCCCAAAGGGTGGAAATAGGGCGTGGCAAGCCAAGCAAGCAGCTGAGTCCAGAGGCAGGAGCTGAGGCAGATGGTATACAGCCAGTGGGGGTGGTGGAGAGGGCAGTGGTGGTGGTAGTAGTGGTGGGGATTGGGGGGGACACACAGATGGATGGGGGGGCAGCTTCACGCCACACCCCCTGTCTCCCTGTAAACAGTCAAAACCCCCACCACAAGAGCACAGTTTGAAAATTACTCAGTCTCAGGGCCCCCTCCACGGTGGTCTGCAAAGTCTCTAGGTGCTGCCCCACTGGCAGATGATCCTTTTCTTCTCCTCCTCGGGCTTCAGCAGCTCCAGGCAGCGGCCTCTGCAACAGCAGCAGCAGCAGCAGCAGCTCCAGGAGGTGGTCCAGGCAGGCAGAATGGACCTCTCTCAGGTGGTGGTGGTGGTGGTATCCACAACAGCAGTGGCTGGGGTTCCTCACTCCTCCTCTCTGGGGAGTGGGCTAGCAGCCCCCTCCCCACCCCAGGGCTGCAGTTGGAGCAGTAGCAGCACCCAAGAGTGGGGGGTCCAGCAGCCAAGTAGCAGAAAATGGGGGGTGTCTGGCCCAGCCAGGGGAGCAGCTGGAGCAGCAGGGAGAGCTTAGGGCCTAGCAGCAGCAGGAGCAGCAGCTTCCCACCTCCCTCCAAGCTAGAAGGCTATGGGAGAGCAGTGGGAGGGAGAGAGATTCAGTGCACGCTAAACCAATCCCTGCTACCGGGATAAGTGAAATGGAAGCTGCTCCAGGTCAATTAAGACACCTGGGGCCAATTAAGAACTTTCCAGAAGGCAGGGAGAAGGCTAGGTTGATTGGGACACCTGAAGCCAATCAGGGGCTGGCTGAAACTAGTTAAAAGCCTCCCAGTCAGTCAGGTGGGGGTGCATGTCAGGAGCAGTGGGAGGAAGTTGTGCTGTTGGAGAGGCTGAGTAGTACACACCATATTAGGCACAAGGAAGGACGCTCTGGGGAAAGGGTGAAGTGGAGCTTGAGGAAGTGAGGCTGCTGTAGGGGAAATGGCCCAGAGAATTGTACGTGTCATGTTTCTAAAAAGGTCAGCTATCATAGCTGATACTATTATCCCTGGGCTGGAGCCTGGAGTAGAGGTGGGGCCCGGGCTCCCCCCCCACCTTTGCCCCCTGTTTAATCACTGAGACTGGGAGACAGCAGAGACTGTGCAAGGAAGGATAACTTCTCCTCACCTCCCTCGCTGGCTTATGATGAAAATGGCTCAGTAGACTGTGACGCTTGTCTCTAGAGAAAGAAGGGGTATGTGGAGGGTCACAGTGAGCCTCTGAGGCTAGCGAAAACCACCAGGAAACGTGGGACCCACGGAGGCTAGGACCGAGCTTTGTCACACCACATACAGCTGAGGGATTCTGCCACAGAATGTATTTCTAAACTGCCAAGACACCTCTCAGATAACTGCTTCCTTTTGACTTCTAAAGAGTTCATTAGGCAAGACCTTTATCATGCAGGTTGACATCAAGGTGCAGCATGTTTCAAACAGAGAAGCAGCATACAGCCACAGTGTTAAGAGGCAGAAAAATCAATATAAAAATAAAGAAGCATTTCTAAAAACTTGCATCTGAGCCTACACTCTTCTTAATTATTTGCATCATTCAGATACATGTAAATTAATGTTTGTAGGAGCAAATGACTGGGTAAAATTGTGTTTTTTTAAATTTTACTGCTACATGATTAACGCAGCCTCGTGTCACTGCAAAGTTATATACACATCTAACATATTTTACACCTTTTAGCTTTTAAGATTGATCCAAGCAATTCAAGGGAGTCTAAAATCTTTTTCATCTTACCCTAAGCAAAGTGAATTTTATTTTCATTACACTGCTTCAGTCAGGAGTTGTGTTTATAGTCCAGGGAGGAGAGTTCTACTCTTCACACAATCTCCAAAGGATTAACAATTAGGAAACAAAGCAATCTTGACAACTGAGGCTAAGCCTTTTAGCTTTTCCCTCACTTCTAGTTCCTTACCCTGCCCCTATCCTTTGCCTTCTTTGCCCCACTATTTATGTTTACACTACGCAGTTGCATTCATTGATACTCCCAGCTGTTCCATTAATTCTTAGTATTCCAGTGATGTTAAAGTAGAAACACACACCCACGAAGTGTATGGTAGCAGACATGCTTAGTACACTTGAAGTTGCACAAGCATTTCCATTCTAATACCCAGTTATCATTTGCTTACACCTTTCACCTGCCAGGCTGTGATATACTTGCTTGATCTAGGCCTTAAAGTGAATTCTTTTTGGAGCATTTGAACAAAACCAGTTATCACATATAAAATTGTACATCGAAACCTGAAACTTTTCTGCCCTTGTGCATATTCATTAGGATATTCTCTAATTACATATTATTCACCCTATAATAATATTTTTTCTAATATATTAGAGACAAAACATTCTATACTGATACATGTGTGTATGTCAAATCAAACAACCCATTCTTTTTAAACTACCCCTTAAGGTTACGGAAGGGAAATATCTACTAATACAAATTGAAATGACACGGAAATACCCAGTAAAGGTAAAATCAATGTTACATAATCCACCTATTGTACTTTCCTATTATTCCACACACCATATACAGCATATCACGCCTATGGCATCACACTAACATAGGTACTGGTACTAGGGGTACTTGGGGTGCTGCCACACTCCCTGGCTTGAAGTAGATTCCATTAAATACAGGGTTTACAGTTTGGTTCGATGGCTCTCAGTACCCCCAACTATACAGATTGTTCCAACACCCTTGCACACTTACACAAATACACAATTGTGTTTAAGATTGCATGTTTGTGGAGTGTGAGGCTGTGGGTCTGATATGTTGTGACTGCTGCATGGAACAGTAGGAATGTTGAGGAAGTAGTTAATGTAGGTAGATTACAGAAAACAGATTTTGCTTTACTGGCCATTTCCTTGTTATTTTAGAGTTTGTATTAGTGGATATTCTCTGTCAATGACCTTAACTCTTGTTAAACGGAGCAGGGTTTTTTGTGTGTTTCAATGTACATAAAAGACTCAATGTAAACAATGAACTGGTGGCCAGGTAAGAAGATAAGGTGTGATTTTTGTATGTAGAACAATAGGCTAAATTTCTCCACTTGTGAAGATAAGCAGTACTTTAATTAATCAATGCTTCTAGAAAAAATACAATGATTATGCCATTGTGCAGCAACAGAAAAATCTTGCAGGAGGACATCAGTTTTTCTGGTGGTCTCATCACTATCAACACTTGTGCTGATTTTTTTTACACATTTTTTCTCCTCTTTTCTGATTTTTTTCTTTTTTCGTTTCAAAATTTCCTCAAACTTTGGTGGAAAAAAAGTCAGCCAGCTCTCTCCAACACTCCTGCAAGGCTGTCAACAGTGGTACAGAAAAACCCAAAATTATGAGATTTATTTTAATAAAATTGGAAACACCTTTCTTCCAAAATGATCAGAGGGTTAAATATTTTCACCTACTATAGACCATATTCTATGTGTCCACAGATCAGGATACAAATCAATTGTCAGATTAAAGGCTCCACATTCCAATTCTGATTCTCAGTTGTACAATTTCCCTCTTCAAGCCCCCAGCTACACATTGGACCTAAGAAGCTTTTTTCCTGTAGATACACCTTAACTTCCTTTTGGATCGACGTGTTTCTGTCCAATTTACACTCATTATTTTTTTAAAGTTTCATTCACCCTACTTATTCCTAAGAAAAAAGCAGAACTCAACACTAAGCTACATTAGCAATCCCTTAGCTCTGGTACTTCAATGACCTAAAGGTTTTGGAGTAGCAGCCGTGTTAGTCTGTATTCGCAAAAAGAAAAGGAGTACTTGTGGCACCTTAGAGACTAACAAATTTATTAGAGCATAAGCTTTCGTGAGCTACAGCTCCGATGAAGTGAGCTGTAGCTCATGAAAGCTTATGCTCTAATAAATTTGTTAGTCTCTAAGGTGCCACAAGTACTCCTTTTCTTTTTGCTAAAGGTTTTGGTAACGGACAGCATAGTTCCTCCTCATTAAGTCTGTCTAGTTCTTTAGTATATACAAAAATGATTGAACTGTCCATCTATTTGGCCAATAAATGTATACAGTGAATAAAAATCTATGCTGTGATCCCACATGAATCCACATACTTAATATTTGTCCATCTTTAAGTGCGTGTCCGTGAGCAGTGTATGCCTACTCTTTTTTTGATTCATGCACTTTAGCCAGTTCCATTCCATTCTGCCAAAGGTTCAATGTTGCCATTACTGGAGCCATTTTACTGGACCCATAAGAGCATTTCAAACCAAAGAGGATAGAATTTAGATGGATGGTTCCGAATTTAGAGCTTCAATAAATATGCATGCACATTGGAAAGAGTTCTTCTACAAATCAGTCCTTCAGAAGACCACAAATATAACACACCAAGAAGGCACTTTTTATCTATGCTGGCTCAATGTTTCACTCCTGGCTTTTCACATATGAACACATTCATGTCTCTCCTCTCTCTTCAGCAACATGGCCACACATGAAGAGAACACAAGCTTTTGTTTCCAATGCACAGCATTCTTTGTTCTCAGCATTTCTATCATATCACTCACATGCAGCCTTCAAAAGCACAAAAGCAAAGTTGATGCATTTGATTAGCGCAAAAGCAATTACGGCAAATACATTTGGCCAATATGAACATTCCAATTAAAATTTCTTTTAAAAAACTGAAAAAATTCATAACATTAAAAATGCATCATTCTCTCTTGACAATCTAAATGTGCTGGAGTGCATCTCATTTGGCTTTTACTTTTTGGTGCATGACTAAGGAGAAAAACTTTGTGGAAGTGGCTGTAAAGTGAATAACTGTGCAAGGATTTTTTAAAAGTAAATAATATATTAAATAACCTATGAAGAAATGTTTCTATGTGATTGGACAAGTACAGTATCAATTAACTAGATTCAGGGATAGTTTATTCCCCTTGTAGATGAAAATCAATTTCTGTTTTGAATTCATATCATGTAAGGTACAATATCAGCCCTTCAGTGATAAAAAATAATGTAATACAATATCCACATGCCTACGTGGCTGATAACACAATGCCTGATACTGTATTGCATCAGCACAGAATTCTGCCACCTCCCACACGCCTACAGACCCAATGAAGACAGTCAGGTTGAAGGGTTGTAAGTTAAGGTAGGATTTACTACATTACATTCATTCCGGTTCTGTCCTTGGCTCTTTCCCTCCTTTAGACTCACCCTCTGAGTGACTCCATTCACTCCCCCAGATTTCAGTTATTGCCTTTGTACTTATGAGCCTAGCATATAAAGATGGTGGATTTTTTTGACAAAATGTTTTCCAATAGAAAAATGCCATTTTGCCAAAACATAAATGGTTTATGAAAATATAATGGGTTTGATCAAATTTGATCAGGAAGGTTCCTCAAGTCCAGGATACAAGAAAGGAGTTAGGGTGCTCAATTGGGATCTGGGAAAACTTATGTTCAAGTTTTCCCTCTAATCAACAGGCTATTGGCTATTCCGGCATGGATGGGGATTCTCTCGTTTTCTCCCCTCAATATATTGAAAGTTCTTGTTTTCATTCCACACTGGACCAAGAAGAAATTTCAAAACCTCAAAGTTTTTAACAAATGGAATTGTTGTTTGCCAGCCAGCCCTACTAATCTATAGTACCCAAACTCTTTCCCTCCTTCACAGTCCCTTTCAGATATCCCCTCTCCATTTCCTTAATGTTTGAATATGAAGTTCTCATTTTCCCCTCTTAAAACTGTCTTCCTTTACAGCCCCACCCAATTTCTCCAATTTGGAATATCTGTTCAAAATCTGACTCTCATTAGACAAGAAAACAGTTGTCCACCTATCTCTAGTACTGTGCTGTATGTACTAGTGTTGTAAATAAGGGAGAATTGATAGAATTTGGATGAACATTGCCTCTTATTTACAAAAAAAAAAAAATCTCCAATACATGACATCACATTCACTGTCTACTGCCTTTTGTTCAAGCTCTCCTGGTTTTGACAGAATAGTACTGTAGTTCCTATTCTGTAAATCTTTCTCCCCTTATCTGTACCTGTATGATTGCATGAAAGGAAAGACTCTTGGCCCTTGTTTATATTGACACATGCACATTACAGAGCTAGCTACAGTCAACCTTTTAAAATTTTACTCTGCTAGCCAGGCTTTTGTGGAATGAGGAGCACTGCTACTGGCATGGTTGAACAGTGCGAGTATCAACACAACACCAAACACACTCATTGGCCAAAACAGCAGGCAGCACAAAATCCAACAAGCTGCTGCTCAAATGAGGGGTGTGAGATTGAGAAGTGCAGTGCCAAAAAGCAGAAGAAGAATGAGCAAGCTGCTGTTAACTGGCCTCACAGCAAAAACAGAATAATTGGAAATATTCCCTGTATGCTTATTTTTATTTTAAAATTTAAGAATATAGCAAACCTCCAGCTCTCCCCCACACATTTACAGTGACTATTTTCAGCTGCAGAATATTTATCACCCTACCTTACCTTTCCTCGGATTACCTGCCACTTTGTCATAAAGTTCTGACATAGGTAACAGTCAGTTCTACTCAACATTATTCTATCCACTTCTTCCAAGATGCTTTCCCGTATGCTTTTCTAGATAACTGCAACACAGTTTTAAATCAGACACTATGATCATCAAAGTAGCTTTTTCTCATTCTTTGTCTTCACAGGATTGACAGAAATAAAAAAAGCTTAATCTTGGACTGTGGATCACAGATTCCAGACCAGTAAAAGACATTCATGTAGAGCCTGATCCAAAGCCTTCTGAAATCACACCACATTCCATACTGCTGGAATCTGATTTTGCTCTTAAGTAAACATTTGTACATTTTGTTCATCTCTCCTGATAACTTTCCACAAACACACATTATCATGCACTAATCTCCATTCAGCATTTGCCAATGGCCACGTTGACCAGTTTCCCTCTTTATACAGAGTAGGAAAAGCAACTGATTACTGTGTGTGGTATCTGTGGGCAGTTGTTGACTACTTACTCACTGTAAATGGTATTTAGCCATTTCCAGACTCTCAACAAAAATGTGTGCTGATGAATACATTAGGATCTTTGCTTCTCAATATGCCAGTGATAAATGCATCATCTGAACTAATTCATGCTTTCATCAGGCAATGAGTGAATACAGTAACTGCCATTTAGTATCAACCATAAAGTGCCAAAAATACAGTGCTGGCTAAGTGCTTTTCAGAAATCAGAAGAAATCATAAAAGGCAATGTGGTGCATGGGACAGACTACAGGACCTGTTGATAGGAGACCTGGGCTTTATAGTAATTCCTGCCACACTTTCACAGCATAAGCCGCAGCAACTTGATTTTTACTGGTAGCACCCAGAGGCCTCAAACAAGCTCAGAATTCTAATCTGCAAGGGACAGTAACACATATGAAGAGATTACAATCTAAATAGACAAGACAGAGAGAAGTAGTATTATCATCAACCTCACTTTGCAGCACAGAGAGATTAAGAGACTTGTCCAAGGTCAAAAAGGAAGCCCGTGGAAGAGCTCTGAATCGAACGCAACTATTCCGAGTCACAATTCAGTGACTTTACCACAAGAACATCCTGCTCTCCTCATTTCAAAATGTTTTACCTCACTTCCTCAGCTGTAAAATGAGGATAATTAAATATAGCTCGCCTTTGTACAAATGCTAATCTCATGGGTAAAAAATGTTAGGAATAATGATAAGAATTCGGTTTTGACTATTACATTTTGTTAACTGTTCCAAATTCTGCACATAGTTGCACCTATATACAGTTCCACTGAATTTTGTGAGATGGCATCAGACCAGAACATGGCTTTTCCTTCCCCTGCCCCCCCACCACACTTTTCTTTTTAAAAACCCTAAAGACATTCATAATTCTTAGTAAATTATGTTTACTAAATTAAATTGGTCAGGATTAAAGAGCTGAAAAGGGGTTATTGTTTGCCTTTTTATTTTGCTAACAACATTTGAGCATGTAGTAGGCTCAAACACAGCAATCTAATCAAGAGTAAAATATTGAAGATTTGTGCTTGTTCAAATTGATTTATGTTTAGGTAAATGAATTTTCCATTTTTTCTGATGATATCTGACCTTCAGTTTTATAATCGGGTTGTGACATTTCTTTAAATTAAATCAAATTACATTTAACATTTTTAGGGTAATTGTGCTGCTGTTCCATTACAAAAACCATCAAGCAATCATTGGCGAGGGTGGGACTGTTTTATGTTGGGTTAGCCCTACAAGTGCCTGCCAGAAACTGCAAATCAAAAGGCAAAGGCTAGATTTTCTCCCCATTGTGTGCATATTCAATTGACAGCTTCTCAAACAGTGTTTTTTTTAATCCTTCCAAAACATAAGTGCTCATTTATTTATTTATACTTTCATACACAAAGGGTTCTGACCCAGTAAAGACATATGTGAATTAAAAAAAAAACCAACATGATTTTTGTGAGTAGTCCCATTTACTTCAAAATGAGACTACTCAACTGACTGAAGTTACATACATGCATAACTCTTTGCAGATTGGGGCCTTATGCCATAACAATTTATCTGAGCGGTCATACATGTTTCCATATAACAGTGTTGTTGTAGCCATGTTGGTTCCAGATTATTGGAAAGACAAGGAGGGTGAGGGAATATATTTTATTGCACAAATTTCTGGTGGCAAGCAAGACAAGCTTTAGAGCTACACGAGCTTGAACAAGAGCTCTTTGAAGCTCTCTTTCACCACCAGAAGTTGGGCCAATAAACCCATCTCTTCTTTCTATGTAACAGCTCAATCCAGATCCCATTGAAGTCAACAGCAATCTCCCATTTTCCCCCATTATCCATGGTTTGGGACAAGGTCCTGCATAAAGTCCTTGCTAAACACTGTCAGAAAACGAGACATGAAGGGGCAGTCCTAGTGGTTGGGGCAGTGGCAGTCATGCCTAGTAGTGATACAGTGGCAGCCTTGCCAGGAACTGGAGCCAAAAGGTCAGTGATGGAGTCAAGAACAGGTCTGGAACAAAACAAGAGTATGGCTTGAGCAGGACTGGGAACAAGGGCTGGAGTCAGAGGAAGGCTGGAGCAGCCTAAGGCCTGTGGATTCTGTCACAAATATCAGGCTAGGGAGAGTTCCAAGCATGAAGCATGATGTTAGGCAGACTAAGCTTGTCTGGGTACAATCAATGTAACTTCCAAATGAGGTCAGATGCACAAATGTTACTGGATGATCCCAATGAATGGTCAGCTAGGCCACATCTTCCCCAGTCCACCAGGGACATGAGTCATCCACAGAGGAGCTTAGTATCCTGCTCCTGAACCATGATGTAGAGTTATCCTCATTATACCTTCAACAAGAAAACATTGAATACTGGATGTATTTAATTGGTACAGAGTAACTGGCGCTTGAAGGCTACTGGGAGAGATGATATAACCCAAAAAGCCCATAGAGGTGTGGTCAGATTTACATTTCTCAGGTTTCCCATACAGACTGTTTGCTCAGAGACATTCAAGTATTAACTGGACATGCTATTCATGCAGGCTTTGGTTTTCTGGAAAAAGAAGAAAGTTATCTAGGTAGATTATAAACTGGTCCAGAACATTCCTGAAGATATCATTAACCAAATGCAGGAATGTGGCAGGGACATTTCAGAGACCAAAAGACATAGTATGGATATTTCGAGTACCTTGTTGAGTACAAAAGGCTGTTTTCCACGAATTGCCCTCGTGGACATGGACTGGTATAGTCACCATGTAGGTAGAGCTTAATGAAAATTTTAGCCTAGCTGACCCTCTCCAGTAGTTCATTGATCAATGGCAAGGGATATTGATTCTTGATAGTGATATTGTTCAGAGCTCGATAATTTCTGCAAAGGCACAAGTTAGCATTCTGTTTTTCTAGACAAACAGCAGTGTGGCCTGGAGGTGGGGGGAGAGGAGGGAGAAGGGAGGAATAGGCGGCGGGAAATGTAGAAGGATAGGTAAAATATTTGCTAGATTTTCATCAAGGTATTCTCGTCTGGCTCTGAGATCAGGTTCTTTGGCCCAAGGAAATTTTGGCCCCTTGCTGGAGCTCTATGATGCAGGCATAAGGCCCACAAGGAGTGCACGGCATCAGCATTTTTTTTAGTCTAATATGACTGCAATTTCCTTCTATTTTTCAGAAATTGGTGACTGACCCTCACCTGGAGCCTGCCACATTCAGAAAATGGTGGCCTTGCCCAGATTACAATAGCATCCTTGGAACTAAATTGGAATAGACACAATCAGACTTGACTCACACTTCCTGGGTCCTCCAGGAAATTCTCAGATCATGGATGGAGAGCCAGGGGATGCCAAACATAATTGAGAAGTAGGATGAATCAAAATGAGGTTAAACAGCAAGGTTTGGCGGTCTTAGCTTACAGCTTGGAAGGATGAAGTCTCAGATGACTGGACCTGAGGACAGCAGGCTGCCACAGACTGCCTTCACCAGATCGAGGGTGAGTTTCCTTTGTACCAGCCATTTAGCAAATCCAGTGTCCATAAAATTACTAAAAAGAAAAGGAGTACTTGTGGCACCTTAGAGACTAACAAATTTATTTGAGCATAAGCTTTCGTGAGCTACAGCTCACTTCATCGGATGCATGAATGCATGAAGTGAGCTGTAAGCTCACAAAGCTTATGCTCAAATAAATTTGTTAGTCTCTAAGGTGCCACAAGTACTCCTTTTCTTTTTGCGAATACAGAGTAACACGGCTGCTACTCTGAAACCCACAAAATTACTAGAGGCTCTGGAGTCTCAGCACAAACTGAGTGAAGCTCACTTCAGGTATAGACAGGGCCTGAAACTGGAGTTTGATATGGAGATAGAATTGGCCATTTGCTGGTGGCAGTTATGATGCAGTTGTTCTGTCCAGCTTTATCCTCTATAATGAGGCTGAACACACCCATCTTCCTGGACAAGCGGTAGAACAAGACTTGAGGGGACAGCTCGTGGCAAATCAGCCTCTTTTCCCGCAGTACTGGCAGAGTTCATACAGACAATGATATTCCTTCTCTCAAGCTGAGAAGCACCTTTGTGTCATGTCTACCTGTGTGGGTTCAGGTCTAGCAATTGCCTAGTTGGGTGGTAGTAATAGGTCAGAGGCCAGGGGTATGCCTTTCTCCTTCTCGGATATTGCTCAAATAGTCAATTCAGACACACAAATCAATGCTGGGGTGCAATACAATGCCTCTGTCACACTGTCTGCAGTAAGTAAAGGAGTACTTGTGGCACCTTAGAGACTAACAAATTTATTAGAGCATAAGCTTTCGTGAGCTACAGTTCACTTCATCGGATGCATTTGGTGGAAAAAACAGAGGGGAGATTGATATACACACACAGAGAACATGAAACAATGGCTCACAAATGTGAGTGCCAATCTCAGGGCAGACTGTTACAAACCAGGGCACAAACCCCAACCTGATTGTGAGTTCTGTACTTAGATTTCACCAACCAAGCATCAAGTGTGAACTCCTCAAGTGCTATAACAGCCTTAGAATGGAGTGACCGACAGTCCCCTTGGGTACGCTGATCTTTCTTGCCATCTTGGCAAGCTTACCTTTGTGATAGATGGTCCCTTACACTAACAATCACAGCAATATTCAGATTACTCCCAGTTCCAAAGGACCAGTCACTTACCCCAGGTCAGTTGTACCTCAGATCTCACACCAAAGACAACGCTTGTATGCCATATGATAATAAACGAACTAAAGATTTATTAACTAAGGAAACACAGAGTAATTTACAAGGTTAAATCAGGTAAAAATACACACACAAATGAGTTACAGTCTTAGGTTCCCAGAAAGTAATAGAAACTGTTGTGATACACAAGCTTTCTATGTCCTCTAGAGCTAACCACAGCCAACCAGCATAAATGATACAAGTTCCTTCTGCTCAGGGATTTTTATTCCCTTCCCTGAGAGTTCAGACTGCTGGGACTCGTGTCTGCGCACATCTCCTCTTCATGGGGGGGAGGGGAGAAGGGCAATCAATAATGTCTTTTCCCTTTGATGTTTCACAATGGCTCATTTGGTTTTAAGGGGCCTTTTTGTGTATAGGAACAGCATGTTACTTTAATTAATACTTCTTTCATGTTTGCTGTGTTACACAGTTACAGAGGATTACAATACAAACACTGAATATGGCTTTATACCATCTTATACAGATGTAAGTCAGATCAACATATGCAGCATCCTACAAGCATCTCATCAAAGCTAAATACTGAACACATTCTTATCAACTTAACATCTACTTTAATAACGCTAACACAGAGGTGAACCAGACTGGGTTCCAGCTATGCGCGTGTCATTGTTCAGAGAGGCCGAGGGGGTTTGACATGAGCCAGCATCTCATCTTCCAACATCACAACCTCCAACATTCCTCTCTTACCCCCAGCCCCATCCACTATATCAGGGCTCCTAAGGGGGTCCTCAGGAAGCAGCCTTATTGCTGCTTTCCACCATGCCTGCACCAAGGCGATCCTCTCTGGGTGGGGAACTAGGGCTTTTGGGCCCTTTACATCACACTGGCCCTTTTACAAGGTGGAAAGGAGCAAGAGGCAAGGGTAAGTGAAATCCAAGGGCCAAAATCTCAACCCCACTGAAGTCAATGGGAATTTTGCCAGTGAACTTAGTGGGGCTAGGCTTTCACACAAGTGTTCTCTTCATGAAGAGCTGGGAATAGATCTTGTGCAACCTATTAGTCACCTTATTTGTACAGCATGGAAGAAGGTGGTTAGTTGTCTGCTTCCTGGGGTAGAGATGAGAAGCTCTGGTCAGTAATAAGGGTTGTGAAATGTACAGAAATATAAAAACCCCAGTTTTTAGAAAAGGCAATGACAGAAACAATGGTTTCCTTGATACCAGCCTAGGGCACATTCCTCACAGTCAAAGGGTGTTCTGTCCACTGGTGTGACAGGGCTGCCAAATGTGTAAGAATCCTGAGAGGTGAGTGACACCTGGAAAGTCTGTCTTACAATCCATTTGTTGTCCCTCTAAGTGGGATTCTACAAACTCTTTACTCATGTGAGTAATTCCTTTGGGTTCAATTGCTTCTCCGGGCTCCCACATATATTGTGAGTGTAGTACCATTTTTCACTTGCATCTCTGTGCAAACAGAATAATGAAGGTCATATGGGAAACATGATAATCTGTACAGAGTTAAGAAATATAGATGAGGAACACTATTGCAGAAAAGTTTAATACGTTTGAGCAGAGTAAGTAACATCTTTAGTTGCTATCATGCAGAGACTCAGATTTCAGGAACACATTTTATGAATGGTGAACTACAAAGAGGATAAAATTTGTCTCAGGATACAGATGTCAGCTCTCTCTGACTGTGAAGCAAGCATGAAGTACAAGCCACGTAGCAGCTTTGGATTTCCTCAGAGAGGTATCCCACTGGGATAAACGATGCTACAATGAATTGTCAACAAAAATGAAAAGCCACAGGACTAGCATGATACATGTCAAACAGTACCACTCATACACTATGCTTTATGACATGTCCTTTGCTCATCCCCATCTTTTGTACTTTTTATTTTTCATCTTTTCATCTATATGTGGTAGGTGATAAGATATTTGCTTCAAGGAACCTCTATTTTTACAAATCTGTAAATTGTCAGTGACTATTTTGCCATTACATAAAGAATAAATAACTTCCTGATTCCAAGATGCTCAGATATTATGGTGTTGGTGGATTTACAAATAAATAGAGTTATGCAAGATTCTAATCAGGTGCAGCTGTCAAAAAGACAAAATATTCCCTATATTCTGAGAAACCAGATTATGATCTTTAAAAATAGAGTAATATACATATTAATAATATCAGCTGCTGTACTGACATTTCAGTGTAACAATAGAGTGACATTTTAAGCAGAGTACCTTCTTATAAGTCATAAGTTCAGATGATAAACCAGGCACAGATCATAAACTAAATTTGACAGGGAAGGTCCATTAGCATTCTTGACTTTCATAGAATGTTTATATAAGCTGAAACTAGACATTTGGCTAAACAAAGTTAAAGGACCTTGTTTAAAATAGAATATAAAATCAAGACTTTTACAAAAAATTTAAAACACTTACATTTAAGGCTGTACAGACTATGTTCAAAAAATACCATACCAAAACCTTTAAGAATTTATTAAGAGTTTATTACACTAGCCTATAAATCTCTAGACCGGTAGTTAAATTCAATTTAGGGAGCACTCAACACCTCTAGCAAACATCCCTTTACCAGTAACTTACCTCCAATAGGGTCAAAGTGAGGGGGATATGTTAACTATTATTAATTGGCAGGCAATTATTAGCTCTACATGGGCAGTTCATTGTATTATACTGTAACCGTTGACTATATTTTACATATTAAGAGTTTAATTTATGTGATAGCACTAGAGCCCTGGATGGACACTTCTATTGGCTATATATTGGAACAAGTCTGCATGAACGCAATTAATGAATGAGACATGAAATCCAGGACTCAGACTTATCCCAAGGCATTTTTCTCAGAGTATGTCTACAATGTAATTAACAACTCTCAGCTGGCCTGTGCTGGCAGACTCAGGCTAAGGAATTGTAATTGTGGTGAAGGTGTTTGGGTTGAGACTGGAGCTCAGACTCAAGGACCCTGCAAACTAGGAGGGTCCCAGAGCTTGGGTTGCAGCCCCTCAGCCTGAGCCCTACAATCCCGAGTCAGCTGGCAAGGGCTAATAGCAGTGTAGACATACCTCCCAAGGACTCTTTTTCCCCTCCTCCATTTATAAATACTTGTCTATGACATTAAAGCAAACCTAAGCACAGCTCCTTTTCAGAAGTACAGGTATTCAGGTAAGTTCTTAGGTCATACTCCAGTGGATCAGGCAGAGAGGACATCTGAATCAACATTTACCTCCCAAGTGAGTGCCTCAATTATTAGATAGAGTCATTTTCACTCTCTCTCTTTGACCCAATGAATACTTATATCTTTATACAAAAAGGAGCAGCTTCAACAGGAGAAACTGAGAGCAACCCATCACACAATAGTCTAATGATGTTCACCTGGAAGGAGTGGAAGACACATTGAGGATGACTGGATGTGGAAGCTGTGGTATGTACATGATCCTGGAGGGGGACCTGGTAAGAGTTTTTTCTGCATGAAATGCCGTCTGATAGAGCTGATGGAGGAAAAGATCCGAGGTTTGGTGATGCAGGTGGAAAGTCTGGTTGAGTTTAGGAAGGGGTTTGAGCAGATGATGGAGCAAAGATATGAGGTATCTGAGGGAAAAGCTCAGACTTACAGATGGAAGCAGGGTTGGGGAATTTTGAGGGGAGACTGAGTGAGGAAAGTGGTCAGTGGAAGCATGTGACTAAAAGAATCAGGCAGAGGAGAAGACGGGCTAGTGAAGGAGAAATAGAGCTTAGGAACAGGTTTGCAGAGTTGGAAAATGAAGAAGAGGCTCAGCAGGTACTTGTTGAAGGTGGAAGGGTAAGGAAGAAGAGAAGAGAGGCTAGTCCTATAGGAAAAGCGGAAGAGTCAAGGGAGACTACACCAAATATGGGCCCCAGGAGGATACAGGATGGGTTGAAGAGGATTATAAAGGAAAATAGGAATGGAAAGAACTTGCAGCCAGAGAGAACAGGGGAGAGACTGGAGAATAGCACTGTCACCAGGAAAAGGCAGGTCTATGTGATCGGGGACTCTTTATTAAGAAGAATAGACAGGCCTGTAACTAGAGCTGATCCAGAGAATAGAAGGGTGTGCTGTTTTCCGGGTGCTAAGATACGGGATGTAGACCTGAGGTTGAAAAGGATCCTAAAGGGAGCGGGAAAGAATCCCCTAATTATCCTTCATGTGGGAACAAATGATATGGCTAGATTCTCGCTGGAAAGTATTAAGGGAGACTATGCTAGGCTGGGGAAGACGTTTAAGGAAATTGAGGCTCAGGTGATCTTTAGTGGGATCCTGCCTGTTCCTAGAGAAGGGCAACAAAAGTGTGACAAGATTTATGACCGTCAACAGATGGCTTAGGCAGTGGTGCTATAAGGAGGGCTTTGGGATGTATGGCCACTGGGAGGCATTCACGGATAGAGGACAGTTCTCTCGGGATGGACTTCATCTGAGTAGGGAAGGAAATAGACTTCTAGGATCAAGGCTGGCACAATTGATAAAGAGAGCTTTAAACTAGGAATTTGGGGGAGATGGTTGGGAGATGTCCAGGTAATCTCCACGCCAGATTTTAGCACTGAGAGGGAAGACGACGAAGTAAGAAAGGATACAGCCATGGGTAGGAGAATGTATATAAGGAGCGAGGGCGGTGTGGATACTAGTCTAATAGGTTATACTGGCTGTAGAATGACTGTGCTTAATAGGGTACAAAATGTGAGCGAACCAAACAGCAAAAATTAAGATGTTTGTACACCAATGCGAGAAGCCTAGGTAACAAAATGGAGGAACTAGAGCTACTGGTGCAGGAAGTGAAACCAGACATTATAGGGATAACAGAAACATGGTGGAATAGTAGTCATGACTGGACTACAGGTATTGAAGGGTATGTGCTGTTTAGGAAAGACGGAAACAAAGGTAAAGGTGGTGGAGTAGCATTGTATATCAATGATGAGGTAGAATGTAAAGAAATAAGAAGCGATGCAATGGATAAGACAGAGTCCATCTGGGCAAAAATTACATTGGGGAAGATAACTAGTAAAGCCTCTCCTACGATGGTGCTTGGGGTGTGCTATAGACCTCCGGGATATAATTTGCATATGGATAGAGCCCTTTTTAATGTTTTTAATAAAGTAAATACTAATGGAAACTGCGTGATCATGGGAGATTTTAACTTCCAAGATATAGACTGGAGGACCAGTGCTAGTAATAATAATAGGGCTCAGATTTTCCTAGATGCGATAGCTGATGGATTCCTTCATCAAGTAGTTGCTGAATCGACTAGAGGGGATGCCATTTTAGATTTAATTTTGGTGAGTAGCGAGGACCTCACAGAAGAAATGGTTGTAGGGGATAATCTTGGCTCAAGTGATCATGAGCTAATTCAGTTCAAACTGAACGGAAGGATTAACAAAAATAAATCTGCAACTAGGGTTTTTGATTTCAAAATGGCTGACTTTCAAAAATTAAGGAAATTAGTTAGGGAAGTGGATTGGACTGAAGAATTTATGGATCTGAAGGCAGAGGAGGCCTGCGATTACTTTAAATCAAAGCTGCAGAAGCTATCAGAAGCCTGTATCCCAAGAAAGGGGAAAAAATTCATAGGAAGGCGTTGTAGACCAAGCTGGATGAGCAAGCATCTTAGAGAGGTGATTAAGAAAAAGCAGAAAGCATACAGGGAGTAGAAGATGGGAGGGATCAGCAAGGAAAGTTACCTTATTGAGGTCAGAACATGTAGGGATAAAGTGAGACAGACTAAAAGTCGAGTAGAGTTGAACCTTGCAAAGGGAATTAAAACCAATAGTAAAAGGTTCTATACCCATATAAATAAGAAGAAAACTAAGAAAGAAGAAGAGGGGCCGCAAAACACTGAGGATGGAGTGGAGGTTAAAGATAATCTAGGCATGGCGCAATATCTAAACAAATACGTTGCCTCAGTCTTTAATAAGGCTAAAGAGGATCTTAGGGATAATGGTAGCATGACAAATGGGAATGAGGATATGGAGGTAGATATCATATCTGAGGTAGAAATGAAACTCAAACAGCTTAATGGGACTAAATCGGGGGGCCCAGATAATCTTCATCCAAGAATATTCAAGGAATTGGCACCTGAAATTGCAAGCCCATTAGCAAGAATTTTTAATGAATCTGTAAACTCAGGAGCAGTACCAAATGATTGGAGAATAGCTAATATAGTTCCTATTTTTAAGAAAGGAAAAAAAAGTGATCCGGGTAACTACAAGCCAGTTAGTTTGACATCTGTAGTACGCAAGGTCCCGGAAAAAGTTTTGAAGGAGAAATTAGTTAAGGACATTGAAGTCAATGTTAAATGGGACAAAATACAACATGGCTTTGCAAAAGGTAGATCATGCCAAACCAACCTAATCTCCTTTTTTGAAAAAGTAACAGATTTTTTAGATAAAGGAAATGCAGTGGATCTAATTTACCTAGATTTCAGTAAGGCATTTGATACCATGCCACATGGGGAATTATTAGTTAAATTGGAGAAGATGGGGATCAATATGAACATCAAAAGGTGGATAAGAAATTGGTTAAAGGGGAGACTGCAACGGGTCCTACTGAAAGGCGAACAGTCAGGTTGGAGGGAGGTTACCAGTGGAGTTCCTCAGGGATCGGTTTTGGGACCAATCTTATTTAATCTTTTTATTACTGACCTTGGCACAAAAAGTGGGAGTATGCTAATAAAGTTGCAGATGATACAAAGCTCGGAGGTACTGCCAATTCAGAGAAGGATCGGGATATTATACAGCAGGATCTGGATGACCTTGTAAACTGGAGTAATAGTAATAGGATGAAATTTAATAGTGAGAAGTGTAAGGTTATGCATTTAGGGATGAATAACAAGAATTTTAGTTATAAGTTGGGGACGCATCAATTAGAAGTAACGGAAGAGGAGAAAGACCTTGGAGTATTGGTTGATGATAGGATGACTATGAGCTGCCAATGTGATATGGCTGTGAAAAAAGCTAATGCGGTTTTGGGATGCATCAGGAGAGGTATTTCCAGTAGGGATAAGGAGGTTTTAGAACTGTTACACAAGGCACTAGTGAGACCTCACCTGGAATAGTGGGGGCAGTTCTGGTCTCCCATGTTTAAAAAGGATGAATTCAGACTGGAGCAGGTACAGAGAAGGGCTACTAGGATGATCCGAGGAATGGAAAACTTGTCTTATGAAAGGAGACTTAAGGAGCTTGGCTTGTTTAGCCTAACTAAAAGAAGGTTGAGGGGAGATATGATTGCTCTCTATAAATATATCAGAGGGATAAGTACAGGAGAGGGAGAGGAATTATTTAAGCTCAGCACCAATGTGGACACAAGAACAAATGGGTATAAACTGGCCGCCAGGATGTTTAGACTTGAAATTAGACGAAGGTTTTTAACCATCAGAGGAGTGAAGTTTTGGAATAGCCTTCCAAGGGAAGCAGTGGGGACAAAAGATCTATCTGGTTTTAAGCTTCTATTCGATAAGTTTATGGAGGAGATGGTATGATGGGATAATGGGATTTTGGTAAGTAATTGATCTTTAAATATTCAGGGTAAATAGGCCTAATCCCCTGAGATGGGATATTAGATGGATGGGATCTGAGTTACCCAGGAAAGAATTTTCTGTAGTATCTGGCTGGTGAATCTTGCCCATATGCTCAGGGTTTAGCTGATCGCCATATTTGGGGTTTGGAAGGAATTTTCCTCCAGGGCAGATTGGAGAGGCCCTGGAGGTTTTTTGCCTTCCTCTGTAGCATGGGGCACGGGTCACTTGAGGGAGGCTTCTCTGCTCCTTGAAGTCTTTAAACCACGATTTGAGGACTTCAATAGCTCAGACATAGGTGAGGTTTTTCGTAGGAGTGGGTGGGTGAGATTCTGTGACCTGCGCTGTGCAGGAGGTCGGACTAGATGATCAGAATGGTCCCTTCTGACCTTAGAATCTATGAATTGGGGGAGGGGAGGGGAGAGAATCTGAGTTCAAGTCCTTGCCGCAGAGTGGGGATTCAAACATGGATCTTCCACATCCCAGGTGATTGCCCCAATCACTGGGCTAAAGGTTATAAGGGACAAATGCACAGAGAATTTTCTGAATCTGGCCCTTTTTTATAAGGGAACATTTCCTAGGACCTGAAAAAGGCTTATCTGATTTGCTGAAAAATTCCAAACTTTTCTGGAAACAATTATTTTTTTATCATTATTTTTTGGTTTGTTGTCTGAACTGGAAAAATCAATTATTTACCAAGCTCTTTATATGAGTGCTAATGCAGCATGGTGACACTCAGCACCACAGCAGAAGAAAGATATATGGAGAATCCCCTTTCCACCAACTTAAATGCCAAAATAGGCCAATGGCAGGGAAAACATGGAGAGAAAGAGAGAAAATGAATGAGAAAGAAGAGACTTGTCTCCTGAAGCCAAATGTTAAATTTTACATAACCAGTCACCAAGTGGGTCATAGGTATACGCTACAGTACATCAGACCATTGGCAAATCACATGTGGCATCTTACCTGATGCTTCAGAGGAAGATGAAGCCAAATCCATAATTTAACCAAGCAACGTATGGGGAGATATTTCCTACCTGAACACAGTATATTATTAACTTACACGCAGAAACTAGAGGTTCAATTACCCTTATCAGTTCCTTAGATAACATAGCTGCAAAAACTAGTGCACATATTATTTAGTTTTTCCTAAACGGAATCCAGCCAAAATATTTGTCTCCAGGTGAGCATCAGAGAATTCCACATACTCCTTTTAGGGTGAAGTTTTCAAGAGTGCTCAGCATTGTCCTAACTCTATTTCCATTCAAGTCAATAGCAGTGTCACAAAAAGAAGGATTCTGACCTCCTGAAGGTCGAAACAACAGACTGGACTTCTACATAGAGTGCTTCCACCGACGTGCATGGGCTGAAATTGTGGAAAAGCAGCATCACTTGCCCCATAACCTCAGCCGTGCGGAACACAATGCCATCCACAGCCTCAGAAACAACTCTGACATCATAATCAAAAAGGCTGACAAAAGAGGTGCTGTCGTCATAATGAATAGGTTGTAATATGAACAAGAGGCTGCTAGGCAGCTCTCCAACACCACATTCTACAAGCTATTACCCTCTGATCCCACTGAGGGTTACCAAAAGAAACTACAGCATTTGCTCAAGAAACTCCCTGAAAAAGCCCAAGAACAAATCCGCACAGACACACCCCTGGAACCCCAACCTGGGGTATTCTATCTGCTACCCAAGATCCATAAACCTGGAAATCCTGAACACCCCATCATCTCAGGCATTGGCATCCTGACAGCAGGATTGTCTGGCTATGTAGACTCCCTCCTCAGGCCTTACGCTACCAGCACTCCCAGCTATCTCCCAGCTAACTGACTTCCTGAGGAAACGACAATCCATTGTTGATCTTCCTGAAAACACCATCCTGGCCACTATGGATGTAGAAGCCCTCTACACCAACATTCCACACAAAGATGGACTACAAGCTGTCAGGAACAGTATCCCCGATAATGTCACGGCAAACCTGGTGGCTGAACTTTCTGACTTTGTCCTCACCCATAACTATTCACATTTGGGGACAATATATACCTTCAAATCAGCGGCACTGCTATGGGTACCCGCATGGCCCCACAGTATGCCAATATGTTTACGGCTGACTTAGAACAACGCTTCCTCAGCTCTCGTCCCCTAATGCCCCTACTCTACTTGCGCTACATTTTTGACATCTTCATCATCTGGACCCAGGGAAAAGAAGCCCTTGAGGAATTCCACCATGATTTCAACAATTTCCATCCCATCATCAACCTCAGCCTGGACCAGTCCACACAAGAGTTCCACTTCCTGGACACTACGGTGCTAATAAGCGATGGTCACATAAACACCCTATACCGGAAACCTACTGACTGCTATTCCTACCTGCATGCCTCCAGCTTTCATCCAGACCACACCACACGATCCATTGTCTACAGCCAAGCTCTACGAGACAACCACATTTGCTCCAACCCCTCAGACAGAGGCAAACACCTCCAAGATCTCTATCAAGCATTCTTACAACTACAATACCCACCTGCTGAAGTGAAGAAACAGATTGACAGAGCCAGAGGATTACCCAGAAGTCACCTACTACAGGACAGGCCCAACAAAGAAAAGAACAGAATGCCACTAACCATCACCTTCAGCCCCCAACTAAAACCTTTCCAACGCATCATCAGGGATCTACAACCTATCCTGAAGGACGACCCATCGCTCTCACAGATCTTGGGAGACAGGCCAGTCCTTGCTTAGAGACAGCCTCCCAACCTGAAGTAAATACTCACCAGTGACCACACACCACACAACAGAACCAGTAACCCAGGAACCTATCCTTGCAACAAAGCCCGTTGCCAACTCTGTCCACATATCTATTCAGGGGACACCATCAGAGGGCCTAATCACAGCAGCCACACTATCAGAGGCTCGTTAACCTGCACATCTACCAATGTGATCTATGCCATCATGTGCCAGCAATGCCCCTCTGCCATGAACATTGGTCAAACTGGACAGTCTCTACGTAAAAGAATAAATGGACACAAATCAGACATCAAGAATTGTAACATTCAAAAACCAGTTGGATAACTGGTCACTCTATTTACAGACCTAAAAGTGGCAATTCTTCAACAAAAAAAACTTCAAAAACGGAGTCCAATGAGAGACTGCTGAATTGGAATTAATTTGCAAACTAGATACAATTAACTTAGGCTTGAATAGAGACTTGGAGTAGATGGGTCATTACACAAAGTAAAACTATTTCCCCATGTTTATTCTCCTGCCCACCCCCCACTGTTCCTCAGATGTTCTTGTCAACTGCTGGAAATGGCCCACCTTGATTATCATACAAAATATTTTCTTCCTCTCCTCCACCCTCCTGCTGGTAATAGCTCATCTTAAGTGATCACTCTCCTTACCATGTGTATGATAACACCCATTGTTTCATGTTCTCTGTGTATATATATATCATCTCCCCACTGTATTTTCCACTGAATGCATCCGCTGAAGTGAGCTGTAGGTAACTAAATCTTATGCTCAAATAAATTTGTTAGTCTGTAAGGTGTCACAAGTACTCCTTTTCTTTTTGTGAATACAGACTAACACGGCTGCTACTCTGAAACTCCATTTTATCACACTCTTAAATACTATTAGTGTTTTATTTAACTATATACAAAATATATGCTCCATAAACTGGGAAAAGAAAGTGAGATCTCTAATCCAAACCACACTCAGCTATCAACCGTTAGGAATGGCTAGGTTTAACTTCTGCCCTCAGATGCAGATGTTCAACTCCTATTGTACCAAAAGTCAGATATGGCCACCTCTGGCAATCTTATTTTGGTGGTGTTTAATGGTAAACCTGAGTAAACAATTCATAATGAATAACTTACTTGACAAATTTAGCCTCTCTCTTCAGCCCTATCCCCACTGAACGATTGTGAACAGTTTAAACAGCTATCTTGTATTCAATATTTGAAATTTGAGGTGTGCTGTTTAGTGGTGACTGTCAGAAAAAATACGTTATGACTTACCGCCCACCACTGGGTGAACAAATCTTGGAACTGAATCAACTAATTTAGTTTGTAGTCAGTTCAATATTAAATTTGTTTCTGCCTGAGATACTGCAGTGCCTCATGAGGGTTTAGCTTAGGGGGCCTAAGGGCTCCATTCTCCTCCAAGCTCCCTGGATAGACTATTATTCCCCGCCTCTGCTACTATGATTCATTGCAGCAGTTCAGCCAGAGGGAAGGCTGCAGTGAATCAGGGGAGAAAGACCAGCCAGGGAGCCTGGGAACCTGAACTACAATTGCCACAAGGCACTGTGGCAGCTTGAATGGATCCAGTTCAATGTCAAAGCAACCTGAAGAAATTCAATTGACATTTTTGACACTTTCCATTCTGTGAAAAATATTGCTATTTCGACATTTCTTCCTGATTCAGGAAGAAAACAAAAATGTTGTAATATCTGAATTTCCTGTGGGATTTCTCAACCGGCTATAAGCTCAATTTAGGACTACAAAGCCACATCCTCCCCACCACCAGTTGAGGGCTTTTTCCCCATTTGTGGCAAGTATAGGATAAAAAGTGTTTTCTAAAATGAGGCATCAATGATTCTGAAGTTGCGAAGAACTACACAGGAACTCCAACAAGTTCTACAGATTAATACTTCAGCTCAACATCAACCAAGAAGTCATATACATTAGACACCTTTTCTTTTGTATATACATAACTCTTTTATAATGAGCTTCCCTCTCTATGGAAAGCAAATGATCTAACTTCTAAATTAAATAAAGACAAGTGCAAATTACTTCACTTAGGAAGGAAAAAATCAAATGCACAACTACAAAATGTGGAATAATTGGCTAGGTAGAAGTACTGCTGAAAAGGATCTGGGGGTTATAGTGGATCACAAACTGAATCCAAGTCAACAACGTGATGCATCTGCCAAAAAGGCCAATATTCCTGGGTGTATCAACAGGAGTATCATATGGGAGGCACTTGTGCCATTCAACTCAGCACAGGTGGTCCAGTTCTTGGTGTCACACTTTAGGAAAGATGTGGACAATTTGGAGAGAGTCCAGAAAAGATCAACAAAGATGTTATAAGGTTTAGAAAACCTGAGAAAAGGTTAAAAAATGGACACAGTCTTGAGAAAAGATGACTGAGGTGGGACTTGATAACAGTCTTCAAATATGCTAATGGTTGTTATAAAGAGGACTGTGATTAACAGTCCTACCTGTGAAGGTACGACAAAAAGCAATAGGCTTAATCCTCAGCAAGGGAGATGTAGATTAGACATTAGGAAAACCCCTTCATAACCATAAGGGTAGGTAAACTGGATTAGGCTTCCAAAAGAAGCTGTGGAATCTCCACTAGTGGAAATTTTCAAAAATAGGTTGGATAAACACCTGTCAGGGATGATCCAAGGTTGACTTGGGCCTACTACACCGTAGGGGGCTGGACATGGTAACTTCTTGAAGTCCCTGCCAACCCAACAGTTATATGATTGTGTAAAAGTTAGATGTTCCTACTGATTCACAGAACAGATCAAGGGCACTCCATGGAGCATTTAATACCAACCTTCACTTTCTCCTAAGCGCAGCCATCCAATTAGTCCAACTTTATGGCCTGATCCCACAAATGACTGCATGTGGGCAAACCCCTGTGCTATCATAGAGCCCCAATGACTTCAGTGGCTTCCTGCCCCAAAGAACGTGCAAACTTAGTTTAAGACAAGACAGAATAGGTGCATGAAAAACAGAGGGGAGGATGGTATAGCTGTAGAAGGAGCATGTTTTTCCTTACACTATTGTACACAGTTTAGAGGCTTGGTCATCTATGGTAAGAATAATCAGTGGTGGTAGTTTCACCAACAGCACTACTTATCAGTTTTAAGTTAGTGACACCTGTGCAACCCCACTGAAGGTTGCAAGTGTGCACAGATGTAACTGAGGATGTAGTTAGGCCTGCAGAACCTTTATTACTGATGATAGTGAAAGGAGGAAAGAACCCAACGTGATTCTTGGAATTTAAGATTAAGCTGCAGGGTTGGCTGCTAACAAAAGATACATTTTACTATAAACTAAACACACTCAATATATAAAACACTGGGACCCACGATGGAACCCCATCATGCCATTTTTACAATAATTTCCAGTGTGGCCAATGCAAATTGGCATAACAGGTATAAGATTTTTAAGAAGGCTCTTTAGTTGACATTGGTTCACATGCATCGCAGTTTTATTCTGAGAGGAATCAGCAAAACAGGTTTAGACGTCTAGAAAGAAGGAAACTTTCAAAAGCACTAAAAGGAAGTAGGAGCACAAGTCCCATTGAAAGTTGCCCTTACCTATGCTAAACAAAACTAGGTAACAGCCATTTTCCAAATCCACTTCCAGACATCCACTTTCTTTGATTCGCACAGCAAACCACAAGGCTCAAGAATCATATGGGAGCAGAGAGCCTAAATCAAGGGCACATGTTTCAATGTATGTACCATATTTCCTGTATGACTGCCTGCTGGAACAGAAACTCCAGACTAAGTGAAGATGCTAGATCAGCTGCTTCTTCCTGGAGTCACGCTGATCTATAATCTTGAAGGTAGCTTTGTGGAGGCAGATTCATGAATGAGGGCAACCTGGCTCGTCATTATTCTATCAGACTAGGAATCAGTCCACATGAGTCTAAAGAGAGCAAGAAGATTGTAAAAGAGAGAGTGAATCCTTGTTTCATTGCCTGAAGTAGATGTGAAAAAAATGAAACGGAACGCAATCTGACAGAATGTTCTTTTATATTTCGTTCAGCTTTCCTTTCACACAGAGAAGCAAGCAACACGGGCAGAATATCTTATATTACTCTTAAATTTCTGAGTTCTGGCCACCTATATCATGCAGTTTTGCTTTATTGCTTTTTATTCCCCTCAGCAATAAAGTTGGCAAATTAGTCTGAGTTGTCCTTGGGACCCTAAAAAAAATATTGTGGAACTCATAAGAGTCCCCCTTCCCTATATGGGCTAAAATTTATTTGTAGATCTGTTTGATGCACACTCCTCCACCCCATGAGGCCCATTCTTTCCTCAGTTGTACCTTTACATCACCATTGATGGGATTACATGAGAGTATCCAATGGCTGAACTTCACACACAGTGTTTAAAAATCAGTCAACACAAAATCATACAGAATACAATACATCTTTTTAAGCCAATAAAGGTAAGATGCAAGAATGATCAGGGCTGCCCTAGGGACATCAATTTCACACACACTCCTTTAAAAAATGAAAGCGTCTCCAAAGCAAAATTTTTTACTTTAGTCTGCCTTTCTCTTCACTTACTCAGCCACAGCGTCTCTCAGTTATGCATAATTTCCCTATAAGCTGTATATTATCTATTGTGCATGGAACTTACACTGACTTATACTGAAGTTACATAGAAAGGAGCAGCATTCAAGAACAGTATTTTGACCCTAATGCCTAAAATTAATCAAAGCTGGTCAGCAATTTGCAATTTCCAAAATGTTTCAGAAACTTGCAATTTCCAAAATGTTTCCCACTATGAATCTGGACAAATTGGGAAATTTTTTGTGAACAAAAGGAAAGATAGTCTCTCAGAATAGCCAATATCCCAGCAGTTAGGACATTCACTGGGATGTGGGAGACCCACATTCAAGTCTCTGCTCTGAAATCTGGGTTGCTCACATCCAGGTAACTACTGGGCTATTGGCTACTGGGCGGGTCAGTTTCTCAGGACCTGAGAAACCTTCTCAAAGAAAGTTTAATCAAAACTGATATGTTTTTGCAAGACGTTTTTGGTTCAATGAATCAGTATTTTCTCACAGAACCATTTCATCCAACTATTCCAAACTACTTCTATTAAGTAATCAACATCCATGTATATCTAAACACAAAAATGCACACCTTGTCAACATACGACTTTTCAGAAACATTTATATTGGAGTAGAACAACAAATCTGTTCCTGACTTTCCCACCCAAAACTATGGTGGTTATTCAAATTTTCAAAAATAGACATTGTACATATAAACAGTGAAATTACTGAGGCTGTAGCTAAATTATTAAGTTCAACCTCACCAGGAAAGATTTAAAAAGTGGTGTAGGCCTTTATGAAATAAAAAAATGATGTATGGAAATATATGCGCAAAGTAATCTGGATTTCTTATTACAGAATTGCGATGTCCTAACTATATATCAGTTAGTTTAATAGTATTTATTGTTATTTAGCTGACATCTGCTCCTTTTTTAAGCTGTCTGCTGTAGGTTGGTCTGCCATCCCAAAGCAATACATTAAATTCCTCTCATGTGTACTTGTGTAGAAATAAATCAATAATTCCATTTACCATTGTCTCAGAGTATTTTATACCAAAGATACCCATGAGAGACTAACAGTAGGTGCAGAATAATTTGGGAATTTATAACCTATTAAACAGAAAGCATTCCAAAATTAAATCTTACTTTCTTTTTCTTGAGTAGTTTTCACAAAGGGAGAGGTGAAGATTTTTAATAGAAACATGGAAGGTCGTCGGTTTTTAGGTTATTTATAATTTCAAGTACTGACTGACCTGAAATTTACACAGAGCACTGAAATTCTGTGGTAATGCTTTGATAATGCTAGTACATAAATTCTCTCTTTTTCTGATCTAGTAACTCTAAGTATGTTGTTGCTGTCACTTGTACAATGCGTGGTCATTTATATATAAGTAGTGGCACTGAAGTCAGTGGAACTACTTGCAAAAGTGAGTCCTCTCTAACATGAGTAATGGTTGCACACTTGAATCTGAAGATCAACTTACAATTGTTGCTTTATCCAACTGTTTTACAGTTACAGTACTTAGGCAGCACACTCCAAAGCACTAAGGAAACAGCTAGTTAAAACTCAATATCCTGTGAATACTGGTAAATAAGTATTCTCTAATTTACAGTTGGAGGGATTAAGAGGTCAAGTAATTTGCCCAAGGCCACAGAGTCAATGGCAGAAGAGGGATTTGAACATCGAAGATCCTGACTCCCATTTTCCTGCTTTAATCACTGCACTCAGCCTAGAAACAACTTATTAAAAGGATGCCTTCAGAATAGTTTGACTAGGTTTTTTTTAGTATATAGTTTATACAGTAAGGCCAAAATACAACTTAAGGGGACATAATAGTACAAGGTGTAAACCCAGAGGAGAGGAGTTATTTAGCTGGATACCTGGCAATATCACTAGGAATAATGAGATGAAGTTAATACACGGAAAACTTAAGATGAATATCAGGAAAAGCCTTCTGATGGTGAGATGTACTAGCCTGGGGAATGGTTTCCCAAAAGAAGAAAAAACCCAGTTGCTTGGGACACAAACCTAGATTAGGCAAAAAACAAAGTTTGCTTGATATTAGAGAGACAAGGTAAGTGTGGTAATATCTTTTAGTGGACCAATTCCTTTTGGTGAAAGAGACAAGCTTTCAAGCCCAATCTTCCAGGGGGGAGGGGTGATTTAAACTCACATTTAAGCCAGTGAATGATTGAGCCCTATAACAGGAACTATTACTTATAATATCTATATACACTGTCAAGCCCTGATCCTGTAACTGGTTGTGTGGGAAGACCCCTGTACTCAATGGGGCTTCACACAGCTATGTAGGATTGCCAACTCTGGTTGCATGTATTCCTGGAGGCTTCATCACATGACAAAGATTAATATTTTAATTAAAAGTTAATTCCTGGGGATTCCAATACAATCCTGGATCTGTGTGAGTGCAGCTAATTGCACGTTCAGGGCCTGATAGATCTCAAACAGACCTGAACATTATGGACTATAAACTTGGTACTATTACTGAGTGAATGTCAGTGTTTACTAGTTAAACAAGAAGGGGAAATTCCTAACATCACTGTATTCAAAATAAAATGTTACTCTTAAAAAAGTTTCTAGACAAATATTTATGTTCTCTGCATGTCTTCCCCCCACCCCGAATTTGAAGGAAAAAAGTGTACAGTATTTTTAGTAAAACTGAGGTAAAGTTCTGTATCAGGTGCCATATAGCACTATTGTAGCTACACATGGAATAAAAGCTATAGGGATAACATGATTTGCAATGTTGTTGTAGCCGTGTTAGTCCCAGGATATTAGAGAGACAAGGCAGGTGAGGTAATATCTTCCATCAACAGAAATTGGTCCAATAAAAGATATTGCCTCACTCACCTTGTCTCTAAGGAAAATGACATTTTTCCAAAGACAAATTTTAATTAATTTTCAAAGTCCTTGAAAACACACTCACACACACAGAGTTGTGCATTAATAAAGTCTCCATAAGGATCCAGGATTTGCCCCATCTCAAGAAAGATTGATTGATTTTTATTGGATTTAGCTGAAAGTTAACTTAGAAGGGAAAACCAGTTTAACAACTATTTCTTTAGAACACTCTTACCGAGCCACAGAATAATTTCATCTGTTTGATTTCTTTACAACCTGATATGTATAATTCTCAAAGGACTGGCATGTCAAAAGTGGACGTAAAGGAGAATAAAAAGGCACTGCCTTAACACCACCAAGATTTAGTCATATTAAAAGGTCAAAATCTTGCCAATACATCATCCCAGAGGCAAATGACCTGTGGTCTGCAACCTTTACTAGTATTTGAGCTAACTCTCTTTTTCAGATGTAAAGTAACAATTTAACATATCTTGACAATACACCCCCATGCTTTTTTTTAAAAAAATGTATCCAATTTATACATAAATCCCTAGCCATATCAGAGGCACTAAGGCTTTCTTTCAGTTTTATTCTGTAATAAGAAAATGAAACCCAAAAAGGTTACTGTGGTAGATTCATGTCAGTAGACACAGTTAAGAAAGAGCAAGTTTCAGCTGAGTTTTAGGGACAAAGATTATATATTACTTACACACATAGATGGACACAGATACATCAATGGAAAGAATCCCTTGCTCTAACTTGGTTATCATGATTTTCTGGCACTACATCCTAGCAACTAAAGACTGGCACAAAGGATATTGCAAACAAGGTGTATTAACACATCCCTACCATGCTATGCAGTTTAAAAGGCAACAATTTAATGACTGACTAATGTAAACTTTTGATATTAAAATAAGACATTTGAGTAAAGTTTCAGAAGTGCTGAGCTTTAATAAAAGTATTTAAAGCTACTGTTCTGCTTTAAACTGTAACATTGAGAAGATACTTGGGATTACAAGCCAGGGGTTCTCAACCTTTTTCTTTCTGAGGCCCCCGCAAACAGGCTATAAAAACCTCCATGGCCCACCTGTGCCACAATAACTGGTTTTCTGCATATAAAAGCCAGGGCACACATTTGTGCGTAGCAAGCTGGGCAATTGCCCAGGGCCCCATGCCACAGGGGGAACCGTGAAGCTAAGTTGCTCAGGCTTCGCTTCAGCCCCAGGTGGCAGGGCTCAGGGCCCAAGACTTCAGCCCCCATGCAGTGAGACTCCAGCTTTCTGTCCTGGGCCACAGCAAGTCTAACACTAGTCCTTCTTGGTGGACCCCCTGAAACCTGCTGGCGGCCCCCCAGGAGGCCCCGGAGCCCTAGTCAAAAAACCACTGTTAGAAGCAAAATGAATTATCTAGCAAGCCAGTGTTTACTGTTGTGAATAAAGAGGATGTAATGGTCCATAAATCCTCATTAGCATAGAATAGAAGAAAAACCTGCTGGACTCATTGGCAGATGGCTCATATAGCTCAATGATAAGTTATTAAACATTATTCGTAATTACTTTTCAATTCAGAGGGAACTACTATAGAGGAATGGTAATATTCTGCATTTATACAGTGCCTTCCATCAGAGGATCTCAAAGCAATTAAAAAGTGGATAAGTTCTATTTATCCTCTATTACAGAAGCAGAAGCTGAACACAGGATATTGAGTGCTTTGGCCAAAGTAAAACAGTGGCAGAGACCAAAACATGATCAAAACCAAGAAAGGGGTGGGGTGTTCCTTTTCAGGGATCTGAATCTTAACAGATGTAAATTAATAAGGTTTCAGATTTGTGGTTTAGCTTTGGCCCAACTCCAGTTTATGGTTTCACATCTTGACTTGACACCCCCAAGAGTAGGTGAAAAAAGGATAAGGCCCCACCAAATGTGATACTGAAGGAACAATAAAAGATTGGAGAACCAAGAGAGGTCAGAGTCCTGAGGGCCAAGGGAAAACAAAATTTTGAGAAGCGTATGATGGATGATATCCATGCTAGTCAAGTAGTCAAGGAGGAGGAAGAGGGAATAGATGCCCTGGGATTTTGCCATGAAAAAGGCCATTTAAGATTCTGGTGAGGGCAACTTCACTGAAATGGAGAGTGTGAAAGCTGAACTAGAGAGCTTCCAGGATGGAGGCGGAAAACAGGAATTCAAGGCGGTAGAATTAGATGGTATTCAATGAGTTTTGAAGTGGAGAGAACTGGACAATATTTGGAGAAGCAGGTAGCAGTCGAGGTGGAAAATCAAGGAAAACCAAAGAATGTTTCTCTGTGAAAGAAAGAAACTTGAGGACAGAGAAGTTGAGGAAAAGAGTGAGAGAGGAAGCAAGAATAGAGGTGAATGATGTAAGGAGAGGTGCAAGAAGATATCACACACAAAAAAATAAGAAAGAATGCGTTGTTTTTGCTGCTTCACTGCTACATTTTAACAGATTTTTGCAATCCTGGTTTATCATGCAATATCTCTCACATAAAGCAAAAGTCACATTGGCTTTTTCAAAATCAAACTGCAGACATCAGTAAATTGCTACCATTACTGCTTTCCAAGGGTTAAGTTTTATTCAAGCAGCATTCCTAATATATACCCATCTCTAAGCACACTTCAGAGATAACTCTGAGCTGATTCATAATGCTTCACTTTACTAAAAAAATAGGTGTGCAAATGTTTGGGTCAGATAAAAGGTAGGATTTTAGGTAAGGTAACAAATAAGTGGTGAGATTGTAGCTGCTCACGGTATGCTAACAGAACACATGCAACAATCTACCTCCCAGCATTTTAAGTGGCTAAAGTGGGATGGGTCTTGTCCTTGAGATTGGGATGGGGAGGTTGCAGAGCAAACCTTCCCCCTACTCATCCTGCAGCTGCAGCTCCTGTCCTTCAAAGGGGGCAGCCAAGCCCAATTTAAGTGACTGGCACTGTGACCCTCTGTGCCAAAAGCCATGGCACAACACCCGGAGTAGTCCAGCCCAGCTAGCCCTGTGGGACTGGAGTCGCTTCAAAACCCTCTGTCCCAGTTGAAAGCATCAAAGCAGGACTGTATGGCAAAACTCAGGACTGTTGGGAGTTCTGAGAAATACAACATTAAAAAAACCTCAACTATGTATATTTGATATGTTTAATAAATATTTGAATGTTCAATCTGACAGACATAAGGGAAACACATCAGGTAATTTAGCTACACAACCAGCCAATAGGGAAGTTAATTTGTGGGAGACTTTGATGCCTCATTCCAGAGGCCAATATGCTTCCCTGAACAAAGCATTTGAAAGATAGAAAACAAAGGAATAGTTCAGTCACTATTTTACCTGCTAACCCAAAACATTCATTCACTGGTGACATTTTTTGGCTAAAAGCTTTTTCAGCCAAAAAATGCAAACCAAAATGTTTCATGAATTTGTATCAGTTTTGCAGAAGCGTTTGTGACAGAAAAGACAAAAACAACTGCAACAACAAAAACTCAAGCCAGACAAACTGTTTTATTCAGGCGTTTTCAAAATGAAACATTGATTTTTTTTTCCAAAATAGCTTTTCATTATGAAATTTCCTTCAGTTTTATGATCCCTCCCAAAACATTTACAATGGTCAAAGTTCATAGATTCCAAGGCCAGAAAGGAGTATCTGCATGCAGATGTGGTCACCGCATCTCAAAAAAAAGATATATTGGAATTGGAAAAGGTTCAGAAAAGAGCAACAAAAATAGGGGTATGGAATGGCTTCTGTATGAGGAGAGATTACTAAAGACTGGGCTTGGAAAAGAGAGATGACTGGGCTTGGAAAAGAGAGATGATTAAGGGGGAATTTGAAAGAGGTCTATAAAATCATGACTAGTGTGGAGAAAGTAGATAAGGAAATGTTATTTAGTCCTTCTCATGACACAAGAACTAGGGGGTCATCAAATGAAATTAATAGGCAGCAGGTTTAAAACAAACAAAACAAACAAACAGGAAGCATTTTTTCACACAACAGACAGTCAGTCTGTGGAACTCCTTGTCAGAGGATGTTGTGAAGGCTAAGACTATAACAGGGTTTAAAAAAGAGCTAGATAAATTCATGGAGGATAAGTCCACCATTTGCTATTAGCCAGGATGTGGAGGGATGGTGTCCCTAGCCTCTGTTTGCCAGAAGCTGGCAATGGGCGACAGGGAATGGATCACTTGATTATCTGCTGTGTTCATTCCCTCTGGGGCACCTGGCATTGGCCACTGTCAGAAGACAAGATACCTGGCTAGATGAACCTTTGGTCTGACCCAATGTGGCCGTTCTTATGATCATCTAGTCTGACCTCCTGTTAAACACAGGCCATTCAGACCTTATTTCTAGTATGAATTGGTCTGGCTTCAACTTGCAATCACAGGACTGTGTTTTACCTTTCTCTGCTAGCTTGAAGAGCCCACTATTGAATATTTGTTCCCATATATGTACTTATAGACTATACCCAAGTTACCCCCCAACTTTCTCTTTCTTTAGATAAATAGATTGAGATTTTGGAGCATATCACTCTGAGGCATGTTTTCTAATACTTAATTGTTCTTGTGGCTCTTCTCTGAACCTTCTACGATTTATCAACATCCTTCTTGAGTTGTTGGCACCAGAGCCGGACAAAGGATTCCAGCCATTATAGCACCAATGCCAAATATAGAGGGAAAATAACTTGTCTTCTCCTACTAAAGATTATCCTTTTTATGCATCCAAGGTGTGCATTAAGCCCTTTTTGCCACAGTGTCACACTGAGAACTCATGTTCAGCTGATTATCCACGAGGCTCGACCCCAAAATCTTTTTCAGAGTCACTGCTTCCCAGGATAGAGTTTCCTATCTTGTAAGTATGGCCTACATTCTTAGTTCCTAGTTGTATATTTATAGTTAGCCTTATTAAAACCCATATGATTTATTTGCACCCATCTTACCAAGTGATCCAGCTACCTCTGAATTAGTGACCCGGCCTCTTCATTATTTACCATTTCCCCAATTTTTGGGTCATTTGCAAACTTTATCAGTGATAATTTGGGGTTTTTTTCCAGGTCATTAATAAAAATGTTAAATAGAACCAAGAACCAATCCCTGCAGGACCCCACTAGAAACACATCTTTTGAATGATGATTCCCCATTTACAATAACGTTTTGAGACCGATCAGTTAGCCAGTTTTGAATCCATTTAACGTATATGCCTTGTTAATTTTATATTGTTGTAGTTATTTAATTACATTTCATGCTGTACCAAATCAAATGCCTTACAGAAGTCTAAAGTACAGTATATCCACACAATTACACCTTTATCAACCCAATTTGTAATCACATTAAAAAAAAAGACATGATGGTAGTTTGACAGGATCTATTTTCCATAAACTCATGTTGAGTGGCATAATTAATTATATTACCTTTTTTTAATTCTGTATTATCAAGTTTCATATCAGCCACTCCATTATCCTGCCCAGGATTGATCAAATGCCAGACAGATAGACCCAGGTCATCCCATTTAAGCTTTTTAAATATTGGCACAAAACATTGAAAGACAACATTTTGGTTTGGGTCAAATGAAACGCTTCATGATTTTTTTCAGAATTGCAAGAGAACCAAAAAAAATTACTACTCATACAGTTCTGTTCATTATATATAATCTACAAATATAAATATATTCACACACACACACACACACACACACACACACACACACACACACACACACGCTTCATTTGCTATGTACTCTGGTACCTCAAACAAAAGATTATGAAAAACAATGAAGGTGTGTTTGCATTATCATTACCATCAAGGAAATTCTCACCAGGGGTTTTGGGAAGTTGCTCATTTTAAATTTCCACAATTTTTTTTTGCCAGAATTAAATATTGTTGGGGTATAGCATGTAAGGGTGTGATACTTGCAGACCAGATGTCAGCTCATGCCAAGCCCCCTCTGGCTCACTGAATGCATAGCTGGAAGCCCGTCTGGCTCCCCTGTGTGCTAGTTTAATAGATATTAGTTATAAGAACATGTTTAGATTTTATGGAATGCTTGGAGGATGCGGCATGTATTAATCCCACTTATAATATCTGCATCCCATGTTATAAGGTAATGTTTAAATGTTTGCTAAGACTGAAAATCTCCCATAGTCATGGAAGAACCAAGTATGAAATACTAGTTCACTACAAGAGATGTTCTCTCCTGCCCAACAAAAGAAGATGTACAGACATCAGACAAGCCATTGTGGACAAACGACTGTTGATTTCTTTTCCCATAGCCCTGAAGAAGGTATGTAACCAAGCCCTCATCCCACCCCATCTTGAATGCTGGGGAAGGGAATAAAAATGCCTGTTAAGGAGCATTTATTATTGCTGTACTGCTTGAACTCTGAGGGGCGAGGATTTAGGGTTAGCCCTAAAGGATATTTAGGGTCTGCTTACTATAGAAAATACCTAAACTCATTTGTACACGTATGCTTAGCTGCTTTAATCTTGTAAATAACTCATTTCTTTTTCCTAGTTAGTAAACCTGTAATTAGTTTGTTACAGGATTGGCTGCAGGCGTCGTCTTTGGTTTGAGATCTGAGTACAGTTAACCTAGGGGTATGTCTATACTATGAAATTAGGTTGAATTTATAGAAGTCGATTTTTTAGAAAGCGATTTTATACAGTCGATTGTGTATGTTCCCACTAAGCACATTCAGTTGGAGTGCATCCGCAGTACTGAGGCTAGCATCCACTTTCGGAGCGTTGCACTGTGGGTAGCTATCCCACAGTTCCCGCAGTCTCCGTCACCCATTGGAATTCTGGGTTGAGCTCCCAATGCCTGATGGGGCAAAAACATTCTTACTGGTGGTTTTGGGTACATGTCGTCAGTCGCCCCTCCCTCTGTGAAAGCAAAGGCAGACAATCGTTTCACGCCTTTTTTCTGTGCGGGCGCCATACTGCTTTCAGCAGATGGTGCAGTAGGATTGCTAACCATCGTCATCTAACGACTGCTTCTGCTGCGACTCTGCTCTCCTGCTCTGTGCAGTAGGTCAGAAAAATTGGTCTTCCAACCACTGCTTCCGCTGCCACTCTGCTCTCCTGATGGTCTCGCATGTCCTGTATATGATCATCGTCATCTGCAGCTACCACTGCAACTCTGCTCTCCTGCTGTTGTCTCGCAATACCACGGCAAACGAGGAGCCCGCTCAGCTGTTGCATCCTGGCAGCAGACAGTGCAGTAGGTCTGCAAAACTGGTCATCCAACCACTGCTTCTCCTGCAACTCTGCTCTCCTGCAGATGCCATACCATGGCAAGCATGGAGCCCGCTCAGATCACCGCGGCAGTAATGAGTACTGTAAATACCTCGCACATTATCATGCAGTATATGCAGAACCAGAATTTGCAAAAGCAGGCAAGGAGGCGATAGCAGCACAGTGACAAGAGTGATGAGGACATGGACACAGACTTCTCTCAAAGCACGGGCCCTGGCAATTTCTATATCATGGTGATAAGGGGGCAGGCTCATGCCATGGAATGCCGATTATGGACCCAGGAAACAAGCACAGACTGGTGGGACCACATAGTGTTGCAGGTCTGGGACGATTCCAAGTGGCTGCGAAAATTTCGTATGCATAAGGACACTTTCATGGAACTTTGTAACTTGCTTTCCCCTGCCCTGAAGCACAAAAATACCAAGATGAGAGCAGCCCTCACAGTTCACAAGCAAATGGCAATAGCCCTCTGGAAGCTTGCAATGCCAGACAGGTACCGATCAGTCACGAATCAATTTAAAGTGAGCGAATCAACTGTAGAGTCTGCTGTGATACATGTAGCCAACGCAATCACTGAGCTGCTGCTATCAAGTAGTGACCCTGGGAAATGTGCAGGTCATAGTGGATGGCTTTCCTGCAATGGCATTCCCTAACTGTGGTGGGGCAATAGATGGAATGCATATCTCTATCTTGGGACCGGAGCACCAAGCCAGCCAGTACTTAAACCTAAAGGGGTACTTTTCTATGGTGCTGCAAGCACTGGTGGATCAAAAAGGACGTTTCACCAATATCAACATGGAAAGGTACATGACGGTCGCATCTTCAGGAACTGTGGTCTGTCTGAAGAGCTGCAACAAGGGACTTACTTTCCAGACCAGAACATAACCATTGGGGATATTGAAAGTTATCCTTGGGGACCCAGCCTACCCCTTAATGCCATAGCTCACGACGCCATACACAGGCACCCTGGACTGTAGTCAGGAGCTGTTCAATATAGGCTGAGCAAGTGCAGAATGTGGTAGAATGTGCATTTGGTTGTTTAAAAGTGTGCTGGAGCAGTTTATTGACTCAGTTAGACCTCAGCAAAACCAATATTCCCACTGTTATTATGGGGCACACAGCTAGCTGTAATATCTGTGAGAGTAAGGGGGAAGATGTTTATAACAGGGTGGGAGGTTGAGGCAAATCGCCTGGCCGCTGATTACGCGCAGCCAGACACTAGGGCGGTTAGAAGAGCACAGAAGGGCGCACTGCGCATCAGAGAAGCTTTGAAAATCAGTTTCAGGAATGGCCAGGCTACGGTGTGACAGTTCTGTTTGTTTCTCCTAGATGAAAACCTGCCCGCTTGGTTCACTCTACTTCCCTGTAAGCCAACTGCCCTCCTCTCCCTCCTTCGATCACCGCTTGCTGTGGTAATAAAGTCATTGTTGTTTCAAATTCATGCATTCTTTATTAATTCGTCACACAAATATGGGGGATAAATGCCCAGGTAACCCAGGAGGGGTGGGGGAGAAGGGAAGCATTAGATGGGGTCGGGGAGGAGGGGAGGACAAGGACACACTGCACTTCAAAACTTATTGAATGCCAGCTTTCTGTTGCTTGGGCAGTCCTCTGGGGTGGAGAGGCGGGTACCCGGAGTGCCCCCACCCCCCGCATTCTTGGACATCTGGGTGAGGAGGCTATGGAACTTGGGGAGGAGGGTGCTTGTTTACACAGGGGCTGCACTGGTGATCTGTGCCTTTCCTGCACCTCAACCATACGCTGGAGCGTATCAGTTTGATCCTCCAGTAGCCTCAGCATTGCATCCTGCCTACTCTCATCACACGGCCGCCATCTCTCCTGTTGCTCCAGCCATTTGTCCTCATGTTCATTTTGTGCTTTGCTGGACTCTGCCATTGTCTGCCTCCACACATTCTGCTGGGCTCTTTCAGTGCAGGAGGACTGCATGAGCTCAGAGAACATTTCATTGAGAGTGTGGGGTTTTTTTTCCCCCACTTTCTTATCTGCCCTAGCCTCTGGGATGGTGATGATCGTTGCAGCGTTGAAACATTTGCAGCTGCAGGAGGAAAAAAACAGTAGTATTTAAAAAGACACATTGGCCATTTAAAAGAAGAGGCTGATGTCTTCAGGTTAACATGAAGCACAAACCCAACTAAACCCCCCCACACACCCAATTCTCTGGGATGATCACTTCTCCCCTCCCAGTGTGGCTAACAGTGGGGATGATTTCTTTTCAGCCACAGGCAAACAGCCCAGCAGGAACGGCCCCCTCTGAATGTCCCGTTAATAGAATTCCCTTCTTTCAACCAGGTGACCATGAATGATATCACTCTCCTGAGGGTAACACAGAGAGATAAAGAACAAGATGTTGCTTGAATGCCAACAAACACCGGGACCACACGCTGCCATGCTTTCTTATGCAATGATTCCAGACTACGTGCTACTGGCCTGCCGTGGTAAAGTGTCCTACCATGGAGGATGCAATAAGGCTGCCCTCCCCAGAAACCTTTTGCAAAGGCTTTGGGAGTACCTCCAGAAGAGCTTCATTGAGATGTCCCTGGAGGATTTCTGCTCCATCCCGAGACACATTAACAGACTTTTCCAGTAGCTGTACTGGCTGCAAATGCATCCCAAGTCTTCAGGGCAAATTAATCATTAAACACGCTTGCTTTTAAACTGTGCATTAAGTTTACAAAGGTACACTCACCAGAGGTGCCTTCTCCGCCTTCAAGGTCCGGGAGCCCGGGTTGGGAGAGTACTGTCTCCAGAGTGATCAGCAGTCCCTGGCTGTCAGGAAGAATGGTTTCTCTGCTTCCTGGTGTGCACTATCATCTTCCTCATCCCCAAAATCCTTATCCCTGTTGCATAAGACTCCCTTGCAGGAGTCCACGAACAGAGGTGGGGTTGTTGTAGGGGCACCCTCTAGAATTGAATGCAGCTCATCATAGAAGTGGCATGTCTTGGGGTCTGACCCCGAGCGGGCATTTGCCTCTTTGGTTTTTTGGTAGGCTTGCCTGTGCTCCTTAAGTTTCACACAGCACTGCTGGGGATCCCTGTTATAGCCTCTGTCCTTCATGCCCTTGGAGATTTTTTCAAACATTTTGGCATTTCGTCTTTTGGAACGGAGTTCTGATAGCACGGATTCTTCTCCCCATACAGCAATCAGATCCAGTACCTCCCGTTCAGTCCATGCTGGAGCTCTTTTGTGCTTCTGGGACTGCTTGGTGACCTCTGCTGATGAGATCTGCATTGTCACCTGTGCTGATCAGCTTGCCACGCTGGCCAAACAGGAAATGAAATTCAGAAGTTTGCGGGGCTTTTCCTGTCTATCTGGCCAGTGCATCCGAGTTGGAGTGCTGTCCAGAGCGGTCACAATGGAACACTCTGGGATAGCTCCCGGAGGCCAATACTGTCAAATTGCGTCCACACTACCCCAAATTTAACCCGCGATGTTGATTTAAGCGCTAATCCCCTTGTCAGGGAAGAGTACAGAAATCAATTTTAAGAGCTCATTAAGTCGACAAAAATGGCTTTGTTGTGTGGACAGGTGCAGGGTTAAATCAATCTAACACTGCTAAATTAGACCTAAACTTGTAGTCTAGATCAGGGCTAGGAGTAAGTGACTGGTCCTTTGTGCCTGGAGGTAACCTGAATATTAGTTGCTTTACACCCAAAAAAACCACAACATCTATGTCGGTGGCAAAAATAGACTGGAATGCCCAAGGGTATGGTCTGTGACTCCATGGTAAGACTGTTCTAGTGCTTTAGGAGTTCACACTTGTTACTGGGTTGGTGAAATCTAATTATAGAACATACAACCACTTTTGGGTAGTTGCCTTGTTTCTTGAGAGACTGTCCTGAGGTTGGCACTCACAGCTGTGAATCACTCCTGACAAGGTGTTGATTCAAAGCCAGCTCCTTTCTATGGATGTTTTTCAACTGAAACTGATGGGCTCTGGATCAGGATAATAGTCCCTTAAAGGCATAATATTTATTATGGGTGGAATGAATAGATACAGTAGTTCATTTAATCTAACAAAGCTATTGGATGCTGCAGACTACTGATAAATGCATTATTTGTAATCAGTGTATCTTTCATAACTGGAAAACCCTATCACCTCTGAGAACAGAAGACTTATATAAGGGTTTAAGCAATTTGGTTGTACTAGGGAAAATTGCTTATTGAAACAAGGAAGCAAGACTGCAAGTCTTCGATAACATTTAGACTATTTTAGCCCACTGCATCTGAGTTTGAGGACACATGTCAGGCTTTGTACATTATCCCCATCCTTTTCTCTTACTGTTTAACCTTTCACCATATTTCTGATACCTAATTTAGTGTGAGAAAGGACCAATATATACTCATGCTCACCACGAAATCTCATCCTCCTTGAGGAATTTTTCTACTGACTTCAGTGAAGCAGGATATCATCCACAATCGTATCATGAAGGTTTCTACAGTGCTTCAGAAAGCTTTACACTGAAGGCATTGAAATGAAGATACTTCTGGTTGTCAGAGTGAGTGTCAACTAGCATGCACCACACTGTGTGATGGCCACCATGCTGGTTTTGACTGGGAATGGAACCAGGCACCTCCAGAGCTAAAAGAAGGAGTTTCTACAGGTTGCCGATATGACAAACTCCCATCTTTCATGGCTTAGACACAGCAGGAGAAAGTATAGTATGTACTAAACAGGAAAATGGTGGAAAATGGTAGAAGATACCAACACAATCCCCCACTTGACTGAAAATAACTTCTCCTTCTGTATCATGTACAGCCATGACATTGTGATTTAATCTCTCATTTTGGAAGAATATGCACACAGTTTAAAGTAGCTGAAATATATTTTTTAATGTCTAACAGTAAACGTCCCTGGGTTGAGACATTGTAAGCATAGAGCAAGTTTTTATATACATATAGGTTTTGAAATCCTCAAACGAAATGGTTATTGTAAAGACGGTAATACAATCTTAACTAAAGCAGTTCTACAGCACCTATTAATTTAACATAGATGTTGGTATCCACAGAGAATGCCACAAGACAGACAGACTTTCTATAACTCCATTTTGGATAAGAATATTTAGCAAATACTTGGGCTTTGGAATTGTATAATTCTGATTTCAAACTGAAATGATACATCTTGAAGAAAATTAACAGACTTTTTCATGGTACAATCTATATTATTTTACACCTTGATTTAGTTACACAGTGGTCTCTGGTTTATATAAACAAAACCATGTAGAGTATACACAAAATATCTTCCCAAAAATCAGTATTTTTAGTCACTCTAAAAGCTGCACAATTATGAATAGCATTGAAATGTATGCACTGCTAACAAGTGTTGTCCAAAGATTTTTTTTTTTGTAGAACTACCAGCCATATTATGAGGTAGGCATTTCCATTCAAGCTGCAAGCGTAGTGTGAGCAATTAGCTGTCCAGTTTGGCTGATGTACATAGAACTTTCACAGGCCTTGGGAGGCAAGCCGGTCCGCACCCACAGACAACCCGCCAACCTGAAGCATATTCTCACCAGCAACAACACACCGCACCATAGTAACTCTAACTCAGGAACCAATCCATGCAACAAACCTCAATGCCAACTCTGCCCACATATCTACACCAGCGACCTAACCACATCAGGACCTTACCACATCAGCCACACCATCGCCGGTTCATTCACCTGCACGTCCACCAATGTAATATATACCATCATGTGCCAGCAATGCCCCTCTGCTACATACATCGGCCAAACTGGACAGTCCCTACGCAAAAGGATAAATGGACACAAATCAGATATTAGGAATGGCAATATACAAAACCCTGTAGGAGAACACCTCAATCTCCCTGGACACACAATAGCAGATTTAAAGGTAGCCATCCTGCAGCAAAAAAACTTCAGGACCAGACCTCAAGGAGAAACTGCTGAGCTTCAGTTTGTTTGCAAATTTGACACCATCAGCTCAGGATTAAACCAAGACTGTGAATGGCTAGCCAACTACAAAAGCGATTTCTCCTCCCTTGATGTTCACACCTCAACCGCTAGAAGAGGGCCTCATCCTCCCTGATTGAACTAACCTTGTTATCCCTCGCCTGATTCTTGCTTGCATATTTATACCTGCCTCTGCAAATTTCCACTACATGCATCCGACAAAGTGGGTATTCACCCATGAAAGCTTATACTTCAATACGTCTGTTAGTCTATAAGGTGCCCCAGAACTCTTTGCCGCTTTTAAGAAAATTAACAACTTTTAGTCGGAGATCAGCTATAGAACCTTTATTCTCCTTCCTCCATGCTTATGAGCGGTACACTCAAACACGTATGTCAACCGTGATGTCTAAGGAGCCTTCATTTTCAAGAGTCGCTTGGGGCTTTTTGCAGCCTAATGAAGGGAAATTCATGAGGGAAAACAACACTGGAGTGATGTAATCACATGTCCATGGTCTCCAATCTCGACTGCAGAGGGTGTGGATACAGATGTTTCCCTGCCTAAATCTACATAGTGGTCAATCCAGGATTCAGTCACTAGCTACCAACATAATGAAATAAAAATGTTACATCTGAGACCATTTTAATCTGTATTTCTTTACTTCATAATTGTCTCTCATGCACAAAGAGGACAATTTTCTATGCTTTGATAACAACAACCAGATGCAATGACCAGGGCATGGGTTATTAACGAAGTTCAAACCAAGGACCATCAGATCCATAGCCTAGATCTCCACACCACTTTGGAGAAATAACTCTGGTAGCTATAGTAGGCTGCTCTCCACTTTGTGGACTAGCTGTTAGAAGAACAAAGGACCACATAATGCACAAGTGAATACTGTGTGGACATGCTAGAAAAACTATCAAAAGGCCACCAGGGAAGAAGAATGATGGAAGTTAGTTATGGTGTATGGTGGAAATTGAAATACATAAACAGAAAAAAAGACAGGCAAATAAAATGCATATCCTGCTAAAAATCATTGTCCAATGATTTTTTTTTTTAGAACTACTAAGCATATTATGGTAGGCATTTCCATCCAATAGTACTAATTATTATAACTACTGTAATCAACTAATTTACAAAAAAAAAAGACTTCAGTTCACAATCACAGAAGAATAAGCATTGCATAGACTTGCATTTGTGATTTGATCATATATTATCTATAAAACCACCCAACTGAATATATCTCTATTTTGCCCCTTGGAAGTTACAACTATGACTACAATTACGTGCGTGTTTTGTACTTAATTTTGTAGAGATATTTATTGTTCCAAATTCCTGAGAGGTATAAGTATAGCTATCATCATATAAAAAACAAAAGCAACAATGTTTTAAATAAATCTTAGTCAACATATTTATATCCTTCTATATACGTGCTTTGTTACAGTGAAAGATACATCATCTCAAATATATATCTCCTTCATTTCTACAAAGATATATATAGATCCTGTTCCTAATCCCACTGATATGAATGGCAAAACTAGATATAGAATTGTGTCATCAAAGCTCTGTCCATCTGCCTAAAACGTTTAAGTTCTAGAAGAAACAGAGAATGACAACACAGCACAAATTTTAAACAGGTCATACAGCAGCCACTTAAGACTTTTTCTGGTGGCTTATTGCCAAGTTTAACAGTTCTATGTGCAACCATTTCCAATGGATAGAATCAACTTTAACAGATTCTGAAGAGGGGTTGCAATGGGGGAGGTTTAGATTGGATATTAGGAAAAACTTTTTCACTAAGAGGGTGGTGAAACACTGGAATGCGTTACCTAGGGAGGTGGTAGAATCTCCTTCCTTAGAGGTTTTTAAGGTCAGGCTTGACAAAGCCCTGGCTAGGATGATTTAACTGGGACTTGGTCCTGCTTTGAGCAGGGGGTTGGACTAGATGACCTTCTGGGGTCCCTTCCAACCCTGATATTCTATGATTCTAGGGGAATGAGTGAGCTGTGAACAGGGCTTGGATTGCTTGAACAAAAGCAGCCAAGTACTGAAAACAAATTAGGTAGACATTTATTTATTTGCATAGTCTGGCTTTAGCCAACTCGGAAACTCTCCTGGTTCTTTCCAATGATCTGAGTGCTAAAATCAGTGTCCTAGTGGTGGAAGCATATGCCTGGGAGTATCTAGCACTTGGGTACTGATAACTGGAAACTCACAGTATACATCAGTGTTGGATCGCATGCGGTCCATCAGGGTAACCCGTGGTGGGCCGCAAGACAGCGTTTACATTGACCGTCTGCAGGCACAGCCATCTGCAGCTCACCATTCCCGGACAACGGGAGCTACGGGAAACAGCGCAGGCCGCAGGTTGCCTACCACAGGTCTACGTATGGTCTATATTCACAAACCCAAAGCTTCAGTTCACATTAGTTGAGGTTGCTCTCATCAATAAATTAAACCATGAAACATTAGGAAATACGAAGTTAAGGATTAAAATACTCTCAAGTTAGAAAATGCCACAGTGAATGTGGTCCATGCAATTTTAATTCATCCCCCTCATGCATATGCATTGGAAAACAATATTTTATTACAAGATTTAAAACAAAAAACAAACAAACCACACAAGACTCCTGCCCTATTCAGTGCACTAGAGGGATTTTCTCTGGGGATGAACCAGGATCATATAGTGAAAGAGGCTTTTATCTCTAGGATCTCTATTTCCTTTGTTGCAGAAGTTGGGGGGTGTATAGTGAATGAAACAGGAGGCTGCAGTAAGAGGAAAAGATGGTCTCATGGTTACAGCAGTTGAATGCCACCCTGGAGACTTGGATTTACCCTGATTTTGCCAACAAGTTCCTATATGATGCTGGGCAAACACCAAACATTTCACAAGTAGTCACTTTTTCCTGTAATCAAAAACTTAATCAAGACCATAGTATAGTCTATCATTGTAATTATTCCATAAGGAACAGAAACTGCCCCACATTTTCGCATTCGGATTACAGCTAGCCTGGGTCCTCTCACAGTAAAAGCCACCCTGGAATTCCACAAGTAACACCAATGAAATATTCTGTTCTACCTCTAAAGTAAGTCTGTTCACAGCCACAATGAAGAACTGACGCATTAAAAAAAGTTTTGCTTCTAATACCATCAAAAGAGGGGATATAAAGAGTGGCACTAAGAAAGTCATTTGCAGTACACAAGTCTTACAGGATCTACAAAACACAGAACCTATGCTACATATTCTTGAGTGCCATGAACCGACATCTTAACAGTCTACGCACATACAGATACAACACTCTCTCTTAACAAGTCTGGAAACGTATCTCATGGTGCTTCGGCACTCCAAAACATTATCTTTGTTGTCCAATACCAATGATATCAATTGTGCAAGTGCTGGTATAGACCGGTCTCAGGTATTTTAGATAGATTATCAAAGGGTTCAGAAGAAGCAGCAGCAGAAACTGCATGGTATATTGCACAAGATGTGCAGAGAAGGGAGGAAAAAGCTACAAGAAACAACAGGATTAACATAGCATCAGATTTGATGGCACCAAGGAAAGAAACAAACAAAATTGCTGTTTATTTTGTTCCACATCTCCTTCCTCTTCTTTAAATCCATCTGTTCATTTTTCAAAATAATTACTCTTCCAAAATAACACAGGATTTCTGTCAGCTGCGGAAATTCTGACACTGGCACTTTCTGTTGATTTTCACTGTATGAAATATGTAAAACTTTATGTTTTTACCGACTGTACTAGAAAAAACTTCAGTGACACTAGACTGAGACAAGCAGTAATATAAAGCTCAATATTGGCACCACCAATTAACAAACCGTAGCATTAGGGTTACCTGACAGAATGAGGTGACACCACATTGGGACTGATATCTCTCACTGACCTGCACCTTGTGCTGCCATTCACACAGTGCTGTCAATTCCAAATATTAAAAAAAAAAATTAAAAACCGTTAGTCAGCCCTTCAAAAAACTTGAAATTATTTTAAATCTCATAATTTTTAAACCAATTGGGGGGGGCTTTTCATTTGCCTTTTGAGTCATTAGAGTACACTCGGGCGACATTTTCAATTTTCCTTTGCAAATGTGAGGGGTAGAAACTTTTTAAATCACATGATTCCAGATGCTAGCACTTTAAGTAAAGATGTGATATTGTGAAAAAATAGTGAGAATGGGCAACACAGTTTGCAACTGTGCAAAGTGGGGATAAATCACTGATCTGACAGCTAAATATTCAGTGTACTGGGTAATGCAGGTCTGTTTTTTTGAAATCCAGCAATCCTTTAATATAGCCAGAGTCCTCACATAAAAGTATCTGTCTGCCCTAGGGCTATCTCCAGGCACCAAGAATACTTTTCTGTTCACTCTTCATGCCCTTTCTAACCCACTCTGCAACATTCCTGAGTGAAAACACCACCACAGTATAATAAAAAAATCTTCTCTATGTATACAATTACATATGGTGTCCATTTTTACCCAGGCTTTTGGTGCAATAAGAGCTGGTATTTACAGCATAGGAAGGTACAGTTTGGATAACGGGGATAGTCTGAGGTGATATCTGTGGATGGCAAGCTTTTATATCTAGTTCTTGCAACAGCTGCATTTTTTCTTGCCATTTTATTTTCAAATCTATGCAAGATGCACCTTGTGTCGAGGAAAGATGCTTTCTTTCCCCATCATCATTATAAATGTAACCCTTCTACCTGTCAGAGTCGGCAGCAACAATGGCGGGGTTGAGTATCTAGGGATTCTTTTTCAACTTTACAACATAAAACCAGCTTGAGCCCCCACCCAGTGACCTGGGACAATTACACACTACCTCCTAGGCGCCTGTAAGAGGTGATACTTTCCCTCTCGCAAGCACTAGTCTGAGGGCAGGTCTACACTTCAGGGCTAAGTCAACCTAAGTTACTCAATTCCAGTTACCTGAATAATGTAGCTGGAGTTGACATACCTCAGGTCAACTTATTGCAGTGTTAACATCGCACTGGGTCACCGGGAGAAACTCCTGACTTAATTTATGCTTCTCTTTCCGGTGGAGTACCAGAGTCAACAGGAGAGTGATCGGTGGTCGATTTAGTGGGTCTTCACTGGACCCATTAAATTACCCCTGGTGGATCAATTGCTTTGCTTTGATCCCCAGTAAGTGGAGACAAGCCTTGAGTGTAGCCAAAAAAAAAAAACCACCTTATAATAAAAGGAGGGAAGTAACTCGGCATTAATTGGGAGAAACACTGCAAATAGGGCTCATAAACATAAACCCTGAGTAAAAGGCCCACCCCAAGTAAGTTGGGCATTATCCTTTTCCCCTCAGGTTCTTAAGTCCAGCAATCCAAAAGTGCCTTTAAAATGCCCGTCTCTCCTCTGCACCCCACTCACGGTTGCTTTCCTTGGACAGTGCAGACCCAGAGTTCAGAGGTGCATCTGCAGAGTTCACCTCCCTGAACTCCGCGGCTCAAGCACTCATTGCCCCTCTCTGTGGGCCTCTCCTCTGGCCCTCTCCATCAGCCACCCTGTTGGCCACTCACTGAGATGTCTTCAGCACCCAACACTTAACACGGTTCTCAGTGATTCCAGCAGTTAGTGGGAGAGCCTCGGAGACACTGTCCCAAAGCAGGTCTAATACTTGATCTAGGTATCAGTAATTTCAGCTCTGCAGCATGTAACAAGACACTCACTTGAGTCTAAATAAGCTCTGTTATTACACAGTGGAGAGAAGAAGGGTCAAATGGTGTCTGGGGCCCTTATGCAGAGCTCACACCACCAGGTACAAGTACCTGTCCCCACCCTGTCTCAACTCACTGGGGTTTGGAACCCATGTCTCCTGCCTACTGAGTGCCATTCAGTTGAGAGTGAGTCCCTCTATTGGGGTATGCCAAGTACAGTTCTGCTGCCCTGGATTCAAAACCCTTTATTACTGCTGCCCCAATAAAAAGGAAACTGGGGATCCAACACAGCCAAAACCGATCATCTGGTCAAACGATCCCATCATGCTGAGCATGTCGGCAGAGTTGGTGTGCCCATGCAAACGAGATCAGCTCCTGAAATCCTCTTCCACAGCTCATCACTAGATGTCAGCAGAGAGCTCATTCAGACTCTGCTGACACAGAAATCAAAACAATTGAACAGCATATAGGTGCCTCATGTTTTTTGAAAAAGTAACATCACTGGTTCTATAGTATCTTATTATTGGTATAATAAGATTATTTTCTCAAATCCAGACAATTTTTTTCAGCAAAACATGACACCACACAACCACAAGGAGTAGCCTTACTGTCTTATAATGAGATTCAACTGAAAGCCTTATTTTAAGATCTGCCTGCACAAATACATTTTTCAGTTGCATCCTGATGCTCACTGAATTCTGCAGAACCACCCAGAGGACACAAGTGCTACAGGAAAGAGAGAACCCTCTTCTGAAAATACCCTGCTAACGGTTCCTGAGGTAAAACTGTGACCAAGGAAAGAGGAGGTGGAGGCAAAGGTCTTTTGATATTTCATGTATTATTTTAATAGATGTATTTGTGCATGCAGTTGATTATTGTATCACAATGAAAGAGTACAATGGGTAGTGTTAAAGCAGTGGTTCTTAAAGCCAGTCCGCTGCTTGTTCAGGGAAAGCCCCTGGCAGGCTGGACCGGTTCGTTTACCTGCTGCTTCTGCAGGTTCGGCCAATCGCGGCTCCCACTGGCCGCAGTTCGCCGATCCAGGCCAGTGAGGGCTGCGGGAAGCGGCGTGGCCAAAGGACATGCTGGCTGCCCTTCCCGCAGCCCCCATTGGCCTGGAGTGGTGAACCGCAGCCAGTGGGAGCTGCGATTGGCTGAACCTGCAGACGCGGCAGGTAAACCAACTGGTCTGGCCCGCCAGGGGCTTTCCCTGAAAAAGCAGCAGACCGGCTTTGAGAACCACTGGGTTAAAGGATGCACGTACAATTCTAACACTGCCATTGACTGACCTTTGAGTGCTTAACAGTAGTAACAACCTCTGATTTTTTTAATTTAATTATATAGAGAAGCTAAGTACAGAATTTATTAGGAATTTTGATATATGCAGACACCAGTATCTTAATTTCTATTTTGCTTGACTGCATCTTGAATAGAAATAAAAGATATTAAAACAAATTATCATTTCACGATATTTAATTGACTATAATTATTTCAGCAATTTATTGAACAACTTTAATCTTTAAGCTACATTTTCTCTCTCTCTCTGAAATGAATTACTTATGATACATTGGTAAAGAGAATAGGGGGTACAGGAAAATGCTATTGAATTTTAACATTGGGACCAATTATTCAGCCCTTTTTCATGTTAGCAGTCTCACTGGCTTCATATGAGTAATGGCTCAAACTGTAGCCTCAAATGTTTTGCTTAGGTCACATTTTATCAATTTCTGGTAGCTTACAATAAGCAAAAAGCACATATAAGCAAATCTCCTGTCAGCTTATTAAAACCCTGCCCTAGCACATCCCTATAAACCCTACCAAAGTACAGTATAAGCTTGTCAATTTGCCTCCTCCTGTTATGTGGATTTGCAGAGACATATGCGCTGGAGCAACAGTAAATCTACTTTGATGAAAAGCTTGGTTCTTTCCAGCAAATTGTGATTCTAACTTTGTTGTAAATCTCATTTCTACCACTTTGCTGCTGCCTTTAGCTGTATTGAACCTGTCTGCTGGTAAAATGGAAGACCTCCCTCCTTATTGAAATCACAAAATTACTCATATAGTGAACCAAAAGAGTGTGTAATTTTTAGTAAAAGACCACCAGCTACTGTGCTCCAATGGCCAAATCTGTATTATCACCACTGAATGGTGAAGAGCTTTGTTTCATTCACTGAAATTGTTCCTTAAATATTAGTGACAGGCTCATCTTAATAAAAAAAAACCCCTCAAACTCCAGATTCTTTGGTTCTCTGGGTAAAATAAATAGAAGAGTGAGTTTGCCCAAACATTTCAACAAATTAGTTCAAGTCTGGTACATGTAATCTTATGGTTTTCTTAGAAGTAATATTACTAAAACAACCTTTAAATCTTTATTTGCATACAATTCCACCTCCTGTTACACCACAAGTTTCTTACATACACACACACACCCCCCCCCAAAAAAGTACAGTTGGTTAAAATTTTTATCGTAAATATTTGTTTCTATAGCAGAATCTTTTTTAAAATGAAAAATGAAAAAAATGTGAGCACTCTTTGCGGTTTTTTCTCAGCCTCATTTTTTATTCCTTCACCCGTTTCTTCCCTTTTCATATTAGTCACTTAAAAGAAGGCGGGGGGGGGGAACTGAAAACATTTGGTTTGCAAAACTAAAACAAAATCAAACTTTTTTTTTAATTTTGTTGTTGAAAATCAGAAATTGTCAACAAAATTTTACTTTATAAATGGAAAGATTTTCAAAAAGAGATCTTCAATGATCTAAAAATCAAGAGAGAGTCCTAAAAAAAGTGGAAACTAGGTCAAATTAAAAAGGATGAATATAAACACCACACGTATGCAGGGACAAAATTAGAAAGGCCAAGGCACAAAAATCAAACTAGCTGGAGACAAAGGGTAACAAGAACATTTTCTACAAATACATTAGAAGCAAGAGGAAGACCGAGGCCCCGTTACTCAAACAGGGGGTCGGGGAGGCACGGAAATAACAGAAAATATGGAAATGGCAGAAGTGCTTAATGACTTCTTTGTTTCGATTTTCACCAAGAATGTTGGTGGTGATTGGACATCTAACATAGTGAATGTTAGTGAAAATGATGCAAGGAAGATAGAAAAAAATGGGTTTGTTTAATCTGAGGAAGAGAAGACTGAAAGGGGACACGATATCAGTTTTCAAGTATATAAAAGGTTCTTACAAGGAGGAGAGAGAAGAATTGTTCTTCTTAACCTCTGAGGCTAGGTCAAGAAGCAATGGGCTTAAATTGTGTTAAAAATAGTAGCATAGCATGGGGAGCGACAAGCAGCAGCATGGACTAGCGGCTCCGAGAACATACTCACAGGGTCTAGTCAGGTTTGTACCAGGGGTAGCTAGCTTGTGCTGCCACTCACTGTGCTGCCATGGCTACATTACTATTTAGTGCACCAGCTCAATGAGAGAGATACCAGGGAGTAGGTCTATGCAAGATGGGAATGTTACATTGCATGTGTAGACATAGCCTAAAGGTGCCTAAATTTGGGCACCCAAAATTTGAGGCAAGCAAATCTCATTGGTCATTTTTGAAAATCTTAGCACAAATGCCAAGCATGGATATGTAAAAGTGATGGGTGGGATCCCTAGGTTTTCTGCCTACAAACTAGCATTACAAAGCAAGAGAGACACGATACAAGAGAAATGGTAGAAAAAGGAACCACAAACTCTCTGCCTTGGGTACATGTAGAATGCAAATCTGAGTGCGTTAAGGAAATTATAAATATGTGTAATATAACATTAAAGTAGTGCCTTTGCATTTTTTTTTTTAGACTGCTCTTTCAGGGTCAATGGCATCTACCGAGTGTTTTATCAGTTGTAATCCCAACAGTAAAATACAAATGTAAACTTGAGGCTCTGCAGTAACATGTGTGACCCTTTTCAGAGTAGCAGCCGTGTTAGTCTGTATTCACAAAAAAGAAAACGAGTACTTGTGGCACCTTAGAGACTAACAAATTTATTTGAGCATAAGCTTTCGTGAGCTACAGCTCACTTCATCGGATGCATTCAGTGGAAAATACAGTGGGGAGATTTATATATACACACTCACAGAGAACATGAAACAATGGATTTTATCATACACAGTTTTTTTGTTGAAGGATAGCCACTCAAGTCCGTAATCGTGTGACCGGAGAGATTGAAGTGTTCTCCGACTGGTTTTTGAATGTTATAATTCTTGATGTCTGATTTGTGTCCATTTAATCTTTTACGTAGAGACTGTCCAGTTTGACCAATGTACATGGCAGAGGGGCATTGCTGGCACATGATGGCATATATCACATTGGTATATATTGGTGTGTGTGTGTATGTATATATATATATATATATATATATATACACACACATACACATACATACACACACGCACACACACACACACCCCAATGTGATATATGCTATCCTTCAACAAAAAAACTTCAAAAACAGACTCCAACGAGAGACTGCTGAATTGGAATTAATTTGCAAACTGGATACTATTAATTTAGACCTGAATAGAGACTTGGAGTGGA